>NC_064642.1:44997482-45609982 GCF_023864345.2 Schistocerca serialis cubense
CTACTCGACCGAATAGTAGCGGCTCCGGTAAAAGAAAACCATCATAATGACTGGGAGAGCGGTGTGCTGACCACATGCCCCTCCTATCCGCATCCTCATCTAAGGATGACACGGCGGTCGGATGGTCACGATGAGCGACTTGTGGCCTGAAGACGGAGTTCTATGGACTTCCGATCATTGCAGGACTAATACCAGCAGCACTCCATAATATCGGAGTCCGGTAGAAGAGAAAATTCTCGTTCGTACATACACACCTAGTTATGAGTTAACAGGTGTAGAAACGTAGTCTGTCGGCTGATTTGAGCGAGCGAGCGAAGACGTACATTCATGACGTACACTCGCCGCCGCCCGCCCCTCTCGTTGGCCTCGTCCCGACTGCCTCGTCTCCTGTGCTGATAGCTTTACGGGATGTGTTCAACTAGAATGAACAGTTATGTGGTTGTCGTATATTACTGCCTAGCATATTGGTATCAGCCAACTGTTGGTGGCACTGTTTCGTAAAGTGCAAAGTACTTAATATTTCGTTTCTGTCTTTCTTTTTTTAATGATGAGCTTACGCTCGTAACTAGTCATCAAGTAATAAAGTAAATTTATATTCCAACTTCGACTGTTCTCATCCGTCTGATACCCTCCTTGCTCTCCCGCCGCCCCTCTTATGTTACCATCAATAATGCCGATTCCCATACCTTCTACCCCTCTGAAGGTGTGCCCCAGGGCTCTGTCCTCTCCCCTCTCCTCTACCTCCTGTACACTGCAGATATGCCCCAACACCCAACCCCCCCCCCCCCCTTCCAGTACACCTCCTGCAGTACGCAGATGACACCGCATTCATTGCCCTTGCTCCTACTTTCCAACGGTCCCAGCGCCTTCTCCAGAAACACCTTGACCTCTTTGCCACACGGTGTAACCAGTGGCTCCTGAAAATCAATCCTTCCAAGACCTAGGCAATCATCATAGGTGGTACCAGTCGCTCCTTTCGGCTCCTGGATTTCTCCCTTAGCATCTGCGCCCATCCTGTCCGCCCTCACCCTCACCTACCTTGGCCTCACCATTGACCGTCACCTCACGTGGATCCCTCATCCCCGCTCTACCCAATCCAAAGCCCACAACCGCCTCTGACTCCTCAAACTCCTCTCTGGCCAGACATGGGGATTTCACCCCTCTACTATCCTCCACACCTACAAATCCTTAATCCGTCCCATCCTCTGTTATGCCAGTCCCACCTGGATATCCCCCCCTCCAGATCCTCAAGTTCCATGCACTCCGCCTCACGTTCCATATATGCCTCCCGTCCCCCAGGTCCTCTACAACCTCATTCCTTTCCCCCATCTGCTTCCATTCCTCAAACGTATCCGTATACTTTACACCTCCTGCCGCCTTGATCCCCCTCATCCCCTGGTTGTTGATCTCCTCTCCAAACCCTGCCCTCTGCCATGTCTTCACTGTTGTGTCCCCCCTACCTTCCATCTCTCCACCCTTTATCTCCTTTCCCAAGGTGGCTTCCGTCAACTCCCCCTCGTGTATGATGGCCTCTCTCCCTCCATTTATCCCTCCTATCAACTCTGATCCTCACCCCCTCCTTTGTCCTTTTCCTGGGCTCCCTCTTCCCATGTCCCCTCCCCCACTCCATTACCCCACCTACCCTCTTTCTGCCTTCCTCTCTCCCCCTTTTCCGTTTTCCTTCCTCTGCCTTGCTCCATTCCCTCTCACATCTACCCTGCTCCCCCCTTCTGAGTCCTCTCCCTTCGTCATCGTCCCCCCATGCCTTTCGTTTCTTCCTCTCCTCCCCTCCTTTTTCTTCCCCCTCCTTTGTCCAAGCCCCCCTCCCATCTGCCCTTGCCTGTCGAGTGTCATCTTCGTGCTGACCTTTCAGTGCAGTGTTCCTAGTGATTGTTAAGTGTTGTGCGCCTCGCCCAAGTGTTGTGAACGGACATCATGCTGTCACAGGGTGTGATTTTTTTTATATCTCTTGCGAACAGACTGTCGCCGTGTTTTTTTAATTGTCTGTCTACTTTTTCCCTGTCTGCTTACTGTGTATTTTATTATCATCGCCCACCATTACTTTTCTGTTTTAACTTTCCACAATTTTCCGCCGTTTTACATTTTACGTCACCATTTTATCGCCTGATTTTATTGTTTCTTATCTTCTTATGTTTTAAAAATTCTGTAGGCTGAAGAGCGGCGTACTAAGCTGCTACCAGCCCGCCCCCTTCGCGGGGGGGGGGGATCGAAATCCAATAAAGAAAAAAAAAAGACTGTTCTCTGCAATTTATTGCATAGTTCGGCAAACACATGTAAATATTACGTTTGTTTGCACTGGGGACCAGCTCGCAGTCCGTGCACCAAGCGTCGGTCAGCGTTCTCTGTAGGCAGCGTTTCGCTGTACGGCCATCGTGGCTACAGACTTGACAGCGACGGCGCGGTCCCCTGGCGAGTACCCGCCGGCTAGCGGAGCCGCCCCGCCCTGCCGGTGTGTTTATGCGGGGCGCAGCCGCTCTTAATATGGCAACAATAAACGGCAGGGTGTGGGGGGGGGGGGGCCGCTGGTACTTTAGTGCCGCGATAAGGAGCGAGCGAGCGCCCGCCGTCTCAAGTTCGCCGGCGCTCGGCGCACCGCGGAGCCACTCTGCCCGAATAGCTGAGCTGAGCTGGCAGCCGCGGCGGCGGGCGTTACCTCGCAGCCATTCAGCCCGTAATGAGGCTTACTGCCAGGCAGTATTCCTGCCAGCGCCGCTCTGTGTGTGTCTGTGTGTGTGTGTGTGTGTGTGTGTGTGGAGTGAGCCGCGGGCCGCTTTGGAAACGCAGTCTGCCGAATGAGCTACACTTCGAACTATTCATGGCGCCCCGCGGAAATTGGGGGGAGCTAGGTCTCATTATGTATCCTCCGCAAGCACAACTCTCATTCCGTTTGCATAATCTTAGAAACACTCGAAGAAATAGCAATACGTTGAAAAGGACTCAAGCAATTACGGTTTGACCTCCATCCACCACGAGACTGTATGCTGCCTGGGAGCGTTGCAAACACGAAACACGTAAAGGAAATAAAATAAAGGTAAACATGGTCCGAAGTAGACTGTAATGTGATTTTTATTTAATCGAGCGATTAGCTAATTTTGACTATTTGTCACTGGCAAGCACCTGCAAAACCAACGTGGAAAATCACTACATTGTCTGCATACATCGCCATGTATAAATAACAGTCTACACACCTCACATTTATTTTAATGTGCAGGCAATGTAGTGATTTTCCTAGTTGGTTTTGCAAGTGCTTGACAGTGACAAGTAGTCGAAATTAGCTAATCGCTCGATTAAATAAAAATCATATTAAAATCTACTACGGACCATGTTTACGTTTTTTAAACGTCTGGAAGATACGAATACAAAATTTAGCGATAAGGAACGTACGAGGTTTAAAAAATGGTTCAACTGGGTCTGAGTATTATGGGACTTAACATCTGAGGTCATCAGTCCCCTAGAACTTAGAACTACTTAAACCTAACTAACCTAAGGACATCACACACATCCACGCCCGAGGCAGGATTGGAACCTGCGACCGTAGCAGTCGCGCGGTTCCAGACTGAAGCGCCTAGAACCGCTGGGCCACTAGACGCCGGGAACGTACGAGGTCCAGTCAGAAAATAAGTCATCCGATTAGTTAGTTAGTGAGTTAGTTAGTTACGTGTCCGATAAATCATTTGAACGATTATCTTATCGAAATGATGTGGAACGATTGAGTTTACAGGATATGTAACATGATTGGTGTTAACATTAATGAGCACGCTATTATTTCTAGCCCTACATGCGCAACTACGTATTTTTTTAATGGATATTAGTATTTACGCAGAAATTCGTCAGTGGAATAGATGCAGTTGCTCAGGAGAAATTATTTTAATTAATATTTAAAACTTGATTCCTTACTTATAAGACATTATGTTATTGTGCAAATGGTCAAAAGTTTCTGTCGCTGCATATTGAACCGCTTCCTGACCACTGTCAGCTTTAACCATGGATAATGAATGTAATTTAGATATGATCATCACTGTTCTTCTCAAATTCTGACGGAGTCTTCATGACGGATTTCATAAGCGAATATGTGTATTGTGACGACGCACTTGAAATGCGTCCATGGTGAACACCACATATTACACAGCTCTACAAAACAAATTTTTTTTTCGTTGCCAGGGAAATTTGAACGAAAATGGGATATTGTTACGATACTCATTCTGAGTATATTTGTACTTTTTCCAAATTGGCTCTGGTTTTTGAGATATAGGTTATTTGTGGAAATGAGAGTTTCATGTGGATAATATCGACTGCAGGGTCCATATATGGTGTAATGTATTTGCTACCTGTTTTTAAATTAGTGATATTGTACTATCTTTATTAAACAATTGTGCTCAGGGAGTGCATCTGTGTGGTTGAGGATTACATCATGCAAACATCACACTGTCAGCATGTGTTCAGTCCTGTTGTGCGGTGCGTGTGTTGAAGATATTGAGGGTTGTGCAGATTTGAATTCGGCGGTACTCGACATTCATTTGTTGGCCGAGGTTATCCCCGCAACAGCCGATAGGTAGCGTTCAGTGTAAACAAGAAAAATGGCGATGGTCGAAAGTTACACACATGTGCAGTGCAGCTTCAAGGAGATAGAACCTTTTCATCGTGACGTAGCAAATAAGAGGTGAGTATTCATTTCACACAAAACAATTAATGATGTTTGTTGGATGTGATTGACATGCAAATACAAGAAAGTTCTGCATAATATGTAGTATTTGTGCAATTTTGTTTTAGGAAAACATGAGTTCTTCACGCCGTCTTTGCGTGAACCATCCAGATGAGTTCTGCTACATTTGTGGTGAATACGTTCTTCAAAAGAACAGGAAGAATATCACTCCTTTTGTGAAGGAAGCGTATCTGGCATATTTCGGAATTAAACTTGGAGATCAAGACAAGGCGTGGGCACCCCATAAAGTTTGTAAATGCTGTGTGGAGTGCTTACGGCAAAGGACAAAACGAAAAAGGAAAAGCTTAAACTTCGGAGTGCCTATGGTATGGCGAGAGCAGAAGAACCATACAGATGATTGCTATTTTTGCATTGTTAATGTGAAAGGTTTTAATAGGTTCAAAAAACGAAAGTGGGAATATCCCGATTTGGAGTCAGCAAGAAGACCGGTGGTGCACAGCAACGATGTTCCTGTACCAACCTTCACAACATTACCCACGCTAACATCATCAGATGACGATGTGCACGGCGAGGAATGTACAAGTAGTGGTTCGGAATACGAAGGACGTGAGACACAACCCCAGCAGTTCGACCAGAAGGAGCTCAGTGACTCGATACGAGAACTCAATCTTTCAAAGCAAGCATCAGAACTCTTAGCATCCAGGCTTAAGGAAAAGAACTGTCTTCATCCAAGTGTTAAAATAACAGCTTACCGGACGAGAGAAGAAAACCTTCTTCCATACTTCAACCAAGAAGAGGTTATAGTGTATTGCAGCAATATACCTGGACTTTTACTTGAATTGGGGCTGCCGGAATATAGAACAGAGGACTGGCGTCTCTTCATAGACAGTTCCACTAGAAGTTTAAAATGTGTTCTCCTACACAATGGCAATCGTTACGCATCTATTCCAATTGCCCATTCAACAAAACTTTGTGAAGCATATGCTAACATCAAGATGGTTCTGCAGAAAATTCAGTATATGCAGCACCAGTGGTTGATTTGTGTTGATTTGAAAATGATGAACTTCTTGCTTGGACAACAAAGTGGATACACAAAGCACCCATGTTTTATCTGCATGTGGGATAGTAGGGCAAAGCACGAACATTGGAAGCAGAAAACATGGCCTCCAAGGGAACATATGGCTGTTGGTGAAGCAAACATCATTAACGAACCTCTGGTTAGTAGGGACAAGATTGTTCTTTCACCATTACATATTAAGTTAGGACTAATGAAGCAGTTCACCAAAGCTTTAGACAGAAATGGTAATTGCTTCACATACATCTGCAATACGTTCCCTGGACTCAGTAGTGAAAAACTTAAGGCAGGAATATTTGATGGTCCTCAAATTCGCAGGCTCATCAACGATACCAATTTTACAAGTGTCATGACTGTCACTGAAGCATCGGCCTGGAACAGTTTTGTCGCTGTTGTAAAATGTTTTTTGGGCAATCATAAAGCTCCCAATTACGAGGAACTGGTCAAAAACATGCTCACTAACTTTCAAAACTTAGGAGCTATCATGAGCATAAAATTGCACTTCCTTCACAGCCACTTGGATCGATTTCCTCGTAATCTAGGTGATTTCAGTGAGGAACAAGGAGAGCGGTTCCATCAAGATATGAAAGGAATAGAGGAAAGATATAAAGGAAGAAGGGACAGGGATATGATGGCAGATTATTGCTGGAATCTGCAACGTGACTGTTCTGAAGAGACCTATAAAAGGAAAGCGTGCAGGAAGCGGTTCGTCATGGACGGAAAATGATATACTTATAGAGAAACTTTTCAATTATGTTTTATACGTGGACAAATGCCTATCAGGTTTTCATAGAAGCTATTTATAAAGATTATTTTCTTTTTTCATTGTAGTTTGTAGCGCTCGAGTTCAGTATTAGCAATTTTTTCTAATTTTTTGAATAAATCATGCATTATCTCAAAAACTAGAGCCAAACTGCATAAATGGTTGCTATATTCGTCCTCAGCACCACTAACCCATCCTAAAGCCACTCAAATATCCTTGGCAAGAAAATGAGTGTTGACCAGTGTTATACTTACTGCTCGCTTTTCTACAATCAATACTTTCTTTCCAAGTAATCTGTTACCCCAGAAAATTATTCTGTAACAGCTGAAACGTGCAAAATATATCAGGAAGTCGGTACGGTTATTACCCAGACTACCAATTACACGAAGAGCAAAAGTAGCTGAACTTAATTGTTTGAGAAGCTCGGTAATATGCTTCTTCCAGTTCAAGTTTTCATCAATATGTACACCCGAAAGTTTAAAGCATTCTGCCATATTTACTGAATCCTGCTCATCTGATACATGATTTGTCGGTTTGACTATAATGTTGTACATAACTAAATGCACTGTGGCTTTTTTTTTCAAATTTTAGGGAGAGCCCATTTTCAGTCTCTCCCAACTAGTAAGATATGAGGACTTTGGCCCATCTACTCAAAAATTTTTAATTTGTTTACATTAGTGAGGTAACAAGCACGTCCACTTATCTCAACTTCATCATTGTGACGTCATAAGCACTGGCCTTTCCCAATGACTTCAGCAACGAGATACATGGTGTGAAATTTAAAAAACTAAAGCTGGCGGATGGCACGGAATTTTAAAAATAAAGATGGCGAATAGCAGGAAATTTAAAAATTAAAGATGGCGGATGGCAAGCAATAATTTTTATCTCGTCACAGTTCAAGTTGGCGATGGTAAGAGATATTTTTCAGCCAATTGTAGTGCAGAACACATGTTTTCTTCACCAAAGCCTGCCGAGTTCATAACTATCCGCAGCAGTATTTATAAAAGAACCACACACACACACACACACACACACACAAAACTCAAGCTTCTTCACCTGAATTGGCGCCATATTCAGTCGTATTTATCCAAAAAATAACGTAATGGGTGTGACTTGCAGTGCTGTGAATTGCCTCAAGGAAAACGATCTGTTGACACAGTCAGCACAGATTCAGGAAATATCGTTCTTCTGATAGACATCTACCTCTTTATTCTCACGAAGTAATGAGTGCCATCGGCAGAAAATCTCAGATTGGTTCCATATACCTAGATTTCCAAAAGCCTTTTGATACTGTTCCTCACAAGCGACTTCAAATCAAATTGCGTGCCTATGGAGTATCGTCTCAGTTGCGCTACCGGATTGTTACAGTTCGTGGTAAATAATGGAAAGTCATCGAGTAAAACAGAAGGCGATTTCCAAGGGAGCGTTATACGCCCTCTGCTGTTCCTAATCTATATTAACGATTTAGGAGAAAATCTGAGCAGCCTTCTTGTTTGTAGATGGTGTCATTAACCGTCTAGTAAAGTCATCACAAAATCAAAAGCAAATGCAAAAGGATTTAAAAAAGATATCCGCATGGTGCTTAAAGTGGCAACTGACACGGAAATGTTTGAAGTCATCCACATGAGTACTAAAAGAAAAACGCTAAATTTCGCTTACACGATAAACAGGTAAGTCTAAAGGCTGTCAGTTCAACTAAATACTAAACTGAAATTACAGACAAGTTAAATTTGGACGATCACATAGATAATGTTGTGGAGAGGCAAACCTGGCTCTGCGCTTTACTGGCAAAACGTTTACAAGACACAACAAATCCACTGAAGAGACTGCCCCCACTACGCTTGGTCGCCTCTGGTGGCGTACTGCAGGGCACTATGGGATCCTTACCAGATAGAATTGACGGAGGACGCCGAAGAAGTGCAGAGAAGGGCAGTTCGTTCTGTGTTATTGCGAAGTAGAGGAGAGAGTTTCAAGGATATGATAAGCAAGTTGTGGTGGCAGTCATTAAAACAGAGGTGTTATTCCTAGTGGCGAAATGTTTTCACGAAATTTCTACCTCCAACGATTTCCTCCGAATCGGAAAATATTTTATTGACGCCCACCTACATAGGGAGAAATGATCATTGTTATAAAATAAGAGAAATCATACCTCGCACGGAAAGATTAAGCGTTCGTTTTTGCCGTGCGCTGTTAGAGAGTGGAAAAGTAAAGTAAAGTGTGAAACTGGTTCGATGAACCCTGTGCCAGGTACCTACCTGTAAGCCTGCACTGTGGAGTAGTTATGTAGACGTATGTGCAGATTTCCAAATACTTTATAAGTGTTCATAGCTAGCCGGACGGTCTCATTTTTTGCTCCGTTTTTAACCTAAAATTACGTAAATGTGTAACTTTCAGTATTTTAAAGTGCTTTACAGGATGCTCAAAAGTATTCTAATGCTCGGAATTTTTTCAGTGCCGTACCCAACCAAAAAATTATGTAAAGGGTGTTAATTTCAGCCTTTCAATAGTTTCCAGGCTGCTTAAAAATATCGGACAGCTCTGAATTTTTTACGCCATATTCATTCAAGAAATTACGTAAACGTTGTAGCTTGCAGTATTTCAAAGTACTTCACAAGATGCTTGAAAGTATCCAAAGGCTTTGATTTTTTTTCATATTCAATCAAAAAATTACATCAAGTGTGTAACTTGCATTACTTTAAATTATTTTAAAGGTTGCTCAAAAGTATACGAATTCTCCGAAATTTTGCAAAGGTGCAAAATTTCAGTAACATAGTTGACGTAGGGTACAATGACGCGTCAAATTAATTATTTTCCATATGTAAAATATCTGTAATGAATGTGTAGTGTTCCAAGGCAGGTACATATTGACAGAGCTGGTGTCGCTGCCTGGGTGTTCTGCTTGTTGCGCTAATTCTTGTCTCGCTGATAATCAGGGTATTTTACTCTCTGTTCTGCGTAATACACTGAATAGCCAAAGAAAGCGGTACACCTGCCTAATATCGTGTAGGGCCCCCGCGTGCGCGCAGAAGTGCCGCAACACGACGTGGCGTGGACTCAACTCATATCTGAAGTACTGCTGGAGGGAAACTGATGCAATGAATCCTGCAGCGCTGTCCATAAATCCGTAACAGTGCGAGAGGGTGGGGATCTCTTCCGAACAGCACGTTGCAAAGCAATCCAGATATGCCCAATAATGTTCATGTCTGGGGAGTTTGGTGGACAGCGGAAGTGTTTAAACTCGGACCAGTGTTCCTGGAGCCACTCTGGCAATTCTGGACGTGCGGATTCTCGCATTGTTCTGCTGGAATTGCCCAAGTCCGTCAGAATGGAAAATGGACACGATTGGATGCAGGGGATCAGACAGGATGTTTACGTACGTGTCACCTGTCAGAGTCGTATCTAGACGTATCGGGGGTCACTCCAACTTGACACACCTCACTCCATTGTAGAGCCTCCACGAGCTTGAATAGCCATGGATTCATGAGATTGTCTCCGTACCTGTACACGTCCATCCGCTCAATACAATTTGAAATGAGACTCGTCCGATCAGGCAACATGTTTCCAGTCATCAACAGTCCAATGTCGATATTGACGGATCCAAGTGAGGCATAAAGCTTTGTGTCATGTGGTCATCAAGGGCACACGAGTGGACCTTCGGCTCCGAAAGCCCATATCAATGATGTTTCGTTGAATGGTTCGCACACTGACTCTTGTTGATGGCCCAGCATTGAAATCTGCAGCAATTTGCGGAAGTGTTGCACTTCTGTCACGTTGAACGACTCTCTTTAGTCATCGTTGGTTCCGTTCTTGCAGGATCTTTGCCGGCCGGAGTGGCCGAGCGGTTCTAGGCGCTACAGTCTGGAACCGCGCGATCGCTACGGTCGCAGGTTCGAATCCTGCCTCGGGCATGGAAGTGTGTGGTGTCCTTACGTTAGTTAGGTTTAAGTAGTTCTAAGTTCTAGGGGACCGATGACCTCAGAAGTTAAGTCCCATAGTGCTCGGAGCAATTTGAACCATTTTTGCAGGATCTTTTTCCGGCAGCAGCAATGTCGGAGATTTTGTGTTTTACCGGATTCTTGATATTCACGATACACTCGTGAAATGTTCGTACGGGAAAATCCCCGCTTCGGAGGTACTGTGGCCCATCGCTCGTGCGCCAACTGTAACACCACGTTCAAACTCACTTAAATCCCGATAACCTGCCATTGTAGCAGCAGTAACCGATCTAACAACTGCGCCAGACATTTTTTGTCTTATATAAGCGTTACCGACCACAACGCCGTATTCTGCCTGTTTACGTATCTCTTTATTTGAATAAGCAGGCCTATACCAGTTTCTTCGGCGTTTGAGTGTATAATACGCATGCCGCATTGCAAAACACTAATGGGCACTACTGATCGTGTAACTTACGGCTTGAAGCGCACTTGACGATGAGGGTTATCAAAATAAACAATGTTAGTCTCACGTCAAAATCTCGGCTCTCATTATTCATCCAACACTTGTAATTTTGAACATATTTCGGATGTTGAACTACAACGGAAAAAAAAGATAAAATTTGAGATAAACTTTTCGCTGAATGGAGTTTTCTGTTCTAAGGTAATACATTAGTTTTTGATGCAATGCTAATAAATACACTCACTGTTAAAGATGCGTTGATTTGACTGAAAATATTTTGATAAGGATCTATTTTTACTTACCTTGCAGGCATTAGTTATATGTAATTAAGATCAGAAGTGTTTTTAAAGAAATAATGACATGTAGAAAAACAGGTTCAACACATGAAACTTTAAAAAATTTCAAAATGTATGGTCTCGACTCGATGTTAATAAGCTGTAAACTAAAATGCAGCATGCGAAGATCAAGGAACACATGGATCAAGTCGCTGAGTCTTGATACATTGATGTTGTTCTAGATACAGAGAACAATGGACCAGATACATTTATATTGAATTTCATAATTAATTAATATCTCTCTTGAAATCCTGTTTCGTCTTATATAAGCTATGCTTCAGGCAAGCTCGACGACGAAAGTTATTTATTGCTTTAAAACATATATGTTCTGCAATGAAGTTCAACTACCCCCAGAAGCAAATAATACAATGTTTGACATTTGTGTCTTTCTTATACGAGAACTAATATAAGACATAGTCTCCGTAAGTGGATAAAAAACCAACATTCTGTAATGCAGTGTCATTAACGAATTACAAATACATAGCGGGTGCACAAGAGTTTTACTTCAACCATTATTCTGAGAAACTTCAAAATGCAAAATTTCAAATGCTGCTTTCTGCTTCCATTGCTTGTGATCACCAGGTAAATATTTAACGGTAAAAGGGTAACAGGTACAGTCTATGGGTAACAGCAAATGGGCAATGGTAATGTGATACGATAAGTGGATAGCAGGTAACAGGTAGTGGTTAAAGATTAATGGGTAGTGTGTAATGGATGCTGTTTAGCCATTTGAATATTTAACCATTTAACCATTGGAGTACTTACCTGCTTAACCGTTCACCCTTGTGAGCAGTTATGAACTGGACGTTTACTTACAATTTGATCAGTTGCTAATTGAACATTGCAGTTTTCAACATGCCTCTCAATTCCGTTGGGCGAAAGAATGGTCTTACGTGTCAGGTGTTGAAGTCTTGACGCAATATCTGCAGGAAAGTGGCGTTGCTACAAAAAAGGTAAACTGAAACTGAAGCTGTACTAGAAAATCCATTTCTCAACCACTACACAGACTGGTGCAGGTATTGCAAAAGAACAAGGCAGCCCAAGACGAAGAAGATGAAGATAAAGAAAACAACTTATTTACAAAAGAAGAAGGTGGAGATATTGGAGGAGGATGAGAAGAAGATGAATATGAATACGAAGTGAAATATGGTCATGGTAGTGATAATTATGATGATGATGATAACGATGATGAAGAGACATGAAAGAAGTTTATAACAGAGACAGAGGGTAAACTAGCAGAATATTTTTTGCTGCACCAACAGACAAAACGCATGATGCTCGATACAGCATCAGATGTAAACCGATATCAATTGTATTGATAATTGGTGATTCACCAATAGATGTTAATGGGAAATAATGCACAATGTAAAATACCTGGGAATGATACGATTACATAAACATTTGTTTGCAATGAAGCTTTCTAAAAAGAGATACACAACATGGGAACCTCAGAATGTCGGTAAAATTCTCGAAGCTATCAGTGCTCATGAGCAGAGACATCTCTCCTACATACAAGTAAATTCCAGTAAAGATTGCCGACTGAACTGCCTCAGACATTGCGAAAGAGTTATAAGGATGTTACAGATGAACCTAGAAACATGTAACATCCTGTACTGTCTTTAACAAATAATGTATAGAATTTACCTACTCATGTTTAAAAATACAGAGTGTAAATCTCTACTTGATAAATTCTATTTACTTGAAAACTTTAATAATAATTTTACACTGCAATGTTAAACTCGGTGTGATAAAGAAGAGTAGATACTATCCAAACTGGACCAGTACTGATATTTTCATGTATTACAGGCATTCATAGAAATGTGTATGTGTTTGCGTTGTAAGGCAAACAATAATCTCGCTACTACATAGTGAAAAACTACAGAAAATATTAAATATATGACACATTTCTCATCAACATAACTAGACAATTACTTTTGAAATTAAATGGAAACTGTACAACAACACAAATCATCCAAATTTATGTATGGTAATTACTAACCAACTACTGAAAAATGGCAAATCTGCGAAAAACAGGAAGCATATGTCAGGCACTTGTTACTTCAGTAAAAGAAACTGGACGAAACATCACTTTATCTTAAATAAAAGCTTTGTTTGTTAATTTTACATTCAAGTATTTCACTAATATTTTTCGATTCATAGACGAGAATGTTTATATACATATTGCTGAAGTTTCTTTACATTATTACATGTAAAAACTAATCCATTAAAGTGGTTGATGAACTACGGACACATGGGGTCTTTGTATTACATAATATTAGTGTGGTATTCAGATATAAATTGAATAAATTATTTTAAACAGATTTAATAAAAAAAAAAGAGTCTAGTGTTAGCCTCCACATTTTACATAAATGAAGGTAATAAGTTTACACTACCTCATATTCAGCACTGTTCAACACTATTATACTCAAAAATTAGAAAGGCTTGTTACTTAGTTTCACCTGTTAGTGCTCAACTCCAGATTCTTGGTCGTCCCTTTCACGTCACAACCCATAGTAGGTAATCTACTCTTTCACATGTTACATGAATGAGTGGCGTCTGTTCACTCAGACATGTCCAAAAGAACAGACACCAAGAGAAATCCGCATCTGTGATACACGTCATCTAAACTGAAAGTTGATGGGCTTGAAAGGAAAGGAAAGGAAAGGGAAGGAACTAAAGATGTCAGGTGCATCAGGACTTTTTGTGGAATCAGCAGTGACGAATCAAAATGTGTGCTGGACCGGGACTTGGACTTGGGATCTCCAGCTTACGAGGCAGTTGCGTTAACCACTATGCCTCTCGGACAGTGTTCATTGCAAATGGTGGACTATCTCGGCACACCCCCTGGCTGATTCACATTCCCAACTAGCGCCACCTATCCACAGTCTATGTCATTCATGCATGCTAATTTTAGATTCCCACTGTAGGTCGAACATAAATATGCATCTGCACTGAAGTTGTAGATTCATTGTCCAACACGGCAAATGTGTGGTGTCTGTTCTGACTCCTTCCCTTTTTTGAGTTATCTGCCACTTTTTCCTTTGGAGTAAAATGTTCCTTGCATACCAGCAGTTTGAATTAACACCTCTTTACACCTGAAACAAACTTTTATCAATCTGTAATTTACGACAAGTTAGATAAGTAACTAAAGATAATTGAGGGTCACTGTAGACCATTTTGATAGTTTTCTCTTTTGTGAAACTCAATTTAAACCTAGATTATAGATGTGATATGGCATAGGTCATCCTTCAATCCATTGTAGAACTTGGAAACCCATTCAGGGAATATTCGTTCACATTTTTGTTGAACGCAGTTGGTTTTAACCATCCTGTATTAAAACATCTCCTTTTATCAATAGTGCAATTTATAAACAATGTTTTGTGAGTAGAATAAAATTTCCAATGGTAAACTGAACTGCTTTTTCGATGTTATTTTACCAGCTAACTAAAAATAGGAAAGCCTTGAACCCCTTCCACTAAATTTAGTTAGTATTAAGGTTCTTTTACAGGGAGTGCACTGGAGCTGACACTGAAATCATTAAGTATTTGGTTATATCATCGCTAGTTTCACTGAACTCTTCAGAACTCTACATGTCATGTGTGGTCTGGCGTCTCCTTACCAACAACAGGTCCCAGGTTCAAACTAGTCAATTCCCTAACAAACACGCTCCATCGTTGCGCGAAAGTGGTAGAGAGACACGATATAGAACAAACAGACACTACGCAGAATGTTAGAACTATGCTCATATCTCACCTCAGCTAGGCCTCTCACTATTCCTCCTTACCTCTACCCAAAAGTTCTCTATTTGTGCCCCTCCAGGGCTTCATACCTCTTCCTCCTCTTCTTCCTGTCATCATCTGTCATTCGGAAATTACATACTTGGTTCTGCTTCCACTAATTATGCCACCCTGAATTACTGTGAAAATTTCGATCACCGTTTCTGTTCCAACTATGAGCTTTCCCCACTTTTCTCAAAAACCACTTTGCTAATTACAATATCCCACAATAATCTGACTTCCCACATCCTATGGCATCTTTCTATGCAAGGTCGTTAGCAAATTTTCTTCAGGGACTGGCACATTAATGTGCCTCAATTTTTTATATAGATCTTCACAATATACTTTCATTTTTCTAATATCCCCAAAACTATATGGAAGTGCGTCTAGAAATTCATTATAAGATTCCATCTGCCTGCGCTGTGACTGATATTTTTTCTAAACGTTTTTTCCAAAACTTCTTCCAAAGTATGACTCCCTACAATAGCCATAATCACCCAGCTTCAGTTGCCTGCTGCAAGCCTCTGTTCTGCATTTCTGATTTAATCGATTTCCGCACATGCCTCTGGGAATCCTTAAGATTACCAGGCGAAGGGTTCTCTTAGAATCAATTTTTTCAGAATCTATTCCTGTGTTCCCAAAACATGCCCCTCTAAAGGGAATATTACTGGTCACAAAACTAAAGTTTTTAATTTTTTCACCTCTTATACCTTCAGTTCGAAAAGTTACTTGTTGATGGAAGCTCCCAATGACTTATTTCTTCCCTCACCATCTTGAGACACATTACAAGCAATCTTCTCATTACGTCTTATTTCTAAATTCTGCATTCTCCCGTTAGTATTATTTTCCGTTATTCAGTCTGCTTCAGGACTTTGTTTACTGACTGACAGGCACTGTACGAACTTCGATTTTCTGTGCTTTTAGTCGTGTATCTACATTTTTCATCCCGCGATCGACCCTCTTCTCTAACGAGTCCATCCTTGCGTTTAGTTTTCGTATCTTTCTTTAACGAACATATTTCTCCGTGTAAAGCTTCTATGTTCTAATTCGCCAACGATTGCATTTCCAATCTCTGTGCGTATATTTTACTGTTTATTTCCTATCTCTGTGTTTTTATATCAGATTAATGTTAGCAACATTACTTTCATTAGTTCATTGATCTCACCGTTTACTTGTTCCCTATTCTGATCCATCACTGGAATCTTTACTTACTCTTGATCGAAATAGTTACTCTCTTGTTTCTGTTTTATGTCTGTAAGACCACTTGCTTCATAATTTACCTCGTTATAATTTTCTATTTGATCAAACACTTCAGTTTCCCCATAATTCTTTTGGAACTACATGCCCATTTAGCTGTTGTGCTCCGGCTATTCTACCTGCCTCAGCGACTCCATTGTCAGTGCGCTAGACACAAGTGTCGCTATAAGTCAACGTTTGCAACTTATCACCATGCGATTGCAAGGCTAAGGACAAAGTCAATTATTGTCTAGTCGATACGATCTTCACGGATAGCGTGGGCTGCGTGATTTACTACGAAAGACGTTAATTTATTGAAAATATGACCGTAAATACACCAGACTACCCGACGCCAAGGTATAACTGAAGTTCCTACGCTCCATAGTACTATACCATTTTTATGTTCACTTACTAGTAATTGGTAATTAGCATGAATCAAAACAGCTATGACAAATGGAAAGTGTCACATAGTGTCTAACAACGTATTACACTGAATCACTGGATCACATAATAACGTAGTAACGTAATAACTACAGTAATCGTTCACATCATCATGCTCTCAGATTAAAATACCATTCATCAACTAGTCATACAGATAATATAGTGTAGCTACTAAACTGAATAATTTACGGCAATAGCTGAAACAGTACGCTCCTAGTGAAGTTTTTATATGCCAAAATCATTTGTAAAGAAGGGTTATGAAAAATTGCTAATAAAAGAAACCAACTGTTTACCCTGTATTTAATCCTTTAGTTTCAGAATGCGGAGGCAAACTGTTATTGAGAAAGAGCACATTACAAGTAATTCCCACTGAGCTGGAATGTTGCTGCGAAGCTGCTACTCAGTGGTAGATAGGTAATTTCCACATCCTTCCTCGTTCCTTTTACTGCCATGTCAAATTAATTATTACGTAGTGGCACATCTCTTCTTTTTGTATCTCCATATATAGCCACGTTACAAATATTCCTCCATACATATCATCAATCATCACAGAAAGCTCACAATTGCACACACACCTCACACCATAACGACAACGAACCGACTGCCACAGACCACTGCCCTCTAAGTTGTAACGTTGAAAGAAAATCTCGAAGTAATATAGTTTCTCGTAAAAGAACAATAAATGGTTTACTTACTTCGTTTCTTTTTACATAGATTCTACTTTTCAATACAGCTTAACTTTTGAAATAATTATTACACAAATCATATAATCCACAAATTCTAAAGTGCTCAGACAGAAATGACAATACTCATGCAAACAATTCCTTGCGCTATAACAGATGGCGGAACACTGGTGCGTATTTGAATACCGTAGACCGGATTATGAATTGAAATTAATAAAAGTAGAAATAAAAATTACGTTTCCCAGGTGAGTCACTAAGTGGTTGACGTAACTGTGTTGTTACGTGTTAACTATCAGTTCCTCAAGTGGAGTCTCGTATCGAAGCAGCGAGCGAAGTGGCTCTGTGTTTAGCATACCGGACTCGCATTCATAAAGACGACTGTTCAAATCCGAGGAGAAGCGTCCATATTGATTTAGATTTTCCTTGATTTCTCTAATTAGATTCAGGTAAATGCCCTTGATGAAAGGGTATAGTCGATTTCTTTCTGCATCTTTAAGTCAATCTGAGCTTAGGCTCCATCTCTAAAGACCTCGATGTCGACAGGACGTTAAACCCTCATCTTCCTCCCTCCTTTCCTTTCTTTCTGCTTTTGGAATACTGTGTGAAATAATACTGCCTTCTGCATCTACATGGATTCTTTAAAAATAACATTTAAGTGCCGGGCAGAGAGTTCATCTAACCACCTTCACAATAATTCTCTATTATGTCAATATCATATAGCGGGCAGAAAAAACGGACGCCTATATCTACCGTGCGAGCTCTGATTTCCCTAATTTTATTGTGATGGTCGTTTCTCCCTATGTAGGTCGGCTTCAAAGAATATTCAAGAAAGTTGGTGACTGAAATTTCATGAGAAGATTCCGCCGCGGCGGAAAAAGTCTTTGTTTTAATGGTGTCCACCCTAAATCCTGCATCATTTCGGTGACAATCTCTCGCCATTTCGCGATAACGCAAAACGTTCTGCTCTTTTTTTAACATTCTCGACGTACTCCGTCAGTCCTATTTGGTAAGGATCCCTCACGCTGCAGCAGTATTCTAAAAGAGGACCGACAAGCGTAGTGTAGGCAGTTTCTTTGGTAGATCTGTTACATTGCTTGTGCTCTGCCAACAAAACGCAGTCTTTGTTTAGTCTTCCCCAAAACATTTTCTGTGTATTTCTTCTAATTTACGTTGTTTGTAATTGTAATTCCTAGGCATCTAGTTGAATTTACGGCCCTTAGATATGACTGATTTATCCTGTAACAGAAGTTTAACGGTCTTCTTTTAGCACTCATGTGGATGACCTCACACTTTTCGTTATTTAGGGTCAATTCCAAATTTTTGCTCCATACAGATATCTTTCTTAATCGTTTTTCAGTCTTACTCTTATAAAATGTGTCTGTCATGTGGACTACGTTACTTTCCTCCGTCATCCATACCTTGGAATCCACATGCTTGATGTCAACAGGTGAACGACCTCAGAAATTGCATATAAATTTTTGACTGTCCCTTTCCTATTCTCACGCTGGCTTCCCGAAAACATTCCGTCGGTACTCTCTAAACACCGCCATGACGGCGTGGCGTCCTCGGGGCTCTGTCATCCCAACTCGCAGCGATGAATGCCTCAGATCTCCACGAATTCTGATTTCAGTACAGAATTAAAATTTAAATCTCTCATGATCCATAAATCTGATCAGTTCTAATGCTTATAGAAACAAGTATTCGCGTATTGGCAGTGAGCGAGGTCTGTGATTCTATTTATCACTGCCACGTCTTCCGAAACTGTTTGAGAAATACGTTGCAAAATACCTTTCGAAAAGTATGCAACACATTGAAATACCCATACGTGTCGCATACAATATTGAAAGAAAACTCTTTATCTACGCGCTTCCATTTTTATCTGTGAAATAAGAAAGATAAATGGCCACAACTGCATGGACTTGTCTTATTTGGACTAATAAAAGTGGAACTTTACATTTTATTGGTGTCATGGAGAACAGTGGTTTTAACGAAATACTACTTTCAAGCATCTCTTTGTTGTCAATCAAGAAAAATTTGTTGCCATCTATACTACTACAGTAGGTAAAGACAAATCAGTGTTTTAATGTTGTTACTAAAAATCTCAAAAATTTCTTGATTTATGTAGTTCAGATTTTTATGTAATGCTCTTATCATTGCTCAGACAAACATAGGCTACGTATTTTCTTATATTTGTGGGAAATAAGTACATAAATAATATTTATACAACTGTATAAAATAATTCGTTGTTTAAGATTGTTACCAAAAATTTCAAACCGTTCTCGACCAACATACTCAAAGTTTCTACACAACACTCTATTAACGTTCAGATGGACATTATTTTTTTAAATATGTGATATACAAATACAAATTTACTACATAATTGGAAATGATGTTGGCAAAAATCTCTCTAATAAACGTTTTGACATGCAAAGGTTACATTTTTAAAAATATTTGTTGTATATAAACATATAAATAAAATATGTATCGCTACGCAAAGAAAATTCGTTGTTTAAGGTTGTTACCAAAAGTCTCGAAACTTTCTCTTGAACAGTATACTTTAACATAAGGACACACACACACACACACACACACATATATATATATATATATATATATATATATATATATATATATATCAGCAAAAATATGGAAAAGTTCTTCACGTTCAGAAAGAAATAGCCCACACATTTTTAAAACGTATGGTATATAAAAATATATGTGCTGTATAAAAGGGAAACATTGTTACCAAAAATCTGGAAAAGTTCTTCACGGATTCACTTCAAAATTTATATGATACTCTAATAAGTAGTGAGATGAACATACGCCACATATTTTTAATATACACAGTACATAAAGATATAAACACAAGTACATGTACATACATAGATATGATATAAAATGGAAATGTTAGAAAAAAATTTATAAAATTTCTTTACTGATTAATCTCAAACATTTGCATGATGCTCTAATAAATATTTGGACAGATATATATATACACAGTGTGGTCCATTGATCATGACTGGGCCAAATATCTCACGAAATAAGTGTCAAACGAAAAAACTACAGAGAACGAAGCTTTTCTAGCTTGAAGGGGGAAACCAGATGGAGCTATGGTTGGCCCGCTAGATGGCACCGCCATAGGTCAAACGGATATCAACCGCGTTTTTTTTCAATAGAAACCCCCATTTTTATTACATATTCGTGTAATACGTAAAGAAATATGAATGTTTTAGTTGGACCACTTCTTTCGCTTGTGATAGATGGCGCTGTAATAGTCACAAACGTGTAAATACGTGGTATCACGTAACATTCCTCCAGTGCGGACGGTACTTGCTTCGTGATACATCACCCGCCTTAAAATGGACCGTTTACCAATTGCGGAAAAGTTCGATATCTTGTTGATGTACGGCTACCTTCCGCACTGGCGGAATGTTACTTGATACCACGTACTTATACGTTTGTGACTATTACAGTGCCATCTATCACAAAGCGAAAAAGTGGTCCAACTAAAACATTCATATTTCTTTATGTACTACAGAAATATGTAATAAAAATGGGAGTTTCTATCTAAAAAAAACGCAGTTGATATCAGTCTGAACTATAGCAGCGCCATCTAGCGGGCCAACCATACCATAGCGCCATCTGGTTTCCCCCATCAAGCTAGACGAGTTTCGTTCTTTGTAGTTTTTTCGTTTGATGCTTATTTCGTCAGATATTTGGCCTGGTCACTATCAATGGACCACCCTGTATATATATATATATATATATATATATATATATATATATATATATATATATATATATATATAAGATGAACAAATGCTACATAATTATATTATTTTTTGTACAATGATGTACAGGTTTTCTGTTACAAATAACTGTGTGAAAGAAAATTAGGTGCTGTGCTGTGCTGTAAAAATATGTGGCTCCCTTTTCTTTCTTGCAGTCAGTTTTAACTATGATTTCAACAATCAGACAAATAGTTTCTCACATGTGTATTCTTCCTCATTATGAAGAACTATGTACTGTTTTGTTTTCCTTCTCGCAGTTAGTATTAACAGAAAATAAGAAAGATGTTTATATGGCTTATTGGCTTACGATTTGTGGTGTGCGTACTGTAAGACCTTCGGTACACACACCATCAGATTGTTTGACTTGTCGCTCTAACAAAATAGGCAAGTGTCAGCAATATGTCTTGTGGTCTTATCATGGCGTGTTTATCTTCTGCCGTTAGGTCAGATGATAGAAATGCCACTGCACGCTTAGAGTAGCAGATTGACGGTGACCAACTTTAAACAAAACTTGATAAATTTTCACACACATTTATTAAAATAATAAAAAGCATAGACATTATGTAACTTGATTCTGGATGCTGTTTACAATTGACAATCTGACGTTCCTTTGGTCTTGGTACGTTAATCTTATTCTCACATATCTCTGATACTTGACAAAGTGTCTATACATTTATCTTCATGGCTACGTACAGGAATATGATAATCTTCTTAGGTCCAGACTGAAACTTGACTATAGTCTGGCACAGACTAATGCAGACTGGTACAGACTGGCACAGACAAATGCAGACTGACTAATCAGAGGTCTGTACTCTTGTTATAATACCTCGCGCATTCAGGTATCACTGCACGAGTGTGATCTGCGAGGAGAAAAGGTTCTACGTTAGCAGCAATCTCATTGGCTGTGTTACATATTAATACGCGGATCGGCGGAAGCAGAATTTGGTCCGTCTCTAAGGCAGCGCCATCTCGTAGTGCGGAGACGGACGAGCACTGTGCCTGCGCTGTTGTGCTTAGCGGGGCACGCTCTAGTGGGAAAGTTGTGTATGCACGACTACGCGGAACTATGTACACAACACGATTATAATACTACTAAGAAAGATGAATCGTCTGAAACTTTGTAATCATATGCATCTGCAGATTAAAAAATTCAAAATACTGTCACTGAAGCTACTGTCAACTATCCTGGAGCAGGAGAGGTCTTTCATACCCTGTATACCAATGATCCAGCTCCCACCAAGGTTTCGTTTAGCAATAACAATATGCAAGACTCAAATTCAGAGAGAAAGGGGACAGCAGATGGACAGAGATGGGAGGGGGGATGTTGTACATACAGAGGAGGAGGGAAGTGATTGACAGAGAGGTAGGGAAGGAGGTGATAGAGGGGGGATGAGATGGACAGAAAGAGGGGGTGGAGGTGATGGACAGAGAGAGGGGCTGGAGGAGGAGACAGACAAAGAGAAGGGGGAGGAGGAGGTGGACAGAGGTTAGGGGAAAGGATATTAGGACGTATATCCAATTCTAGACATATTCAGCAATTATGAAGCATTGTCATATACGCTATTTTATGTATAAATACAGCTTTTCCACCGATATAGACTTTACATAAAGAAAGATAGTAGGCTGATTATGAACTGGTAACGTATAATCAATTTCTTGCTTAACAGTAAAGTTATTGAAAAATTATTTTAGTGTCTCCTTTTCTATTACTAAAGAAATGTGTCATCATGTGTATAGTGGATAATTATGTCATACGAGACTAAGGACTCCGAACTGAGGAAAATTCAAATTGATATCAACTAATTTATTGAACTCAAGGTTTCACAGGTTAAAAAAGAACATCACTTCGTTTCCTTTGTGCAAAAGTCTTCTTGCTCGTCGTGTCGGTACTTTGGAATGGATTACATTATGTCTCCATTTTGCTAATGACTTGAAAAGAAAACATGACGTATCTTGTTTTTCGAAGACTTAAACAGTATTAAAATAATTCGGTTTTCATCAAAAAATGAAAGATATCGGCATTCCACCCCGGATCCATTTTGTCTTCTCTCTTTGTGGTCGATTTATTTAGAAGCGTGCCAGTAGTCATGACCCCTGCATTGTTACAGGTATTGTTAGCACACAAGAGGTAACGAAGTTAATAAAGGTGTTAGAGCAGTCCCTCAAGTTCAGTTACTTGAATTTTGATAGCAAGATTAATTAAAAAACTGAAACTCACTTATTCGAGGAAACCAGCCACAGGATGGTAGGTCCGCAACTATTCAGTACTGAGATAGTTTGGTTATGACAGCGCAACTGAGACGGACGAAATAAAAAAATAACTTATCCCATTTCCTCAAACTGAAGGTCTTTCTATAGACAATAGTCTGTCGAACATAATGGCTGAAATCATCATGAATGATTTGGAAAATATGTTCTCCAGCTAAAACCCAGAGAATAGGGACAAAACAGTCTGCCATTATAGACATGTTGCCTCGAAAGTCATATTGAGAGATAGTACCATAGTCGAGGTATCAAAGGCTACTGAGAAACTGATTGAATTTCATCTTGAAATCGAATTCACGTTAGAAATACAGGAAAATAACAGCACAGACTTCTCAGATCTGGTACATGCAAGCAAGGTAATAAACAGAGTTGCGCTATCTGCCGCAAGCTGATCTCTTCTGGTGCCGTCATTAATCAGAAGCAAATCCCCACGGTATAAGTCGGTGTATTTTCGGTGCAAGACATAAAGGTTACACAGTTTACTTCTAAACCAGGATGTCATTAACATGCATTAGGAAGTAATTAACAAGTGGATGAAATGCACAGATAAACACTGTCCTTATTTAGTATTGCACTTAAAGATAATTGGAAGTAATCAGCATGCAGGTATTTATCATAGGACAAAGATGATGACACGTCGTTGACACACATGAGAAGATTATCACACTTAATATCGAACTACGGAGGGCGTCTAGTACTACATGTCTCGATTGTGACTGATGCTCAGACACGTTAGCCACTGTCAAACCCATCGTACTGCACTTGGAGAAAAAGGTACGCTGCTAAGTTTAGCAAGTAAAATACAGAAGTCAGTGGTATCAATGGCTTCCCTAGAATCTAAAAACATTTTATAATTGCCTCGTACTTGTCCATGAGTTTACAATATATGAGGTGTCAATGGATAGATCTCGCTGAACTCTATCAGGCACTCATAGACATCATGTTAAAATAGTACACAATTTTGAATTAAGGGACGGAATGTTCCTTCTGCTAAATAATTAACGAAATCGCAAAAGCAGTGATAGTATCCAATACTGGATGTAAGAAGAGGACGTCAGCATGGTGAATCGTATTCTTTTATATTTATTTGCTCTGTAAAACCTGGAAAAAACGCGATCATCAACACAAAATCATTATTTATAAATAAACCTTTTCAGACAGAAAAAAATGAAAGTTCTTATGTAAAAGCCTAAGAAAATTTACTTGTTATTTGATGTGTAATGTGTAAATAAAATGATAAATAATGGTTTTTAGTATTTTAAGGTAATACAAAGTATTTCTCTTGACTCACGACAGTATGAAGATTTATAAGCGTAGATTTTTGAAAGAGACAGTCGTGGTTAGGACCTTGGTGAGGCAAGATCTCCTGTGGTTTGGTCGACATGGGAGGGGAGACAGTTGCATTTCGCGAGTGACGGAATACACCTAAGTTTTCATCTTCAGACTTTCAAAATTTTCGTGAAATTTTCGCACCCGACAACTCGGGTGAACAAAGACCCTGTTGTAGTTATATTCAGCATTTGAGTTGGACACAGAATATTTTTATCCACAAGTAAACAAAGAATAATTTTCACGTAGGACAAACTCCTGTGGACTTTTAACTTTTCCTGCAGTTGCACACAGCTAGCAAGTTATACTTGGTATACTCTTCGCGATTAGACAGTGTGGGACTTACATTCTGAAGAGGGTCTGGTTGAACGTTAACATTTTTGGAGGAAGTTTTCCGTACTTTATTGCGATTTGATAGTAGCCTCCACTGCACATAGGCCGTTGGTAGGACATTTGTTTAATTTTTTAATTCTGAACTCTAATTTTATCTATGGCATCAAAAGTAGTAAACCAATTTTTAAAAGCTAAACTGCTTTGAGCGCGAACTTGGTTTTAGGCTAGCAATTCCTGCCTGCATTAATATGGTCAAATTTAAATTAAAGAAGTAGGAACACGCATGAGCTGTGTGTGTTGGCTCCCTCAGACATAGTGTAATCAGTACATCTTAGCCCAACCAGACACTAGGAGGGCCCGTTGTTCTGTCTCTCGGTGGCGACTGTTCTTTTTTTAATTTACTTTTTTGCGTTAGCACATGGGGGCTCTGGGATATCTGTAAGCATCGGACAGCCAGATTTTATTTCTAGGAGTTAATTATTTGAATTTTTTACCCAAAATTGCACCAAAGATCAAGATAAATTACAGGAGACAACATTTAAACCCGAGTACCGACGCACATGTCTCGTCCGAGGCCGAAGCAAGCGAGTGCAGTCGCAATATAAAGTATAACAGAGGGTGGGGGGATGTGAAGAATGATATTAAACTAATCGAAAATACAATGAATGGGAAAAGGAACTGATGAACCGACGTCATATGAATGTTCGGAAAGTAGGAGTGATTGACAGATTTCTTATGATTCAATGATTCTGTGGTTGTTGATACGATACAATATGTGTTGAGTTACTTTCTTCTACGTTCACGGTAAGTACACGCATGTCAGTCGCTCAGTATTGGTGAACGGATGACTTTTTGGCTTTTGTCAAAACTGCGTTCTTCACTTCCAGTCAGAAGTAATCACTGTAACGACGCACTGACATACTACTATAGCACTAACATGTATTGTACAGCGCACATGAACGTCAGAATTTCACAGCGAGCAGCATTGGCAAGCGGCTCGTATATCCAGCGCCGCAGACGACGAGGATGCTATCGACAATGCATCACGTTAGCGCAGTACGACGCCTGATGCGGCAAGAGATATTTGTCGCACCAGTGCGCAGAACACAGTGCATAATGGCCGGCAGGGAATTCAGTGACGTTGATACAGAGTAGTCGGTCCGCTGCAGCTTCACGCACGAGGACGTCAGCGCCAGATGTGAGTGGCGAGTTCTCCGGATGCATTAGTCACATACGGCCTGGACGCAGAACAAACCAGCATCTTTGCCGTTCAGGTACAGCCTATAGAGGAATAGCAAACAATGGATAGCTGTCCGCCGTACTAATTCGCCGTAATGCACTCGCATCCTGGCGTAGGAAACAAAGCTAATCTGCGTAAACTGGAAGACCAGTGATTAATAGTTAATGAGTTTTTAAAGGTCTCTTTGTCACCTTTCTCATTACAGATTGCCGAAATACATTTACTGCTGCTAAACACCGTCATAAGTAGGCAAGGATCACCAACCACTGCATTCACTATCCAGCTTTTCGTGTCGTATTTCATGCATAATCAAATACCCTACTGGCCATTAAAACTGCTACACCAAGAAGAAATGCAGATGATAAACGGGTATTCATTGGACAAATATATTATACTAGAACTGACATGTGATTACATTTTCACGTAATTTGGGTGCATAGATCCTGAGAAATCAGTGCCAAGAACAACTACCTCTGGCCGTAATCACGGCCTTGATACGCCTGGGCATTGAATGAAACAGAGCCTGGATGTCGTGTACAGGTACAGCTGCCCATGCAGCTTCAACACGATATCACAGTTCATCAAGAGTAGTGACTAGCGTATTGTGACGAGCCAGTTGCTCGGCCACCATTGACCAGACGTTTTCAATTGGTGAGACATCTGGGGAATGTGCTGGCCAGGGCAGCAGTCTTTCTGTATCCAGAAAGCACCGAACAGGACCTCCAACATGCGGTCGTGCATTATCCTGCTGAAATTTAGGGTTTCACAGGGATCGAATGAAGGGTAGAGCCACGTGTCCGAACACATCTGAAATGTAACGTCCACTGTTCAAAGTGCCGTCAATGCGAACAAGACGTGACCGAGACGTGTAACCAATGGCACCCCATACCATCACGCAGGGTGATACGCCAGTATGGCGATGACGAATACACGCTTCCGATGTGCGTTCACAGCGATGTTGTCAAACACGGATGCGATCATCATGATGCTGTAAACAGAACCTGGATTCATCCGAAAAAATGACATTTTGCCAGTCGTGCACCCAGGTTCGTCGTTGAGTACACCATCGCAGGCGCTACTGTCTGTGATGCAGCGTCAAGGGTAACCGCAGCCATGGTCTCCGAGCTGATAGTCAATGCTGCTGCAAACGTCGTCGAACTGTTCGTGCAGATGGTTGTTTTCCTTCAAATGACCCCATCTGTTGACTCGGGGATCGAGAGGTGGCTGTACAGCCATTCGGATATGATGCCTCGACTGCTAGTGATACGAGGCCGTTGGGATCCAGCACGGCGTTCAGTATTACCCTCCTGAACCCACCAATTCCATATTCTGCTAACAGTCATTGGATCTCGACCAACGCGAGCAGCAACGTCGCGATACGATAAACCTCAATCGCGATAGGCTACAATCCGACCTTTATCAAAGTCGGAAACGTGATGGTACGCATTTTTCCTGCTTACACGAGGCCTCACAACAACGTTTCATCAGGCAACACCGGTCAACTGCTGTTTGTGTATGAGAAATCGGTTGGATACTTTCCTCATGTCAGGACGTTGTAGGTGTCACCACCGGCGCTAACCTTGTGTGAATGCTCTGGAAAGCTAATCATTTGCATATCACAGCATCTTCTTCCTGTTGGTTGAATTTCGCGTCTGTAGCACATCATCTTCGTGGTGTAGCAATTTTAATGGCCAGTAGTGTATTAGGTGATGTAATCGTAATGTAAAACGAAGATTACATGCATCATTTTGACACAAATAGACGTGGTAAGGCTGAAATACAGGATGACCGATCCGCTCGTATAGTTTTTCTCTAACAGATTTGCAGTAAACAAAGGGAATCCTCTTTCAGTATGAAGAGAAATAAATCCTTCACCACATTTGTTAAAGCAGGTTATTAATCATCTGCACCAAGTACTCGTCGATGCAGTACAAACTAAGAAATAAACAATGAAAGCATCAACCTGTCAACCAAATTATCACTCCAAAGAAAGCGCACGAAAATTCGTAACGTGCGTAGGAGTACTCACAGGCCAGCACAACATAAAGAGCTGACTCACACTAGCAGTGGAGGGCATATAAAGCGTGTCAGGGGGATGCGTAAAATAGTGCAGTCGTAATCGTAATGTAGTGGGTGGCTGCCAGGAGTGCCGTATTAAAACTCAGCCGAGCTTTTAAAATAATTTATTCGTTTCCACTACAGAGCTTCGTTGACCTCGGTCCGCGTCACAGGCCCCGCATTGCTGAGGCCACTGCCCCAGTGACCTGTGCAGCTCAACGCTGTGTCGTGCGGGCCTTGTTCGCCAGCCGTAGAGTTCCGATTACGTCAGGATGGCTGCGCCAGCAGCCGACTCGGCAGCCACCGTCCCCGTTGACTCTGCGCTGCTTCACTGGCAGCCGTAGGTGGGCCTCACTGCTGCTTCTTCCTCGGCTGGCGTAGCTGGGAACGCGGCAGCAACGACTGCCCCCGTTCCGAGGTCCGAACCTACGGACCTCGCCTTGTAAGTCTGCGGCGTGTGTCGGGAGACGAGACGACTGCCCGCGGTAGCGACCCGAAGAGTGGCCCGCCCCGCCTGGCTGTGGACCCCTCGTCGGCCTGAGAGGGTCGAACCAACGACCCGCCATGGACTGGGACGCGGTCGCCCCATCTGTTGCCGTGTGTCACCGGTAGTGTGACACACCCCGCCGTCCAGGAGAGCTGCCACACTTGAATGAATGTCGTTAGAAAACAACACCTATTTATACTCGGCTGCGCGCCTCTGTTTCGCTAACGCATCGCCCCGAGTCACGTACGCCCCACACCCCGGTTGTGCCAGTGGGCCTCTTCTTCCCATAGCTTGCGACATGCGAACTGCTGCATTTACTCTTTTCAGTGGTTCGAGGCCCCTGTGGCCTCTATTACACTTCGCAACCGCTGGTCAGCGCAACTTACTGCAACCCGGTCCGCACCTGGCTGTAACTTGTGCTCAGAATATCGCACAAAACTAACCTTCCCTATCCTAAACGGTGGTGTCACTTTAGTAATATGAAACAGAGAGATTTGTCTGACGTCCAAAAAAGCATGATCATTGGCTTTCAGGGCAAAGATGGAAACATTTCCAAAACGGCGTCCAGACAATCAAAGTGCACACCGGCCTTAGATGACAGTGGTGAACGACGGCTGCGGAGATATGAACGGGCGAATAGACGTGCAACTGTTGAGCAACTGATCGCCCAGATGAATCAACGAGGCTGACGACAGTGTCTCCCCAACGACCGTTCATCGAAATTTTGTGTGTGTGGGTCTCTGCAGCAGGCAACCACGCTGAGTGCTATTCATTGGCGATGAAGGTTGGAATTTGCACTCCATTGCCACACCTGGACGTCCGCTGAGTGGTGTCGGGGTGACCTTTCCAGCCGGCCACGGTGGCCGAGCGGTTCTAGGCGCTTCAGTCCGGGAACACGCGACTACTACGGTAGCAGGATCGAATCCTGCCTCGGGCATGGATGTGTGTGATGTCCTTAGGTTAGTTAGGTTTAAGTAGTTCTAAGTTCTAGGGGACTTATGACCTCAGATATTAAGTCCCATAGTGCTCAGAGCCATTTGAACCATTTGACCTTTCCAGATGAGTGACGTTTCGTGCCGCATCGCACAGCTGGCATTTGACGTGCGCAGCGTAAAACGTCTGAAATAAACCACGTGCAACTATCGTCGGATGGGGCCAGGTCGGAGGAGGGAGCGTTATAGTCCGGGGAATACTTCCGTGGCATTCCCTGGAAGATCTCGTCATTCCGGAATGCACAATCTATCAGTACAAATATGCATCTGTCCTTGTTTTTCCTCAGCATAATGCATCCACCAGCAGGTAAAGTGTCACACAGTTCTCACTGCACATGCGAGGTTCGAAGAGGACCAGGCTGGGTTTACGGTTATCTCCTGGCCTACAAACTTACCGAATTCAAGCCCAATCGAGAATCTGCCGGACCAACTCGATGGGGTTATTGGCGCGATGGATCCACAACCGAGACAGCCTGCGCAGCTGACCACGGAACTGGTGTCAGCCTGTCTCCACACCCCCGTCGGAACCCTCTAGAATCTCACTGACACTCTTCCTGCACGTCTCGTGCTGCAAAAAGTGGTTATTCGGGCCTTTGACATATGGTCACATTAAAGTGGATGTGTAGGATATTGTTTGTCAGTGATGTCTCATTCGAAAACATAAATTTCAATAAGACCTCAGCTCGTATCATTCAGTATAACGGCAAATTTTTGATAATAGCGAACTATGCTGAAACCTCCATAACTCATTTTATCGCCCGCAGCTCGTGGTCGTGCGGTAGCGTTCTCGCTTCCCGCGCCCGGGTTCCCGGGTTCGATTCCCGGCGGGGTCAGGGATTTTCTCTGACTCTTGATGACTGGGTGTTGTGTGATGTCCTTAGGTTAGTTAGGTTTAAGTAGTTCTAAGTTCTAGGGGACTGATGACCATAGATGTTAAATCCCATAGTGCTCAGAGCCATTTGAACCATTTGAAGTCATTTTATCGACCAAAATAAATCGGATATGAAATCAAAAACCCTATTATTGGAGCCACAGGAAACTTTCATAAATATTCTTACCTGTTTATACAAACGTTCTTTTTAATCGTGCTGTTACTGATAACGTTCGTCAAAATATTAAAGTGTGAATCGCAGCTTATACACACAGCTGCTCAAATACCTAATCGGAAAGCAGGTGCTCTCGACTCTTCCATCCCTTGAAAAGAGGAAAATCGCAACTCGACGGCCCATATGGCAAGCCTCCCATAGCTACTGTCCACTCTATGTATTGTTTGGCCCATTGAAGACGTTATACGATCAATTTCCCAAACTGTCCCATAACTGATGTAAGGCGCAAAAGAAAATGTCAAATCCAATTTGAATAAATTACTCCCCTCTTCCCCCACCCCCACCCCACCCCCGATGAATGAAATGTGAATCACGATGAATGAAATGTGAATCAGTAGCAGTAATTGCATGTACTTAACTACCCTGACAGAAAAAAATCGTAACACTGAAAAATAATTAAAGTAGGGTAATGAAATTTTGGGACTAGATTTGTCTAGGTAACATATTTAAACTACTGACATTGCAAGGTTACAGGTTAATGTGAGAGCGAGATAAGCCATTGTAAATGTGAAATGCTGGTATATTAACAGCCAGTGTAACCTCCGGCAGGTTGAATGCAAGCTTGCAAATGCGCATGCATTGTGTTGTGCTGATCCACAGATGTCAGGTTTTGGTATGTAGTTCCATGCCTGTTGCACTTGGTCAGTCAAAACAGGGACGGCTAACGCTGTTTATGGATGACATTGAAGTTGTCGTCTAATGATGTTTCACATGTCCTCGACAGGAGACAGATCTGGTAGTCGAGTAGGCAAAGACAACACGTCGACACACTGTAGAGCATGTTGGGTTACAACAGCGGTATGTGGCGAGCGTTGTCCTGTTGGAAAACACTTCCTGGAAGGCGGTTCGTGAATGACAGCTCAACAGGTCGAGTCACCAGCTTGACGTACAAATTTGCAGTCATGGTGCATGGGATAACCACGATAGTGCTCCTGCTGTCACATGAAATCGCACTCCAGACGAGACCTACCGGTATAGGTGCACTGAGTCTATCACGCAGAGAGGTTGGCTGCAGACCCTTAACTGACCTCCTGACAAACACAAGGTCGTCACTGGCACCGAGGCAGAACCAGCTTTCATCAGAATATAGAACGGACATCCACCCTGCCCTCCAATGAACTCTCCGACCGAGCGAAGTGGCGCAGTGGTTAGCACACTGGACGCGCGTTAGGAAGGACGACTGTTCAAAGCCGCATCCGACCATCCGTGATTTCCCTAAGTCGGTGCAGGCAAATGACGGGATGGTGCCTTTGAAAGGGCACGTCCGATTTCCTTCCACATTCTTAAAGCAAACCAAGCTTGTGCTCCATCTCTAACGACCTCGATGTCGACGGCGTGTCAAACACAATTTTCCTTCCTTTTATTCCAATGAATTCTCAGTTGACACAATGGTGTCGCGTATTGTGATGGTTTGGGATCAGGAACTACCAACTGCAGCGTATCTGGCTTGGAGCTTTCCTTGAAGTAGCAGATTCGTAACAGTTTGTGTCACTGTGGAGCCACCTGCTGCTTAAATCGCTGCTGCAGATGCAGTACAATGCGCCACAGCCACAAGCCGAACACGTGTCCCTCCCCCTCGGTAGTGCCGGGTAGCCGTGCGGAGTCCGGTCTTCTTGCGACTGTACGTTCTCGTGATCACCGCTGCCAGCATTTGAGTATAGTGACTACATTCCCGCCAAGTATCGCAAAAGAAACGACCAGCATCTTGTAACCCTAATACGCTATTTCATACAAACTGAGTGTAGTGTTGATAAAGGCTCCTTTGTCCCCTTAAGGCATTCTTGGCTAACATCAAGTCACCACGTACAGTCTTAAAGGTAACTAACGCTCACGACCATTACAACATCTATTTAAAACAAACCTGTGCTGCATCCTCAGAGGCATCATCTTTCAGATGTAGAAACACGCCTAACAACTTTCGTTTATTATAGCAAGACTCTTTCTTGGTGTTGCGATTTTTTTGCTACCAGTATACGTAGATTATAATGTTCGTCCGTTATTGAAGCAACTTGCACTCGTTTTTCAGCGATGGAACACGCTATGGGTCATAGGAGGCGGGAAGGAGAGTGCCCAAGCAGAATTCGCAGAAGACACTCGGACACCTGCAAGGAACAACGGCAGGCAGTCAGACTGACCCGTGCTTTGAGGCAAACTGTCCATGGCGCAATACACTGAAGAGCCAAAGAAATTGGTATAGGAATTCAAATATAGGCAGAATACGGCGCCGTCGGCAACACCAAAGAAGGCAACAAGGGTCTGGCGCAGATTTTAGATCGGTTACTGTTGCTACAATGGTAGGTTATCAAGATGTGAGTTTAACGTGATGTTATAGTCGGCGCACGAGCGACGGGACACGGCATCTCCAAGTCAGCGATGAAGTGGGGATTTTCCTGTACGAACATTTCACGAGTGTACCGTAAATATCAGGAATCCGGTAAAACATCAAATCTCCGACATCGCTGCGGCCGGAAAAATATCTTGTAAGAACGCGACCAACGGCGACTGAAGAGAATCGTTCCACGTGACAGAAGTGTAATCCTTCCGCAAATTGCTGCAGATTTCAATGCTGGGTCACCAACAAGTGTCAGTGAGAGAACCATTCAACGAAACATCATCGATGTGGGCTTTCGGAGCCGAAGGCCAACCCGTGCACCCTTGATGAATGCACGACACAAAGTTTTACGCCCCGCCTGGGCCCGTCAACACCAACATTGAACTACTGATGAATGGACACATGTTGCCTGGTCGTACGAATGTCGTTTCAAATTGTATAAAGCGCATAGGCGTGTACGAGTATGGAGACAACCTCATGAATCCATGGTCCCTGCATATCAGCAGGGGGACTGTTCAAGCTGGTAGAGGCTCTGTAGCTACTTGGGGCGAGTGCGGTTGGAGGGATATGGGACACCTGATACGTCCAGATACGACTCTGACAGGTGACACGTAGTAAGCATCCTATCTGATCACCTGCATCCATTCATGTCCATTGTGCATTACGACGGATTTTGGCAATTCCAGCAAGACAATGCGACACCTCATGAGTTCTGAATTGCTGCAGAGTGGCTCCAGGAACACACTTCTGAGTTTAAACGCTTCTGCTGGCCATCAGACTCCCCAGACATGAACATTATTGAGCATATTTGGGATGCATTGCAATGTGCTCTTCAGAAGAGACCTCCAGCCCCTCGTGCTCCTGCGGATTTATGGACAGCCCTGCAGGATTCATGGTGTCAATTCCCTCCAGCACTACTTCAAAAATTAGTCGAGTCCCTGCCACGTCTTGTTGCGGCACTTCTGCGCGCTGGCGGGGGCCCTACACATTATTAGGCAGGTGTACTAGTTTCTTTGGCTCTTCAGTATAGATTGTACATCCAGGTTGTGTCGTTTTTAAAGAGCTGTAGATATTGTCAGAGGATGTGTGCCATTTTTGGCACAGTCGAGGAAGGGCACTATTGTGGACAGACTGGCAAGCAGTCAGAACTCGTCAAAATGCACAGACAGTTAAGATAACAACTGAGAGTGGGATGACGAACATTTTTGAACACTTTTGAAGAGTGTGAGACACCGCCACCGTGTCCAGACCCATGCAAATCCTAATGTTTCACACAGTAAAAACCAGTTACCATCGGTTAACTCTAATAGTTTAGGGGTGAGAGTGAGAAAAACGTCTGTGCTTACAGAGGTCCATCCTTACCGGCCGACACGTTAACGTAGACGGAGAGAGGGAGAAAATAGCCTGCAGTTTCGTAGAGCCAGGTATTGCGAACTTTGTTACTGGTTAAACATTTGAAGTGAGAGCGTGAGAAGGAAATCAGCTTCTCTGCTAGCCGACACTGAGAATTGTCGTTCAGCCAATCAAAATATCGTGACGCCGGAAAAACTCAGAGAACCCTGTTTTTGTTGTCACCAGCAAACTGTCAGACAAACACCTCCTCAGGCAGACTTCAATATGGCTGTGAGCGGCTTTTATCCTGCTACTTTGAACTTAGACACAAGTTGTTGCCACACAGACTCAATGACTGATTCCACAGCCACTTCAGTTAAGACTTGCAGATTGAGAGTATCGTGACATACAGCCGCAACAGCGAAGCAACCAGTAGGTAAAATCGAGTCACTTTTAACGATATTCAGTAATTTCAACCTTCGCTTCAAAGACTTGCTTACACTTCGACGATCAACATGCTTTCAACTCTGGCTACAGACGCAAACGTATACCCTTCTGTAGCGCCTTCTGTCGTCACGCATTAACCTTCAGCAATCACGGTACGACGTTTGCGACTACAATTGTTTCAGACAGATGCGCAGTCGCTTGAGTCACTCACCAGGGCCGGCCACTGTGGCCGAGCAGTTCTAGGCGCTACAGATGGAACCACGTGACTGTTACGGTCGCAGGTTCGAATCCTGCCTCGGGTATGGATGTGTGAGATGTCCTTAGGTTAGTTAGGTTTATGTAGTTCTAAGTTCTAGGGGACTGATAACCTCGGATGTTAAGCCCCATAGTGCTCAGAGCCATTTGAACCACTCACCAGGACACATGTCGAGGTTTGCCAAGACCTTACGTTATTATCACCAGTGATTGTTTGAATGCTGCTTTTGTGACTTTATGTATTAAATTAAGTTAATTTAAATCCTTGTTTAATTTTGTAGACGACTGAATGCCTTGGTCATTGTTTTAGTTGGCAGTGACTTAATTACGTCAGATATAGACTGCCATGTCAATATAGCCAATTAAAACTGTAATCAGTCAAAGCCTTCTTCCAGTGACAACTTACAAAGACGTGGAGCTTTGTGTATCGCTGTGATCTGTGACCTTCGGCAGGGTACACAATTCCAAATACCCACTGCATGTACGAGTAATTTCTTTGCATTGTTCTCTCCGTAACTGCTTCAGATGAACCTGAAATCACTATCAGCAGCAATTCCTGTCGGGCTTGAAACTAACTGACGTTGACATAGCGTGACACTCGTCTTTAGTCCCTGTTGGTTAGAATCATTTTACGACCACTCCTTATACATACATTGGACAGTTCACGTTGATACACCAACAAATTGGACAACTTCATTAATGGTACGGTCTAGGCCACGTCCAGATACTATAGTTACTTTCTGGTATTGGGCCACATCTCAGCATCGATTCACGTCACTGCCAAGAGACAATTTTAACTTGGAACGCTCGGAACCGCAGGAAACCTTGTTTAGATGAACAACACATTATAAAAACAACATCAATCTGTGCCATTTCCATGCAGAACTCAGCACTTGTCTGCTAGCGCCATCACATTGTGGCTCTAACAAGTGTTCGAGTTGCGTGAATGGTATAACTGCAGCATGAGTGTGTCTCTTGGAGTGTTCGCATGCGGGTTACTGTAAGAAATGTGAACAGTGATATCATGAGGAGAATTAATCGTATGAATGTGGTCCAAATATTCGTCACAAAGTACCAAAGTGCTGCAATTCCATGCCACGACTCATAGATTGTTACCCTTTTATGATGACCTCCCCCTTGGCAGACCGCTTCCGAAGATCCGAATGGGGACTAATCCGGAATCTGTTGCCAATGCAGAGATAATCATGACTGTTTTTTATTTAATATCACTTATCCAATGGTAACAGTCACGTGGTTCCATCTGATCCATCCATCTTCAAGGGGCAGTTTCCCAACCGTAGGGAAAGAGACTGCTCTGAAACTCTGTCCCCAACTCCACCTTGTTTGACAAGACGGTTGCCAGAACGAGGGTGATTTCTTTTGCCGTAAGTCTTCGTCTACCAGAGATGATGATTTTTATTTAAATTTTAAGCAGTGGCTATATTCGAAACAATGACCCAGGATATTTTGATTACTTTTGACACTATCTCGATAGCACTGATCTATATGTCCATTAAAAGATCACCAGACAAAATGTTAGCCGCCCACTCAGAAGAGCACGCTAGTCAGTTTCGAACTCTGCAGATGAGGTGGAAGTGGTACCAGTTGGTCTTGTAACCCAGCATCGCTGACATAACTTACAGCAGTGATGTAGTGCGTATGTGCGAATTGTTTCGTTGGAAGGACAACACTACTTCTTCAAGACTGCATGGAAATCCACTACTTCCGTGTGCATTTTCTTCTACTGCTCAGACTTTGAGAAAAACACTGCTATTTTACTGTGATGAACGATCAGGACTGTCTTTATGGACTGTGAGAAAATTTTAGCTTTTGACCAACATTGTATCAATAAGTGTGTGCCTTTGATTTCTTTGTTATTGTAATTATGAAAAATTTTATCAAATCATTATTGGCCACTGCCCAAAACAATTTGTAAAATTTTTTGTGGGGGCATGGGGGCTATGTAAGTAGGCTGTTTATGTTTTCTTATTGGCAACGTTACGTAGCGCTCTGTATGAAAATCACTGGCTGTGCTGTGTGCAGTCCGTGGTTAGTTTCCATTGTTGTCTGCCATTGTAGTGTTGGGCAGCGGCAGCTGGATGTGAGCAGCGCGTAGCGTTGCGCAGTTGGAGGTGAGCCGCCAGCAGTGGTGGATGTGGGGAGAGAATTGGCGGAGTTTTGAAATTTGTAAGACTGGATGTCATGAACTGCTATGTATATTATGATTTTTCAACACTATGAAGGTAAATACATTGTTTGTTCTCTATTAAAATCTTTCATTTGCTAACTATGCCTATCAGTAGTTAGTGCCTTCCGTAGTTTGAATCTTTTATTTAGCTGGCAGTAGTGGCGCTCGCTGTATTGCAGTAGTTCGAGTAACGAAGATTTTTGTGAGGTAAGTGATTTGTGAAAGGTATAGGTTAATGTTAGTCAGGGCCATTCTTTTGTAGGGAATTTTGAAAGTCAGATTGCGTTGCGCTAAAAATATTGTGTGTCAGTTTAAGCACAGTCATGTATAATTGTTCAAAGGGGACGTTTCATAAAGATTCCAGGTTCGAATCCTGGCAGGGTCGCCATATGAAACGTCCCCTTTGAACAATTATACATGACTGTGCTTAAACTGACACACAATATTTTTAGCGCAACGCAATCTGACTTTCAAAAATCCCTACAAAAGAATGGCCCTGACTAACATTAACCTATGCCTTTCACAAATCACTTACCTCACAAAAATCTTCGTTACTCGAACTACTGCAATACAGCGAGCGCCACTACTGCCAGCTAAATAAAAGATTCAAACTACGGAAGGCACTAACTACTGATAGGCATAGTTAGCAAATGAAAGATTTTAATAGAGAACAAACAATGTATTTACCTTCATAGTGTTGAAAAATCATAATATACATAGCAGTTCATGACATCCAGTCTTACAAATTTCAAAACTCCGCCAATTCTCTCCCCACATCCACCACTGCTGGCGGCTGACCTCCAACTGCGCAACGCTACGCGCTGTTTACATCCAGCTGCCGCTGCCCAACACTACAACGGCAGACAACAATGCAAACTAGCCACAGACTGCACACAGCACAGCCAGTGATTTTCATACAGAGCGCTACGTAACGTTGCCAATAAGAAAACATAAACAACCTACTTACACCCAACATCGCTGACATAACTTACAGCAGTGATGTAGTGCGTATGTGCGAATTGTTACGACTTGACGATGATCACGCCATGAATGAAATTGCTCCATTTATAGGTCTATCAGTGCGAGCAAGCTACATGTGCCATTCGCAACCAGGTAATACCGTGTCGTAGGATATCGTAAGATCAGCGCTGGCAAAATGATCCTAACACACAGGGACCAGAGGCGAGCGCCACGCCTCGTCAATGACAGTCGATTTCAAACACGATGAGAATTACTGCTTTGAGTGAAAGCATGTTCACCCCATCGAGATCCCAGGCAAACATTATGAAGGGATTTGCATCCAGTGGACATTTGAATTCGGGTACCAGACAGCTATTGCTCACAAAGCTGCACCTGTTCAGTGGGCCAATCAACGCAGGAAATGTACAGTAGTTAAGCGGAGGCGTGTACTGTGGTCATATGAGTCACGATTTCTCCTCTTTCTTCAAGTGATCCAAGGCATCGAACGCAGCTATGACGTAACGCGGTGTTTAGCCCACAGTATGCGGTGGGTGTACACTGTTCAGTCATATTAATGCGACCATCTATCAAAAGCCAGAATAACGACCTTTTGCAGCGCGAGACGTGCAGGAAGGGAGTCAGTGAGGTTCTAAAAGGTACCGACAGGAATGTGGAGACATACCAACTCCAGTCCTGTGTCCATGTCAACTGCGCCATCTTTCTCGGTTGAGGATCCATGGCACGAATAGCCCGATCAAGGTGGTCCCACAGATTCTCGATTGGGCTTAAATCAAGGGAATTTGATGGCCTTGGAAGTAAGGCAAACTCATTCTGGTGCTCTTAGAATCGTGCCTGTACACTAGTATCTGTGTACCACGTTGGACTGTCTTGATGATACATGCCATTTTGCCTAGAAGAAACAAACTGCAGGTACGCTTGAACATGGTCCCCAAGGATAAATGTATACTTTTGTTGATCGATTGTGCCTTCGAAAATAACGAGATCACCCAGGGAACGCCATGAAAACATTCCCGAGAGCATAAGGCTCCCTTCTCCATGTATACCCTTCTGACGATTGTTGTCCAGTGTTTGCTTTCTGTCCGACGGAACGTAAAACCTGATTCATCTGAAAAGGCTACCTGTCTCTACGCAGTGGATGTCCGCTTGCGGTACTGGTGTGCAAATTCCAGCCTTCATCGCCGATGAATAGCAGATGGCATGAACATGGTGCCTGCTGCAGAGGCTAATACAGCAACATTCGCTAAACAATCGTTGAGGAGTCACTGACGACTGCCCTCGGTTCATCTGGACGGTCAGTTGCTCAACAGTTGCACCTCTCTTTGCCTGTGCACATCGACGGGGCCGTGGTTCAACCCCATCATGCACCACAATTCCTCGGCCGCAGTTTTGGATAACGCCATTTTGCCATGCTCAGTATACTTTATCCTCAGCGGAACGCGAACAGTTTGCAAACTTAGCCTCTTCTGAAATGCTTCCACCATGGGCCCAAAAGCCAAGGATCATGCCCTTTTGGACGTCAGATACATCGCTCCGTTTCTGCATTATGACAAGGACTGCGCTGTTTTCCGCGTCGCGTGACATACATTATATACCCTTCACTGCTAGTGCTGCCACTTGCCGTCTGTGTGTGGTTATTGCACGTTGACATCGAACATAGGCGCCGGTCGCGTAAATGTAACGGGACTGTGCAGCTGAGATGGCAGGTCAGGTTCGATATTTTTGGGTTTTCTTGTTACTGTGACTTGGGCCCACTTATTCACGTAACTGTTAACGTGAACAAGTACGTTTCCCCATCTTCTACATTTTCATGATGAGTATGCCGTGGACACTTCTCCTTCCACGCCGGCCGGAGTGGCCGAGTGGTTCTAGGCGCTACAGTCTGGAACCGCGCGACCGCTACGGTCGCAGGTTCGAATCCTGCCTCGGGCATGGATGTGTGTGATGTCCTTAGGTTTGTTAGGTTTAAGTAGTTCTAAGTTCTAGGGGACTGATGACCTCAGAAGTTAAGTCCCACAGTGCTCAGAGCCATTTTTCACCTTCCAAGATGACAACAGCCATGTTCACACGGCCAATCCTATTTTGACGAATACTAAGTCCCCGCATACCATCTCGACTAACCCACTAAATTTCCCCATCTTAAACTAATAGAAAATGTCTGGGGTCATATCGAGCAGCAGATGAAACATAGTAGTCAACGTCTCGCAGTTTCGTAGCTTTATAGCATCTAATTAGCAACGAGTGCCTTAAGCTGGGAATGGCGTGCCTGAAGAAACTTGTGGCTTGTCCCTGAGATCATTAACCAGACTACAGCTGCTTTTGACGGCATTAGTGTGATGTCTCCGCGGATGACTAACTTTTTGTTGGTGACTCTTATTAATGAAAATTTCTCACGATCGTTACCAGTGTGTTATTTGTTACTCTGAGACGACCAAAACAGTTGTAGACGAACTGTGCAGGGAGGAATTAGTGCTTGTAATTACCAAGCAGTGCATATGGCGTGCTTGCGATGAGGTTTCGTGAAGCTGTGTCTTGGCACACCACAATGACGAGCAGTGTACGGAAATGTTAAGGCGGTGGCAGTGACGTGTTTTCTTGTGGCCTGTGCTCGTGACGATCTCCAGTGTTAGTGGAAATTATTCTCATTGACACGGCGCTCAGAAGCAAAGTCTCAAGCGATTTCTTAGTAGCACAAAAGTGCGCCTCTTCAAGGCTAGCATCGAGGTCCCTCCTCTGAAGTCTACCAGTAGCGTATCACACTAGCACCACATCTCCCTTTCCACACTCCGAAGTTTTGTTTTGGTGCTTGCCTCTTATTGGTCAGCCCACTTCCTTCTTGTTGCCAACAGATGACAATTGCCGAGGAAGTTTCTCACGGAAGGTATTCCTTCGGTATGACAATCTGTGTTTTTCCGATACCTGCGAGTATCGGTTTTGCAAGATCTGTCCACAAGAGGCGTGTGTTACTGTAAGTATAACCAGCCTATAGGCGAGTATAGCGCGCCTCCATCCCATCTGGTGTGATCGACATTTGGAGACCAACCAGCAGCGGTTTTCATGGGCTGGTACCAGGCACCAAGTGACACCCTCCCCTTCACTTCCCTCCCCCCTTTCCCCCTCGCCACATTGTCTCTTTAACGGGAGACGTTTAGTCCGCGTCATTTGACTGCTTCTTAGCCTCTCTTCCTTGGGTCTGACTGCCAGGTGCCCTGTCTGTTTCATTTACTGTCTAGGGTCGGCTTCACATATCATCCGTCCGATATACAAGGTGTAACAGCGACAGTGCAGGTATTTCTGTTGGTTACCGAGGGACGGTATACATAAATTCATTCAATCAGCATTTACGGCATTTTCAGACTAATAATTATAGCTATTACAAGTCGAATGTTCTTAAATTGGGTATTAGCTCCAAGGATATCTGGCAAGAGAAAACCACTAATGCTTGTTTCCCCTGCCAACAGGTCAGGTGTTTAAATGAACAAAAACAGTTAGTCTATACTCACAGGCATTCTCCACTTAATTGTGCAGTTACGACCATGGAGAAAATATCAGATCATGAAGTTTGTGACGTGTAAGGCTGTTCGGTACAAAGAAAAAACAACCAACACATTCATATGTGTGTATATTAGGGCTATTTCTTTTCAAGCTTCAGTCAATTACTAAATTAAAACCACTGTGAAAATCTGGTGCCGGCCGGACTGGCCGAGCGGTTCTAGGCGCTACAGTCTAGAACCGCGCGACCAATACGGTCGCAGGTTCGAACCCTGCCTCGGGCATGAATGTGTGTGATGTCCTTAAGTAAGTTAGGTTTAAGTAGTTCTATGTTCTAGGGGACTGATGACCTCAGATGTTAAGTCCCATAGTGCTCAGAGCCATTTTGAAAATCTGGTGAAGCTTTGCACAGAGCCGCATGGGATTAGCCAAGCGGTCTAAGGCGCTGCAGTCATGGACTGTGCGGCTGCTCCTGGCGGAAGTTCGTGTCCTCCCTTGGGCATGGGTGTGTGTGTTTGTCCTTAGGATAATTTAGCTTAAGTAGTGTGTAAGATTAGGGACTGATGACCTTAGCAATTAAGTCCCATAAGATTAAAAAAAAAAAAAAAGAGCGAGATGGTATCTTTGCACACATGTGTTGTGCAGTGTCTCTTGTATATCCATATATCGCGACACTTCGCACTTTTCAGCTATGAGTGCACAGTGAGCATCTGAAGAAGTCCATAACAGTAGTGTCTCTCATCAAGTTTAAAGTGCCTGCTGTAGGGTTTCGCCTGATTTCATGAAGCCCGCATAACATAACTGCCATGCATTTCCTTCTTCGGGTAATGCTCAGCTGCACACTGCAAGGTATCTGATGCAAAGTGTTTGATCACCCGCCGTACAGCAGTGCAGCACAGACTTGCCTCCCCCCTCATACTCATCGCTTCTCTGAGATGAACTGCTGGCTATGAGGACATCATTTTGGCACAGACAAGGACCTGCAGACCAGCTTAGCGCTTTGGCGGAAATTACAGGGGCTGTCTTCTACGAGGAGGGTAGTGGAAAGATGGTACCACGCAGCGATAAATTTGTAAGTCGGAGAAGTGACTACGAGAGAAATAGCTGAAAGCTGTGGCTAAATGTTGCAAATAATTTTTTTTTTTAATTTTCACTGAGGTTCTCCATTTTGCGACTGATTGGAGGTTGAAATAAGAAATTGCCCCCATTTAGCTCATTAATTCGTACGCACTATATACGCTCATCTTGGTGTTCACAATAAACTGTGTGATACAGCTGTGTGGGAAAATTAGCATTATATACAATAAACAGCAGGTGAAAAGCTCAATATCGATGTCCTACTCAGAATAGACTCTTCGAAAATCACGTCCGTCTGTTAACAGCTATGCTGTGTGACTTCAGCAGGTTATCTGCTCCTGAACTACACATAATAGACTTTCCATAAATAATGTACTGAACTCAATAAATTATTTTGTGACACCTGACACAATGAAAACTAAAAGTGAGGTCACCCCACGCTGGGCGCCATAAATGTGGTGAGCTGTGAATTCTTCTCTCTGCTGTCGGTCGTGAAATGACGAGCAGATGACTGATGAGATTTCTCCACGTAAGAAGCCAATAATTAATTGATATCAACGATTAAATGAAATCAAACACAAAGGGTAGAAAATTAAGGTGTTCATGTATGAATATGAAAGATTGCTTATATGATCAACACATGAAAGAAATGTATTTATTTTCGTGCTGTAAATCAAAACAAAATTACACATCCTAGGGCCGATTTGACTGGGCGCGGACACGGCACAGTTATTAAGGGGAAGGAGGAGAGGACGAATCGTCTCACCATTCTTGTTACCGTTCTTCGTGTACTGCTGTCGGCGGCAGGCGCTGCGTCGGTTCGGCGCGTAGCCTCGGAGCTGTGCGGTGCGAATCGGCTGCCCTCATCAGCAATCGCGGCGTTGCGGCGTGGCCCAGGTACGGTCTCCACGTTGTCTGCCCGTTGTCCGTCGCCTGGTCGAAGCTGTGCTGTCACGGTGTCGGAAGGAGGATGTCGGCGATGGTGGAAGAGCGCCCATGTCCTCTTGCTTCTGTGTTATCTTCGCCTCTCCCTTCTCGCTTCTCCTCCATCTCTTAGCTCAACTCCTCTTTGAAATATTCTTCCTTTCGTTGGCGGACTAAATTTTCAATGTAGCACAATGACATCTACATCTACATCTACATACAATCCACCATACGGTGCGTGGTGGAGGGTATCTCGTACCACAACTAGCATCTTCTCTCCCTGTTCCACTCCCAAACAGAACGAGGGAGAAATGACTGCCTATATGCCTCTGTACGAGCCCTAATCTCTCTTATCTTATCTTTGTGGTCTTTCTGCGAAATATAAGCTGGCGGCAGTACAACTGTACTGCAGTCAGCCTGAAATGCTGGTTCTCTAAATTTCCTCAGTAGCGATTCACGAAAAGAACGCCTCCTTTCCTCCAGAGACTCCCACCCGAGTTCCTGATGCATTTCCGTAACACTCGCGTGATGATCAAACCTACCAGTAACAAATCTAGCAGCCCGCCTCTGAATTGCTTCTATGTCCTCCTTCAATCCGACCTGATAGGGATCCCAAAAGCTCGAGCAGTACTCAAGAATAGGTCGTATTAGTGTTTTATAAGCGGTCTTCTTTACAGATGAACCACATCTTCCGAAAATTCTACCAATGAACCGAAGACGACTATCCGCCTTACGCACAACTGCCATTACATGCTTGTCCCACATCATATCGCTCTGCAATGTTACGCCCAAATATTTATTCGACGTGACTGTGTTAAGCGCTACACTACTAATAGAGTATTCAAATATTACAGGGTCCTTTTTCTATTCATCTGCATTAATTTACATTTATCTATATTTAGAGTTACCTGCCATTCTTTACACCAGTCACAAATCCTGTCCAATTCATCTTGTATCCTCCTACAGTCACTCAACGACGACACCTTCCCGTACACCACAGCATCATGAGCAAACAGCCGCACATTGCTATCCGCCCTATCCGAAAGATCATTTATGTGGATAGAAAACAACAGCGGACCTACCACACTATCAGATAGCCGTTTCATCGCCACGCCTCTCCGTGTGGGGTGGAAATTTCCTATCTGGAGTGGGCTAGCGTGTTCCTCGTGAACTGGCATCTTTCTCACGATTTCAAGTTCTTAAGGTGTTTTCCTGCATTCCGAGGCTGTCGGGAGAGCAGCTACACAACACTTCTTTATAACCGCTCCCTCTGGGTGAGCCCTGAACGGACTCATGTTCGGGCTCCATCATCTTCTTAAGAACGCTGGCTTCTTTCACACACCTCCCTGCGCCAATTCCCCCCGCTTTGTGCACGCCCCTCGCTGTGCCCGTAGGGTGCTGGAAATGTCGGCACATTCCTGCTTTATAAGGCAGGTAAAATGATTGCCGCCAGGCCAGAAGAACTCAGATGCTTTTGCGGGTACATTCTTAGCGTTCCGTCCTAATGGCTGCAGATCCGTCAGTTCTCGGCACGCTTCTCGTTGTCACACAGGCTCTTCGCATCGTATCCCTCCTTGAGCAAGGTGCGGGCGTCCGCCCCGGCTTCCCGCCGTGTCCTTTCAGAATGACTGCAGTGTCTGTTCCCCGGGCGCTCGCCACACGGTGTCCGTCCCGGCCGCTTGCGGCGCGTTGGCGAAAGTGGCCGCGGTCGGAAAAATTACAAGATAATTTAGCATTGGAGGGCAGCGTGGAGGGTAAAAATCGTAGAGGGAGACCAAGAGATGAATACACTAAGCAGATTCAGAGGGATGTAGGTTGCAGTAGGTACTGGGAGACGAAGAAGCCTGCATAGGATAGCGTAACATGGAGAGCTGCTTCAGACCAGTTTCGGGACTGAAGACCACAACAACAACAACAACAAATCATATGGTAACTTGGTGCGCCTCGTGGAAATCTTTCTGCAAACTTTGGATGAGCTACTCTTGGTGACTTCAACCATTCTTTACAATCAGTCACTTTCCTTTCCCTTTGCATTAGCATATAACCGATGGCACACACTCATTTGCAATAAAAGAAGCATACATTTACAGGTTAGGATAATTTTGTAGTACTCCACGTAAATAAATAGGTTTTCTTTACTGTTTACTTCTATGTGGTGTATAAATCACTTCATGGGCCAATGACCTCTATTTGTTTCTTAATTATAATCATGGATGTATGATTCACCAGTGATAAAATGTTACTAAGTCAATGCCTTCTGTATGTAGTTACAGTAGTGTTGAAATATGCTGGAAAATCAAGTAGAGCAATATAGTCAGCCATTATCCTATCAAGAAGTTACGGGTAATATCTGTTGTTGACTAAGTAAATAAAACTATTGTCTTCTACTCATTGTGACATTGGTCAGAGAGATGGATGGGTAAGAAGAGAAATAGGTTTGGATTTTGTTGATATAGATGGGTAACATAGGTTTCGTGTGGGATAGTTTCCAGAAAATGAAGCTGAATCGAGCAATGAAGAAGAGGAGCCTTAAATAGGCAGCAAGTCGAAAAAGAGGAGTCGGAAGAGCAAGAGCCATAACATGTAGAAAAAACGAATATTCTTTTAAACTGGAAAAGATGGATAAATATATGAACATATTTCACATTCAGGCAGTGAGGGTGCTTGTAATGTCATTCTGATACCTATGGAGAGTACGAAGCTGTGAGTTTGGGTATGTGCTAGTATCAGCTCGGAGGTGGGAAATAAATGATGAAACGATTGGGCGCTTGGTATCGACTTTCCATTGAACGTAGGAGATCAGAAGATGTTCGATGTGGGAAAGGCTAGGGATCATTTATAAGAATACGTAGAGGGTATCCATGGGTGAAGATAGCTGGCTGTGAAAAGTGAAGCAGAGTCATGCAGGAGTGATAGAATTTTGGTAGAGGGGAACCAAGGTTCAGTGGCATAAGAGATAGTACCTGAGACAAAACCGATAACGTGGCCGCAAAAGAAATGCTCTCTCTTTGGGACTCTGACCTCTGTAAGTAGTGATTACAATCAGCGTTTGTGCTTAACCTTCAGCAATTCCTATAAAATATGTTTACATTATAAAACTCTCGTAATGAAAGGAATTTGACAAGCCATCAAGTTATTTTAAAAGATCAGCCAGCTGCTTGCAGGAATTACATGATTGGTTATTTTAAATTGCGCACAACCGCAGCCAAATTTCTACATTTGCAATTAAGTGATCAGGAGTGAATTCATATATTTTTATTCGAAGTAACGACTGGATTCGCGTCAAATGTTTCAAATGGCTCTGAGCACTATGTGACTTAACATCTGAGGTCATCAGTCCCCTATACTTAGATCTACTTAAACCTAACTAACCTAAGGACAACACACACATGCATACCTGAGGCAGGATTCGAACCTGCGACTGTAGCAGCAGCGCGGTTTCGGACTGAAGCACCCAGAACCACTCGGCCACAACGGCCAGCGATTCGCGTCAATTGAAGACGCATTCTCAGGTGATCTGTAATAAAATTAATGAAGAAAAAAATGTTTACATAGAATTCTTAACAATACTCCGAAGAATAAAAGGATACTGAAGAACAGTATTGCATAACAATACTTGAGTACCAACCACTTTCTTAAGAACAAAAGGATACTGAAGTATAGTGCAGATAGTAATACTTGGAAGGTACAGAGATTCTATTTAACAACTCATAGCTGAGAGGTAACTGCTTTAGGGCCACTTCCCGTCTTGCACGTCAAGTTACAAACAAGTAGCGCGCTAAAAGCTATACGCCATAGGTACAATGAAGGGGACAGCATAGAACCTATCAAAATAAAACCTGAACAAAGACCATGTGGGACATACAAGGCTGTAGCCTAGTAACTCACCTGGAGAATTTCAGTGCATAGGTCCATAAACAACAAGAGCCTTACCGTGCAATGAGCATGAAGGTGGTTGGGTGCCAGGAGGCATTTTTCGAACAGACCGGTGCCAGGCCCAGGTAAAATGTTTTGCAAACTGGAGCCCTTCTGTCCGACTTTAAGTGAAAGGAGGCGACAGCTTTGGCCAGAAGTCCCTCCGCAGATAAGCAGACCACTGAGCGTTGCTTCCCAGAACCACTCACACAGCCAGGTCCCTGCACTTAGCATTTGTGGCTTCCTATTTGGCTCATTGTTCTCGGTCACCTCCGCCACAGTCCCCCGGGTACAAGCTATCTACAGGTTACACATACAGTTACAACAACATTCTGCCCACAATTTCCTCATGTACAAAAGTCATTAACCACGCATAGCAAATATAATACTGGGTAACACCGAAATCACGACCTAAATTATGAATGTTAATCTGATTGACAGTATTGTTAAAATGCGATAGTAGCGTGACATATCTCAAGGAAAGTGTAAATAGTTTCAGTACTAATCATAAATCAAATTAATTAATGCAGTCAAAATGGTTCAAATGGCTCTGAGCACTATGGGACTTAACTTCTGAGGTCATCAGTCTCCTAGAACTTAGAACTACTTAAACCTAACTAACCTAAGGACATCACACACATCCATGCGCGGTTCCAGACTGCAGGGGCTAGAACTGCTCGGCCTATACGGCCGGCTGCAGTCAAAACAATAGCTATAAAGTTGCTATAGGAAATATTGTCTGAGCTAATAGTAAGTAGTTCACGAATATCTAACAGAGCGCTGTAATTCACGAATACAGTGATGACGACTTTCAAGTGTAATTTTACATCACGGGAAGACTTGGTGACTGATATTGGCCATTTAAGAAACATTGACAATAGTCCCTAAAGAAAACAAGGCTCAATGTGGAAGGCAACATCTCGAATTTGTTTAACCAGCAACAAAGCGTTAGAGAAACATTTAAAAGACTAACGGGAGACGCTACAGGAAAGTAGATTACCTTTCGAGGAGTCTTCCTGTAAAAATTTCTAGAGCCCAGTTTCTAGGAGACATGTTGCTTACCCTCTCTCGCTTGTATCTTACGTCACGATCACGACGGTAAAGCCGGTCCGAATAGGCACTATACTGAGACGACGCGACAATTTTTATTCTCGTGTACCATTCACGAATGGAACAAGAGAGACAACGTTGATCCTGGTTCACGGTTAAGGGGACAGTCTGGCTGCACAAGGGAATTAAGGGCGACGTTTAGACATTGCAGCATCACTTAACTGATACTTCAAGCGCCGCCTGTTGTTCTTTACTTCTATCGTGATGCGGCATAGGACCGGTTTAAGGACCGAGAGACACAACTGCTGAGTGCTGAGAGGGGAAACAGATCCACCCACTGCCAAGATTTTATATTGAGTGAAAAACTATTAGTAGCGAAAACTGACACAGGTGAAAGTATATCGGCACTGAAGACAACCCCCCCCTTCCCCCCCCCCCCCCCCCCACACACACACCTGACGACTCAACCCTTCTGTAGGAATAGGAATACCGTGGGGTTGCGACGCATCTTAAGGTTATCTGACAATTTTCGAGTCTAGGGCAATTACAGTTTTTTTCTGTAGTGCACGGGGTGAAACTGGTAGGGACGGTTCAAAACCATTCGACGAAATTTCAACAAAATCAGAAGCAGCAAATTTTATTTATGCTTTTCAAACTTCGCAGTATCCTGCTGTGGCCTAACACCGACGGTAAGGGGCGGGGGGGGGGGGGGGCAGGGGCATTGGGGGGAGGGGGAGTTGGCTGTGACATTGACACATACGTGTCCCCTCAGCCTGGCAACACTTTCGGTGCAACCTTCGCACCTTTGTTGACCATGTTAAAAATTTATCTGTACACAGGTACCCCTGTTGACAGGAAACCTTTTGACAGCCTTCAGGTAAGAGGTTCTATGTTGCTGCTCTAGCACCTGCTTGTGGGAATTGAGAATCTGAGACGTATCTTATAACTGCGGCAAAATGTGACAGTGCTCTATACGCAAGTACAGTACCTCATTCCCTAAGACAGGACTAGGTGGGGTAGACTAAAGGTAATTTTTGAATCCAATTGATGGAAAAGTTTACATTTCAAATACATTTATACTATGACAGTATTTCATACTGTGACTCGTAACCACACAGTTGTAAAAGCCTTCCTCGCTGACTTATGTTTACTGGAACGTTTTCGCTTTTAGTGTCGTATACTTCTTTAGTGTCAACTTTTGCTATTCCTATATATGTAATATCAATTCGAGCATTAAAACTAAAGTTCGCAGAACTTATTGTAAGCGGAAATAAATGGTTTCTTTTCTTGACGTTTAGCACTGGTGCAAAATTCAGAAATTTGTTTCTGTTCCAGGGGAATATCTATGCAGTACTTATTTTAAAATAAAAAATAGAGTCCTTCTCTGATCATTACACTTGGATCTGTTGTTAAAGGACTTGTCAAGAGCCTAATGATAGACAAAGAATGCCTAAAGGAAACGGGGGGAGAGTTGGGTCCGAGAAAAGCATTCGAACCCGCCCTGATCCTGTAGGGGCTACAAGGCTGCACATTGTTCACCACTTCCATGCGGCTTCTTGTTCGTATTTGCACAACATGAACCAATAAATGTGTTTGTAAATTTGTACTGTTGGATTTCCTGTCCAATGAAACGTTGCAGAATACTGCGGTATATCTACTTTTCTTCCAGTCCTTCATACCAACAGACAAAATTCAAATCGGTGAGCCGTTCTCTGACAGTGTGGCCCTTTTCTTAGAACGTAATATGATTCAGCAAACAGCAAGAAGATATGATGAAATAAAAATATGCTTGAGTCGTCCATCTCATACATAGGTTTGCAGGTGAGACAGACCAGTGTACTGAAGAGACGGCCCATATACAAGTAGCTATAAATGAAGCAAAGAGTCAATAACAATTCCAAATTTTTATTTTTAAAAAGTTGTAATGGACAGAATTATACTATTAAATATTTTATTAAAAAACAATATTGTCAATTTATTATTAATCATGATTAAACATGGATGTTCAATTTGTTCAAGCATTAGCCCACGTTCCTCTCTCTGCAGCAGCTACAGTTATTACCTATGTTGAACAATATTCACTGACCATCGTGAACGGGAAACAAACTGAAACCAATGGTCATTTTTGTTACTTTTGTAATAGATATCAAAACACCCAACACATTAGTCTTCATCCCATTCATGAAACCTATTTTCGCAATCTTCTACAATGTCTGCATCTGATGAACACAGTGAGCTAGATTCAGTATTTTTCCTTTCTAGCCTCTTCAGTCTGTTTTTATAATCACCAGTAGCTCCTTTCGATGATGTTTTTGTGCCTTTTTCCTGTTTTCTTTCTTCCCTTATCCTTCGTTTTCTTTACAGTTTCAGTATTTTCAGCATAGTTTAGAGATTTAGATACATTTTCTGCCTTCCTCTGAAAATTCATAGTTTTATCACTAGAAGGAACAGGTGATATTTCTTCCGAAAATTTTGTCTGTGTTGGCTTAGGAGTAGTCAGCTTTGAAGTAATAATCTTGGAAGTTTTTGGTTTAGTAGGAGTGGAGTCCGAAGTGTCAACGAAGGAATTTGTCTTGTGCTGATGACTCTGCTCCCTCGATGTCCTAGGGATCACTAAGTCTTTTGACGAGTTTAGAAGAGGGTGGTTCGCCTGTGCGTGAGATTCTGCTCTTCCATTTACTTGCGTAGACGTATTTCCCGATAAATAAGCGTAGTCTGGGACTGTGCCCGCCTTCAGTGGAATTATTGCACATGCCTTCAAGCTATATTTAATTGCGCTCAATCTGTCCCAAATTAAAACAAGTAGCCATCTCTCGCAAATAACGCAACTCTCCCGATTGTCTGACGGAGACGGGCCATAGCAATGCTATCAGCAGGTAGAGAAATCGGTGACTATTTTAGGTTAGTTTCGTGCTTAGACAACTGTCAAGCTCGCTGTAAAAAAATTGCATCACTATTGTTCAAGCGAAGTCTAAATTCTAAAATTATGTAACTACACGATGAAACTTTTCGGCTTACCGGAACAGAGAATGTGGTTTTTCTGCAGAACTAACACGAAAATAACAGCATCATTTTTGCACCACATTTGTTCACAAAGTAGCGGGAGCGACTCTCGAGCGGCGCTTTTGTGAAAAACGCCACTGGTCCGTCTCACCGAGTGATCCAGCTCCCCCGGACTTACCCTCAGTGTGTAGCATATGGAAAAAACATAAATGTTACCATCAAAAATTGGCCTATTTTTAGAACTGTCAAGCATTTTAAATCCTTGAGCTTAAAACAAAGACGGAAAACTTGCTTTTAAACCTTCCATTGACATTATTATGCAGAAAGACAACGTTGCCGTTCTCACCATCGAAATATTCTCCACTGTCACAGATAGTGAAACGTCGAAGCTTTGCTATGCCTATTTCGACTCTGTTATGTCTTGAGGAATCAGGTCGTCAAGTAACTCCACGTATTCGTGCTGCATAAAATGACAGTCACAACGAAGAGAATGACCTCCTTAATCCGAACCAGCATAGTTTTCGAAAATATCGATCATGTGAAACCCAACTCGCACTTTTCTCAGATGACATATAGAAAGCATTGAATCAAGGCAATCAGGTAGATGCTGTGTTTCTTGATTTCCGAAAAGCATTTGACTCAGTATCGCACCTACCTTGTTGTCAAAAGAACGGTCATATGGGATATCAAATGAAATTTGTGACTAGACTGAGGACATTTCGGGAAGGAGGACACAGCATGCTACCTTGGATGGAGGGTCATCGTCAGATTTAGAAGTAACTTCGGGTGTGCCCCATGGAAGTGTGTTGGGACTCTTGCTATACATGTTGTATATTTATGACCTTGCAGACCGTATAAACAGTAAAATCAGGCCTTTTGAAAATGATGCAATTATCTATAATGAAATAATATCTGAGAGAAGCTCCATAAATATTCAGTTATATTTTAATAAGATTTAAACATGGTGCAGAGATTGGCAACTTGCTCTAAATGTTAAGGAACGTAAAACTGTGCACTTCTCAAAACGACAAAACGTAGTAACCGATAACTGTAATATCAGTGAGTCATCTTTGGAATCGGCCAACTCATGTAAAATCTGTGTGCAGGGTATGAAATAGGTTCAGTTGTGGGTAAAGCAGGTGATAGACTTCGGTTTTTGGTAGAACACTGGCGAAGTGCGATCAGTCTACTAAAGGGATTACTTACAAACCACTCGTGCGACCCACCCTAGAATATCGCTCAAGTGCGTGGGACCCGTACCCTTACCAGATAGGACTAACAGGGGATATTGAACGGGGAAGAGCAGCACAAATGGTCACAAGTTGTTGTTGGTTTTTTTTTTCTTTTTTTTTTTTATCCATGGGAGCCTGTGACGGAGATTCTGAAGGAACTGAAATGGCAGACTCCTGAAAACAGACATACACCATCCCAAGAACGTCTATTAACAAAGTTTCAAGAACTGGCTTTAAATGTGTACTCTAGGGATATACTACAACCCCCTACGTATCGCTCACACAGGGACCGTGAGGATAAGATTTGGATAATTTCTGTGCTCACAGAAGCTTTCAGACAATCATTCTTCCCGCGCTCCATACGTGAATGGAACAGGAAGAAGCCGTAATAATTTGTTCAATGGGACGTATCCTCTGCCATGCACCTCACAGTGGTTTGCAGAGTGTAGATGCAGCGGTAGATGTAGATCTCTATTCACAGTTCGACAACCTGGTCTCACAGAGCTTCCGAAGCCTCACAGACTCTCTTACGAAGCTGCGGTTGTAGCATTTCCATAAGCAGGGTAGAAACAGGAATGATCTGGAAACCAAGCATGGGGTTAGAGGGCAATTACGACACGTAGGAAAAAGAATGGCAGATGGAGTCTATGAACAGAGCTGAAATAAATCCAAATACGACTCCCTGACCGTCTCACTATTGATCACACCCTTCAGCGTTTGCTGTACTGTTAAAAATGCAATTTGTATCGACGAAAACAGCCTGTCGCACTAACGACATACGTGTTGACTGACTGCCGTGAAAACTCGGCGCATGAAGTCACAATGGAAAACAGCTCACCGTTCGTTCCCGCGGGTGCAGTATCTGCCACAAAGCGGGCATAAAAGCGGACAATTGACGTGTGCCATGCATCGGCAGTAATATTTTATCGGGCAGATGTGCTCATTTGGTCACGAGGATTTATATGTAATTCTGTTCCAGAATGGATATAATGTTATGCGGTTGAATGTAATCACAGAAAACTGTAAAAATATGATAATGTCGAAACATCCATACAGCTGACGGCATTAGCGGGACTGTCAGTTCCACGAGTGGCTGCCGGCTCCGTCCCTTCCCCTGGCCACTAGCCTCGTACGGAACAACATGAACCAGCTACCTACCAGGTTGTAGAGTAGGGCTCCTCGAGATCTGTATATCACCCGACCCATTTCTTCCCCTCAGTTTACTCCTTGCCGTACGTTTCCCTGTGTCATCTATAGTTATATATACAATACAATCAATGTGTATGTGTGTCTGTGTGTGTGTGTGTGTGTGTGTGTGTGTGTGTGTGTGTGTGTGTGTGCGCGAGAGAGAGAGAGAGAGAGAGAGAGAGATCGTTTCTACGAGAATGTTGCTGCCTAGGCTTTCATAGGGTTTATTCTTCGATCCCTAGTTTGACTTAGAAATACACTCCTGGAAATTGAAATAAGAACACCGTGAATTCATTGTCCCAGGAAGGGGAAACTTTATTGACACATTCCTGGGGTCAGATACATCACATGATCACACTGACAGAACCACGGGCACATACACACAGGCAACAGAGCATGCACAATGTCGGCACTAGTACAGTGTATATCCACCTTTCGCAGCAATGCAGGCTGCTATTCTCCCATGGAGACGATCGTAGAGATGCTGGATGTAGTCCTGTGGAACGGCTTGCCATGCCATTTCCACCTGGCGCCTCAGTTGGACCAGCGTTCGTGCTGGACGTGCAGACCGCGTGAGACGACGCTTCATCCAGTCCCAAACATGCTCAATGGGGGACAGATCCGGAGATCTTGCTGGCCAGGGTAGTTGACTTACACCTTCTAGAGCACGTTGGGTGGCACGGGATACATGCGGACGTGCATTGTCCTGTTAGAACAGCAAGTTCCCTTGCCGGTCTAGGAATGGTAGAACGATGGGTTCGATGACGGTTTGGATGTACCGTGCACTATTCAGTGTCCCCTAGATGATCACCAGTGGTGTACGGCCAGTGTAGGAGATCGCTCCCCACACCATGATGCCGGGTGTTGGCCCTGTGTGCCTCGGTCGTATGCAGTCCTGATTGTGGCGCTCACCTGCACGGCGCCAAACACGCATACGACCATCATTGGCACCAAGGCAGAAGCGACTCTCATCGCTGAAGACGACACGTCTCCATTCGTCCCTCCATTCACGCCTGTCGCGACACCACTGGAGGCGGGCTGCACGATGTTGGAGCGTGAGCGGAAGACGGGCTAACGGTGTGCGGGACCGTAGCCCAGCTTCATGGAGACGGTTGCGAATGGTCCTCGCCGATACTCCAGGAGCAACAGTGTCCCTAATTTGCTGGGAAGTGGCGGTGCGGTCCCCTACGGCACTGCGTAGGATCCTACGGTCTTGGCGTGCATCCGTGCGTCGCTGCGGTCCGGTCCCAGGTCGACGGGCACGTGCACCTTCCGCCGACCACTGGCGACAACATCGATGTACTGTGGAGACCTCACGCCCCACGTGTTGAGCAATTCGGCGGTACGTCCACCCGGCCTCCCGCATGCCCACTATACGCCCTCGCTCAAAGTCCGTCAACTGCACATACGGTTCACGTCCACGCTGTCGCGGCATGCTACCAGTGTTAAAGACTGCGATGGAGCTCCGTATGCCACGGCAAACTGGCTGACACTGACGGCGGCGGTGCACAAATGCTGCGCAGCTAGCGCCATTCGACGGCCAACACCGCGGTTCCTGGTGTGTCCGCTGTGCCGTGCGTGTGATCATTGGTTGTACAGCCCTCTCGCAGTGTCCGGAGCAAGTATGGTGGGTGTGACACACCGGTGTCGATGTGTTCTTTTTTCCATTTCCAGGAGTGTACGTGGCTCCCATTGTTTCTGTAATGAGTGTGACTGTTGTGCTTCATCCTTCCAATAATTTATCTACTTCAGTTTCTCCTCCCACTCCAGGCGACAATGCACAATCTCTCAGCAATACGTGTCGTAGCTAGTTTTAATATGGACTCATGATGTTACAAAGCTGATTCAGTCTGTGCTGACAAACAATATACGAGATAGATTGAAAAATACAAAATTTAATAATTTCGTGTAGGAACATTAATCGCAAGTAACGATTAGATTGTATTCAGAAATTCTTATTGACAAAGAAGAGATCAGATTTAGCAGGCGAAGATCAACTACACTTAACTGCAATTCTTATAAAGCATATTTTAGAGGAAAATCGAGAATTTAATTTACAGACGCACGTAGCCGTTGTAGACTCTGCAAAATAATTAAATAAAACCAGAAATAAATTTCAGACAGTAATGGAAAATAATGGATGTTCAGGAAACTACTATGGGCCATAAAATGGGTTGATGAGTAAGCATGTATCAAACAAGGGCCGCGATTTTTTATAAATAATAGAGGATGACAGTGTGTGAAATATCACATATGATTTTAAATACATGTTCTAATGGTGTTGTCTAAATCTAGAACTAACATATAGACAGAGGTATCAAAACTTGAAAAGGTAGCATTTTACTTTATGCAGACGATACGTATTGCTAGTAAAACAAGACTTATAAAGGTCACTTCACTACCTGAATCATTTATGTAGGTAATACGATGTTGATATCTGGAAAACGAAGGACGATGTGATGCAAAGATCCAGTCCCAATCAAAATCAATGGAGCCAACTTGATATGGGATCAAGCATCGTTATTCATTTATTTCAATTGTCGAAGTAGCCTAAAGAGTAGTAAAGATTGTAAATTTTGTACTTTAACTTTCTTACCTGTACGAATGTCTAATTGTAACTTTTAGAGAGACTTTTTACTTTAGCTTGCCAGTGAAACCTTTCGACTGTAACCTGACTGTGCACGTGGTATAAGTTCATCCTGACTAGAGGGTGTATGTAATCATTAACTGTACTGCACATAAAACTTCTGTGCTTAAATTACCTGTATGCATTATTCCGAACATTATATTCAGTCTTTATAACCACAACGCATCTTACCGACTACAAGTTAATATTATGTTGCTTTACAAACTTTATACATAATCTAAATGCGTACATAACATTTATTCCCTAAGTACACAAAACAATGTATAATTCTCTCCCTAATAATCACTTTGGCTTACCTCGGTGACAGCGGAAATCTGAGCTGTGCTTTGCAATCGAATTTCTTTTGTGTAATCTCAGTAAATAACTCTTGCCATCTGTAGTGCAAGAGTTTTACGCGTCAGCTTGATACACATTTAATAGTCGCATCTCACGAGCTACAATGTGAGTCCACATTAATCTATTTTAAAACTCTTAAGTAGCAAGTGGGGTGGGAGGCTAAGTGTCGAAACTCTGAAAACTAATGGCACTTAAATATGAATTCGTTAACGTAAATTAAAAGATATGAACATACAAACAGCGCTGGATGCTGTTATTAACAAATCGCTGAAATCTGGATATAAACGGTATTTTTATGAAGTTAATTTTTTGGACAAAACTTTCATGAAGACTAATTATTTAAATTCAGTATTTAAACATGAAAAGGGACAACAATTGATGTGTTCCTTTCCTGAGTTCATACATTTATGAGGTGTTTAAAACAATAGTAATGTAACGGTCAAACCAAAACTAAAACCGCCCCCTAAATGCAATGTTCCACTTCCTGTAAAGGTAGCTCATATGGCAAATTACCTTCTTTAACGTGTTCCAAGTTACAGCAAACAGCATTACTAAATTAGGCAAGCACACCAGTACACACATCCGCTTCCAGCCACATTCGACACCCAAGTTTCTGTCTCATGTGGACTGAAAACTTATAGTATATATTAGGAACCCAGCCAGTCTGCTTTATACATATGGTTAGGGAAACTGTTTCCTGTTGCCAATATCACAAACAAAACTGCCACTTCGCATCGTCCATCAACCTTTCTTCACCTGTAACCTATCAAACAACAAGTTTGAAGAATTTTTTTGCTAAGACATACAGCAAGATATATTTAAGAAATTCGTACTTAATGTTGATATATGAATATATAATAAAATAGCCAAAAGTTCATAAAGTTGTGCACCCAACGATTGCAAAACTCAGCAAAAAAATCATTCTGTGTTTAAACAGTAAAGATATGGAACAAATTAATAAGCATGAGTGGCAATAATTGGCATAGACAGGTAAATATCTATAACGTTCCTACAACTGAACAGAAAACTAACAATCTTATGTTTATGAGGAAGTTAACAAGAGAGACTCCAGAAGTAAATAATCTATAGAAAAGTGTAGTGCATACATTATAATAAGTACAGTATAAAAATATAATATATGGAACAATAATAAGAAATTGTACATCTTAAAGAAAGAAATAAGCTGAATGTTGAACAGATCGATAAATGTATAGATAATATATTGATAATAAAATATTAGAGCTCTTTAAATATATTTGAACTGTCTTGTTCAAGTGAGGAAGAGGATACGTATGGGACAATGACGTGCACAGGCAGGTGAAAATGTCTAACTTATGGCAAATGTCACATGCAGCATATTTTGTTTTGTAGAGGATATACTATTTCTTGATTCATACCGTCACAATTGAACAAAAACATACATATTTGCCGACTAAGGGCAAACTCAAGAGCACAGGAAGTGATCAGTTTCTCCACTGACAACGCAAGTATCCTAACGTAATAACAGTAACGTTAATAAGGACATAATCAAGGAAGACAAACAGTTGAGGCAGTCTTTCCGCCGACCACCAAGAACTTCACTATTGACGAAATAACAGTACGATCGGTTCTTTCACCATTCATTGTCACGTGTACTTCATGTGTTCCATTTTCGGTAAAAAGGTAGGCACTGAGACAAAGTGGCGAACCAACAGTGTGGTAATGTTTACACAATAGGACACTTGACATGATGCCTGACTAGGTGGCACTGGTTCTCCATTAAATGAAGGAGAACTGGACTTAAAGTTTCAGTATCCATACCGCCTATAGAATAGCTCTTCTCTGTGCCACAACGTGTGTTTACACATCTTTACAGTAGTGAGTCCGTCCTGTACTTTTCCAGAACACACGAAAGTCAAATCACAGGAAAACTAGAAACTACATTAATATCAAGCTGCAATGAAATACTGAGAAATATGTACACACTTTGATATACAGAGAATATGATCTACAATGACACAAAATATGTAAGTTTATAATACCTTTATGTATCTCATACAGCAAAATTTGAAGTTTTGTACATATTAAATAATGAAGATGTGCAATGACATAAACATAGTATCTATGTCTAATAAAATGTATCTCATTGTACTATCAATTATTATGAATAATCACCAAGTAGTTAGTGCATTATAATTGCTTTCAGAGTACTATTCAACTAGCTACATCTAACTACACAGATTTGTCAGTTACACAGACATACAGTTCGAGCTTAGGGAAAAAGGAATAGGGATCATCGTGATTTTGATAGCGGTTGAGTGTGAACAATCAGTACAAATGTCAACATTGCAGGGGAAGATCAGACAGATGTCAGTCACAAATTCTTTATCCCAATCTAATGCCATCTTAATGCTTAAGGGGAGTTGGAATGCCCTATCTCGCCAATGTTAAATTTGCTAACTTTGTGTACCTTTTTCTTTGGAACTATTATCTTCAGAACTTTGAAATTCTGGCAGAGGTTTTCAGCATATATTGTGAGCCCACTGAACTAGAACCAATGTTTTCTTTTTGTTGGTATAGTATTTATGAATTTTTTACCATTAAGCCATTTTTTATTGGAAAAAGTATAACATAAACTTCCCTAGTTCAGAGAATAAGCCAGTTCTTGTCATGATTCTAGTTCAGTGGCCTCTTTGAACTGTTTTGCAGCATTTCTGAAAATTTGAATGTTGTTGGTTGAGTGGTTTATGAGATAAAGGTACATGTAACACTAAAAATGTCAAATGCCAGAAAATGCGATTAAAGTAATTTATTATGAAAATTCACAAATACCTTTTATTCTATTATCAAAAGTGTCCAGCAGAGTAATCAGGGTCATCTTCTAGTTCTTCTTCTTCACCTAGAAGCTTTCTTCTCCTTGCTGCCCTTGCTTTTTTTGTATTAAATTCAGCTGCATACTGAGCCTTCCTTACTCGCACGCTGTCCAGAAGCTGAAGACCTCTGATGGTGTTGATACCAGGAGCAATGCCGAGCCTTGCCATGACCTTTAGCCTACCCATATGACCATCATTGAATGAAATAACAGCATCACTGACTCCCCATTTCAATGTTTTTATCCCAACAAATACATTCTTAGGTACACGAGTCCAAATGAGGTTGTTGAACGACTCGTTTTGATTCTGGGTACAACCATGAAGACATTTTCGCAGAAGATCAGGATGCCCCAAGTCTCTATATATTGGTTTAATTACTTCCATAACAGCCAATGGAATATAATTTTTATGGTGATAAGGATCCCCAGTAGCTTGAGATTTTCTATAATTGCACCATGACTGAGGACCATCTGGACAAGCAAAATGTTGAGGATTATCATCAGTTGATGATCGATGTAAATATGTGGCCCATACAGCTTGTCTCATTTCCTGCAAATTATTTGCATTATTTCTTATTGCCATACCATAGTATTGTTGTAATTCATTTATAATTTTATCTGACAGGCGACCTCTAATGGTTTTACCATCTGACAAAATTTTGTCCTTCAGATTCTGTTTCAGTTTCCTTAGACGAGTGCCCATTCGTTTCTGAACATGACCGACACATTCTAGTTTAGTTATTGTCTTATTGACATATGGCATGGATTCTGTAACACTTTTGTATGCCTTGGAGTCCCCATCTCCAAGGAATTTTGTGTAAAATACTCCCCGTTCTTTTTCTGATCTGCTAAACATTTTCACAGCAGCGGCAGCCTCCATGCCTCCACTCGTACCTTCATAATTCTTGCTACATATGTGAGCTGCTTCTATCTTACCAGATGCACAATGGTAACAATGTTTAGTGAGCACTTCATAGTCCAAAACTTTACCGCTGTCCACACTAGTAACAGTAGCAACAGCATTTTTGGATGTGTGACCCCTTTTCTGCCAGGTTCCATCAAAAGCAACAGGGATATCTGGGTTTCCTTCATTTATATATTTTGCTTCACTGGCAGCAGCTTTCATTGATAAATCTGCTACAGACTGAACAGCATCTCCTATCACTTCAGTGTAATTGTCAATTTTAGCAGGTGGAGGTGGAAGATTCATTATGGCACAAAATGTTTGAGCAGCAGTATGTCCTTTACCAATTGCTCTCATTGCATACATTAGCCTGATATTACTCTCAAACAAATTGCTACTGCATGTTTTAGAGCTCCAAAAACAGGTCTCATTTTCACAACTGGCACAAACTATAGCAATTTTGCAGGAAAGTCCTATAGATTTTGTTATGTTCATATCAAAAGAACCTCCACAAAGATTACAACACAAACATTTCTTCATAAACTCAGTAAAAACAGGAAAGTCGACTAAAACATATTGTTCATTAGAAGCTTCATCTGTAATTTCACTTGCACAGTTTGATAACTTCTTTTTTGATGCACTGGTGGGCGTGTCTCCTTCACACATCTCAGCTGTACAAACGTCAGAACTTTCACCAGCATCAACAGGTGCTGAAGCAGAATCACTTGAACAAACGTTATTTGTAAATCTATTACCGCGAAACTTTCGCTTTTTAAATAATGATGCACTCCTAGGCATCGTAGAAACTACGCACTCACCACTGAAAGTCAAAACAAGACAGATAACAAACTCCAAATGAGCGACAAACTAAACTCGAGGCTCAAAACAAACACTCACAGATCAAAAACTGAACAATAAACACAGCTAGTCGTAAAAACAATGGTACCTATGGAAGGATCAAAGATTCTACAACTGAAGAGTGAAATCCACAGCCTTCTATATGTAATGTTTTCGGAAATGCGAAGATTTAAATGTGTACAAATCACAAGATGGGTAACTTTGCTGGGCGCACATGTAATTTTGAAAAATTAAATAAAAATACTTCCAATTGGAATTTCTTAACAAATTTTGCACCATTTTAAGCAGAAAATTTCAAATTAAGTTATAAGGTTAAAAACTGAAAATGTGAATTTTTTCCATTTTCCGGCATTCCAACTCCCCTTAAGTATGACATTGTGTTATAACAGGAAAAGAAAATATTTGGGCCACTTATACCTCAATCAGCTGTATGACAATAGTCTGACCATCAAATCAATGGCAGTCTAGACATTATCTATTTTGAAGCTTAATGTTAAATTCCGACCAAAATAATACATAAAGAAACCTTCTCAGTTTTAAATAGCTTTTCAAATTATTTATGGACCACAGTTATGAAGAAATAAAGAGTGTCTTCAAAGCTGTATTCATATACTCGTATTTACTCCATCTGCACAGGCCTCGGAAGGCCCAACGGTACCGACTGACCATGGTGTTACCCTCACCCGACAGGTGTTACTGGATGCGAATATGGAGAGGCTTGTGGTCAGCACACTACTCTCCCGATCGTTGTCAGTTTTCGTGACCGGACCTGCTACTTCTCAGTCAAGTAGCTCCTCAATTGGCTTCAGCAGACCCCGACAGTCACCCAACCAAGTGCTACCCAAGACTGACAACTTCACCAAATATTTCACAACAAACTCCACTGCAAATGCAAAAACAGCCTTTGCACTCACTATTTTCACTGTACTTGAAGTTAACATCCTGCCCTAATTGCTCATCTAAATTCCTACAATGATTTCTTTAAATTACCAATGAAAAATTGCTCTCTCCAAGTTTCATTAACCCTTACTCTGTGATCTTCATTTTATCAATATCCTTCCACACATAATAATTATAATCATACCTTACATACCATACATGAAGAAATAGATGAAACGTATGACGAGATAAAAGAAATTATTCAGGTAGTGAAGGGAGACGAAAATTTAATAGTCATGGGTGACTGGAATTCGTCAGTAGGAAAAGGGAGAGAAGGAAACATAGTAGGTGAATATGGATTGGGGGGAAGAAATGAAAGAGGAAGCCGCCTTGTAGAATTTTGCACAGAGCATAACTTAATCATAGCTAACACTTGGTTCAAGAATCATAAAAGAAGGTTGTACACCTGGAAGAATCCTGGAGATACTAGTAGGTATCAGATAGATTATATAATGTTAAGACAGAGATTTAGGAACCAGGTTTTAAATTGTAAGACATTTCCAGGGGCAGATGTGGACTCTGACCACAATCTATTGGTTATGACCTGTAGATTAAAACTGAAGAAACTGCAAAAAGGTGGGAATTTAAGGAGATGGGACCTGGATAAACTGAAAGAACCAGAGATTGTACAGAGTTTCAGGGAGAGCATGAGGGAACAATTGACAGGAATGGGGGAAAGAAATACAGTAGAAGAAGAATGGGTAGCTTTGAGGGATGAAGTAGTGAAGGCAGCAGAGGATCAAGTAGGTAAAAAGGCGAGGGCTAATAGAAATCCTTGGGTAACAGAAGAAATATTGAATTTAATTGATGAAAGGAGAAAATATAAAAATGCAGTAAATGAAGCAGGCAAAAAGGAATACAAACATCTCAAAAATGAGATCGACAGGAAGTGCAAATTGGCTAAGCAGGGATGGGTAGAGGACAAATGTAAGGATGTAGAGGCTTGTCTCACTAGGGGTAAGATAGATACTGCCTACAGGAAAATTAAAGAGACCTTTGGAGAGAAGAGAACCACTTGTATGAATATCAAGAGCTCAGATGGCAACCCAGTTCTAAGCAAAGAAGGGAAGGCAGAAAGATGGAAGGAGTATATAGAGGGTTTATACAAGGGCGATGTACTTGAGGACAATATCATAGAAATGGAAGAGGATGTAGATGAAGATGAAATGGGAGATAAGATACTGCGTGAAGAGTTTGACAGAGCACTGAAAGACCTGAGTCGAAACAAGGCCCCGGGTGTAGACAACATTCCATTAGAACTACTGACGGCCTTGGGAGAGCCAGTCATGACAAAACTCTACCATCTGGTGAACAAGATGTATAAGACAGGTGAAATACCCTCAGACTTCAAGAAGAATATAATAATTCCAATCCCAAAGAAAGCAGGTGTTGACAGATTTGAAAATTACCGAACTATCAGTTTAATAAGTCACAGCTGCAAAATACTAACGCTAATTCTTTACAGACGAATGGAAAAACTGGTAGAAACGGACCTCGGGGAAGATCAGTTTGGATTCCGTAGAAATGTTGGAACACGTGAGGCAATACTAACCTTACGACTTATCTTAGAAGAAAGATTAAGAAAAGGCAAACCTACGTTTCTAGCATTTGTAGACTTAGAGAAAGCTTTTGACAATGTTAACTGGAATACTCTCTTTCAAATTCTGAAGGTGGCAAGTATAAAATACAGGGAGCGAAAGGCTATTTACAATTTGTACAGAAATCAGATGGCAGTTCTAACAGTCGAGGGACATGAAAGGGAAGCAGTGGTTGGGAAAGGAGTGAGACAGGGTTGTAGCCTCTCCCTGATGTTATTCAATCTGTATATTGAGCAAGCATTAAAGGAAACAAAAGAAAAATTTGGAGTAGGTATTAAAATCCATGGAGAAGAAATAAAAACTTTGAGGTTCGCCGATGACATTGTAATTCTGTCAGAGACAGCAAAGGACTTGGAAGAGCAGTTGAACGGAATGGACAGTGTCTTGAAAGGAGGATATAAGATGAACATCAACAAAAGCAAAACGAGGATAATGAAATGTAGTCGAATTAAATCGGGTGATGCTGAGGGAATTAGATTAGGAAATGAGACACTTAAAGTAGTAAAGGAGTTTTGCTATTTAGGGAGTAAAATAACTGATGATGTTCGAAGTAGAGAGGATATAAAATGTAGACTGGCAATGGCAAGGAAATCGTTTCTGAAGAAGAGAAATTTGTTAACATCGAATATAGATTTAAGTGTCAGGAAGACGTTTCTGAAAGTATTTGTATGGAGTGTAGCCATGTATGGAAGTGAAACATGGACGATAACTAGTTTGGACAAGAAAAGAATAGAAGCTTTCGAAATGTGGTGCTGCAGAAGAATGCTGAAGATAAGGTGGGTAGATCACGTAACTAATGAGGAGGTATTGAATAGGATTGGGGAGAAGAGAAGTTTGTGGCACAGTTTGACTAGAAGAAGGGATCGGTTGGTAGGACATGTTTTGAGGCATCAAGGGCTCACAAATGTAGCATTGGAGGGCAGCATGGAGGGTAAAAATCGTAGAGGGAGACCAAGAGATGAATACACTAAGCAGATTCAGGAGGATGTAGGTTGCAGTAGGTACTGGGAGATGAAGAAGCTTGCACAGGATAGAGTAGCATGGAGAGCTGCATCAAACCAGTCTCAGGACTGAAGACCACAACAAAAACAACCTTACAAGTCAGCAACATATACCTTCATTAATCTTCCCTCATTCATACTCATAATATATAACTGATAAAAGTTTTTATATCTATGCCAATATTCAGAAATTCTACAACAACTTGTCTTCGACATATACTCGTATTTCCAGCCTTCCAGTAATACACATGAATAAATACGCAGCAAAAGTCTTAGCTCTTTACTCCCCAACTTAAGAAAATCCTCTGCCATCCAGTTACCTGTAGCATCATACATCTCATCACATACTCTCATGTTTCCTCAAAAATTCTCTACATTTTGTCACCACATCTTCTCTTCACCATTTATTACTCAAGACAGCCGTGGCCGCGTGGTTAGAGGCACCATGTCACAGATTCCGCCCCCCCCCCCCCCCCCCGGAGGTTCCAGTCTTCCCTCGAGAATTGGTGTGTATGTTGGTCTTAGCATAAGTTAATTTAAGTAGTTTGTATGTCTATGGACCGATGACCTGAGCAGTTTGGTGCCTTAGGAATTCAAAATGGTTTGAATGGCTCTGAGCCCTATGGGGCTTAATATCTGTGGTCATCAGTCCCCTAGAACTTAGAACTACTTAAACATAACGAACCTAAGGACATCACACACATCCATGCCCGAGGCAGGATTCGAACCTGCGACCGTATCAGTCACGCGGTTCCAGACTGAAGCGCCTAGAACCGCACGGCCACACCGGCCGGCTCTTAGGAATTCACACAAATTTGAACATTTCTTCTGATGCGGCCCGCCAAGAATTCCTCTTCATCTCAGAGCAACACCTGCAACCTACCTCCTCAATTATTTGCTGAAAGTACAGTTTTTGCCCACTACAGCTCCTTCTAGTACCATGGAAGTCATTCCCCGATGTCATAACAGATGTCCTATGATCCTGTCCCTTCTCCTTGTCAGTGTTTACACATATTCCTTTCCTCTCCGATTCTGAGCAGAATCTCCTCATTCCTTACCTTACCAGTTCACTTAATTTTCAACATTCGTCTGTAACACCACATCTCAAATGCTCCGATTCCTTTCTGCTCCGGTTTTCCCACAGTCCATGTTTCACTACCATGCAATGCTGTGCTCCAAATGCACATTCTCAGAAACTTCCTCCTCAAATTACGACCAATGGTTGATACTAGTAGATTTCTCTTGGCCAGGAATGCCCTTTTTGCCAATGCTAGTCTGTTTTTTATGTTCACCTTGCTCCGTCTGTCATTGGTTATTTTGCTGCCTAGGTAGTAGAATCCCTTAATTTGATTTGCTTAGTGACCATCAATCCTGATGTTAAGTTACTTACTGTTCTCGTCTCGACTTTCTTCGATTTACTATTAGTGTATACTCCGTACTCATTAGCCTGTTCATTCCGTTCAGCATAGCTTGTAATTCTTTCTCCCTTTCACTCAAAATAATGCCATCAGCGAATCGTATCATTGATACCCTTTCTCCTCGAATTTCAATTCCACTCCTGAAATTTTCTTTTATTTCCATCATTGCTTCTTCGACGTACAGATTGAACAGTAGGCGCGAATGACTACATCACCGTCTTACACCCTTTTTCATCCGAGCACTTCGTTCATGATCGTCCACTCATATTACTCCCTCTTAGCTCTTGTACATATTGTATTATTACCCGTCGCTCCCTATAGCTTACTCCTATTTTTCCCAGAATTTCGAACATCTTGCACAATTTTAAATTGTCGATCGCTTTTTCCAGGTCGACAAATCCTATTAACGTGTCTTTATTTTTCTTTAATCTTGCTTTCATTATCAACCGCAATTCGGAATTGCCTCTCTGGTGCCTTTACCTTTTCTAAAGCCAAAATGATCGTCATCCAACACATCCTCAATTTTCTTTTCCATTATTCTGTATATTATTCCTGCAAGCAACATGCATGCATCGGCTGTTAAGGCTGATTGTGCGATAATTCTCGCACTAGTCAGCTCTTGCAGTCTTCGGAAATGTTTGGATGATGTTTTTCCGAAAGTCGAATGTTATGTCACCGAACTCATACATTCTACACACCAACGTTAACAGTCGTTTTGTTGCCATTTCCTCAGTGATTTTAGAAATTCTGATGGTATGTTATCTATCCCTTCTGCCTTATTTGATCTTAAGTTCTCCAAAGCTCTCTCAAATTCTGATTCTAATACTAGATCCTCTATCTCTTCTAAGTCGACTTCTGTTATTTCTTCTACCACATCAAACAAATCTTCCCCCTCATAGAGGCTTTCAATGTATTCTTTCCACCTAGCCACTCTCTCGTCTGCACTTAACAGTGGAATTCGCACTGCAGTCTTAATCTTACCGTCGTCGATTTTTGTTTAACCGGAGTTTGTTTTGACTTCCCAGATGCTGAGTCAGTCCTTCCGACAATCATTTCTTTTTCGATTTCTTCACATTCCTCATGCAGCCATTTCGTCATAGCTTCCCTGCACTTTCTATTTATTTCATTCCTCGCGTCTTCTATTTCTGTATTCCTGAGTTTCCTTGAACATTTTTTACTTCCTTCTTTCATCGATCAACTGAAGTACTTCCTCTGTTGCCCATCGTTTCTTCTCAATAACCTTCTTTGTACCTTTGTTTCCTTTCCATCTTTTGTTATTGCCCTTTTTAAAGAATTCCATTCCTCTTCAACTGTATTACCTATTGAGCTATTTCTTATTGCTGTATCTATAGTCTCAAAGAACTTCAAGCGTATGTCGTCATTCATTAGTACTTCCGTATCCCACTTCTTTGCATATTGATTCTTCCTGACTAATCTCTTAAACGTCAGCCTACTCTTCATAATTATACCACTGTGATCTGCGTCTATATCTGCTCCTGGGTATACTTTACAATCCAGTATCTCATATCGGAATCTCTGCCTGACCATGATGTAATCTAACTGAAATCATCCTGTATCGCCTGGCCTTTTCCTAGTATACTTCCTTCTCTTGTGGTTCTTGAACAGAGTATTCGCTATTACTACCTGAAATTTATTACAGAGCTGAATTAATCCTTCTCCTCTATCATTCCTTGTCCCAATCCCATATTCTCTTGTAACTTTTTATTCTACTCCTTCCCTTACAACTGCATTCCAGTCCCCCATGTCTATTAGATTTTCATGTCCCCTTATGTACTATATTACCCTTTCAGTATCCTCATATATTTTCTCTATCTCTTCATCTTCAGCTTGCGATATCGGCATATATACCTGAACTATCGTTGTTGGTGTTGGTTTGCTATTGGAAATGGAAATAAGCGTTTGGCGTCAACGGTCGGGAGGCCCCTTACGGACAACACCCAGTCCCTGAGCGGAGAAAATCCCCTACCCAGCCGGGAACCGAACCCGGGCCCCTTAGGACGGCAGTCCGTCACGCTGACCATTCAGTTATCGGGGCGTACATTGGTTTGCTATTGATTGTGATAGAACAACCCTGTCACTGAACTGTTCACTGTAACATACTCTCTGCCCTCCCTTCTTATTCATAACGAATCCTACTCCCATTATACCATTTTCTGCTGCTCCTGATATTACCCTACACTCATCTGAAAAATTATCCTTGTCTTCTTTCCATTTCAATTCACCGACCCCTATTATATCTACTGGGTAGTTGTAATTAAACATTCCCTATTTAACACGTTGTAACACGGAATCTGCTTATCGTTCTAGTTCCAAACCTTGTAGCATTAATGTCAAGGACATGGCGAAGAGAAATAATGCAGAATATATTCAGTTGAAACTCTCTTAATGTGCTGCTACAGTACATCACACCATTACGTACTAGTACCATTACTGCTATAAAAGGGACTCAATAAAGCGCCCGCCAGTGTCCAGAAGAGTCTGAAAGCGCAGGATTGCGTTCTGCCTGCCCGTTGGTATACTGGCTACCTCTCTTGTTATGCTGCACTTCAGATCAGCGCATGTGTGAATGTTCTCCTGGTAAACCCTGTCCTTCAGGTAGCCCCACAGTCAGAAATCACTGGGGGTGAGATTAGGTGATCATGCCGGCCAAGCATTTGGAAATGATCAGCTGATAATTCGATCGTTTCCAAATGTGCTTCGAAGAAGCAGGTGAACTTCACGAGGGATGTGCGGTGGGGCCACATCTTGCATCAAAACTGTTGCGTTAAATGCGTTTCTCTCCTGTAGGACGGATATGACATGTTGGCGAAGCATATCGCAGTGACGCTGGCCAGTCACACTGCACGTCTTTGCTCCGTGAGCGCCTACCTGTTCAAAAAAGAACAGGACAATGACGAACGTAGCTGTAAAGCCACGCAATACGGTGACGTGTTCACCATACGGAGGAACTACACGCACAGTGACTGGAGGTGAAGATCCTCACACTCGGAAATTCTGTGTATTCACCTCACCCTTGCGTGAAAAACGAGCTTCGTCTATCCACAGGACAGTCCAGGGCCAGCCCTCGTCAACTTCAATCCTTGAGAGGAAGTGGAGAGAGAAGTCAACATGTCGTTGTGCGTCCTGTGGCGCAAGCTGCTGTACGAAATGGATCCTGTATGGATACCATTTGAGAATGGTTCGAAGCACCTTCCGTGCCACGGACCACGGGATGTTCAACTGTCGTGGCACAGTACGCGCACTGCCTGACGATCGGAAATTGCACGCAGCGTTATTGCCATAGCAACGGCGATTTCATCAACCACCTCTGGTGCAACCGGTCGTCGGCCTCTTCCCTGAGTGACGCCCAGTTCTCCAGTTGATTCGAACTACTTCATCATGCTCCGCACAGCAGACGACCCTTCTGTAATCCTTTCAGCCGGCGACATTCTCGGAGTGCAGCTGCAGCATTACTGTCGTTTTGATAATTTCACCAATAATGCCCTGCTGCTTTTGTCCAAGTTCATACTGACATGTCAACAAGTGCACTGCGACTGGTCAGGTATGTGAGACCATAAATCACAAAGACTGATCACGGCACTTGAAGGCAATAGTTGGAACCTGACTGTGGCGCTGTGACGCATGGAAATAGTGCACCCCATACACGGGACAGTAATGCTACCAAGTTTGGTAGTCGAATGGTAATTACTTCCGTGTTACAACATGTTAAATAGGGAAATTTTAATTAGGATATAACCCTGTCTTACTCCCTTCTCAACGACCGCGTCCCTTTCATGCCATAGACTCTTACAACTGCCGTCTAGATTCTGTACAAGGTGTAAATAGCATTTCGCTTCGTATGTTTTACCACTGCTACCTTCAGAATTTCAAAGAGAGTATTCAGCAACATTGTCGAACTCTTTCTCTGAGTCTACGAATGCTATAGATGTAAGTTTGCCTCACCTTAGCCTATCTTCTAAGAGAAGTCGTTGAGTTAGTACTGCCTCGCGCGTCCCTACATTTCTCCAGAATCCAAAGTGATCTTCCAAGAGGTTGGCTTCTATCAGTTTTTCCATTCTTCTGTAAAGAATTCTTGTTAGTGTTTTGGAACCAGGACTTACTAAACTGATAGTTCGGTAATTTTCACACCTGTGAGCAACTTATTTCTTCGGAATTGTGTCTCATACCTCTTCCACACCAGAAGGAAGAGTTTTGTCACGGCTGGCTCTCCCAAGGCTATCAGTAGTTCTGACAGCATATAGTGTATCCCCTGGGCCTTCGACTAAGATCTTCTTCTTCTTTCGGTATCGTATCTCCCATCTCACCTTCATCTACGTCCATTTTCCTTTTTATGATATTACTTCCAAGTTCATCTCCCTTGTATAGGCACTGCACATACTCCTTCCACGCTTCAGCTTTCCGTTCTTTGCTAGGGACTGGTTTACCATCTCAGCTCTTGATATTCATACAGCGGCTTCTCCTTTCCCCAAAGGCCTCCTCAATTTTCCTGTACGAGGTATATATCTTTCCCCTAGTGAAATATGCTTCTAAAGCCTTAGATTTGTACTCTAGCCATTCATTCTTAGCAATCGTGCACTTTCCGTCAACCTCATTTTCAAATGTTTTTATTCCTTTTCACCCGCTTCATCTGCTGCATTTTTAAATTCCCCCTTTCATCAATTAAGTACAATAACTCTTGTGTTATCCAAGCATTTCCATTAGCCCTTGTCTTTTTACCTATTTGATCCTCTGCTGCCTCAATATCTCAATATCAATAAGCCACGGATACAAAATACTAACACGAATCCTTTACAGACGAATGGAAAAACTGGTAGAAGTCGACCTCGGGGAAGATCAGTTTGGATTCCGTAGAAATGTTGAATATTTGAGGCAATACTGACCCTACGACTTATTTTAGAAAATAGATTAAGGAAAGGCAAACCTACGTTTCTAGCATTTGTAGAATTAGAGAAAGCTTTTGACAATGTTGACTGGAATACTCTATTTCAAATTCTGAAGGTGGCAGGGGTAAAATACAGGGATCAAAAGGCTATTTACAATTTGTACAGAAGCCAGATGGCAGTTGTAAGAGCCGAGGGGCATGAAAGGGAAGCAGTGGTTGGGAAGGGAGTGAGACAGGGTTGTAGCCTATCCCTGACGTTATTCAATATGTATTTTGAGCAAGCAATAAAGGAAAGAAAAGGGAATTTCGGTGTAGGAATTAAAATCCATGGAGAAGAAATAAAAACTTTGAGGTTCACCGATGACATTGTAAGTCTGTCAGAGACAGCGAAGTACCTGGAAGAGCAGCTGAACGGAATGGACAATGTCTTGAAGGGAGGGTATAAGATGAACATCAACAAAAGCGAAACGAGGATAATAGAATGTAGTCGAATTAAATCGGGTGATGCTGCGGGAATTAGGTTAGGCAATGAGACGCTTAAAGTAGTAAATGAGTTTTGCTATTTGAGGAGCAAAATAACTGATGATGGTCGAAGCAGAGAGGATATAAAATGTAGACTGTCAATGGCAAGGAAAGAGTTTCTGAAGAAGAGAAATTTGTTAACATCGAGTACAGATTGAAGTGTCAGGAAGTCCTTTCTGAAAGTGTTTGTATGGAGTGTAGCCATGTATGGAAGTGAAACGTGGACGATAAATAGTTTAGACAAGAAGAGAATAGAAGCTTTCGAAATGTGGTAGTACAGGAGAATGCTGAAGATTAAATGGATAGATCAAATAACTAATGAGGAGGTATTGAATTGAATTGGAGAGAGGAGAAATTTGTGGCACAACTTGACTAGAAGAAGGGATCTGTCGGTAGGGCATACTTTGAAGCATCACCAATTTAGTATCGGAGGACAGCGTGGAGGGTAAAAATCGTAGAGGGAGGCCAAGAGATGAATACACTAAACAGATTCAGAAGGATGTAGGTTGCAGTAAGTACTGGGAGATGAAGAAGCTTGCACAGTATAAAGTAGCATGGAGAGTTGCATCAAATCAGTCTCTGGACTGAAGACCACAACAAGAGCATCTCTTGTGTTATACAAGGATTTCCACTAGGTCTTGCCTTTTTACCTATTTGATCCTCTGCTGCCTTCACGATTTCATCTCTTAAAGCTGCCCATTCGTCTTCCACTATACTCCTTTTCCCTTCTGTAGTAAACCGTTGCCTAATGTTCCTTCGGATGCTTAAGAGCCTTTTGTTCTTTCCACTTATCTGGGTCCCATCTCCTTAATTTCCTACTTTTTTGCTGTTTCTTAAGTTTTCATGTACAGTTCAGAGTTCACATCTGCCCCTGCTAATTTAAAATCTCATTCCTAAATCTCTGTTTAGCCATTATATAATCAATCGTAAACCTTCCGGTTTCTCCAAGTCTCTTCCATGGGTACAGTCTTCTTTTATGATTCTTAAACAAAGTGCTAGCGATGATTAAATTATGCTCTGTGCAAAATTATATCAGGCGGCTTCCTCTTTCATTCCTTTCTCCCAGTCCATAGTCATTTACTATTTTTCCTTCTCTTCCTTTTCATACTATCGATTTCCATTCCCCATCAGAATTAAATTTTCGTCTTCTTTAATTATCTCACTAATTTCTTTTATCTCATCATGAACACTCTTTGATTAACTTCATTGGTATGTTATCATAACCATTAGAATACTTTGATTTCAAGGATTTTATGATAGATGCTACTTTTTTGGAAGAAATTAGTGTCACTTTCATTTTACTGAAGTTATTTGTAGAGACTTGTCTCATATATTGTATTGCACTATTTGCTGAACCTGATAACTCCAGGCTGTCAGTAACAGAAACAAAGTACTTTTTAAGAGGTTTGCAACACTGCATGCATTTGCTACAAATGTCTCATTCACTTTTAGAGCTATCTGTTCTATTTCCTTTCTGGCCCCAACTGTCTCTGTCATCACCGTATCCCACATAGTTTTTACTTTGTTGCTTGGTGCAATTATATTCTTCTCGTAATAAAGCTGCTTAGATTTCTGGATTATGTACTACAGTATTTTGCAGTATTCTTTCTAATGCATTATAATAGTAACATCAGAGCTATTCCTAGATAGTAGACACAATTCCCTTTTTGTCCCTCATGATACTTTTATTCCTGGTGTAATCCATGGTTTACTATTAGACTTCTGTTTGCTTTGAGTAATCTTTAGGGGAAAACAATTTTCGAATGAGGAAATAAATATATTAATGAATGCTTTGTGTTTCCCAACTGAGTCGGAAGTATTGTAAACGTCTTTCCAGTTCATGTCTTTGAGCAATCTCCTAAAGTTCCCAAATTTTGACTGATTTATTACCCTCCTGTACTCAGGTTTAATGGATTTTATATTCTGGCAAGTTTCATCACTTAACGTACGATGCCGCAAGTCCTGATCACATAGTGCATTTACTATTAGTTTTGTGGTATGACATTTTCACTAGATTTGTCTACAAAGATTTTATCAGTAGTAGTCCCAGAGCATTTACATACCCTAGCTGCAATGTTCACAGTAGGAATTACATTAAATGACAGTGTTACTTTTTGCAATAATTGTTCACTGACAGATTTTTTCAATAAATGCACACTAAAACCATCAGAACAGAGCTTCCAGATTTTTTATGAAGAGGTTAAAGTTTCCTTAAGATGCTCTGTACGTTCTTACTATTCTAAAGGACTTACTATAAATACTACTTACTATAAATACTTCTTCCGTTCTAAGTGCTGCTCTGAGCAAAATTTATTAATATCGGTATTCTTGTAATTAAAACAGTTTCTAACAAATGTGGCAACTCTTCCTTTTCCGTATTTTCTCTACGGACGTAAGAAGCTAAATTAATTCCTGTAACATGTAACATATCTATACCAGTGGTCACAATATGTTCAGAGAGGCAGATTATTTCAACTGGTTTGCTCAACTCTAGTTCTTCGAATCAAATAAGTAACTCATTAAGCTTACCCTCAGTCCTTCGATATTCTGATGCAATAGGGATATCTGATTCTGTGCCCTGGCTGAATACAGTTGGATGGATCCTGAAGATCTCCAGTTTCTATTAGGGGCTGTTTTTATGAATTGTGAATACTAAATATTGAATTCCGAGTGACCGTTTTATCAATATGAATGTCATTTTCAACCTGTCTCTGAACCTCTCCTGTTTCTCCGGTTCCTCCCCTAAAATAACTGCTGTACTGTCACTTGTAGCCACTGGTCCTGTACCACATGTAATAGTGCCTTAAGATATTTGCTACTAGCCCAGACAGTTTTCCCTTTCCTGTTGAGGAAAAGGCTATGCCTATTATAGCCCCACTTACTGATAGAGTTAACAGGAACTATACCAATGTAAGAACCCATATATAACCCAAGCAGCTGTACCACTTATAAATTAACTCTCCTGACAGAAGACTTAGGCTGATCATGGCCCCTCAGAACAGACACACAGCCCACATCACTATGTCTCGTTGCTGAAGCTATCGTTACTAGGTCACCCTCAATTGAATAACTGGGCCCCTGTCTATGCTGTTGCCTGCCCCACCCACTGTTACTGCGGTGTCTTCCTTTGTGAAATATTTGCAAAGTAAACCTACATTCTCTATCACCTGACCCGGAGTTTCACTACATTTTAAAAAAAAAAAGTTGTGACCTAGTAACACGACCACGGCTCATCCTGCAATAGTCAGCCAACAACACTCCCATGTGAAATACCTACCAACAGAACTTTATTTTTCTTCACAACTTTTTCTGACTTCTTACTTCTCACACATTTTTTGAAAGTTTGTTGCGTTCTGTCTACTCCTACATCTACTTGTGCTTTGTAAGTTTCCAACTGTGAAAACAGATCAAACGTGTTTTTCTCGTTAACAACAAACCTGTCTGAGAAAATCCTACTACTCTTTCATCTATATCCTGTTGTCACTCCCCATCTCTTTTTCCCTTCTCCCCCCTTAACCATTCCAGACCTTGTTTTGCCTTATCTAGTTCCGCCTGAAGTGCAGCAATCTTCTACTCCTCTTCCCCTATCTTCCTGTCTCTACAGAAAGTACTACAACAGCAATGATCCTTGTTTATTTCCCCAGTTCCCACGCCACTACGGTCACCCACATGCATGAAACTGCAAAAACCCTCAAACCACACCCCAGAATTAACAATCCTAGAGAAAGCCATGCACTTCATATCTCATGACAAACAAAATTTAGCTCTAGTCTGAATCAAACAAGAATAATTTTCTAGACTAATCAATTAAGATATCAAATTTCTTAGATAGCTTAGTCCTGAAGTTTGGATACTAATTAAAAACTTTCGGAGGAATAGAAACGATTAAATCTGTGTTTTTTACATAAAGAAACAAAAGAAAATAAAGGACTGATCCTTTACTATATGAACTTTTCACTTATTTCCGAACTTTCTGACTTCAGCTACTTACTAGAGAGTCAAATGTGTAGTGTTTAAGATTACAGTAACAATACAAACTGTAATTTATTAGAATAATGACCTATGTACAGTACCTGATAGAGTAAATAAAACATAGCCAAAATTCGCGGCTATGGAATGATTTCTTTTTCCGAAAAGTACGCAAATAAAAGAGAAACCTTCAAAAGATAGCTTACAGTAGATACTAACTTGCTGATTTATGATATAGCATGGCCTTAGCTATTGATTATTACACAACTAAACATTTATCTTTACGAGAGCTGTAAATGTACATGACTCCTCAACCAAAAATGCCACTCCGACTAAGGCTGCTACATCTGTGAATACTATCCTTCGTCTTACTGATTCGACTTTTGTGTTTTCAGGTCTAATCTTAATGTTATTAGTATCAGACTCTGATGCTACACACACCTCTTGACAAATTTGCACACATGTAGTTTCAATTTCAGTCAAAATTTCGTCTTGCACTTGGCTTGTTCCCTCATTAGGTATTTCACTGTGTACTGTGTTCTGATCTACTACTGCATTAACACTTTCACCTACTGCTATAGGAGTTAGTAACTGGCTTATTATCATTACAGAACAGCTGAACTCATTGTTCTCACTGGGTACAACCTCCAGACGTACTAATGAATCAAACTTTTAACTTTCTACAGGATAACTTTCTAATTTGTTTGTGTTCATTAGCTGATAACTATGTTCAATGTTCTCATTACGTACTACAACTTGGCCTGTCGGTGTATTAACATTTTCCGTCTCTATTGGGTAGTCTCTAATTTATTTACAGTTACTATCTGAGAATTATACTCGGTATTTCCAGAGCATGGCTGCCCTCCAGGCATTGTTTCACTACTCTCAAGGCTTTTCTTATTCTCTAGCTTCCCTGTAAAATCCATAATGTTCCCCATCATCTATTCCTGAGTTCTAATACTCTTTTCTTATTTGGTGCAATACTCATCTACTAGTTTATTATTCTCCTTATTAGATTCTTTATCCTATTTGATAACAAGATAACAATACTCTCTTCTTGTCCTTTATTACCCTCTTCTTGATTTCATTTTTTTATTACCCTCTTCTTGATTTTGTTTACTGGTACCTTGCTTAGCGAGCTTTTCACTAGTAACTGCCCTTGTATTTGTTGTACTAATCGAGTCACTTAAGACCTGTTTTGTTACATAATCAGTCTCACTATTTGATACAACTACTCCTTTCTCAATGCTAAGTCAACTAGTAAGCTCCTCAAGCCATACATTTGCTTGTTCGCCAGATTTTCAAAATGAGAACTATTAGTCATAGTGGCATGACCTCACTCATAGATTTTATTTGCAGTATGAGAAAGCTACTGCTGTATTCTGTTTATCTCTTGTTTATCAATCTTCATCTGTCCATCCTTGAAACGTTGTAAGGATTGGAGTTTCTCGAATCGTTACACTGCACTGTCTGAATGTTATCGAAATTTTTATGAGAATTAGTACACAATTGTTCCATATTTGTAGCGAATTCTTCTGTGTTGTAATTTTTAGTGACTGAGTTTCCATTTGTGATTTAAGGGATTCTACTTCACGCCCTATTCTTCTGTAAGACTGTTACCCTTATTGTTTCAGATTAGTAATTTCAATGGTTTCTATCCATCCAGGTCTAGACTCTTATTTATCGCAGGCTTGATCTCCTCATGCACTTCTCGTTTAACCTGAAGGAAAAGTACGTCCTTAAGCCATCTACCATCATTCTAAATCTCATCCCTAAGCCTTCTACAAATATTGTCCTTTTGTCTTTTGAAATTCTGTTCCTGTAATTTACTACTTTCTTTAATCGCTGCCAGTAAAACTTGCATTTTTCCACGTTCCCAGCAATAGGATTCCTATTTAAAGAGATAGGGATTGCACTAATCTGTGTAAGTTGCGCAAGATCTCTCCCTTAAAGTTCTTCATTACTACCGGTACTGAAACACGAGGAGTCTGTGTCAGTTTGCGTTGACGTCATAGGTGCGAGACCTGAATCTTCGACCACCGAATTAGAATGTTGTAACAAATCACGTCCTACAGAATTATTTTCAAATTTGGGATCTCCTACTGCAGTCTCTCGATCATCTGTTAATAGCAAAAGGTGACTGCTCTGATCGTGTATCACTGTCACGCCTGTCTCACTTGAATCACTAATCTGAGAAGGCCTCCGTTCACTCATCTCTTCTACATCTAATCGTTATGTATGAGGCGGAACTATGGGCCTCATGGAAAAAGGGTGACCTGGCTGAGTCACGCAATTTGGCTGTTAGTCTGATCACGAGGTGTGGCCATTAATTGCACGCGTTGATCACGTAGCCTGACGTGAGGATCAGTGAACTATACTTGACGGGATGTGTCTGGAACATCTTAGGTGATTAGAAGTTGGTAGACAGGAACACAATTAGTTTTAATTCAGCGATGAACGTCGATCTTGACTTTGTACAATAATATTTACAAGTGCAGTTATAGACTGAACTGCGAATACTGCTTTACAATTCTGATTGCTTCACACATATAGATCAATTGGCAATGCCTAAACTGTATGTGGTGCCTGGCTAGGTCGTAGCTACTGATTTAGCTGAAGGCTATGCTAACTAGCGTCTCGGCAAATGAGATCTCTGACGCTAGAACAAGTGAACCATTCCTATTCAAGTCGGCTGTAGAGCTGGCCAGTGCGCTAGCTTGTCTCGTAAGACCAGCCAAGTGGCGGCGCTCGGTCTGCTAGCGTCGACAGTGGCGACACGCGGGTCCGATGTGTACTGACGGACCGCGGCCGATTTGAAGCCTACAACCTAGCAAGTGCGGTGACACCACACTAAAAACTCATTAGAACCAGCTTCCCCTAGTCCTCGAACAACTGATTTGAATCTAGTCGTTCTTGAAATCTTAACTTAAATATGAATATCACAAATAACCCACACTACAACACTACACTACACACACACACACACACACACACACACACACACACACACACTACACTATACACAAATAATGGCTGATATGACAGCTAACTCCACAGCAGATCTGAGGCTCAATGAATGCGTAGAAAATATCAGCAATAACATTATTTTAAAACATAAACTTCCAAGAAAAATGCCGACGTGCTCTGCCGTGTGTGTACTAAAAAAGAAAAATAGCTGTTCTTTAAAGAATAACACAATAGTGAGTATTCATTATAAGCGTCCACCATCGCATTCTACCGTCCCACACTTTCAAAAGTTGTAAGAGTTTGAAAAAAGTAGCATGTAGCGGTCTTCCTTGGCTCCAGGGAGTTGAGAGATTCCAAGATGCTACTCCAGGCGGGTGTAAAATGAATGTGCGCAACGGAAAGTACTGAACGCGAAAATCAAGTCTAGGCCCTGTCTCACAACCCCCTGAAGCAGATCTTGGGTTCTCCTAATTGTGATATTATTTCCTTCTTATTGCTCTTTAACATACAAATTACAACCTAAACATAAATCAATTATTAAGGGAACTAGTATCTACTGAATGATAAATGTTGTTTCTGTTTATACATTTATTGTAGATTAAAAACCCCTTTATATTACAAATGTTTATATTTCATAACTAATATTACTGATAAATTGCCCAAATCTGCCCCTTTTTATGGCTACGCGATCTAACATAAATAACGTGAAATGACTGACATCATCTACATATCAAACACTACAAGACACTACTTTCAAAGGTGATCTACAGTGGCGTACAGCCACAGTGGAAATAAAACTTACGTGATCACAGCTGCTTAACCTTATAGCCGTAATAAGCCAAATCAATTAGCAATATCATCGTATGTACTGCGTCCGGTGCTTCGGAGTGATGGTTCTCGTACACGTCTGCGACGATGGAAGAACTCCAGCCACAAAATGAACTCTTTCAAACACTAGGACGGCAGAAGGCGGACCTCTGTTTAGCAAAATCTAATACTGTCTTCTCCTCTCTGTGTTCTACAGACAAGAAACGCGAGCTCCCAGCCACAAGGACAGAATTCAGATAACGATTCTATGTGACCATGGACAGAGTAAGTGCTCTCAATCACTGAATCCTATAGGTTCTAACTGTAAAATCTCCTGAGAGTGGAGACAGCAAGTCCGTCTGTACCAACAAAAGCTGATACTGAGCCACCGTCAAACACAGGTGCTCAAAACGGAAGACCTCTTTCTCTCCACCGTCGGCTTGCCATCAAAGCTCGGCTCTCCTCCTTCGTAACTGCAAAAGGCGAATCATATGCTCGAAACCACGGAATATTCTCCCTCTCTACAGATTCTTCCGAACGGCGACCAACCATATTTTAGTCTTTTGTCGTCCAGTGCGGAAAGTTTGAGAGGAAATACCTATTCTCGTTAATTAGGAGTTCATAAAATGGCACGCTTCTCAGAGTAAATATCCTCGGAAATAACCCAGCCTACGTGATTTCCGAAGTAACGCTTCCTTGTTCCTCCCTGCTGAGTCCAAGATTTTCAGAGTTCCCCGTTATCCTTCCAGCCTAGCTACAATGCCAGCCACCTGCCACTCTGTTGTGCTTCTGTGCTCAGCTGCCCCGACAGTCCGGCTTAGGGCTACTTCCTGTGTTTAGCAGGAACAATACACCTGTGCGGGCTTTTCCACCCAGGGCCTGAGTTACGCTTGCTGTTTCATTGCCACTGGCGTTCCAACCTCTACTAGTATAGGCAATCATTCATAACGCCGTTTTGATAATAAAGACACTCCATCACCTTTCATGCAATAAGCGTTAACAACTATTTACAAGGTGTACGTAACAATGTCAGTCTTCTTTAAATATTCAAATATACGATGTACAACGTATCAAATGATACTTAATTCTGGATGTAAATCACGGCAAAGTATGTAGATGAGTGCTTGTAAGGTGCGAAATTGTAGCCACCTTACAAGATTTGCGAGGTATAGTTGAAAGGATGTTGGCGCCTGATGATGTTATGGTTGCCTCCCCGAAGGATCTATGGGGCAGGTACGTTGCTGTCTTGCAACGGGCCTCACACAGAATTCAGATTTTGCATTACCTTCCAATAAAAGTTCTGCACGATAAACTGAGTTGCATCTGTGTAATTATTATGTTGCACAGAATTTATCAAAACGTGAAGATAACAATGGATGTTTCGTTATAGCAGTTTTGTGTGGGGTAGTAATGAAAAGCGAAATAATTAGAGCGAAATTTGATTTACCCATACGTTTTCCATAGTAATAACCATTATAAAGGAGCCATGGGAAAGAAATTACCATCTGTGGTCTAAGATCGATTCAGTAAAAGTATTATGTCAACAAATAATGTTCTGTTCAGTTAATCACTTTTAAAAATTATGGAGTACTACTGACATAGGTTTCATGTTGGATATCTAATTTGTGTAACTGTTTATTAATGAAATTTATAAATTAGAAGCAATATACTTAGTTCATCAAACTATAATCATACCCACCAGTCAAAGTAATACATTTGAGATTAATGACAGTCAAAGGATAGAGAGCACCAGATACAGGAGTGTAATCAAAGTACATTACAATTGATTTAGTTTGAAACTGTCAAATTTAAACAACATCTAAACTGGAGACAATCAACAACATTCTAATGCACCACTGTGGGTTTGGTGCCGGCGCTGTTAACGTTTCGTTCTCCACAGCCATGTTTCCATTGCAGTGTAGATAAACAGTTTCTACAGAGTTCAGATGGAAATCATTCCCCAAGCCAAGTAAGACACACTTTCAAAGCATATCACATGAGACGGTAGTTTGAAGCTTTCTTATCCATTTGATGTAACGTAAAGTCCACCATTCACTTCAAGGTTAGGATGCGCAGAAATAAAAGTAGGGAATGGTCCCTAATAGCGGGCAATATAGGCTGTTCTACTTCGGGTCCCGAAATTTGGGCTCAGTTTAAACAAACAGACGATCTGAATTTTATTCCAGGTGCCTCCAAGGAATTTCGTGGAAATCTGAAGCTATGCAGAATGCCATGGAAGCTTTCCAGAATAAGGAGATGAACTACTTCAAAGTTTCCAAAAGATTCAACGTATAAGTACTTCAGTCAGCTTTACAGGACTATGAGAAGAAGTGCAAAGAATAAGATATAAATAGAGTAATTAATCAGAGTGTTGGCAAAAAACCTGTAGGTCTTTCACAGACAGAAGATGATCTTTCAAGCTATTGCAGGACTGGACCAGAGGTATTCTGAACCTATGGCCAGACGTATCAGATCTGTAGCATTCCAACGTCCAGTGCGTAATCAGTTGCCAATTTTTCTCAATTGGGATAAGACTTATGAGGATAAAAGATGGCCGAGAGGTTCCTGAAACGACATCATGACCTGCGATTTCGCACACCTGCGAAGCTTTATGTAGCCAGAGTTAAAGCCTTCACAAAGGAGGCAGCATATTCTTTCTTTCATCTGATGAAAGATGATTCAAAAGTCCTGTAATTTGCTTCTCCCTGAATTTTCAATTGGGACACGACTGGATTTACAGTTCTTCACGGTAGATCTAGTAAGGTTGTAAGTTTCAAAGGCAAAAAGCGTGTCTCGAAAATATCTTCTGCAAAGAGAGGCGTTCTTTTGACTTTTGTTGTATGTATGAGTTCGACTGGCATTTTGTACCTCAGTTCATTGTTTTTCTGCGCAAGAACAAAGATCCTAACCTTGGCAATTGAACTGCTATGGGCTCTGTAATAAAGTGTCATAAACGTGGATGGATGCAGCTTTCACATTTCACTGAGTGATTCGAACACTTAACAAACAATGGAAAATCTACACGTGAGATTGCCTATTTTCGATCGACATATGTCTCACACTTGTAACACTGTTGTTGATGATCGTGCTGAAGACAGGACGTCACTTTAATCTGCCTACCATATCATAAAACGCATTGCTTAAAACCTTCAGATGAGTCTTTTACGGCCACATTCAGATGTTCCTGTTCTCAAGAGATAGAAATTGGCTCGCTGGACATCGTTTTACGTTTTGAGAGACAAGGGGGTTAGGGCCACTGATAGGTAGTGCCGCAACACTAGAAGTAGCTTCAAATGGTTTCCAAGAAATGTGGCATCTGTCCTTAAGACCCTCTGGTTCCTATAGCTATGGATTTTCCTCCTCAGCAATCTGTAGCAAATGCTGGTAAGACCTCAGAAACTAAAGCAGGCCCATTGTCGACTGCAATGCATGGAAAGGCAGAAACAGAGATCTCTACTTTTGAAATCAGCCCGTCCCTCTTCTTCCACCATCAGACACAACACTAAGAGCAGGTAAAGCAGCAGTGATGACGTCATCACCTTTCAAAAAGGCTATGGAACAGCCCGGGGCTAAAGGGTAAAACATAGTAAACACTAGTGTTCTGATGAGATGAAAAACAAGAACAAAGGTATAACGTTTCCCGTACCGGTATCAAATGCAAAACGCAGCGTGAAAAGGACGCAGTTCTACATAACTTTTAAGTACGCTTTAATTCCAACCTCATAAATACGAGGGTTGGAACTTTAATAGTGGCAACTATTTATTTACAGCTCCTACAAAATAGATACGTGTTTCAAAGTTTTACTGACCTTCAAAGTAGTCACCAGCGTTGTGTATAGCCCGTTGCCAGCGATGTGGAAGTCGTAGGAAACTCTTAGCAGTGCCAGTTGTGTTGACAGTTCGAGCGGGGTGGTCTATTGCCCGACGAATTTGTAACAGTTCTGAAGCGAATGCCGTGAAGTATTTCCTTCAGTTTAGAAATCAAGTTGAATTCACGAGAGCTTAAGTCAGGGGAGTGCAGTAGGTGGTATAGCACTTAGCAGCCCCATCGGTCAAACAAATCAGTAATAGCTTACACCTTACGTGCTTGAGCATTGTCCTGCAAAATGATGGATATGTCCTGCAGAAAGTGTCTTCACTTCTGTCTCTAAGCTGGTCATAGGTAGCATTCCAAAAATGAACAGCATAGAGACAGAAGTGATGACACTTTCTGCAGGACCTGACCATCGTTTTGGACAATGCTCAAGCATATATCTACATCTGCATCTACATCCATACTCCGCAAGCCACCTGACGGAGTGTGGCGGATGGTACCTTGACTACCTCTATCGGTTCTCCCTTCTATTCCAATCTCGTATTGTTCGTGGAAAGAAAGATTGTCGGTATGCCTCTGTGTCGGCTCTAATCTCTCTGATTTTATCCTCATGATCTCTTCGCCAGATATACGTAGGAGGGATCAATATACTGCTTGACTCCTCGGTGAATGTATGTTCTCGAAACTTCAACAAAAGCCCGTACCGACCTACGGAGCGTCTCTCCTGCAGAGTCTTCCATTGGAGTTTATCTATCATCTCCGTAACGCTTTCGCGATTACTAAATGATCCTGTAACGAAGCGCTCTGCTCTCCATTGGATCTTCACTATCTCTTCTATCAACCCTATCTGGTACGGATCCCACAATGCTGAGCAGTATTCAAGCAGTGGGCGAACAAGCGTACTGTAACCTACTTCCTTTGTTTTCGGATTGCATTTCCTTACGATTCTTGCAATGAACCTCAGTCTGGCATCTGCTTTACCGACGATTAACTTTATATGATCATTCCATTTTAAATCACTCCTAAAGCGTACTCCCAGATAATTTATGGAATTAACTGCTTCCAGTTGCTGACATGCTATATTTTAGCTAAATGATAAAGGATCTTTCATTCTATGTATTCGCAGCACATTACACTTGTCTACATTGAGATTCAGTTGCCATTCCCTGCACCATGCGTCAATTCGTTGCAGATCCTCTTGCACTTCAGTACAATTTTCCATTGTTACAACCTCTCGATATACTACAGCATCATCCGCAAAAGGCCTCAGTGAAATTCCGATGTTATCCAAAAGGTCATTTATGTATGTTGTGAATAGCAACGGTCCCCTGCGGCACACCTGAAATCACTCTTACTTCGGAAGACTTCTCTCCATTGAGAATGACATGCTGCGTTCTGTTATTTAGGAACTCTTCAATCCAATCACACAATTGGTCTGATAGACCATATGCTCTTACTTTGTGCATTAAACGACTGTGGAGAACTGTATCGAACGCCTTGCGGAAGTCAAGAAACACGGCATCTACCTGTGAACCCGTGTCTATGGCCCTCTGAGACTCGTGGACGAATAGTACGAGCTGGGTTTCACACGATCGTCTTTTTCGAAACCCATACTGATTCCTACAGAGTAGATTTCTAGTCTCCAGAAAAGTCATTATACTCGAACATAATACGTGTTCCAAAATTCTACAACTGATCGACGTTAGAGATATAGGTCTATAGTTCTGCACATCTGTTCGACGTCCCTTCTTGAAAACGGGGATGACCTGTGCCCTTTTCCAATCCTTTGGAACGCTACGCTCTTCTAGAGACCTACGGTACACCGCTGCAAGAAGGGGGCAAGTTCCTTCACGTACTCTGTGTGAAATCGAACTGGTATCCCATCAGGTCCAGCGGCCTTTCCCCTTTTCAGCGATTTTAATTGTTTCTCTATCCCTCTGTCGTCTATTTCGATATCTACCATTTTGTCATCTGTGCGACAATCTAGAGAAGGAACTACAGTGCAGTCTTCTTCTGTGAAACAGCTTTGAAAAAGACATTTGGTATTTCGGCCTTTAGTCTGTCATCCTCTGTTTAAGTACCATTTTGGTCACAGAGTGTCCGGACGTTTTGTTTTCATCCACCTACCGCTTTGACATAAGACCAAAATTACTTAGAATTTTCTGCCAAGTCAGTACATAGAACTTCACTTTCGAATTCATTGAACGCAGTGGAAGCTGTTACTGATTTGTTTGACTGATGGGGCTGCTAAGTGCTATACCACCTACTGCACTCCCCTGACGTAAGCCCTCGTGAGTTCAACTCGATATCTAAACTGAAGGAAACACTTCACGGCATTCGCTTCAGAAGTGCTAGAAAATCGTCGGGCAATAGACCGCGCCGCTCGAAATGTCAACACAACTGGCACTGCTGAGAGTATCCTACGACTTCCACATCACTGGCAACGGGTTATACACAATGCTGGTGACTACTTTGAAGATCAGTAAAATTTTGAAACACTTGTACGAGCTGTAAATAAATAGTTGCCACTATTTAAGTTCCAACCCTCGTACACGCAGAATGCTCCTTATTGCTGAAACTGCACTGTGTTACTGAAAGTTGTCAGTTGAATGCTCCCATCTCGAAAACACATCACAAGTGTATAAATCAGGTCTATTTAATTTGGTGCCAGAAGCCGGCGAGGCTTGTGCCTTAACGGCATGAGGAGTCCCAAGTGGATACTGTGGGACCAGCATTCTGAATACCTTCTACGTGTCCCTAAGAGATACCTGCCGACTCCTTTGCGAAGACTCACTTCTCCAGTGGACAGCGTTGGCTAGCGTCAGAACCCTCTTTGAGTTGACAGACGACTTACCCGTATCTCGCGAGTGTACAATAATGAATACCTTCTACCGTACAAATATACACTGGTTAGTTCAGAATTCCTTTCGCAGTTTTTTTTTACGTAGACAAAACTGAGTTTTTAAATATTTTGTCTGTTTGAAGTTAATTTCTCAAAACGTTACAATTTCAACAGCTTAATCAGGACCCGGAAGTTTTTCCGCACGATTGGTCTTGATAGTATAAACGTCGAGGACAAAACACATTCGACAGGGTGGACAGACACGGTGTACAAAGAAAAGAATTTATGTCATTAAATTTACGGGAAAGGTCCTTGGAGTCTATTATATATTTTAATGAAGCTAAAATTATTTGTTAACGAGCCTTTTTTGAGAAAAACGTACTTCAGACATAAAGGACTACTTCTCCGAGATTGAGACTGATTAGGTAAAATAAATGAAAACATAGACCTACTGGAGTATTTTGCGTTAATCTAAGAATCCCCTAACATTAATATATCTCGGTATCTTTGATGCACCTCTCATGTATGTCCAAAGTCTTACCATTTTAACTTTTTCAGAACTAAATTTTTGCTGGAGGAAGGAAAATTTTTTCTTAAGTGATAATGCTCTCAGGTGGTTTCTTAATGATTTTAAATGCAAGATTTATACAAAAATTTGTACCCTTTTCAAAACATACTTTATACACTTGGCTTCATTTTATGGACTAAATTAACTAATTATGAAATATTCTCTAGTGTAATAAATAGTAAAATTATCATTCAGTAATTACCATGTAAAATAACAACGACAATAATCAATTGTATAGTGGAATATAGTGAACCAAGAACATCCCTTGTTCTGGTGGTCACTAGCTGCTATGCACTGCTACACTGACTTGCTGATATTTTCACAGTGGTGCCCAACAGTTGGCAGCACTTGCATATGATGTAAAGGTTGAACATTAATAAATGTGTAGCTCGGATTTCCATTGAGAAGACATATTTCTGTATGAGCAAAGACACGGTAAAAGTTAATGAACACAATTATAGCCATAGGGTCTTAAATAGTTAAGACATGCAGAACACTGTAATTATGCAAGGTGCAGCGATAAGCACGATTGTAAATGTAGTAACTGATTTCTAATATTAACTCAGTCCTAACACTCATAGCAGCAGACAACTGCTGTAGTCCATTAAGAAACAGCTATGTCAGCAGATAACTGTTACAGATCATTCAGGTAGCCATTGCTCGCTGCAGTAAGTAAACACTTATCTGATAGGGCAGAAAAACACAATAAGAAATAACAAATAACATTTATTGAGAGTATGTTATAAATGGTAGACAACTTTCGTACACTTTGGTGCGTGGCACTTTATATCCTAAACGTAACACAATGATAACTTTGCTGCCTCTTGTAACTCACTGTAATTGAATGTAATATTTGCAGAAACTCTGTACTGGTCCTAGTTCTCCATAAATAGCGACTGCTACGTCGGAGGGTAATCTTTAGAACACTGCACCGATCTAATTGCAAGCACTGGACTAAACTAATTCCTGTTGCAGAACACTGTCTATGTGTGTGCCCGCATCTCGTGGTCGTGCGGTAGCGTTCCCGCTTCCCACGCCCGGGTTCCCGGGTTCGATTCCCGGCGGGGTCAGGGATTTTCTCTGCCTCGTGATGGCTGGGTGTTGTGTGCTGTCCTTAGATTAGTTAGGTTTAAGTAGTTCTAAGTTCTAGGGGACTTATGACCACAGCAGTTGAGTCCCATAGTGCTCAGAGCCATTTTTTTGTCTATGTGTGTTTATGTGTGTGGGTATGTGTCCGTGGCGCGTCGCATGCCCATGACTGATCTAACTTGGCACACAAATAGCATGTTATGGGTGTGGAAACATTTTTATTCGGTTATGGAGTAAACAGAGTTTCGATATAGACTTATGTTCAAAACAAACAGAACACCTTGAACGACTAGAGGTAGCCGGCAGCTGTGGTCGAGGTTTTCTAGGCGCTTCAGTCCAGGACCAAGCAGCTGTTATTGGTCGCAGGTTCGAATCCTGCCTCGGGCATGGATGTGTGTGATGTCCTTGGGTTAGTTAGGTTTAAGTAGTTCTAAGTTCTAGGGGACTGATGACCTCAGATGCTTAGTCCCACAGTGCTTAGAGGCATTTGACTAGAGGTAGGACGTTCATATTCGCAGGACATGTTCTCGTACATTAGTACTTTCTGCAGAAATGGTTAACATTTGAAGCACGACGGCCCGCGGGTTCAAGGTCAGCATCGATATTGCGGCGCAATAGCACCTATCACTAAAATGTGCCAGCGGCTCTCGATGTCACTTTAAACCGAAGGTAATGGATCAGTATGACTTGAGCAGACGTGCAGGATGCCTCGAAGAGATATGCGCGAATCGTACCGTCAAATCAATGCGTTTGAAAAGAAGGCGCATTATTGGCGTGAGAGAATGTGATGCATCCATCCGGGAAAATGCTGCAAATGCTGCTCGTGTGGGACGCAGTGTTTCAACAGTGCAACGGGTGTGTGCAGAAGTTCACGGAAGGCTGTAGAAAACGACGAGATGGGTCAAGTTGCACCACCGAGACGACCCCCCGAGAATATTGAGATCTCATCCGAATAACATTGCAGGACAGAATTGCGTCTTCCTCTGCTCTGGCGCTACAGTGGAACAGTGTAAAATATCGTACACTGTCAGGGTTGACTGTCTCTCGCCGTTTATTACGGCATGGGTTACATGCGCGTCGTCCACTTCTCCTCCTGTCTTTGACGAATGTGCAAAGCATACCAGACGGCAATGGCATTTGGGACGACGTCACTGGGAACAGAAATGGCATCAGATAGTGTTCTCGGACAAATCCAGGTTCTGTTTGTTTGGAAATGGTCGTCGCATTATGGTTTGCCGCAAATCGGGGGAGCGGCATCACAGTGGCTGTGTTCACACAAAGCGTACAGCTCCAACTCAAGACCTTATGGTGCCGGGTGCTATTGGGTCAACCACAAATCACAGCTGGTGCGTGACCAGGGCATTGTGACCAGTGTGACGTACGAGAATGACATATTGCGACTCATAGCCGTACCCTTTCTGCACAACACTCCAGACGCCATTTTTCAGCAAGACAATGCACGATCACATGCTGCATGAATACATGCCTTCTTGGTGTCACTGGAGGTCACCCTTTTGCCCTGACCCGCCAGATCACTAGACTTGTCGCCAATTGAAGTGTGGGGTATTGTGAAAAGACTGGTGTAATTCTTTGACCCAACCAGCACAGATGAACTATGGAACCAGGTGAATGTGACACGGATGGCTGTACTACAGGGCGCCATTCGCGTCTTATACGTGTTGATGCCACCACGGCTGCAACACGTTATCAGGGGCCATGGCGGACCCTGTGCCCGCTAGGCAACACGACACGTGCTGAACTCAAGTGACTGAAATGTTAATCGTTTCTGCAGAACATATTGATATAATGTCCTGTGAATATGAACGTCCTATTTCCGGTCGTTCAAGGTGTTCTGTTTTTTTCTGAACGTGAGTGTACATAAAGGCAGTAATGTGTAAAAAATCTTTCAATGCTGAAATTAACATTAATGTTTCCTTATTAGTGCAAAACGACACATAACCTTCTTGTCGCTATGCCATCTTCTAGATATATGCCACATGTGAAGAAATGCATTCGATGGTATAAGCATAGATGGGCAGATCTTATGTAAAATCCGCACAGCACTTAGCTAAGGCGACATAAATGGAGTACTTCGATTCACTCGTCCGCATATATGGCGTCATAGAAACATTTCTTCCTCCACACGAACTCCTAATTGTTCACGTTAGTACCCAGCGTACCTCACAAATGACAAAGACATTTGTTCTGCATAGTTTAATAGCGTAATTCAATGTGAGACAGTGTACTACGGTGCTTGCAGTCGTTGTTCTAATGTTAACTTCGTCTATGTTACTTTCGAATAACATTTCTTTCTCCGGTCATCCCCTTCCGTTGGACATGCGAAAGTTTTACCATCTCCTAATCACCAGATTAACAGTTAAATTACATCATGTTCAGTGTCTGTGGGTACATTTTATGGCAGAAAGCAAATTCATAGTTTCACAGGAATAAACTGGTTCAGTTTCAAAAGAAGTAGTGGGATTTATAGTTTATAAAACGCAGGTGAGAGTGGTGAAAGTGGCGTCACATAGTACTGCGTCACGAAAGCTAGGTCAATGATCTGCTAAATTAAAGCCACACCACCAGGAGAGAGAGCGAGAGAGAGCGCAAAGGAACAGGACTACCGTAGAGTTCCTCCCTTCGTTCCGTCCTTTCTTCCTTCGTTCATTCCTTCCTTCCTTTACTCGCTCCTTCCTTCCTCGAGTCTGTGGCGCATGGTGGTCTCCAACAGCAGGTGTTCCCATTCGACCAGAAAAAGAGAAAAATACGGAAAACAGTATCACGGTAAAAGCCATGCTTGTAATTTCAACTTATCAGAATTTTTAACCAGTCCTTTCTAGACACACCCTGATACCTCTGTCTATAATCAGTCACCGACTGCCGTACCAGAGGTCGGCCCCTGCCTGTTCCCATAGTATGTTCCCATAGCATGTCTAAATCTTCTCTACAGCTTTCTAAACCTTTCACTGTTATTTACGTTCGAACATGACCAGCGTACAGCAATACAATTATTGGTGCCATAGGGAAACATAGTGAACATAGGGGAAACATAAAATAACCTAAGAACTTAACAAACTCCAACATTCTTTGATCAGAAGTTTGAGCGGCATCCAACGGATACAGTGATGAAACGTAAAGGCCACTACTAAGTTCTGGGAATTTCCAGCCGTTCATCAATAGGTCATGCAAGGCACGTACCTACTGAATGCACTTACAGGGTACGTCCTGCCAAACTAAGTCGTGAGCTCAGACAAAATGAATGCTAGCGTTGGGACAACCGGATCTTCTTCCGTGCTTTTTGTCCCTAAAGTAGTCTGTCTTAACGGTGCGACATCTATAGTAACCGTTCACAAATGTTGCTTCCGTAAGATGTGTACAATGGCAGCTACGTTTGTGACAAGAAATGAGAATATTACGAATATACATTTTTTTTTTCTACGGCGAAACTAATTTTAACATACGTTATAATTTTTGCTCTATATTGAATGTTTTACAGAATACAATCTACTAACAGGTATTGCCACAAACTCAGAATTAACATTGACTCAAGCCAACTAAAGGAAGTTAGGGTTGACAGAATGGAGCGCTTTCAGCGACACTCTGCCACTGAGAAGTGTCCCCATTGAACTCTACCGCTGGTAAACAGAACTCAGTGAGCAAATTTGTGTGACTAGTTTATGCCTCACTCAGTCGACTTCAGGGAAACGTTATTTGTTCAGCCGTTTAACAATTCCGGCTTTAAAATCCGTGCAGGTGTCTTACATGGGCTGCATGTTGTTGTTGTTGTTGTTGTGGTCTTCAATCCTGAGACTGGTTTGATGCAGCTCTCCATGCTACTCTATCCTGTGCAAGCTTCTTCATCTCTCAGTACCTACTGCAATCTACATCCTTCTCAATCTGCTTAGTGTATTCATCTCTTGGTCTCCCTCTACGATTTTTACCCTCCACGCTGCCCTCCAATACTACAATTGGTGATCCCTTGATGCCTCAGAACATGTCCTACCAACCGATCCCGTCTTCTTTACAGACGAATGGATAAACTAGTAGAAGCCAACCTCGGGGAAGATCAGTTTGGTTTCCGTAGAAACACTGCTACACGTGAGGCAATACTGACCTTACGACTTATCTTAGAAGAAAGATTAAGGAAAGGCAAACCTACGTTTCTAGCATTTGTAGACTTAGAGAAAGCTTTTGACAATGTTGACTGGAATACTCTCTTTCAAATTCTAAAGGTGGCAGGGGTAAAATACAGGGAGCGAAAGGCTATTTACAATTTGTACAGAAACCAGATGGCAGTTATAAGAGTCGAGGGACATGAAAGGGAAGCAGTGGTTGGGAAGGGATTAAGACAGGGTTATAGCCTCTCCCCGATGTTGTTCAATCTGTATATTGAGCAAGCAGTAGAGGAAACAGAAGAAAAATTCGGAGTAGGTATTAAAATCCATGGAGAAGAAATAAAAACTTTGAGGTTTGCCGATGACATTGTAACTCTGTCAGAGACAGCAAAGGACTTGGAAGAGCAGTTGAATGGAATGGACAGTGTCTTGAAAGGAGGATATAAGATGAACGAGGATAATGGAATGTAGTCGAATTAAGTCGGGTGATGCTGAGGAAATTAGATTAGGAAATGAGACACTTAAAGTAGTAAAGGAGTTTTGCTATTTGGGGAGCAAAATAACTGATGATGGTCAAAGTGGCTGCATACTCAGAGTCAATTCCTAAAGTTTCGGTTGAAGTCTGTTTTCAAAGAGCAATAGTTATCCAGTCGTGCAGGAGAAGCAGAGAGAAGCAGTTCCTGCTTTGTAGACAGTGTGTAATATGTTTCTCTGACGCGTTTCTATAAAGAAGTGAAGAGTAGCTGCCTCATGATGTGTGGTGAGTTTTTGTTACACAGGCTGTTAGAAAAGACTGTCAAATGTTCCTGCGGCGTATCGCATTGATCAAAACTAGAAGAAAAGTTCCAATAATAATATTACTGATAACCAAAACCTGTTCAGCTAGGGCCCATCTGTCGCTTCATTTCTGCCTGTTGCTTAGAATTGGACAGTATAGGCACTGCTGGGCACGTGCTCACCACGCATCCTTCGCGGTGAATCATGTAATCTTTCAAATACATCGGGATCTATTCAGACTGCAGTAGTGATACGCTCGAGTAAAATCCGCACATTGTCGATGGGTTGGGCATGCACCATTGCCTCGAAATGTCCCTATCGCCAGAAATGGAATGGATTCAGGTGTGGTTAAAGAAGAGGCCATACTGCCGCACCTCTTCGCGCAGTGCAGCGCTCATGAAACGTTGCTCTGACTTGCTCTCCCACGATCCACAGAAAACGGGCCGCTGATCGGTCGTGCATAAACCGCAGTCGGTGGCTTTCTGCAAGAATACTGTTCTGTGATAGCACAAGTAATTCATAGTGCAGAAATTGGTGATACACAGCACCTCGTAATCTGTTTGGTAAAGTGTATGGCCCTTTGAGACTGTCACCGACAACTGCTGCCCTACAATGATACTGAAGCGATCCATACGCTTCCTCTCCAGGACTGCTCGACGATTTAGGTATGCCAATAAGCGAATAGTACGGTCATTCACTAAGCCATCTCTTGCGAATTCTGCCTCATCTGTAAACAAAGTGCACGCTTTGAATTGCCGGTCTTCGACGGCCCATTTGCCAACAAATATTTGTTTCCAGAGATATCGTTACCATAACTTTTTTTTGGTTTTGACCAATGCTACCTTTTTTAGGAATATTTGACACTATTTTGAAATGCCCTGTGTCGCGTACTGTAGTGTAGCGAAAACCCAGGAGCATCGTGGCAACATTACATAGATTGCATCTAGCAACTTCTGGAGTTAATAGTACATGTCTTCTTGTTACGTTGAGTGTAAGATGCATAGGGAATGTACCTGTTTCGTACCGATGCATGGGGAATTGGTCACAGTCCAGAAGCAGTTGCAAGCTGTATGGGCAGACTTCAAACTGCTGCCCGGATCTGCTGTGGCGCGGAGGCACATACGGTGACAGACTTGCCTTCTCTGGTGTCTCTAACGTCGTCTGGAAACCACGTCTTCCGATAAGCCTGACGTAGCCGCATCAAATGTGCAGAACTATAGACCTATATCTCTAACGACGATCAGGTGTAAAATTTTGGAACACGTATTATGTTCGAGCATAATGACTTTTCTGGAGACTAGAAATCTACTCTGTAGGAATCAGTATGGGTTTCGAAAAAGACGACCGTGTGAAACCCAGCTAGTACTATTCGTCCACGAGACTCAGAAGGCCATAGACACGGGTTCCCAGGTAGATGCCGTGTTTCTTGACTTCCGCAAGGCGTTCGATACAGTTTCCCACAGTCGTTTAATGCACAAAGTAAGAGCATATGGACTATCAGACCAATTGTGCGATTGGATTGAAGAGTTCCTAGATAACAGAACGCAGCATGTCATTCTCAATGTAGAGAAGTCTTCCGAAGTAAGAGTGATTTCAGGTGTGCCGCAGAGGAGTGTCGTAGGACAGTTGCTATTCACAATATACATAAATGACCTTGTGGATAACGTCGGAAGTTCACTGAGGCTTTTTGCGGATGATGCTGTGGTATATCGAGAGGTTGTAACAACGGAAAATAGTACTGAAATGCAGGAGGATCTGCAACGAATTGACGCATGGTGCAGGGAATGGCAATTGAATCTCAATGTAGACAAGTGTAATGTGCTGCGGATACATAGAAAGAAAGATCCTTTATCATTTAGCTACAATATAGCAGGTCAGCAAATGGAAGCAGTTAATTCCATAAATTATCTGGGAGTAGGCATTAGGAGTGATTTAAAATGGAATGATCATATAAAGTTGATCGACGGTAAAGCACATGCCAGACTTAGATTCATTGGGGGAATCCTAAGGAAATGCAATCCGAAAACAAAGGAAGTAGGTTACAGTACACTTGTTCACCCACTGCTTGAATATTGCTCACCAGTGTGGGATCCGTACCAGATATCGTTGATAGAAGAGACAGAGAAGATCCAACGGAGAGCAGCGCGCTTCGTTACAGGGTCATTTAATAATCGCGAAAGCGTTACGGAGGTAATAAACTCCAGTGGAAGACTCTGCAGGAGAGACGCTCAGTAGCTCTGTACGGGCTTTTGTTGAAGTTTCGAGAACATACCTTCAACGAGGAGTCAAGAAGTATATTGTTCCCTCCTACGTATACCTCGCGAGCAGACCATGAGGATAAAATGGATTAGAAGGGAGAACCGATAGAGGTACTCAAAGTACCCTCCCCCACATACCGTCAGGTGGCTTGCGGAGTATGGATGTAGATGTAGATGTAGATCATGTTCGCCTGCCATTTCGTTTGTTGAAACTGGGACTGATCTCTCTACAGGTTCGGAACAAGCTGGACATTCGGAGTCCTTCATGGAAACAGCAGGCAGGTCAGTGGGGAATGACAGTGTCCACTCTGTATGCTTGTTGGGGACCTCATCCACATCCTGATCCGAGCCGCCTCTGCTGGCGGCTACTTAGTGCTCTGGCGTACTGCAAATCGTGCACTAATTACATCTACCGCCCGGGTTCTGGAGGCCATCTTCGGTTCTCTCAAGTGGCTGGCGGCGCTGTTAAAGACAATTGGCTTTGCGGAGAGACTAAATCTACATCTACATTTATACTCCGCAAGCCACCCAACGCTGTGTGGCGGAGGGCACTTTACGTGCCACTGTCATTACCTCCCTTTCCTGTTCCAGTCGCGTATGGTTCGCGGGAAGAACGACTGTCTGAAAGCCTCCGTGCGCGCTCTAATCTCTCTAATTTTACATTCGTGATCTCCTCTGGAGGTATAAGTAGGGGGAAGCAATATATTCGATACCTCATCCAGAAACGCACCCTCTCGAAACCTAGCGAGCAAGCTACACCGCGATGCAGAGCGACTCTCTTGCAGAGTCTGCCACTTGAGTTTGTTAAACATCTCCGTAACGCTATCACGGTTACCAAGTAACCCTGTGACGAAACGCGCCGCTCTTCTTTGGATCTTCTCTATCTCCTCCGTCAACCCGATCTGGTACGGATCCCACACTGATGAGCAATACTCAAGTATAGGTCGAACGAGTGTTTTGTAAGCCACCTCCTTTGTTGATGGACTACATTTTCTAAGCACTCTCCCAATGAATCTCAACCTGGTACCCGCCTTACCAACAATTAATTTTATATGATCATTCCACTTCAAATCGTTCCGCACGCATACTCCCAGATATTTTACAGAAGTAACTGCTACCAGTGTTTGTTCCGCTATCATATAATCATACAATAAAGGATCCTTCTTTCTATGTATTCGCCATACATTACATTTATCTATGTTAAGGGTCAGTTGCCACTCCCTGAACCAAGTGCCTATCTGCTGCAGATCTTCCTGCATTTCGCTACAGTTTTCTAATGCTGCAACTTCTCTGTATACTACAGCGTCATCCGCGAAAAGCCGAATGGAACTTCCGACACTATCTACTAGGTCATTTATATATATTGTGAAAAGCAATGGTCCCATAACACTCCCCTGTGGCACGCCAGAGGTTACTTTAACGTCTGTAGACGTCTCTCCATTGATAAGTAGCGTTTTGCATCGTCGTTCCCAGTACTGACTGTTTTTTCTGGTCTGGAGCTGAATGAAATGATTCAGCCAGAGGCTCAGACGATTCTGTGACAGTCTCGGATGGGGGTTTCTCGACCTTCGCTATCGATTGGACAATTGTAGATTAAGCTTGCACTACACGCAGGAAGTGGCTTAGGAAAAGAAAATTCCTTGAAACAAGAGGCGAATAGCAATGAAATTATTTTCAATTGGAATACATATCGCAAAGATAGGCTGAGCGCGATGATGGAGGCGGTTTTATAGCCGTAAATAATACGATCATATCTAGTGAGGTTAGTACAGATCCCGAATTCGAAATTATTCGAATGAAGATAAGTGTTAAATGCGTCAACCACGGTAGACGGGTGCTGTTATGGGTCCTGCTCCCTCAGAGGCAGTAGTGACGGAACATTTCAGGGAAACATTAAGAACTTGACGTAATATCAGGGGGAATTTGAGCTTACCAGCTATTGAGTGGAAGACAAAAGCACTTAGCACGAATAGTAACGAAAATGACTCGCGTAATATTCTTCCAAATGCCTTATCCGAAAGATACTGGAGCCGTTAGTCAGAGAACAGACTTGTAAAGGTAACGTCTTACATGACGTAGATACAAATTAGGCTGAAGTTTTTATTTACTTACCATAGAGCACGGAATCAATTACTATACGGTCGTTATAGCAACGCTGACAAGGGACGCCGATAGAAATGTTAAGAATAGTAGGAAAACATTCCTGTTTAGTAAGTTCGATAGCAAAAAGATTTCGGAATACCTAAGAAAACTACATCAAACATTCATCTCTGAGACTCGAAATCTTGAGAACAACTGGAAAATTTTTAAACAGTATTGTATAGTGAATCTTAAACAGGTATGACCCGAGAAAAGTTGTGACGAATGGGAAAGAGACACCATGACTCAACAGCCACTTCGTCTACCCCTAACTTGTTCTCTAGAAGCCACCTTACGGTGTGTGACAGAGAAAACTTCTGATACCACACAGCCTATTCCATCCTTTCTGTGCCTTTCGCGAATGCTCCCAAAAGAAAAGTGAGCTTCACTTCACATTGAAACGCAGCTAAAGCCGTGTAGATAGTAAAAAAATCAACGAATCCAGCATGAATGTATGCTTATACAGACGGACTCGAAAGAAAAATCCTAATCATCAATCTGCCAAAACACTCTGAGAAGTTTGGGACGTACGGAAGATTGGTAAATGGATAATTCAGTGACAACACTGGCGCTTTTGTTGTCAATTCTCTTAACGAATGAGCTACCCGCTACGATCCACGGGCTCTCCTCACAGCTGCAATTGTGTCGGCATTCTCTCCTACTTTCGAAATCACAGTAGCTCTCCTGCGTAAATCATTGCACTAGCGGCCGGCCTGTGTGGCCGAGAGGTTCTAGGCCCTTCAGTCTGGAACCTCGCGACCGCTACGGTCGCAGGTTCGAATGCTGCCTCGGGCATGGATGTGTGTGATGTCCTTAGGTTAGTTAGGTTTAAGTAGGAATAAGTGCTAGGGGACTGACGACGTCAGATGTTAAGTCCCATAGCGCTCAGAGACATTTGAACCATTGCACTAGCAACCCTCGAAGAAAGTGCATCAGGGAGAAATGGTTTACTCTCAGCCTAAGGGATCGCTTCCAGAAGGCACTAGTATTACTCTTACTCAAATCAACACTGTATTTACATCTGCATCTGGTTTTAAACTCCGGGTTACCACTTTATGCTAAATTGTACTTCGTGTTCAACTGTCAGTTCTTTCCTTTTCTTTTGACTTCACGAAAGATACGCAGAAGAACGCTTGTTGATAAGCTTCAGTGGGACCGAGCGAGGTGGCGCAGTGGTTAGCACACTGGCCTCGCATTCGGGAGGACGACGGTTCAATCCCGTCTCCGGCCATCCTGATTTAGGTTTTCCGTGATTTCCCTAAATCGCTTCAGGCAAATGCCGGGATGGTTCCTTTGAAAGTGCACGGCCGATTTCCTTCCCCATCCTTCCTTCACCGGAGCTTGCGCTCCGTCTCTAATGACCTCGTTGTCGACGGGACGTTAAACACTAATCTCCTCCTCCAGCTTCAGTGGGAGCTCAAAAACTCCTAATATTACCTTCATCGTCGCGAGGTATATGTAGGACGATACAATATGTCACTCTTTAAGACAGTGCACTCACCATGGAGCACCACGTCTCACTTGCAATGTCTGCCACTGGAGCTTTCGTGATGCTTTCACGCTTAGTAATAGAACTCCTGACTAAACACGCTAATCTTCCCTGAATCATCTCTGTTTCCTCTTCCAAACTTACGTGTTTATAGTCCCTGACAGAGATGTAATACTCAAGTACAAGTCGAACGGCGATTTCGTAACCTACCTCCTATGTTGGCCGACTACACATCCCGAAAATTATTCCAGTGAATGTCAGTCTGGCATTTGCCTTTCCTATGGATAGTTTTACGTGTCTGTTCTAATTTAAATCACTCTTAATTCATAGCTCAAAGGTTTAACGACTGTGAAAGGGATCCATTGAATCTATTTCATATGTTTGCGTCATTTAGTTGTGTTGTTTCTAGGCTTATGGTGCAACTAGCTTCCTAATGTGATGGAAGCGAACCTCAAGGAAGGACAAGAGCAGTACTTTTTTCCGATCAGTACATGTTATTTTTGTTCCTAATCCTGTTTCTGATTTTAAACCCATGTATTTTGGTTCTGTATTTCTCGTTCGAGTGTGTGAAACGAGTGTGATTTATCGTGGGCGAAGATGGTTTTATAGTCCGATGGGACACTGTTGCCAACGTAGTGTGGTTAGGCAAAAGGGCAGAGAGGTTGACTAACGGGTGGAGACCGATGCTTTTGTAAGAGAATTTACGCAAGAGTTCGCATCCCGTAGCAACGGTTTTGCCTTAGCGCTCTTCCCCACTCTGGTTTTCGGAGCAGGCGAGCACTGGTCAGTCACGTCGTCAGACATTCTTGTTCAAGCTCTTGGTAAGTCAGGTTGTGCCTCTCGTACAAACCCCGAGATGTGGATACAGGTATTGGAATGGTCTTGGTATACTTTAATATGGTTCTACACTGGGCTTCAGGCTTAGAATTACAAGAAAATTTACGTTAAAAGTTTTTGTGTACATTTTCGCATTTGCGCGAATGTTTCCGATCTTTACATGAGTAGTACCTACTTTGTCTCTAGATCGTCTTTCACTATGCGGGGTGGTAATACAAAGGAACAATGCTTAGTTAGATATTTTAGCAAGCTGTTTCATCAACAATGTTTTGGATACATTAAAAGGGGTCTATTTGTGCTTAACGTGGTATTGGAATTCAAAATTTCACGACTCTTAGTGGACTTTCTATTTGGGTCTTTGTTTCAATCAGGTTTTCTTGGGATACTGTGATAAGATCGACGTCTTTTCCTTCTTAATTCATTCATACGCTATTCATATACTCGTATAAAGTACTTGCACTAAATTTAAATAAAAATGTTAACAAAGCCCAACTTTTGGCCAAAGTCAGTGAATTTGTCCACAAAAAGGTCACAGCATGTGTTATGGAGCTCAGAAATAAAGCTCACTTAAAAAAGAATATGCAAATGGCATTTTTAGCTAGGACATACAGCTCAGGAGAAATTAAATTCTGTAACCAGTGACAAACAGTTAACTTCCAAGCTTGACTGATTCAAATTATTTTAAATAACTGTGTGAGCAAAAAAAAAAAAATGGTTCAAATGGCTCCAAGCACTATGGGACTTAACAGCAGAGGTCACCAGTCCCCTAGAGTTAGAACTACTTAAACCTAACTAACCTAAGGACATCACAAACATCCATGCCCGAGGCAGGATTCGAACCTGCGACCGTAACAACAGCGCGGTTCAGGACTCAAGCGCCTAGCACCGCTCGGCCACAGCGGCCGCCTTTTGTGATCAAATAATCACAGATCATTCCGCCTATTTCTGAACGATACGTTTACATTTGTTTATTTTGAGTATCAACTCCCAATCTCTGCTTCAGGCGTCGATCCTCCGTATGAAGTTCTACATATCGCTACAGTTTTCTAGCGTTGAGACTCCTCTGTAAACAACAGCATCGCCCAAGAACCGCCTCGTGGAGCGTTAGGCGTTGTTCCAGAGACACGTATATTGTAAACCGTAATCTGGTCGTTCATCATTTCCTTTTGCCAGAGCCGAAGCTACTTTTGGATCCGGAGATTTCTCTCCGGTAAGAGTGACACAAAGTGTTCTATTTGCAAGGAAATTTTCAAGCCGTGCGGAAAGCTGGTCTAATATTTCGCACAATCGTATATTGTTCGTTAGGAGACATTGTAGAACTGTAGCGAACGCTTTCCAACTGTCAAGTGGTTTTTTAGGCGTACTCTGCAGTTGTTTAATTTCCTTGTTTCATGGAAAACACTTTTTAACAATACATTCGTCTTAACATTTGTGACTCCCGAATAGCTAAACTTCCCTCACATAATCTGTTCCCAATTCTGTTACTGTAGGGGCACTGGTTTACATTCAGTTCTTTGGTGGCCAGTAATCAGTAATATGGCTGACAGAACAAGAGTGGTGCTAGCCAGTTTAGCACTGAGCGTCTGTCCAGCAAAGTAAGTGGTGAGGCTAGCAAACTAACACCACATCATCGAAACTAAGCAAATGGAAAACCACAAATATGTGCTAAGGTAATAGTGTCAAGATACCAATCAAACTGTTTTTCCTACCAAAAAACATGCAGCTCTATACAGTAACCCTAACAAGAACATTTAGTGATTTCGATTTCCATGGAATCCCGTAATACCATAGTGGAAGCATCATTCGGCGCATGTACTAGGCTAAAGTTGTCCATTTTGACCAGCAAGGTTCATTATACGCTTTTAGTTGTCTTCCGTGTACGAGTGCTGACCAAAGTTTATAAAGATGGACAGAATCAAGGTGGTGTCAAATTTTTGTATGCTTTTAAATGTATGAGCCACAGACATCAGTTCACTTTGTACAGTGACGATTCCGTGATTGATTCAGTGCTTTGCTTGTGTCTGCAAAAATTGACAATAGAAATCAGAAATAACGACGATGAAGAACAGGGGTCGTATAAAAATTTGGAAAACCACGTCAAATGCATGCTTGAACAGAAATGCAGATGCCAGCCAGTCCTACAATTTGCGCTGTTGTATTTCACCACAAGCCGCACCTGCCCAATGTCCTCAACACGCTCCAAGTATCAGTTGTGGTCAGACCAGTCTTCTGTGTCGTTGTGAGTCCATAATTCCGCATCTACGTGAAGTCCATCGTTGCGAAATTATTGGCGCCCGTATGACAAGTGCTTCCGTTACCAAGATAGCTGAATTACCTGCTGTGTGAGGAGGCGCCGCAGTGAAGATTTATCCAGCGTACAGGGAGAGTAGGAAAACATCACCCGCTGAGTCACAACGGGGACGAAAGTGTGTGGTCGTGGCGGACGGTCACTGAACAGAATTTTGATGAAAAATAAAATGATGGCAGCTGCAAAAGTCACAGCGAAATTGAACGTCCCACTCGAGAACCACGTCAGCACCAAAACAACACGAAAGGAGCTCCATAGGCAGGGAATTGTAGAGCTAGCTGGAATTTCAAAACCACTCACCAGTGATGGAAATGTCCGTAATACGACAGTGTGGCGCCAAAGCACAAAACCTAGACTATGCAGCAACGGAAGAATGTCATTAGGTCGGTTGACTTTTGTTTCACAGCCTTTCGAGCACTGGGCCGAGTTTACGTCCCAAAAGTGAAACCTGGCGGGGGTTTGGTGATAATTTAGGCAGCCAAGCTATGTCGTGGAATTCCGTGAGCCCTTCGTTACCCTGCAAGGCCGAATTACTGCCAAGGATTATGTGGCCATTTTGGCTGGTCAGTTCCGTCCCATGATACAATGGTTCTTACCCAATGGTGGTGCTTTATTCCGAGACGACAGGGTCCCTATTCATTCAGCTCGCACCGTCCAGGACTGGTTTTGCGAGCTCGGGGATGGATTGTCGCATCTTCCCTAGCCACCACAGTCACCGGATCTCAATGATATTGAACCTTTGTGGTCTACTTCCAACCTCCCTCTTACTATCTTGCCTATCTTGCCTGCGGTATAAAATATGACCGTGGATCGCGTGTATGCCTAATGCATTTTTCTAATTGGATAAAGCTATCTTTCCCGAAGAAGTTATAACACTCCTGTCTGCTACTGCTATACCATAACCTTAAAGTTGAAGGCAGGTCGTTAAATAAAACTATCTTGTTAAAGCAATTATGGTACAACGCAACAGAGGACTGTTACCCTCTGAGAGGAGTTTTGTTATGTTGACCGTGTTGTACCTAACGGAGGTGACTTATCGGAAGTGAAAGTCAGAATTACGTAAACATTTAAACAGTCACAAATAATATTTTACGTAGCTACACTGTTTAAAGAGTAAAGGAAACGGTCGCCAGCCTAATTAGGCAAGAGAATGATTAACATTATTGTTAAAGAAATTAGATATGAGTAACTTCAACAGACAAACACAACCTATACTTTGCCACACGCGAGTGCAATGAACTCTGACACCTGCATATGTTCACGGTTAAGATGGGAAGCTCACAGAGCAGAACAGACTATTTGCATAAATATAACAGATAACGGAACACACTATTACTTTCAAGGCTTATTCAAACCGAATAAGTTTTATAACGTTACTATTAACATTCACTGCAGAATCATAAATCGGACATAGCTTAAATCTCTCTCAGTTAAATACTTTACTATTTAAAATGAAAGTTAACTGGAATCCACTAACAAGTTGCTTCTCACTAGCTTTTGAATAAAGAAATTATTTTTTTCATAAATAGTGGTCTTCCCGTAACTTGTTACCCAGCATTAACACAATTGACAAACTGTGGATCCTGTTATACTATTAATACGCACTTCCAATACACAAGAGATACAAACACTTAGCAAACATGAATACATAACTACCCACTATAGCAGTTTTCCACTTTTAATACAGTGAAACATAATGTTGACAAATTTGCAAGAAACTGACTCACCTTTTACAATGTACTACAGGCTATTATCATTAACTAAGTAACACTTTATAAGCCTCAGTTTTAAGAGCTTTTAATCTTTAAAAGAAACTGCAAATCGTCTTTATTACCACAGTCTTCTACTCTCAAGTAAATGATTAAATAGGTGACTTTGAAACTCCACAAAACTTTAAATTAGACTGTTTCCATCCCTGGGAGGCTTTCACAAGACTACATTTACTACCTCTCACAATTTCACTAAACCCACAGTAAATCTGAACACTCCCTTATTACTGAAGATCAAATAACATTATTTAATGTTCTGAGGCTTTCATTTTTTCCACAAACTAGGACACTCGGTAATCATAGTTTAAATGGAGAGGAACCTGAGAGGTGTTGTGATAGGGAAGAAATCAAGGTAGGTACATGAATTGAATTATAAGTTACCTTATATTTGAGCACACTAACACATCCAAGAAGTTGATCCTTCGCCGTACATTATTATAGTATTCCATTACAGTGATTGCGCAATGTGGTGGCAACTGTATGTTGGTAGGCGGATTTGCAGGCAGAATTGTTGGACTCTGTCCCATCTTGGTGGCGATGATAGATACCAATTCCAGAAATCCAGCTATTTATCCATCCATCGGAGGCGTTGGTAAGCGGCAGGAAAAGCCTCTCTCGGAACCAGCACAATATACAACTTTAACATGGGCAGTGCACAGTTTGGTAGCTCGTCCCCGACTGACTCTTGTTCCACCTTTCTACCTAGGCCAATCACAATTTGCGCGCTACACAGTTCCGTTCCCGAGGGGAACCACTAAACCTTACGCACAAAATAACTAAGAACCCTAAGTGAAAGTCAGCAGTTTACATAATAGCAAACAAACACATTAAATAAAACAGAACATTTGCACATATTGACATTTCTACAAAACATTATTCACACAGAAATTACAATTACATACAGTAAGTTATGTTCCCTCCAAATGGGACCAAGGATTTAAATGACAGATATACTACACTGCATATAATCAAACCACGACATCAACGTTTTCACAAAGAAAGGAGTATACAATTTTATGTTATCAATACAAACACATTTACAGATACTCAATGTTATAACACTAAACCAAAGCAAAAGGCAAAATAAATCCGTACAGCATTAGAGCCATGGTGTTACAAAGCGATGCCGATAACTAGGAGGAAACTGTACAACCGACCCTCCTGATGGAAAGTCTACTAAAAATAAAAGTACACTACTGTCCATTAAAACTGCTACACCACGAAGATGACGTGCTACAGACGTGAAATTTAACCGACAGGAAGCAAATGTTGTGATATGCAAATGATTAGCTTTTCAGAGCATTCAAACATGGTTGGCGCCGGTGGCGACACCTACAACGTGCTGACATCAGGAAAGTTTCCAACCGATTTCTCATACACAAACAGCAGTTGACCGGCGTTGCCTGGTGAAACGTTGGTGTGATGCCTCGTGTAAGGAGGAGAAATGTGTACTATCACGTTTCTGAGTTTGATAAAGGTCGGATTGTAACCTATCGCGATTGCGGTTTATCGTATCGCGACATTGCTGCTCGCGTTGGTCGAGATCCAATGACTGTTAGCAGAATATGGAATCGATGGGTTCAGGAGGGTAATAAAGAACGCCGTGCTAGATCCCAACGGCCTCGTACCACAAGCAGTTGAGATGACAGGCATCTTATCCGGATGGCTGTAACGGATCGTGCAGCCACGTCTAGATCACTGAGTCAACAGATGGGGACGTTTGCAAGACAACAACCATCTGCACGAACAGTTCGACGACGTTTGCAGCAGCATGGACTATCAGCTCGGAGACCATGGCTGCGGGTACCCTTGACGCTGTATCACAGACAGGAGCGCCTGCGATGGTGTACTCAACGACGAACCTGGGTGCACGAATGGCAAAACGTCATTTTTTCGGATGAATCCAGGTTCTGTTTACAGCTTCAAGATGGTCGCATACGCGTTTGGCGACATCGATGTGATCTCACATTGGGACCGTGTATTCGTCATCGCCATACTGGCGTATCACCCGGCGTGATGGTATCGGGTGCCATTGGTTACACGTCTCGGTCACCTCTTGTTCGCATTGACGGCACTTTGAACAGTGGACGTTACATTTCACATGTGTTAGACCCGTGGCTCTACGCTTCATTCGATCCCTGCGAAACCCTACATTTCAGAAGGATAATGCACGACCGCGTGTTGCAGGTCCTGTACGGGCCTTTCTGGATACAGAAAATGTTCGACTGTTGCCCTGGCCAGCACATTCTCCAGATCTCTCACGAATTGGTCAATGGTGTCCGAGCAACTGGCTCGTCACAATACGTCAGTCACTACTCTTGTGGTACCGTGTTGAAGCTGCATGGGCAGCTGTACCTGTACACGCCATCCACGCTATGTTTTACTCAATGCCCAGGCATATCAAGGCCAGAGGTGGTCGTTCTGGGTACTGATTTCTCAGGATCTATGCACCCAAGTTGCATGAAAATGTAATTACATGTCGGTTCTAGTATAATATATTTGTCCAATGAATACCCGTTTATCATTGGCGTTTCTTTTTGGTGTAGCAGTTTTGATGGCCAATAGTGTAATTAAACCGAACAGGGCTATAATTTGGAAAATGAAAGTTATTTTGTGCATTCACTCACGAACAACACTGAACAGAAAATGGATACCACTGACCATGAATCCAAAAGTTCCAGTAATGAACGAAAAGGAAATAATCAACGGACGCCAGCCCACTAGGGCAATTTACATCCAAAATCCTGTACAAAATGTTGGGAAAGAAGAACATGCATTATTAAACACTGACGTGGCAACTGAAGGTTGTCACGTTTTTTGATACTAATTTTAAGTGAGTATGTAACGATAAAGAAAACTGAGAAGTTACTCTTACGTTATGTTTGGCATTAAATTTTGAAAAAGGCAATCGAGTAATGATTTGAAAATATGCAATTAAACTGTTTATTAGTACTGAACTTCGTTATGTGAACAATGACTTTCAGTGACCTAAACATAACGTCATCAAAGAAATTTAGAAGAAAAGCAAGCACTTTTTACTTTGCCGTACTTATTTTGCAAATTGGATTTCATATTATTGTCTGAACAACTGAGCCTTTTCTACTGACCTGAACAGAACTAAATACTAGAATACGTATCAAACCAAACAGTCATGTGCTCCAAGCTATATGTAAAGTAAATAAAGCTTACGCACTTTTAATTTGTGCATTTTTTTAGATTTCGATTTTTTCCGATGATTGATTCTCAAACTTGAAAAATGAAATGGCCTTACTTTATTCATATACTGAAGCCTCTGTTGTACAACTGTTAACTGAAAGTAGTCTGAGGCCAAAATTCTTAAAAGAGAATTTATTCATTAATAAACTGGCTGTATCTATTCAATTTTATTCTTATGACGCTCAGTTAGCATATTAGGAAAAAACAGGAACAAGGATCCTCCTTGGTAACAATGTCTGGAAGCAATTAGGACACAATCGCCCTGAATTTAACCGATTATTATTTAAATTAATCTTATCAGTCAAGTCACATTCAGTTGTGCTGCAGGGTTAGCCGTTAATACTTTCTGCCAATGAACATTCTTACTTCAGTGCTGTGTATACGACGAAACTCGGAGCCGACGACGAAACTGTGTTGCTGGAATTGCTGCTGTTGTTGAAGACGGTGGTATATTCTGGAGCCACGGCTAATTATACGAACGGGCAATCGTAATTAATACAGGCTCTTCCGCCCGTCCACTGTCCGTACTCCCGCTCAAGACAGACGCGCGTACATGATGCCGCCGAAAAAGATACTCTCTGCTGTGAGAGCGTTAACACGACACTTCCGCACACTACAAGCGCTGGAACCCGTCTCTCGCTCTTATGAAATGGCTCTGAGCCGTATGGGACTTAACCTACTTAAACCTGACTAACCTAAGGACATCACGCATATCCGTGCCTGAGGCAGAAGTCGAACCTGCAACCGTAGCGGTCGCGCGGTTCGAGACTGAAGCGCCTAGGACCGCTCGGCCACACTGGCCGGCTGTCTCTCGCTTTCTCCGCGCGCTCCGCGCAACAACCCCCTACCCAAAGATTTTACAACGCACGCGCGCTGCTATTATCGTTGCTAGTCGATACAAATAACAATTCCTTTGGCTTTTACCCAGAGCTTATAAGTTTCATAGTAAAACACAGATAAATACAATGAAACGTCAATATACTTCTACCTAAATGTACACATACAGTGAAGCAATGTCCTTACTTATTAAAATAAAGCATTTAAATTACAAATATTTACATACAATTCAAAAAAAAATATATATCGGTAGCAGGTTCCATGCATCCTGTATTTTCGGTGTTACATGCTTTGTAGAGAACAGTGCGTGATCGCTGTCCACCTACATCGTCTGTTACGTGAGCTACCACTGTTTCGCAGGAAGAATGGTATCAGATTCCCTTGAAAATCACACAGAACCTCCGGTATTTATCCATTTCGAGACGATTAGAAGCTGTTATGAATTTCAACCGTATCCTACACCGTATTGTGAATGGAAATGTGTTGTTGCTGTGGTGTTCCCATATTTTCGTCCATCCCATGTAAGTTTGCCATTCTGGTACTCTCATGGTTATTCTCGAAATGTTAATACCTGCTTCACTGTCGAAACTAAATTTTTACCTGTGCAGTAGCATTGTTTAGTTTTACTAATGCAGAAAATGTTCAGGCAACCACAACCTACATGGAGTCTTGCTGGAGAGAACGAAGTACGCTCTTAATGGGTTAATTTAAGGCACCAGTGTAATATCACTCTTATGTAATGTGTACTCTTAAACAATTGGAAAACTGAGGTATTCCATTAACATCTGGCATATGGATCGCCTTAATTTGTAGCAATACACACCCAGACATTGCCACTTGTGCTGCCCACGAGAGTCGTTACGTGATCTGGGAGCTTTTCTGACACCCTACCCTTCCTTTTTTATACGCCCTGATTGGAATCCAGCGACTATCACATGCTTCTAAAACTAATGAAAACCTTTCTTTATTGCCGTTTTGAAGACAGAAAAGTGTTGATATCTTCAGTCATGGTGAAACGGTACAGTAGTTTCCGCTCTATAAGCAGCAGGTTTCGCTGCTCGCACGCACGGGGAAATAGAAACAGAGGCGGCTCCGCAGCCAATTTTATTACGCGACGTGGCCGGCCGCGGGTGCAACAGAACCCATGTGGACGGATGGAAAGAAATGTGTCAGGCTTCATAATACGTATTTATATGTGTCGTGTATTATGCATTTCTTGTACGTGAGTGTGAATCTGCACATGAACTTTCCTAATCCTCCTCACACCTTTCCGTAAAGCGTGGCCAAATCTTTGTTGGGAAGTAGTTCTGTAGTATAGTAGTGCCAACCTTACTCCTGGTTAGGGGATCAGAGAGACAGCACAGGCAGGTAAAAGTCAAAGACTGTCCAGTGTCACAAGATTTGTGTTGGAGAGGTTGGTCACGCCGAAGTGGTTCAACCACCCCCTCCACCGGGGCCCAGGAAGACCTCCGGGTGCCCGCCATATTCTACGAGTGTTACAGAAGACGGGTAAGTGAGCAGACGTGCCCTCAGTGCGTCTGTCTCTATGTTCACGCATGGAAGAGAGGTATTTGAATATTTGTACTAATTCTTTTATTTCCAGCTTCGGATTGTGTAAGGAAATGAATGATCTCGTTAATTTAGGAAATTTGACCCCTGTGTTAATGTATCTGGTCCCCAGTTTGCCCGTTATCCTCCTCACGTAGTGGACGTCCTATGTAAAATGTTGGTAAACTTTGCTGATATACATTGGCCAGACACTGGACTCGCATTCGGAAGGACGACGGTTCAATCCCGCGTCCGGCCATCCTGATTTAGGTTTTCCGTGATTTCCCTAAATCACTCCAGGCAAATGCCGGGATGGTTCCTCTGAAAGGGCACGGCCGACTTCCTTCCCCATCCTTCCCTATTCCGATGAGACCGATGACCACGCTGTCTGGTCTCCTTCCCTAAAACCAACCTACCAACCATTGGCCAACGCAATTCCGTCTTACCTGTAGAAATGTGCGTGCAGATTAGTATATAATATACCCGAGCTACAAGTTGAAAATTTGTAATATCTATAAACTGAAACAATTTCTGCTATCGGTGTAAAGTCGTGTGATAATGCTTAAAATAAATAGGAAATCAACTGTCATCAATCTTTAACATACCTAAAAAAATCACAAAGAAGTGAAGTTAAAGGAATTTATTTAAAATAAAAGCTATAGAATGCTGAGACCCACACATCAGCGTGTGAGCCCTCCAGCCCCTTGCCTAATATAGTACAGAAAGGGCACGCTCTCTAGGTAGCGCTCTCAAGCTCCTCTCCCCAGTTATCCGTTGCGCAATTTTGATTCAGGGCTTGACCGCATCAACTTCCATCTGGCGTCCCTAGGCAAGGAGGTAAGACGGTAAACTTTCAATGGTACTAAATAAAACACAGTCAACGAAAACGGAATATGTAGGCTGGTTGATTCAGTGGACAGAATCATTGTGTGCAGAGGATACGAAACATAAAGAAGAGAAAGTTTTCCATAGTACGAAAAACAGTGCTTCGATAATAATGACGACCAGTTGCGTGTTAGTTATCTAAGTCCTATTTTCGTGGTCAGAAGTGTCAGATGTTTCGCGACTACGACGCTTTCGCCTCCATGACGATATAACAGCAACTGTAGTAGGCGGCATATTTCTATGGTAAGGGTGTATAGAAATCTAGTCCCAATTTGCTATTAATTTCTTAGCAGTCGTGGCACATGCCGGTACGTAGAAAAATTGAGAGGGGTACGATCATGCATGTGCAGTGATCAGTATTGTTATTGTAGTTTATTTTTTACATAGCATCGGGATTTGCGATCAGAATGGTCATCGTAATGGAATTGCAGTACACATTTGACTGGAGACAAAGATGTGTCCTCTCATGGATCGAAACACTTTTTTTTCTCTGTTGACCTAATTTACGTTGCTGTCTCATATATAGGAGATTAGTGGGGAAGTAATCGTTATCAAATAAAAATTAACATTTACATGCTCCGAACAAAACACAGACTCCAGCTTTGTCGAATATTTTATTGCTATTAAAAAAAACCTTGCGCGACCCTCCCCCTTGGCCACTGTGCGGCTGTGTGCATGTTTGCAGAACGACATTAATTAATTTGTGCGGCTGACCAACCCAAGGGCGGGGTGGAGCAAAAAAAAAGGAGGGGTGCAGTGGGGGGAGGGAGGGGGAGGCAGAAGAGCAGTGTGGAACGAGACCTCTGGCCCGATATGTTGGGGTAAAAAGTCTAAAACATTCCGCTCGAACGTGAATTGCAGCTGAGTTATTTCGATCTCTTCTCCTCTCTCTCTCTCTCTCTCTCTCTCTCTCTCTCTCTCTCTCCGTCCCTCCCTCCCACTATCTTTATCTCTTTTGTATGACCCCTCCACCCCCACCCTCTCCAGCCCCGCCCCCCTAACCACACACTCTCTTTGTTTCAAAAGTTTTACAAAATGTAATTAAATACTGGAATGTTAGCACTGCGAATCCAGGGCAATTTATGAGTAATTTTATATTTTACAGCAGATAAAGGTAACTGTAGTAAAAGTATTTGTCGAAACGCAAAATTAAAATTTCTGCTTGCTGCTTTTCACGGCGATTAACCTATTTTAGCGGCTACTTTCCTGGTAAGATTTATTAAAGTGACAGCGGATGGAGTTGTTTATGTGTGAACTAGTGTAGGAACATCCCGATTTCTAGAATGATGCTAAATGAAATTTTCAAACTACCTATTTTTCCATTCATTTTGTCTTTTTTAACGTTTTGTCAACCACGAGGCCGCTATGGAATGAAAATACGCTTACATTTTTCAATAGTCAGGAAAGAAATTGGCTGACGTGTTGCTGAATGATTTTCACTGGTTGTCCTGCGTAAAATAAGGAAGTCCGTAAAACCTAAAACAACACACTTGATCATACATTTAATGCTGTGTGCTGTTTTCTCGAAGGTCCGTCTTCTGATCTAGCTGAACTTAGCTGTTTTTTTTTTTAATATGCTGGGTCTTTGTAGATTATTGTTTAACTGAGATAACACTATTAATGGTTTGAAGAGGAACACCTGACGAAGGACATAGTCTTCTCGAACCTCAGGAACAAACTTGTAAAATACTTTGCAATGTGTTCCCATTCCACAGATGCCTACGATTTTAATACTAACAGCAATAAAATTTGTATAACATATTTTAATGTGGTAATAATGACTTGTTTATATACAGGGCAATCAGAAACAGTCTGAAAAGCTTGTAAGGATGATGTAGAGTAGGTCGTGCTGAGAAATAACTCTTAAGAAAAAAATTCGATACGTTGCGCCGTTTGCAAGTTAATTAGCATTGAGGTTAGCTAATCAGGCCGTTGCACGCGCAGATTGAAGCAGCCCACCAGATACAATTAGTTTCAATTCTTCCGCAAATAATGGAGAAGTGTTACGAGTGGAACAGGGAATTGTATCTATGCTTTATAGATCTAGAAAAGGCATATGGCAGGGTTCCTAGGAGGAAGTTATTGTCTGTTCTACGTGATTATGGAATAGGAGGCAAACTTTTGCAAGCAATTAAAGATCTTTACATAGACAGTCACGCAGCAGTTAGAGTTGACGGTAAATTGAGTTCATGGTTCAGGGTAGTTTCAGGGGTAAGACAAGGCTGCAACCTGTCTTCACTGTTGTTCATATTATTTATGGATCATACGTTGAAAACAATATACTGGATGGGTGAGATTGAGACATGTGAACACAGAATAAGAAGTCTCGCTTAGGCGGATGACTTAGTTGTGATGGCAGATTCGATTGAAAGTTTGCAAAGTAATATTTCAGAGCTAGATCAGAAATGTAAGGACTGTGGTATGAAGATTAGCATCTCCAAAACGAAAGTAATGTCAGTGGGAAAGATATATAAATGGACTGAGTGCCAAATGGGAGGAACAAAGAACAGGTGGACGGTTTCAAGTACTTAGGATGCATATTCTCACAGGATGCCAACATAGTGAAAGAACTGGAAGCGAGGTGTAGCAAAGCTAATGCAGTGAGCGCTCAGCTACGATCTACTCTCTTCTGCAAGAAGGAAGTCAGTACCAAGACTAAGTTATCTGTGCACCGTTCAATCTTTCGACCAACTTTGTTGTATGGGAGCAAAAGGTGGGTGGATTCAGGTTATCTAATCAATAAGGTTGAGATTACGGACGTGAAAGTGGCTACGATGATTGCAGGTACTAGTAGATGGGAACAATGGCAGGAGGGTGTCCACAACGAGGAAATCAATGAAAATCTGGGAATGAACTCTGTAGGTGTAGCAGTCAGGGCGAACAGGCTTAGATGGTGGGGTCACGTTACACGCATGGGAGAAGCAAGGTTACCCAAGAGACTCATGGGTTCAGCAGTAGAGGGTAGGAGGAGTCGGGGCAGACCAAGGAGAAGGTACCTGGATTCGGTTAAGAATGATTTTGAAGTAAAAGGCTTAACATCAGAAGAGGCACCAATCTTAGCACTGAATAGGGGATCATGGAGGAATTTTATAAGAGGGACTATGCTCCAGACTGAACGCTTAAAGGCATAATCAGTCTTACATAATGATGATGATGATGTCCGCATAGCATAGATGATAGCACACCTTTGGCTTGGTTTCTATCCTTACTACTGTCCCACGTCCAGTTGTTATACTGCTCTCTTGTTAGATTTCAGAAAACCAAATGAAGAATATATCTGGCGACATCGTTTTCGGTGAGCTGCTTGAATTTGCATGCGCAACGTTCTGATTGGCTAACATCGATGCTAATTAACTCGGAAACAGCGCAACGTATCGATCTTTTTCTCAACAATTATTTCTCAGGACAACCCACCCTGCACCTCCCTTACAATCTCTTCAGAATGTTTCTGACCATCCTGCATACACCTGTTACATCGCTTTAGCATAACGCCCATAAAACTGCAGGTCAGAGTAATATTGCATTTGGAAAGTATGAGTCCAAAATTTTGAGAAAAACACGTGTCATTAAAGTAATTCGAAAACTAGAACTTAATGTAAGAACTAGCACTGGAATCATCTATGAGTTCGCTGGTGCCTTACGTTATTTGATACTGCCTGGCATCATCCAGTACCGACTTACTACCAAGATTGTTAATCAGTTCTTCCACTTGTTCGCCACATTGTTCAGCAACTTGTTTAATGGTGTTCTCCAATAACGCTTTCAAACTGACAAATGATGAGTTAATTTCAGCGACCCTTTTGTCCTGTTCTTTGAACTTTTTATTGAACTACTAGATCCGTTTGTCGAACAAATTCTCGAATTTCTCGCAATATTCGTCGAAATTTTTCTCGAGTTTCCCGTTTAGCTGCTTGATACTTTAATAACTCTAGATTACTCACGCAAGTAGAGTTCCTAGTATATTGTTTTGCACTCCTTATTATGACGGTTTATTTTTAGAATAGGGGTAGGTTCTCCACAGGGCTCCCATTAGTGACAGAAGTAGTGCATCCGAGAATTCCTGAATCTGTAGTTTCTCGTCTCCACTAAGAAACACTCACGTGTCCTACAAAACATGACCTAATACGTATCCTACTGTTCGAGCCATTATCACGAGTCTGCTGCAATGATAGCAGTGCAGACACAAAGTGTTCAGCATATTACTAAAACTGTTCCTTTATCACAGCCTGTATCTTACTTACAGCTTGACAGTAATATCATATTTTAGAAACTAATGAATAATATGATAGCTGCTTGATGACGTAACATGCATTATAATGGAGCAGGTGATTCACATCGCAGAACACATTATCCCGTTTTAATGGCACACAGTGTTGTATGCAAAAAACAGTAAATACATGGCCTACACACAATGTAGATTGCAAAAAACAGAAGTCATGCGTAGTGCTAATAGTGTATTGTAGCACATAAATAGACCAACATACATTCCAGGATGAATACATTAATCTACACAATACACTGGCAATATGTGTAAAATGAATGACAGCTACCGGTTCCTTCACAAAAAATACGTGCATTACCTCAAAAACCTCACGTACTCTTACAAATAACAGACAAGAGGCTGGATTTTTTTTATAGTTTATGAGAGGACTATATCCATGAAGTCATGTACATTTACATCTGCATGACTACTTGGCTATTCACGCTTAGGTACCTGGCAGAGGGTTCTTTGAACCACCTTCAGACTGTTTCTCTACCGTCCCACTCTCTAACAGCGGGTGGGAAAAATGAACACTTAAATGCTTCCATATGAGCTCCGATGTCTCTTACTTTATTACGATGATCATTCCTCACAATGTAGAACGCTGGCAATAAAACATTTCCGCAAAATTGTGGTTCGTAGCCGATTGCAGGGGAATGCTTACACTGAAATCTCAATGGTGTTCCGGGATGACGCAACGCAGGGCTGTTGCTGATCCATATATCGATGGATAAAAGTTATTCAGGCTACATAGACACTACATTACTGGCGACGTTGTTAATATCAACTTTGGTATAGTTCACGGAAGTCCGTATCAGAGGCACCTCGCATATAAATGGTAATTTCGTGATGTTGTTGCCAACTTCCAGGGATGATGGAGAAGGGTAAATGTATCGGCCGGCCCGGAAACGAGTGAGTCGAATCTTATAAGCAAAAGTAATTCAGATACCTCTGACAGCGGAATACATGTTGCTGAGATCGTGGGGTAGGCAACTTTCGGAGCAGGTAGTAAGACCAAAGAAAGAAAATAGGTCTAATAAACTTAGACTCTAAAAGTCATACGTCAACAGCTATGAGCACTTGTTCATATTCGCTACTGTGAAACAGGTCGCATCCATTGAACATGTGCACTTAGCTCTTAAGGTATGCGTTTTGGAGCTCATATTCACGGGACATTTTTTTCTTAGTATTGTCCATACAGCCCCCTCCAAAAATATGGAAACCAAAGAGCGTGAAGAATGATAGATGTATTTCACAGTATCAAAGACGAACAGGTGCTCGAAGCTCTTAAGGAATGCATTTTAGAGCTCATGTTTACTGGACCTTTTCTTGATTTGGTCCATACTACCACCTCTAAAAGTTGCCTAACCTATAATCTTAGCGCTCACAGTACCGGTTCAGGTGTTCCACTGTGAGCTGCATCGGAGTGATTTTCGCTTATCACTTTCGACCCGCTCGTTTCCAGAGCAAGGTCTCTTACCTTAAACTGATAAATTTAACGTTCTTTATCGTCCCTGAACGTGTGTAACATCACTATGGAATCATGCATTTCTAGCCTTTGCTGCTTTATAACAGTTTCTCACAGCTTCTAACAATCTTCTTTGTTCTTTATAAATAAGCGTCCATTAAAGTATGCACTTCATAAAAGAATGCTCACCAGTAATTTTTCGAAAACTACAAAGGTAATAACACATGTCGTCACGTACTTTGTCAGGAATAGTGATACTGTTTTCATTATGATATACATGTAAATGGCCCTTTACGAAACAAAACGTGCGTGGTGTACCAGTGTCCAGTCACTAGCAAATAAGAGAGGACGTGAAACTGAGGGTAGCAAAGCAAAGCAAAAGCTGAAATGTGTATCTCCCTTTTCAAATGATTCTTTACAAAGGAAAACCCAGTATAATTGCCCCAATTTAATCCTCGTACCTCTAAAATAAGCCCGATAGAATTAATATCAAATTGTACACTGAATTTGTAGCTAATTACCTCCTCTTTTAACTATAATCAATCGTAGATCTCTGGAATTTAAAATCGTACGCATCAGTTGGAAGAAAACACAGGTCACACTCCTTTACAAGGAAGATAGTACAAATGATCCACAAATCTACCGTTCAATATCCTTGACATCTATTTCTTGTAGAATCTTAGAACATAGCCTGAGTTCATACCTAATGAGATATCTCGAACAAAAGACCTCCTCCATACCAACCAGTACGGATTCCGATAACATCGATCATGCGAAACCCAACTCACAATTTTCTCACATGACATTCTGAAATCTTTGGATCAAGCCAATCACTTAGATACAGTATTTCTTGATTCCCGGGAACATTTTCCTCAGTAACACGACTACATTTACAATCAAAAGTACGATCGTATGGGTTATCAAGCTAAATTAGTGAGCGAGTTGACGATTTTTTGGAAGGGAGGACGCAGCATGTTATCTTGCATGGAGATTCATTGTCAGAAGCAGAAATAACTTTGGTTGTGCCCCAAGGGAGTATTGAATACAGGGGAAATGCAACCAGTCAACAAATGTGTTAACTTACAGGTCTCTCGTGAGACCCATTCTAAACCACTGCTCAAGTGAAAATCCCGAGAAAGTCTACTAACAGAGTTTTAAGAACCGACTTTAAATGATAACTCTAAAAATACACTTAAATCCCCTACGTATCATTCTCATAAAGATTATGAGAACATATTGATGTAGATATCTGCACTCATCTTCCGATAGTACATACTACTACTGTTCACTGTCCACGCTGCAACAGATCGCACCTGATAGTGTTATCTACGTAGTTAGTTCGCAGAGCGAGATGCAAATAATGTTGGAGTAAGCGGTCACTCTTAAGACGAAATTTAATTTTCACCAGACCATGGTTATTGGTAGGAGCTCGTCGCTTACATGTTTCGAATCTACATATCATAAGGCAACACACTATATATTTACAAGTGCAAGAGTAGTATATAAGGAACAGATATTATACGCATCTTTCTAGAGTTTCACATAGGGTCATTTTTCCAACCATTGGGATAAAGTGGCCAGAGTGAACATACGTACTACGAAGGCTTCCACCTTGACTTCTCTCTTTAAGTGCAAACACTTTGCTGGTCTTGGACTGATCTATCAATGGTTTCATTTACAATAAAATTGTGGTGAGCAGAATGAAATGTTTTTCTTGCACTTTTTTAAGGATATACAAAGTTTTGTGCTTTGACCTTGTTAAAAGCTCGTCGTCTAGCCACTGACGCAGGATTCCCGAGAGTAATACTAGGGTGCTGGCTTAGCGACCAACTCTGACTTTTTGTTAGAACAATGTGGTATTTTTGTTTTGCTCTGAGCACTGGAATGCTACTCTCCAAAGATCATTCACTGTAAATCCATAAAAACTGCCTTTCGATTTCAAAACCATAATAACGATTTCTTGTTCTTTATTGAACGCACTTAATAAGCTTCCCACAATCCTTTTACCACTTACTGAGGTATCTTATCATTCTTTACCGTCTCAGTCGGATTTTCAGTGCTAACTGGGTCTGGTGTTTGTTGCTCTGATTTCCGAACAAATTTTCTAGGCATTTCGATTACTGCTATCTGAAATAGTACAAGACGGCTGCAGTAGACTGTTTTCGAATAAATTAGGCCAAACAAAACTGAACAGAGACGGTCTTCAATAATAGAAATTAATTGATTCAAATCTGACACAAAGGGATACAATGAAAAATTATAGTTTTGTATATAATAGGATATAGAAATCAATCCGTAGTACAGGATGTCCAGCAATTGATCATTTTCAAATTCATCGTGTTTTCCAGGCTTTTCAAGGCAATTTTTTTCCATGTAACTTTTTTATTAAATCTGAGACCAAAACATCCATTTCTCAAAACTTTGTATTGTTAACTACTACAATACACATAATCAATTACACGTTATTTCTTTTGTAGTAAAAATCACGGAAACAAATTAAAAATTTTTAAAATACAAAATACTATATATTGATTTATGGGCAATAGCAAATACAAAAAAAAAATTACAAATCCCTTTGTGTCAGATTTGAATCACTCATGTCGATAAACTTTCTATTCCTACCGAAATCTTTACGACTTCACACAATATACGCGCTCTTTTTGTTTCTAGTTCTTTAATTTCAGCTTGCTTCCGTTTGTTCAATAATCGTTCCTCCTTTTCTCTTTCATCTTCTCACCTTCCCTCGCCTTATGTTTCAAATTTTCTTTGTACACAGAATGTAGATTACGAAAACAGTGTATAATACTTTCGTCTCTGTTGAAATTGTCAACTCCGTTTGCGTACTGGACTGCATCATATATGTATTTTTTAGTAATAGGGCTTTTTTCTGTTTGATTTTCAACTATAATTTCGGAATTTACAGAAAAGCCTCTGTCAACAGAAGTATTTCCATATGAGATTATTAAAATAATTTGCACAAAATCTCGGAATTTTGGGCATAGCTTTGAAGATAATTTGATCATATTAATTCGGATTGCAGATGATTTCCACTTCTCTTGTATCATTTCATCTCTTCTTCAATTCCTTTTTCTCTTCAGATCTCCACAAATTCAAGTTTGGCACGGTCTGCCTTTGAACACTACACTATTTCGTTTTGACGGCCGGTGTGGCCGAGCGGTTCTAGGCGCTACAGTCTGGAACGGCGCGACCGCTACAGTCGCAGGTTCGAATCCTGCCTCGGGCATGGGTGTGTGTGATATCTTTAGGTTAGTTAGGTTTAAGTAGTTCTAAGTTCTAGGGGACTGATGATCTCAGATGTTAAGTCCCATAGTGCTCAGAGCCATTTTGAACCTATTTCGTTTGATACCAAAATTTCAAAACATACTGCCAATCTTCTTTGAGCTGCTTCCTGGTTTAATGCGATTTCTGGATTCAAGAATGAAATCACACTTGTTAAGTTGTATTTGAGCAGTGATCTTGCTCACAACTTCTCTACTAGGCCAATAGTTTTCAGCGCTCTTCTTTTAGCAGCCGGCCGGAGTGGCCGTGCGGTTCTAGGCATTACAGTCTGGAAGCGAGCGACCGCTATGGTCGCAGGTTTGAATCCTGCCTCGGGCATGGATGTGTGTGATGTCCTTAGGTTAGTTAGGTTTAATTAGTTCTAAATTCTAGGCGACTGATGGCTTCAGAAGTTAAGTCGCATAGTGCTCAGAGCCATTTGAACCATTTTTTCTTGTAGCAAAATCCAGATTGAATTGTCTTGATGTATTAAGATTCTGTAGATCTATTTTCTTAAAGATGAGTATTTGTTTTATAAGACATCTAGTTGTTTCACATCTTGATATATGAAAATGTTCATAAGATTATGTAGTACATCATACAGAAATGGATAATAGGGACATCCGTCTGAAAATCGAGTAAAAATAGTTCCAACAAGCGTGCTGCTGAAACTATGAATGTCAGATTTGGAGGTAGCATTTTCTCATTGACAGTTTCAGAAACAACACTGAAACTTGATGACAGGAATAGTTTTCGATTTCTTTATCTCAGTGACGTAAGTTCAAATATGTTCAAGAATTTCCACAGATTTTTCAGCTGTATTGGTGATTTCGATCCAGTTTGTTCGTCAAAATGACTTAGGAAAAATGATGATCCGGTTATCTCAGTGTATTGTGATAATCGTGCAGATGAATCACGAAATAAATAACAAAGCGCTCTCAAAAATTACACAGTTTCTCAATTAGTTTTGAATGTGTCTGCTTTGAAACCACCTTGTAATACGTGCAAACTGCGGGTATCAATTTGTAGGACTTGGAAGGATTCTTTTAGTTCCTTGTTGCAGTTAATCAAAAGTTTTAAATTTACATTTCGTTTATTCGTTGGTAACTGTATTTTTTTACGTTTTCCAAACCGAACGATGTTTTTACACCTTCGGGCAAATCATTTGCCCTTGTACGTTTCAGAAAAACAGAACAAAGGAACATGTTGTTATTAATGTTTATCATGGTCGTAGATATAAATCCATCTCGGTTTTTCGAGAAGCGGTATTCATACTTTCATCAGATACAAGTATGATAATTTCAAATCTGCCAGTCAGGTCAACAAGCTTACGTCTCATGTATTACGCCAATTCGTATACAATGTTGTAACGAAGTTTTCATTCTTTCAGCTCGATTTTCTTTGCAATTTGACTGTATGAAAATAATTAAGGGAATAATACTACACTGTCCCCTGAGCTCCGAACTGACAAATGACTGCTAATGGTGAGCAAACACCACAAAATTTCAGTACGTATAACATTATCTGCTTGTAAACATGACTGAGTTGTAAATTTATACCCTTGATCATTCTGTGGCTTTGAATATATCGCTTTGTTCCATACTGGACCTCCGTTTATAAACGACACAATCTATATTAGATAGTAAATAACACACATTTACAAATTAATAAATTGTACTTCAGAGTAACAATATTTCTCAAAACTGGGATGAAATTTAAATTCCCACCTCCCTCTTTAAGAAGAAACAACAACAACAATGCCGGATAGTTTCTTCCCATTCCCACTTTCTTCCGTAGTCTGGATCAAACCTTTTCCGTGGCAAATTTTACGAACACAGTTGAGGTTTTTCGTATCTACTATTGAGAAGAATCTTGTGTACGTAACAGGGCAAATGTCATTCTCAAGTCGCAACCCACATAGTAGCTAACCTCACACTTACTAAACAGCCAACGGTCAAACCTGGTTCCAGTTGCAAGTTGCCTAACAGCTTCCTGGGGCTATAGGAGTGTATCTTCTGTATTTCATACAATTATTGACCGAATTTAGAAATTTGAAATGCTGTCGTAATTATCTAATCATTAAAAGACATAATCTTACGTTAATGGTTTAACACAATAGTTCAAGCGTTATAGTTATAAACTGTGCACATGTATTGACAGTGTAACTCACGGCGCGCATATTACCCAGACTATATTCATCCAGTATTTGGGAATGAGAGCACATAACACTTCCAAAAAACTTCACACCTTATTTAAAACCTTTTCTAAACTTTCTCTCACTCACAGCCCCATAACATAATGAGAGAGAAACAGTTTATCACTTAGTAAAAGTTCACCTTTTAAGCTTCGAGCATGAAGTTTTAATTTGTTGCCTCTTCACTACCGGTATGTTTCTTTCACATGTCTGAAGCTGTTGTACGCATGGAAGTTCGATTCTTTAAGGAATTAGCGACGGGATTGGACGTGTTACCGGTTCATCCCTAAATTAAACCTCTGAAAACTATTGTTGCTCTCCAGAAGAACGACTAAATAACAAAATATAAGTTGCTTATGTGTTTTATAAAATGATACTGCTTTTTAAACAATGTGTTTTACAGGTTTTACATTTAATAATAAATTAGTTTGTGATATTTTATACACAAACGTAGACATACCGGTACTAAAAATAGATGACTAAAAAAATTATAGGTTGTGTGAAAGTTATTCGTAAAAATACCTTGGAGTGATGTACGATTGATTGTGTCGAAAATGTTGTAATTGAAGGTTCGGAGCGTTGCATGAAAGTATCTATTGGCAGCGACTTTTGCGAATTTGCACTGACTCCGGTACTTTATGCTCTTAGTGTGACTTCTGAAAGCACTTTTCCCCCTGCTCGAAATTGTTATCACTTTCTTGGACCAAGTGCAAATAGCACTTGTACTGCTTTTGGGATCAGGAGCAACACACGGAAACACAAGCTCATACGACTTCCGATACTGCGTTGTGGTTGTACGTGATTTCGACAGTTTTGAGTTTTCAACATCCCCAAGGCGGAAACACATTCAAAGTTGGCGCCAACTTGTTTAAAGCCGTACTTCAATTTCGTCCCGTTCATTCTGCTTCCTATTATTGTTGGTTATACAACGTCACCAACTGTGATTTCCAAGAGTACATTTCTTTATTTGACGCTCTGAGCAGATTTTCTTTATTTATGTGGTTAAGGGGTTTTCTACCTTCGTTCAACTGCTTAAAAATGAAGATATTACCGAATACATGAACACATTCGAAGGAAAGTGTTTATTTTACTTTATTTTGTAGCCCCTGTACTTCGCGGCTGCTTCTAACTGCTGCCCAGCAACGCGATCGAACAGCGTGTCGCACTGTAGTAAGAAGCCAGTATGCAGGGAACTGTCACTTGTTTTAACTTGATCCGTTCGATTGCGTGATCGGAAAAATGACGAATGAAGAAGCTACTTCTGGTCCATCGACGTCCACGATGCCATCGACACAGGGTGAAGTGAGAACAATTATTATGAATGTGACGCAGTGTTGCGAACGGAAGAAAACGCGAACAGAACAGTACTTCTTTAAAAAAAAAAAAAAAAAAAAGGACGTAAAATTGCTTAATACCAGTAACTGTAAAAATGAAACACAATTACAAATGCTTAAAACTTCATTCGTCCCCTCCTGTTTGAATAACTGTTTTACAACAGCCTCGATGTAATTTAATTACTACTCAAGGTTGCTGCTGCTCCGCTCGACGAAATGGCCAAGCAAGCGTCCACAAGCTACAGATTTATCGACACAAGACTACGGATTACCCCACGGTAAAACCGACGGCTAGCTTTAACTTCTTCGTTCAAAATATTACGTCAGACTGTTACAGTCGAGCAGTCATTCAGCCCCATAGATCTGTTCTATACATATTGGTACAAGTCATTACTCTTCTTGCGAATGACTTCTTGTTTTCGTCTGCCGCCAACTGCAATGATCTAACAGCTGTTATTTTTAGGGTTACAACAGGTAATTTCGGACATTGTACTAAACTGAATATGGACATCTCTATAAAACGTTATCACAAACCTTATTACTTCCGCGTATTTCTACCATAGTAGTTGCCCTGTACTTAAAGCCAACTTCATCTACTTCTGCATGGATACTCTGCAAATCACATTTAAGTGCCTGGCAGAGGGTTCATCGTACAACCTTCACAATTCTCTGTTATTCCAATCTCGTATAGCCAGCGGAAAGAATGAACACCTATATCTTTCCGTACGAGTTCTGATTTCCCTTATTTTATCTTTAACTTCGAAGCAATTAATTCTGCCGTCCCTCCCCACTTCTCACAATGGTAGCACAAATCAGCCTCCTCGGATTCACGCCTCATGCGACAGTACGACGAGTATGAAACAATTATGAATCATTGTGCAAACATTGGATAACCATCTGGTATTATGCGAATAACATGTAGATTCCCTTTTGAATGCTCGAATGCTATTTGAAGTATCACAGACGGTTTGAACTGGTAATATAGCAATATAGGTACAGTACCGAAAAAATATTAAAACACCAAGGGTTTTAAATAAAATTCAAGGTTTTTTCCTGTTTTTTTCCCTATTTTGAAAATTTCAGGCTTTTCCCAGGTTTCAAGAGTCGCTGGACACACTGTGTTGTGTGTGGATGTAAGTAACAGGTACTAGGGTAAACAGATTAAAAATGAACTCTCGGGAAAGTGGACCACTTTGGCAACTTTTTCCAGCGAATAGTACTGCCACTTTTCCCATGTCGGCATTAGTGGTTCACAGATGAAACTATGAAACCAACAGGAACAGCAACGAACTACATTTGTAATCCAAAAGCTAAGCTAAAACGCAAGCAATCTTAGTCGCTCGCAAAAGACTTATTACCCCTCAGTTCAGAAAATCTCTTGCACCTTTAATCTTAAACAGCTCAGAAATCACATTTCTTCATCTATGCAGAGTTTGGGGATAATTCTGGACCATTACCTTGACTGGGCTTTGCACGCAGCTGCAATCTGTAAGGTGTCAGTATCATTTCGTTCATTAAGGAAATAGAAAAAAGTATTTCCTTTCGAGTTTAAAAGGAAACTCTTAGAGTCAGTAGTACTCCCCGTACTCGATTGTGGTGATCCTACTCTCCAAGGACTTTCATAAGAGAGCTCACCTAAGCTGGAACTGGCGATGAATTACTGTCTGCGATACATTTGTGATGTACACTATTTCGACGATACGAATCCTGCCTTTGACGAACTATCATGGCTATGTGCCAATAAGGGTAGAGATTATCGTAGCCTGTGTTTGCTGTATCGTCTTCTCAATCGTTGCATTCCTTCCTATTTACCTTCAAGAGTTACACTACCATCTGAACAACTGAAAGACGGTGAAACTTTCACAGTATCGATATTTGATATATAAATTACATTGACTGATATGTAGGTCGAACTGATTGTATTTGAATATAGCGTATTCCTTTACTTTTATTAATGATTATCCGATAGTGATTGCGAATACTTGAAGTACTTGTAGGCGTTTTATTTCTACAGAATTATGTTTGGGTGGGCTGACAATTCCACAGACAGCAACAGATCATAGTGGACCGAAGGTCTCCATTAAGTTAATGCTGGAAGTAGAAAGGTGAAGCCGACGCCACGTAGGAAACTTTTCACCGAACGCTGTTGTGTGTACTTGACAGTGCAAGGGGACGCATATCACGAGCCGACACAATGCGAACAGCAGGTAAGGCCGCAGTCGTCCAGACGGCTGCCGAGGAGTCGTTGAAATTCAGCATGAAAAAATTTTGGAAATTTGTGCTAAGAACCTATGGGACCAAACTGCTGAGGTCATCAGTCCCTAGGCTTACACACTACTTAATTTAACTGAAACTAACATACGCTAAGGACAACACACACACACACACACACATGCCCGAGGGAGGACTCGAACGCCGCGCGAACCGTGACGAGGCGCCTCAGACAGCTCGGCTACCCCGCGAGGCTGAATTCTTCATGAGATGACAGCCGCTCCCACATTCCAAAAGTGTTTTTCTGCCGTGAGAGCGCTGTAAAGTACACTAAAGGTCCTGGAAGTTGGGCTGTGGTGTCACCGCCAGACACCACACTTGCTAGGTGGTAGCCTTTAAATCGGCCACGGTCCTTTAGTATACGTCGGACCCGCGTGTCGCCACTGTCAGTGATTGCAGACCGAGCACCACCACACGGCAGGTCTAGAGAGACGTCCTGGCACTCGCCCGAGTTGTACAGCCGACTTTGCTAGGAAAGGTTCACTGACAAATACGCTCTCATTTGCCGAGACGATAGTTAGCATAGCCCTCAGCTACGTCATTTGCTACGACCTAGCAAGGCGCCATAGCATTTGATAATTAATATTGTGAAGCATGTACAGTAACGAGATGTTCACCAATTGTGGATTAAAGTTAAGTATTACATCAACTACGTACTTTATTTGGTACTATACATTTCCTTGTAATGTTCCAGACCTCACGCCAGCCTGCGTGAGCTAAACTCGTGCCTTTCGGCTACCTTACAGTGGCTTGGCTGTCTGGCCAAGTCACTACATGGGCAACTGTGAGCCTTGGGTGAAGAATGCAGAGAAGGCGCCAGCAATCCGCGACAGAGGAGCAATATACCGGTAGACACTATGCAGGCTCTGTGAAATCTACACATATTAATGGCTCTATGCTCTCAGCAGAACACGGAGATGTGACGATTCTGTAAGTGTGAGACTGCAAATTTCTTGTTCCAAAAAGACTTTTTAGCTTTTCCCTCAAATATATGAGTATAAAGAAGATAGGAATATTGGGACGGTCGTATGAAATAACATACTGTAAAACAATAATGCACTCCTTTCAGGCACTGACAGAACAGAGCCAAAACAAATTCTTTTCTCTAGCTGGAGGACTCTGGTTTCTGAAATGCAGGAATGTCATTGGTCAGCCTGGTCACACAAGTAGTTTTGGAAAATTATGGAGAAGTGGGAGGACGCTCCAGCAGAATTGGCATGTCACTGGTTGACCGATCGTGACAGGCTAGGATTGGCTTCCGAAAAATGGGAAAATGTTACGAGAGAAGACAGGAAGAACTAAGGAGACACTTCGTCCACTGCTAGTGAGAGAAACACTTCGAATTCTGCTCACAGAAGTCGGTGTGAGAAGTAGTCACTTCACTTGGCAGCTCCAACTGGAGAATGATGTAAAGTTTGCCTTACGTAGTTTTTCGGGAGTCAGAGGCATCGTACCCGACACAATAGCTGCCGACAGCAACACTAGCGGACAACACAACCGTTACAAAGAATGGTAAGATCTGCAATCAGTTCCTGCGTGTATAAGCCACGAGTGAACGTTAGATTGTTAATGAATAGGAAGAAGACGCCCTTCTGGCATGAAATAATTTTACGAACTCAGATTTTGGCAATCATTGTTATCAGATCGTAGAAATGTATCAATGTGCTAATAATGTAGTAAGGTTCCTTGTCTCGAATCTCCACCAACCTAAGTTACTTGTAATTGATTCATTTTCCTGTGATACTTTATCAGTGAATAGTATGTTATTGAACATGTTCGTGTCGTATTTCAGAGCAACTACTATATTCCTTTTGTGAGAGTATTTAAAATAAACAGCAGAACTTATGGTAACTTTGACTTTCTTTACACATGTGTCTCCGCGGTCACAAAATTAAATTACAGTGTCACTATTCCACCGCCCTTTTGAAGTCTTTACTTATTTACTTACTCCTTGGCGCTACAGCCTATTTAGGGGCCTTGGCCTCTCCTATGATCACAGCCCAACCCTGACGATTTACTGCTCGTTTCCTCCATCTCCTGACTCCAATCTTTCTCAAATCATTTTCCACATCCTCCAGCCATCGTTTCCGCGGTCTCCCTTTGCTCCTTTGTCCACCTGGATTTCCTGTGTAAACCTTTTTGACAGCTCGATCCTCTGACATTCGCTCTACATGGCCCAGCCATCTTAATCTGTTACATTTAATTTCAGTCATCAAGTCAGGATTTCTATACAGTTCTTCCAATTCCTTGTTTCTCCTTATTCTCCATTGTCTCGCCTCATACACGGCTCCAAAAATCTTTCTTAATATTTTCCTCTCCCATCTTCTCAAGAGCGCTTCTTCTGTTACAGTCATTGTGCATGTTACCACCGGACTGCTCGATAGACACTCACCTTCGATTTTCTGCAGTAATCCTAGATTTTATTTCTTCTCTTATTCTGCTATCCTCCGTAACCAGCACTCCCCGGTACCGGAACTCCTCACATCTCTCATAACTGCCTCTGTTCAACTTAATATGTTTCTCTTTATTTCTTCTCTTATTTATATTTGAAGTCTTTACGGCCATAATTTAGCGTTAATTAAAATTCCTTGTGTAACAAATGCTAGTTCACCGTCTTCATTGGGCATCTACATACAAATACAGGTTAATCAGCTAAAGGTGTAGGCAGTGGGACAGCACATCTGTAGTTGGCGAAGGTCGAATTGTTTGGTGAAAAGGCATGACATTGTCCTTGTTTCTTGGCGAGGAGAAATCCGTCACCGTTGCTGTCGTACTCCATTGTACGAGGTGTGGCTAGAAAAAAACCGGACTAGTACTGGTGAAACAATAAAACGAATGCAATTAGGCTGAAAGTCGCGTGGCCTGTCACGTGACTCTCGCTCCGCCTACTGCTCGAGTTTGATCTGCCTCCTGCACTCAGTCTGCCCGTGGCGTCTGTTTTAAGTAGTTGACGTTTTGTCTGTGCGTCGGAAAATGTTGAGTGTACAGAAAGAACAGCGTGTTAACATCAAATTTTGTTTCAAACTAGGAAAATCTGCAAGTGAAACGTTTGTAATGTTACAATAAGTGTACGGCGATGATTGTTTATCGCGAACACAAGTGTTTGAGTGGTTTAAACGATTTAAAGATGGCCGCGAAGACACCAGTGATGACACTCGCACTGGCAGACCATTGTCAGCAAAAACTGATGCAAACATTGAAAAAATCGGTAAACTTGTTCGACAAGATCGCCGTTTAACAATCAGAGCAGTGTCTGAGTTAACAGGAGTTGACAAGGAAAGTGTTAGGCAGATTCTTCATGAAAGTTTCAACATGAACAAAGTGTGTTCAAAAATGGTTCCAAAGTGTCTCACAATTGAACAGAAGGAACGCCGAAGAATGATTTGTTCTGACATCCTGGAAAACATTGAAAGTGATCCCACCTTCTTACAAAATGTTATTACTTGCGATGAATCGTGGTGTTTTACTTACGATCCCGAAACTAAACGCCAATCAATGCATTGGAAAACTCCTGGTTCTCCACGACAAAAAAAAGCACGAATGTCAAAATCGAAATTCAAGGCAATGATGATTGTTTTTTTGACATCAAAGGGATTGTGCACATTGATTGGGTACCAGAGGGACAAACAGTGAATCAGCATTACTACATTAGGGTCCTGGTTACCCTACGTGAGCGAGTACGGAGAAAACGGAACGATTTGTGGGGAAAAAAGTCATGGATCCTTCACCAAGACAATGCCCCAGCACACAGTGCGTTGTCAGTGAAGACGCTTTTGGCAAAACACAACATTCCCATCTTAGATCATCCACCCTACTCACCTGATTTGGCCCCCTGTGACTTTTTTCTTTTCCCTAAAGTCAAGTCAGCTTTGAAAGGACCCATCTTAGATCATCCACCCTACTCACCTGATATTGCCCTCTGTGACTTTTGTTCTTTTCCCTAAAGTCAAGTCAGCTTTGAAAGGAATTAGATTTGAGACTGTTGAAGCAGTAAAAGAAAAAGCGACGGAAGTAATGTATGGACTTACCGAAAATGATCTGTAGCATTGCTATGAACAGTGGAAAATTCGTATGGAGCGGTGTAGAGACCGAGGAGGAGAGTACATTGAAGGAGATAACATGAAATTGTAAATAATTGTAAATAAATGTTTTTTCCAGCATCAGTCCGGTTTTTTTCTAGCCGCACCTCGTATATCATCCTTTAGTGACAGCTGGCGTGAGCATACTCAAGGCTCCTTACTGAGGAGTCAGGTTCTCAGCACGACGTTGCATTAGCATATACATACGTCTTCTGCGTCAAATGAAGTGCAGGACTCCACTCTGGGATTCTTGTGTTGTCTGGCATTGCTTTCTAGCCGAATCATCAAGATGCTCTGTGGGTTGTTGCGACCTGCTTCTTCTAGTGAAGAACGTAGTTATACGAGGTATTCATAAGGATATAGCCCAGTAAAATACCTATGGCATTTGGTATTGGAATGGGTTAAGGGATATTTCAACTGACCGCAGGGCTGACACTGGCACAAAAAATCACTTTAACACTGATTTAGTATTACGGATTTGTTTAGGTCCATTTCATGTGTTTCCAGCTCATGACTGTTTGACTTCCGCTGCCGTTTGCAGAGTCGTTTTTGGCTCTGTCCAAACTGTGCCGTCAGTGAGTGTCACACCTTCTACCCCGCCACCAGCGTCTGCGTTGGCGGATGAGTCACGGCCCCCGCTGTTGTGTGGCCGTGAGGAAACCTGTCTGTAGGGACGCCTCAGCCCTCCATGCCAGAGAGGGTGGCGCCCTGCAGCCTTGCCGTGCTCGCTTCCCGCCTCTGTGATCTCATCCCGCAGAAAGTGGATCAGCGAGCCACTACTTCCGCTTTTATAGCCGCTGGCCGTCTTACTGCGGTTTCCTTCTTGTCTCACGAGCCTAAGTGAGACCCGCTTGCCAGTCATGTGTCATTTGCTGGGTCACCTGCACGTTGCTTCTAACTAAACATTAGATTCTTACAAACACTTTTCTGGCTCCCCAGATAGTCGCCCCTCTAACTCATCTTTATAACGAATGTCTTAGGCAGCAAAAGTTCCCTAGAATTTGGAAGAGGGCGAATGTAGTGATCATCAAGAAAGGAGCTGACAAAGACCCAGCAGAAACAAAATCCTACCGGCCAATCTGCCTGCTTGATCTGCTTGGGAAGGTTCTGGAGAGACTGCTGGCTGACAGACTGGCTGCGCACCGAGTGCTGTGCGGGATGAGCAGCAGGCAGTTCGGCTTCAGGCCTGGACGTTCAGCGTCTGATGCAATCGCCCTGGCGGCTGAGGTCTGTGGCTCTACCCCGTACAAGTACGTTGTCGGCATCATGGTGGACATAAGTGGCGCCTTCGACAACCTGTGGTGGCCTTCGCTCTTCTCCTGTTTACGGGAGAAGGAGTGTCCAGGGCCGCTATATGGGTGTCTGAGGAGCTATTGTGAGGATCGGGAGGTCTGGCTATCATCCCCTAGCACAAGGGTAAGAAAAATAATCACTAAGGGATGTCCACAGGGCTCCGTACTAGGTCCCCTGTTTTGGGACATCCACATGGAACCTCTACTAGACAAACTACAGCAAAGTGATGAAGTGCTAGAGGTGATAGCCTACGCCGATGACCTTCTCCTACTGGTTGGCGGCCGAAGCCGAGAGGACATAGAGCCTAAAATAGAACGAGCAATAGAAACACTACAACTTTGGTGCCGGAAAACTAAGATGACAATTTCACCAACTAAGTCCACATACCTCCTTCTAAAGGGACAACTAGTCAGAAATCCTACAGTCAGGATAGAGGGCTCACCAGTTCTCAGACGACGTGAGACTCGATATCTGGGCATCATCATTGATGAGAGGTGGTCATTTGGCAGACACATTGAAACCGTAACACAAAGAGCCTTACAAGTACTCAACAACCTCATCTCCATTGGACACAAACGTTTCCACCTTCCACTACATCTCATCAAACTATATCACAATAGCATACTCACCTCCATAGTGGGTTACGGTTCTGGAGTCTGGGCACACAGGCTCACGAGGGTGGTGCCCGCCGTGACAGTGAGAAGAGTGCAGAGGAACATGATTATGAGATCAATGGGGGCTTACAGGACCACACCGGGAGGAGCCCTATTAGTCATAATGGGACTCTGCCCCTTAGATATTAAAATTCGAGAACAGGTCGCTTGGTACTGGGTAAAAAAGGGGAACTTGGATAAGATAGAGGAAATTCTAGGAAGTAGGATTGAAAATAAAGTTGAGACCAAGTTAAGAGGGGATCAGCTGTGGCAACATTCATGGGAAAGCGAAGAAACAGGGCGCAGAACCCTTTTGACCTATTACCAGATGACAGGGAAAGAATGGGAATGACATATTTCGAACCAACCAGGGGACTTATTCACTTTCTCACTGGACATGGACCCTATCCGACATACTTATGTCGGTTCGGGAAAAAGGCGACACCCACGTGTGACTGTGGTGTTCCGGAGGGTACTCCTGACCATGTAGTCTACGAGTGCCCCTTTTCAATGATGTGGCCTCTGTGTTACGAGACCAACTACCCCACAATGACACATTCAGACTGTTGAGACAACGCGACACCTTCCAGATTATCAACGAACTGGCTAACGCGGTATCACAGAAAGTCTTAAGGGACTACCTGCGAGAACCAAACTAGAACCTTACAAAGACCCTTTAAACACCGATGAAGTCTGCTACCCTATTCCCAAACCGCCTGAGCGCGGAAAGGCCGACTTCTTGAGTCTAGAATCCGCCGCGCTTCGGGACTAGGGGGAGTGGGGTGCAGTTATACACCGATTTAGACAACGCACCCAATCTTGACCTTAGGATAAGTTTAGTTGTAGGACCTAGTTTATAGATTTTATTCATAGGAACCTGCAGCGACTAACACCATGGCCTGCCCAGTGTCAGGGGCACGCTCATTGGGGTTAGCTCAATGAGCAATGCCTTATAGTAGGTTTATATTTTCAGCTGACACACTTGTAACGCTGCAGGCTTTAGTGACTAGTCCATAGTTAGTTAGGTTACCACTTAGCACTTAATAACATATTACTTTGCCCATTGTAGTTCCCATATAGTGCTCTTACTAACTAGTTACTAAATCATACGTAGAATAGCTGCAATAAAATGTATAAATGTAGAAGTATTACGGCCTAATAATCACATAAGGTAGTGGACTACATTGTATAATTAATAAGCTTTTGGAAATAAAGATTTTTAAAAAAGAAAAAAAAACACTTTATACGTAGTTTCAACATGGGATTATACAGCCAATCGGTTGCACATAACTGGTAGGTACAGTGACCTATGTTCCGACACCTACTATGGGTGTTCAAGAAAATGTGTGTGAATTCCTAACGGACCAAACTGCTGAGGTCATCGGTCCTAGAGCTACACACCACTTAAACTAATTTATGCTAAGAACAACACACACACCCATGCCCGAGGGAGGACTCGAACTTCCGACGGAATGTGGAACATGGCGCCTCAAACTGCGCGGCCAAACCGCGCGGCAATCCTACTAGGGGTGTCTTCATCAGAAGAAATTCTTTATAAATCGTAAAATTACATAGCTAAAAAGCAATGGACACAATTTAGAGCAGCTATACTCAAGACACAAGTGAATTGAAATGTTCTAGACTTTGCAACGTGTGCCCAGCTTGGAACAACATCAGACTGACGTTGTTCCCAGCTGGACACAGGTGGCAAAGGCTAGAATGTTTTATTTCACGTTTTACTTGAGCATGGCTGCTCTAAATTCTGACCACTGCTTTTTAGCTATGTAATTTTACGATTTATAGAAAATTTCTTCTGATGAAGACACACCAATTGCTATCGAAAGCTAGTAATGTGCAACCGGTAGGTTGTATAATCCTATGCTGAAACTAGTATACCGTTGCTGGGCAACAGCCGTGTTCAAAACTGTAACTATGCGCATAAATAGTAAATCAGAAATTAACCTGATTAAACTATATCAGAAAGTATTCTTCAGGAAATTATTTATGAAACTGTCTTATATGTACAATAGCTCTATGCCAGTCAATATTTTGTTTTTCTTCTATAAAAGCTGAATTCTTTGGCTCAGTGGGCTAAAACCATTCCAACAGATACAAGAAATTCTGTATTTACTACTTCCAAAGGTGGACGTTTAGTCGTTTATGATAACTTACGAATACACTCAAGTGTATACTTGGAAGGAGAGACAGCATTGGTCGTATATTTTTACTATCGCAAAATCGATTTTCGGTCACTTAGTGACCATCTTCAGTGCTGTAATATATAACTTAAATTAGTAAGCACTGGTGTCAATAAGCTTACGGCGATCACATAGACTCTATGTGATCGCCGTAAGCTTATTGACACCAGTGCTTACTAATTTAAGTTATATATTATAGCACTGAAGATGGTCACTAAGTGACCGAAAATCTATTTTGCGATAATAAACAAAAATATACGACCAATGCTGTCTCTCCTTCCAAGTATACCCATTATCTGGTCGTAGTGCACAGGACACTATGGATCGCCAATCAACACTCAAGTGTATTATCCTAGCAGTTTTTATTAATTTAACAAGTCTTAACCCTTCATCACCGTCATGCTGGTATAATCGTACATGCTTTCATGACTCTATGTAATCCCAACTTAATACAGTTTCTCCCATCTGGGTCAAATAACTTCCTCTTAATCATGATTTTCTATTTACATCCATTTATCTACTCCATCTAACTACCTGTCGATCTGCTTTTTGTATGATACCGTCCCCTTATTACTCTTCACGTGGTCCTTCTCTAGGACTGGATGTCGATTTTGTCTTAAACAAATTCACAACAAAGAAAACAGAAACCCAAACAAAGAAATCTTCTTCTCAGAATTACTCAAATATGGCTTGAAACAAACGTTAGACAGAATAATTATAAATATAAATTTAAAATATAGAGACAGTTTCTCTGTTCCTCTCTGTGTTTCCCTTATGAATCTTTATCTTCCGTGACATGTTCCTTTTCTGCCGTCTGAAATATCGTCAACAGGTAATTCCTTCGCATCTTATTCCTCCTTCTTGCTCTTGCGTCATTGGTGTTGCATTCATCTATCTAAGAAAATAAATGTTACAGTTTTAATGATCAGGAGGAAAACGTCATACTGGCATGCATAATTTTATGAACTCAAATTTTGGCCATCACTATCGTCAGATTGTGTAAAAGGATCGTTTCGTTAATAATGTAGTAACCTTCCTATCAGTTCCTTGTCTTGAATCTCCACCAGTCTTCGTTACTTGTAACTGTTTCACGTTCACGTGATAATTTGTCAGTTAACAGGATGTTATTAAACATATTCGTGTTATACTTCAGTGTAACTGCTCCACTCATTTTGTATGAGGATTTATAGTAAACCGTAGAACTTATGGTAACTTCCTCTTTCAATACATACGTATCTCACCTGGTGACAAAATTAAATTACAGTGTTGCTATTCAGCAACCCTTCTGAAGTCTGTAGAGCCATAGTTTAGCGTTAAATAAAAACCCTTGCATAAGAAATGATAGTTTACAGTCTTCATTGGGCATCTACATAGAGATACAGGTTAGTTACATAAAGGCGTGGGCGGTGGGTAGTACACAACGCAGCAGAAATACTCGTTCACCACAAAGTAAATACCCCTCTGCACCACTACACATCACAGCCATGTTCTCTACATCACTCTCAGTATTAGGAACTCAACTTTGGAACATTTTTCCTCAAAACATTAGAGAAATTAAATTTTTTTAAACTTCGAAAGACAGCTAATGGCCAACCTTCTACCACAGCAACTATCTCTTCTTGCAACTCACTCACATCAACCCTCCCTCTCGCACCACTTTTTCCTTCCCTTGTCTACACAGTTCTCAGTTTAAATTCTCTTCTTTCGCAGCAACCATTGTCACTTTCATTTCAATTCTCCCCTCTTTTATTATCCCTTCCACTTCTTATAATACCAAACAGGGCTCCGAAAATGCTAGACTTATCAATATCATTTTAATTGAATCAATTGTGGGTTCTTGGTGAAACATTCTACGTTAACTAAGCAAACACTGTTTTTTCACCTTGTTTCACAAATGTTATTGTTAATGTTACTGCACAACCTAGGTTTAAGGTTATAAGCCCGTTTTCAAGTACATGTACTTATTATTAATGTTACTGCACAACCTAGGTTTCGCATTGTAAGCCGGTTTTCAAACTTGAAAATGGGCTTATGACCCGAAACCTAAGTTGCGCAGTAACATTAATAATAAAATTTGTGAAACAAGGCAAAAAACAGTTTTTGTTTAGTTAACTTTCAATATCATTCTTAATCCCTACATTACTTGATTATTATTATTAGTGTCACTATTACTATTATTATTGTCATTATTACCATTATTACATTTTATTAATAATTGAAATTATTATTATTGAGTTTATAACACTGCAACAGCATTTACGTAGCTTATATAATCAAATACCAAATTTGGTCTATTACATACTATGCCCCAACAGAACAACTAGTCCTGTCACGGAAAAGCCACGTATAACACTTCCGTCGGCTACAGTTGTACCATAACCCTAAAGCTGGAGGCAGGTTGTGAAATAAATCTATCTTGTTAAAGCAATTATGGCATAACGCAACAGAGCAGTGTTACCCTCTGAGAGGAATTTTGTTATATTGACCGTGTTGTACCTAACGGAAATGGCTTATCGTAAATGAAAGTCAGAATTACGTAAATATCTGAACAGTAGCAAATAATGTTTTACCTAGCTATACTGTTTAAAGAATTAGGATAACGGTCGCCAGCCTAATTAGGCAAGAGAAAGATTAAAGTTCTTGTTTAAGAAAGTAGGTATGAGTAACTTTAACGGACAAACACAACCTATACTTTGTCACACGTGAGTGCAATGAACTCTGACACATACATATGTTTACGGTAAGATTGAAGCTAACAGCGAGAGCAGCACAAACTATTTGCAAAAATATAACAGATACCGAAACACACTATTACTTTCAGGGCTTGTACAAACTGAATGGTCTTTATAACATTACTATTAGCATTCATTGCAGAATCATAAATTGGACATAGGTTAAGCCTCTCTCAGTTAAATACTTTACTATTTAAAATGAAAGTTAATTGGAATCCACTAACAGGTTGCTTCTCCCTATCTTTTGTATAACGAAATTATTGTTTTCATAAATAGTGGTCTTCCAGTTACTTGTTACCCAACATTAGCACATTTGACAAACTGTGGATCCTGTTATACTATTAATATGCACTTCCAATACACAAGTGATACAAACACTTAGCAAACATGAATATATAACTATCCACTACTGTAGTTTTCCACTTTTATTACAGTGAAACATAATGTTGACAAATTTGCAAGAAACTGACTCACCTTTTAAAATATACTACAGGCAGCACTATGATCATTAACTAAGCAACACTTTATAAGCCTCAGTTTTAAGAGCTTTTAATCTTTAAAAGAAACAGCAAATTGTCTTTATTACCACAGTCTTCTACGTTCAAGTAAAAGATTAAATAGGTGACTTTGACACTCCAAAAAAACTTTAAATTGGACTGTTTCCATCACTGGGAGGCTTTCATTTTTCCACAAACTAGGACACACGGTAAACATAGTTCAAATTGAGAGGAACCTGAGAAGTGTTGTGATAGGGAAAAAAATCAAGGTAGGTACGTGAATTCAATTATAAGTTACCTTATGTTTGAGCACGCTAACACATCCAATAAGCTGAGCCTTCACTGTACATTATTGTATTATTCCGTTACAGTGATTGCGCAATGTGGTGGCAACTGCATGTTGGTAAGTGGATTTGCAGGCAGAATTGCTGGACTCTCATTTCTTGGTGGCGATGATGGATACCAATTCCATAATCGTTCCAGCTATTTATTCATCCATCCGAGGCATTGGAAAGTGGCAGAAAAATCCTCTCTCGGAACCAGCACAATATACTACTTTAACATGGCAGTGCACAGTTTGGTATCTCGTCCCCGACTGACTCTTGTTCCACCTTTTCTACCTAGGCCAACCACAATTTTCGCGCTACACAGTTCCGTTCCCGAGGGGAACCACTACAACTTTTACATACAGAGTAACTAAGAATCCTAAGTGAGGATAAGCAGTTTACATAACAGCAACCAAACGCATTAAATAAAAAATTATTCACACAGAAATTACAATTATATACAGTAAGTTTTGTTCCCTCCAAATGGGACAAAGAATTTATGACAGATATACTACATTGCATAGAATCAAACCACGACAGCAAAGTTTTAACATAGAAAGGAGTATACAATTTTATGTTATCGATTCAAACACATTTACAGATACTCAACGATGTAACATTAAATAAAACAAAAGCAAAATAAATCAGTAGAGTATTAGAGCTATGATTTTACAAGCGTTTTATTTAATGACTTATTAACATCTTTATTAACTCCTCAATTTTTGTCGTCTTTATTAGTGTTACTGTTTTTATTATCATTATTAATATCAGTTCTTATTTTTATTAATAATGCAAATTATTATTGTGATTGTTATGTAATATTTTTTGTATGTGTAGTTTCTGGTCAGGTGTAAGAGAGGGCCTTAAAGCCCTACTCTGGTCAGGCTTAGGGAGGAATAAATAAAAAAATAAAATTACTTTTTAAACACTGGTATTTTAAATACATGTTACTCTACGTTTTAGTGGCGTAATAAGAATAATAGAAATGACTTGCCTTACATCATTTGACTGAAAATCAGAAATGTTTTTGCTAAAAAATGATGGAACAACTTTCCTCTCCCAAACTCACTGACAACAATGATGGTGTAGGCCTGTATTAGAACTTTACCTGGATCAGAATAACAAAGTGAATGACAACTGAGCTTGGGAAGGGGAAATATTGTCAGTTCGCCATTTCACACAAGTGCAGTATGGCTCCGGATGAAGTTCCATACTGAATATGTTCCTACTTTCCCTGTTAAACTGCGGTGTCGAGTTCGCTTTGCCTGATAATAATAGTCTTATCACTTTCCTAAACAATTTCACAGCTGTCTTCACACATTCTGAAAAAGGAACATACTGCATAGACGAACGAAGCACATAAGAAGCGAAAAGTATCATCTTAAAGACCGCAATTGCCGTTCGCAGCCGACCTGTAACCGTCAACTGAGGTAGGAGAGCGATATGATAACTGTGCACAGGACTGAAGGTGTGTCGAAAGTCGTGCGCTGGTTGCTTGTTGCTATGGTAGCTGTCCGCTAAACAACTAGCTGTCAGTCACTTTGTTACCAACTTGCAGCATGCTGCAGGTGAAAAGCAGGTCCGCAACTTGTCTTTTAATTGAAATTAGACAACTCTAATGTCCGTCCTATGTGGTGTAATTTGCTGTTGTTAAGTCGGTCATATACCGCATTGATTAGTGCAGGGACTATGTATTTGTCACATTTACAACACTGATGGTTTGAAAATGGACACAGGTGTCCGAAACTTGTCATCATCAGGAAATTAATAAAAAATGATACTTCGCAATGCAAGTTAATACCAAGCTGCAACCATTTATTTCAGCCACTTTGTTATTTTGATTCAAGTATTGTTTGACAAGTTTTCGACAGGCATCAACACTGTTCAGGACAAAGTATGCTACGGCAGCTTTTGGCCGGCCTGGCCACCAGGCTCCAATTTCCGTTGCCACAAACTCGAAGATACATTTGATAACTGTTAACCGTGCTCTGTAGGCAGAACTGTTCACTATTTTGAGAGTGACTTCAAAATATATTTTGTTCCTGGTACTGAAATAAAGTCTGTAATACTGGTAATACTGTGGCTGAAAGGTATACAGATAACAAGCCCAGCTTAGTTTACTAATGTTACTGAAGATTCTCAGTGGTACAGTCACAAAATATTTCGATAACACTTCCCATTTTTGCGAATGCAAGACACCTCAATTAAAATATTTTCGTTCTTTTCTTCACAATATTCAAACACCAGCTTCTGCAAATTATTGATGGAAATATTACCACCTTGGACATAACGTGATTTACACCTCGATACGGCGTTGTCAAGCCGCCAAAATTGCCTCGTGTCCGTACTGCGGGCAGTAGGCATCTCCGGCGACAACGCCTCAAATCAACCTGAATGCGCTAATTGAAAGCTCAGATTGGTAAAAGCTTTCTAAAGGCAAGGTGGCATAAATATTAATGCATAAATATTTATGTCATTTTGACTTTAGAAAGATTTGACCAAGTGAAAAAGATCGCTCCTTCTTATTTCTCAGCAGGATAAAATTCAATTAAACGTCCTAATATAGCGTTAAGGTGAGATGAAAGTGCGCTCAGGGAGCAGGTGTTGATTATTCAGGGTAAACATTTTTTCTTACTGCGAAGGAAACGTAAGGAACAGGATCCATGAGACCGAATGAAAAGCTGTCTAGATGCTTAAATCACTAGAAAATAAGTAACGACACTCATGACCAAGCTGCCGCACAAGTAATGGTCTCAAGTCGGAAAAATTTTACAGGCTGTGTACTATACGACACGTGTGTGTGTGTGTGTGTGTGTGTGTGTGTGTGTGTGTGTGTGTGTGTGTGTGTGTGTGTCTGCATGTGAGAGAGAGAGAGACAGAGAGACAGAGAGAGAGACAGAGTAGTGACACACACACTGTGAACATAATGTCTACAAACTGTAAACAGACTCAGTTAGCCGTTGTTGTGACGACCAAACCAGTGCTCCACAACATTCTAACGCTGTCAGGGCTCCACATCTATACTCCGCAAGCCACATTTCGCTGTGTGGTGGAGGGTACTTTGTGCAGCAGTGTCGAATCCCCCTTTTCCTGTTCCAGTTGCGATTGCTGGTAAGTCTCTGTGTCGGCTCGAATCTCTTTAATTTTATCTTCATGGTATTTTCCCAAAAACATATACCATCGTCATATATAAATGACAGAGTGGTGCATTTGAAAACGCAAGGCCAATTTTCTTCCCCGTCTAATCTGAACCTGTGCTCCGTCTGCAATGACATGTTAAACTCAAATTTTCCATCTCGTCTTCCGTTCATAGGTCTCAGAGTAAAAGCGAAGCTCACTTCACACAATTAGTTTCTCCTACTCCAATTCTTTTTTAATTAGCTATTTATGCTGCCACCAGTGGTGACAGTCTGTCAGAGGCCAAAACTGTCTCTCTTCAACCATTGATTTATGAAATTTAGTTTTCATGAAAGCAGTTTAAGGATCTAAAATTGCTGATGATGCCCATGGCAAGATGATGGTGGTATACGTACATTGTCTTTATTATCTTTATTATGATCGTGATATGACGAGGCCTCCTGGTAACTGTGGGTATGGATTTGTACGTGGGAATGATACTATGGGAAAAACGATGTGGAATGTGTATGTGGGACGAAACTGATAGTAGCGATGAAGGTGTCGGAACACGAGTTCGATGCCAGCCGTGCAATGGAAGGGCGGTTTGAAGTCTTCCATATGAGATGCGGTGGAATGAATGGTGAAGGTTATCGTGGAAGAAACAGTAAATATCAGGGATGGATTCATGGTCTGGGAAGAGACGTCGACTGAAATAACTTTGGGAAAGGACATGAAGTGTTAGGAGATAAAGGGAAGGGGGGAATTTCTGACAGAGGGGGCTGGAAATCAATGGAAACCAAGTTTATGGGATGTTTGAGGAAGTGGATAAATTTTGTAATCTGTTACAATTTCCAGGTGGCAGAAGAGAGTAGGATATGGAATGCGAGACGGTGTGTACGTTGTTCCAGGATTTGAAGGGAACGATAAAACTCGGGAGGAGCATAGGCACATGCTGTGCTGTCGATCGTAACGATGGTATGGGAGATAGTTTTATAGTTTTACTTCTCGACTCTTGCTGCTTCTTTATTTTCCGTACGCCCTCCCGCTCGCCGTTAAAGAGAGTGAGAAATTATAGTTAGTCACGTGTCTAGATCTCTCCCCCAACGAACCACGCTGATTAAACTGTGCCCAGTGAAGTTAATAAACGCTAATTTTCGGCCCAGCGATGGATCAGTGGGTTGGGTAGTCACATGCTTTCCTCAGTTATGCTCAGGGACGACTAGCTATGAAATGAAATTAAACGATACGATAAATTCCTGAGTTTATTAGCACAAGTTGATTTGGTTAAAAAACATTACCAAGTAATTCAGTAGAAGTTATTACAGATGCAACGACAATAATAATCAACAAAAAGCAAAAAAAAAAAATTAAAGTGACTTACGGGTGGCAAAGTTCGGAAAGGAAAGCACGCGATGGTAAGTTCAGCTATCTTACATATTAAATTTTAACTGACTGAAACCCGCGAGTCGACAACAGTCATTGCAATCATGCTTGAAATATTAGTGAAGTTGTTACTCAACTGCGCCAGCCCCAGTGGCCAGGCAGAACCTAACTGTGAAATTATTGACAGTCATTAAATTCATCGAGACCTATGTCGCCGGTGCTGCCCGTGAATGTCACCATGGTTGGAGTGTGATTGCGCTGCGTGTGAGAGGTACCGATGGCTCGCTAAACGCTGCTGTGTGGACCGCCGCTGCTGCATAGCCCTCGGACAAGGTCTCAGCCATAAGGCTGCTGACGAAGTCTCTGCCCGGAGAATCTTGTCCGGAAAGTGTCTCAGCTGCGAGCGAAAACCGAAACGTCTCTGCCGAGCGCAAAGCGCGAAGTGACCATGCTGCGAACAGAGAACCGAAGTGTCCCCTTTGCAAGGAGAGTTTGGAGTCGCTCTGCTCAGAGCAAAATCTGATGTGTAAATAAAAGCGCGGAGCGCGTCTGTTCTTCGGACGTTACCTGCGTCTCAGGTAGCAGTTACCAACCAGAATGTAACATTTTTCTTCCACCAATGAAACAATTAAGCAGACGGTGCTATACTCCCACCACCGTGGGAAAAATGCGGTCCTGCCAATCAACTGTGTTAGAAAGAAACCTTCCAGAAACTAGTGTCTAAAAATTTTACGTCACGATACTCCATGCAAGCCAGATATCTTTTCCGCGCGGTTCGATAACGTAGCAACTGAGCCGTAGTAAAGTTAGCTATGAAAAGCGTGCCGCAGCGCGTAGCGTGAAGCAGTATCCCTCCGTTCTCTGGCGGTGGCGCCTTTGTCACAATTGAAGGCATCGGTGTCTCCCTCTAGCATGAAAGGGGAAAAGTGGGCTGTTCGCGTGGGTTTAAGAAGTGGCTGTATGGGCTCTCGTGGAAAGCCCACAACCGCCTCCGACTCCTCAAACTCCTCTCCGGCCGGACATGGTGGTTGCACCCCTCTACCATCCTCCACACCTACAAATCCTTAATCCGTCCCATCCTCTGTTATGCCTTATGCCAGTCCTGCCTGGATATCTGCCCCCCCCCCCCACCCCCAAATTCTATAAGTCCCTCCAGGTCCTTGAGCGTCATGCACTCTGCCTCGCCTTCCGTATACGCCTCCCGTCCCCCACACGGATCCTCTATGATCTCATTCCTTTCCCCATCTGCTCCTATTCCTCGAACATATCCGCATCCTCTACACTTCCCGCCGTCTTGAACCCCCTCACCCCCTGGTTGCTCCTCTCCTCTCCGATCCCTGCCCCCTGCCCCGTCTTCACCGTTGTGTCCCCCCTACTCTCCATCTCTACACCCTACATCTCCTTTCCCAAGGTGGCTTCTGTCAACTCCCCCTCCCAGATGATGCCCTCTCTCCCTCCATTTATCCCTCCTCTCAACTCTGATCCTCACTCCCTCTCCTCTCCTCTGTCCTTTTCCCGGGCTCCCTCTCCCCCCCTTCCATCCTCTTTCTTCCCCACCTCCCCTCTCTTTGCCCCCTTCTCTCCCCCGTGTCCTTTTACATTTCCCTCCTCTGCCTCCTCTCATTCCCTCTCGCGTCTGCCCTTCTCCCCCTTTATTAGTCCTCTCCCTCCTTGGTTCCCCCCCCCTTTTCGTTTTTTACTCTCCTCCCTCTGTTTTTCCCCCTACTCCAGTTCCCCCCCCCCCCCCCATCTGCCTTGGGTTGGGAGTGCCATCTTTGTGCCGCCTTTTTCGTGGAGTGTTTTACAGTGTGTTTTTCCAGTGCGTGCTCTGTGTTGTGTCTCTTGGGAAGTGTAGCGAACAGCCATCATACTGTCGCAGGGTGTGCTTTTTATTACTTGTGAACAGAAACCAGACTGTCGCCATGTTTTTTAATTGTGTGTCTACTGTGTTACTTGTCTGATTCCTGTGTCTTTTATCTACATTGCCAACCCCCTTTTGCTTTCTGTTTTAACTTTCCGCAATTTTACGCCATTTTTCACTTTAAATCGCCATTTTATCGCCTGTTTTTCCTTGTTTCTTTCTTCTTCCTTTATTTAAAAAAAGTCTGTAGGCTGTAGAGCAGCGTAGTAAGCTGCTGCCGGCCCGCCCCCTTCGCGGGGAATTGAAAATCAATAAAGAAAAAGAAAAAAAAAAAAGCTCTCGTGGAGAATTGGCAGTCGGGACATCAAGAAGTAACTTCTCTGCCGGTGCTAGTGGGACAGCACGCAGATCGCGGCATCAGCGTAAGCGACGCGAGCAGCGGCTCCGTGGTATGGGGCGTTAACGGCTCGTCGCGAAAGGAATCTTCCTGAGCGTGAGTCCGCAAGCGGCCTATCTGCAGTTCGGCCGTGTGCTGTCGACCGGCGAGTAGGTTCTGAAAATCGGCGCGCCTTCCTGCGTCCGTTGGAACGGCTGGCAGCGGGCGGCTCGGCAGAGCATTTGGAAGTGCTGCGTTGGTTCAGTCCTGGGAGTCGTAACGCACCAGAAGTTGAGTAGTGTTTGTTAACAGATTTTATGAAATTTAATTGAATTCAATTTACTTATTCTCGTTAATTATACCAGCCGTATATTTTGGAGGTTTCCCACCATTCATTCTCGTCTGCCCGCCCACGGGAAGGTGGTAATATTAGAAAGGGTGGTCCGTTTGTCCCGGTTTGAGGACGAAAGGGGGAGAGTCAGAGTAAATCTGTGGTTCGAATTGCTTCTTTCCCCTCCCAGCTTACCTACGGGTTATTCGGCTGTTAGCCTCTGCCATGTCTGTGAAAGTCTAAGGCACCAATGGCTGTCCTGTTTAAAATGCAAGGCAGTAAGACCTGATCCATTCTCTCGCCTGCCATAACTTGTATTAGTAGACTCACGTGTAAAAGGTACTCTAAGAAAGGAGAAAAATTCCTTTTGCCTCGTGGTAAGAACTAGTCAATTGCATAACGAATTCCTGCTTATCTGGAAGCTGTAACTTACGTAAATTTGTGTTTATGTTTATTTGGCTATAATCAAGCACGGTTAATGTACGCCGTAGTGGATTTTTTTATATTGTTTCTAGTCAGCAAAAACTGTTGTGTATTTTTCCAATTCAATACCTTTAAAGGCTTTTACTCAGCTTGCTTATGTGTTTTATACAGGTAGTTGGTTATTAGTGTGTTTTCTTGCCATGCAAACGTTTGCCATTTCATTACGGGTAGCAATTGTTGCCTTGTAAGGAGAATGTTGTAAAAGTTCGCAAATCCTACCTGGCGAGCGTGTGTGTTTGTCGCAAGTTAACTGGCAGAAATTTGTAAAACCGGTTCACGTAATAAAGCATTATTATTGGAAAAAAAGTGACTGGTTGCAGTTGTGTATAACTTATTTACATTTTTAATATATATTTTGGAAATGTTAATGTTATTAACTGTGAATGTCCCCCGGTGTGCATGACTCATGCGTTTTGGTTTTTCTATTTTGAGAACTTTTGTAAACAGGATTGTCTTTATATGTTGCAGACAAGTAGATTCTGCGCCATTTAATGAATGGAGTGAAATTCACCTGTAATTTAGCTGAGCTTGAAATATTATACAGCGTCGCGTTGTATATGTTAAATTGCTTGCCTGCGCTTGCCTTTCACTGGCGTGAAATTTTTTATACTAATTTAATAATTTAAAAGTCCTTTCCTATCGTAAATTGGGACTTATTTGTTAAATAATTGTCAGTTTTTTTAAAAAAAAACATCGTAAAGTCTTGCACCAAATTTGAACAAATAGTGTTACTGAAAATTGTGTGTAATTTCACCAGTTATTCCTTGGCACCTACTTCCTTTGTGTACTGATTGAGATTAATAACTTTGGTGAACCAGTAGTAATTTTACGGTTCAGCAATATAAAAAGAGAAGAAGGAAAAGAAAAAGGAGAAAATGTTAGGCTACGTGCCGAACAGATGGCTGTCATTTTCAGAGACTACAGATGTCTTTTAGAAAGCTTTCTAGATCGTTATCTCCCCTGGAAAGTTTTCTGTTAAGAGAGCCCCAAAAACTGTCCTTGTCATTTATACACTCCTCCTGCCACGAGGGAAACGTTTCGCAGATGCCCTTAGCAGAAAAATTTAACCGAGTGTGTCTGGCCCTTAAGACTCTCCAGGAAGGCAATGGAGCGCAATGCACAGCTGCCTGCAGCATCCGACCTCCCCCTCCCTGAGTCCGGCACCAGGGGCGAACGCGGACCAGCAACGGTTGGGACCGTTCTACTGTTGGACCGTCTTTACTGCTCTGTGAATGGTACAGACCGCAGAAATACTTAGCCCATACCCGGCACACGCAGTGGAATTTGTAAAACTGTCTAGATGGAAGAAAGAAAGAAGTCCCCCAGGTAATCATTGCTGCTGTACACTCAGGTGACAAAAGTCGTGACACGGCGATATGGACGTATACAGATGGCGATATTATCGCGTACCAAAGTATAAAAGAGCAGTGTATTGGCGGAGCTGTCATGTATACTCAGCTGATTCATTTGAAAAGGTGTCATACGTTTTCATAGCACATGGCAGGAATCAACACACTTTGTACGAGGAGTGGTAGTTGGAGCTAGATGCATGTGACATCCCATTGCAGAAAAAATGTTCAAATGTCTGTGAAATCTTATGGGACTTAACTGCTAAGGTCATCAGTCCCTAAGCTTACACACTACTTAACCTAAATTATCCTAAGGACAAACACAGGGACCCATGCCCGAGGGAGGACTCGAACCTCCGCCGAGACCAGCCGCACAGTCCATGACTGCAGCGCCCTAGCTCGCTCGGCTAATCCCGCGCGGCCCATTTTAGAAATCAAGATTCTGCCGAGAATACCACATTTCAGGCATTATCTCTCACCGCGGACAATGGAGTGGCCGACGATCTTCACTGAACGACCGAGAGCAGTAGCGTTTGGGTAGAGTTGTCAGTGCTAACAGACAAGGAACATCCCGTGAAATAATCGCAGAAGTCGATGTGAGACGTACGACGAAAAGTATCCGTTACGACAGTGAGGTGAAATTTGGCGTTAATGGACTGTGACAGTACGACATCGCCTGCAGAGTCTTTCCTGGGCTCGTGACCATATTGGTTGAACCCTGGAAAACCATTTCCTGGTCAGATGAGACCCGATTTCACTTGGTAAGAGCTGATTGTAGGGTTCGAACGTGGTGCAGACCACAAGAATCCATGGATCCAAGGTGTCAACAAGGCACTGTCCAAGCTGCTGGCGGTTCTATAATGGTGTGGGCTACATGGAATGAACTGGGTCCTCTGGTCCAACTAAACCGATCATTGACTGGAAATGGTTACGTTCCACCACTTGGAGACAATCTGCAGCCATTCATGGACTTCATGTTCCCAAACAACGATGGATTTGTTATACACTCCTGGAAATGGAAAAAAGAACACATTGACACCGGTGTGTCAGACCCACCATACTTGCTCCGGACACTGCGAGAGGGCTGTACAAGCAATGATCACACGCATGGCACAACGGACACACCAGGAACCGCGGTGTTGGTCGTCGAATGGCGCTAGCTGCGCAGCATTTGTGCACCGCCGCCGTCAGTGTCAGCCAGTTTGCCGTGGCATACGGAGCTCCATCGCAGTCTTTAACACTGGTAGCATGCCGCAACAGCATGGACGTGAACCGTATGTGCAGTTGACGGACTTTGAGCGAGGGCGTATAGTGGGCATGTGGGAGGCCGGGTGGACGTACCGCCGAATTGCTCAACACGTGGGGCGTGAGGTGTCCACAGTACATCGATGTTGTCGCCAGTGGTCGGCGGAAGGTGCACGTGCCCGTCGACCTGGGACCGGACCGCAGCGACGCACGGATGCACGCCAAGACCGTAGGATCCTACGCAGTGCCGTAGGGGACCGCACCGCCACTTCCCAGCAAATTAGGGACACTGTTGCTCCTGGGGTATCGGCGAGGACCATTCGCAACCGTCTCCATGAAGCTGGGTTACGGTCCCGCACACCGTTAGGTCGTCTTCCGCTCACGCCCCAACATCGTGCAGCCCGCCTCCAGTGGTGTCGCGACAGGCGTGAATGGAGGGACGAATGGAGACGTGTCGTCTTCAGCGATGAGAGTCGCTTCTGCCTTGGTGCCAATGATGGTCGTATGCGTGTTTGGCACCGTGCAGGTGAGCGCCACAATCAGGACTGCATACGACCGAGGCACACAGGGCCAACACCCGGCATCATGGTGTGGGGAGCGATCTCCTACACTGGCCGTACACCACTGGTGATCGTCGAGGGGACACTGAATAGTGCACGGTACATCCAAACCGTCATCGAACCCATCGTTCTACCATTCCTAGACCGGCAAGGGAACTTTCTGTTCCAACAGGACAATGCACGTCCGCATGTATCCCGTGCCACCCAACGTGCTCTAGAAGGTGTAAGTCAACTACCCTGGCCAGCAAGATCTCCAGATCTGTCCCCCATTGTGCATGTTTGGGACTGGATGAAGCGTCGTCTCACGCGGTCTGCACGTCCAGCACGAACGCTGGTCCAACTGAGGCGCCAGGTGGAAATGGCATGGCAAGCCGTTCCACAGGACTACATCCAGCATCTCTACGATCGTCTCCATGGGAGAATAGCAGCCTGCATTGCTGCGAAAGGTGGATATACACTGTACTAGTGCCGACATTGTGCATGCTCTGTTGCCTGTGTCTATGTGCCTGTGGTTCTGTCAGTGTGATCATGTGATGTATCTGACCCCAGGAATGTGTCAATAAAGTTTCCCCTTCCTGGGACAATGAATTCACGGTGTTCTTATTTCAATTTCCAGGAGTGTAGATGACAATGCGCCATACCATTGGTTTGGAAAACATTCTGGACAATTCCAGCGAATGATCTGACCAGCCAGACCGTCCAACGTGAATCCACTCGAAACTAATGGGGACATAATCGAGAGGTCAATTCATGCTCAAAATCCTCCACCTACAACACTTCCGGAATCAAGGACGGCTATAAACGCTGCATGACTCGTTATTTGTGCAGGGGCTTCCAACGACTTTGTGGGTCCATGCCATGTCGAGTTGCTGCGCTACGGCGAGGAAAAGGAAGTCCGACACGATATGCCATGACTTTTTTTTCGTTTCAGTGTAGCCGGTCGCTGTGGCCGAGCGGTTCTAGGCGCTTCAGTCCAGAACCGCGCTGCTGCTACGGTCGGAGGTTCAAACCCTGCCTCAGCCATGGATGTGTGTGATGTCCTTGGTTAGTTTTAAAAAAATGTTCAAACGTGTGTGAAATTTTATGGGACTTAACTGCTAAGGTCATCAGTCCCTAAGCTCACACACTACTTAACCTAAATTATCCTAAGGACAAACACACACACCCATCCCCGAGGGAGGACTCGAACCTACGCCGGGACCAGCCGCACGGTCCATGACTGCAGCGGATAGACCGCTCGGCTAATTCCGTGCGGCTAGGTTAGTTAGGTTTAAGTAGTTCTACGTCTAGGGGACTGATGACCTTGGATGTTAAGTCAAATAGTGCTTAGAGCCATTCTGAACTTCGGTGTATCGTAACCGAAAGTAAACGTTCGTTCCCGCAGTCTCCCCGATTTTGACTGCATTTAATTTGAAAAGTAATCGATTTGGTTATCAAATTTAATCTAAGGAAGGAGAGACACACATCAGTCCGTGGCAATCCTATTAGCTTTTATCATTCTTGCTATAAATTGCCACCTTCAGTGCATTTTCGGCAGTTAACGTCACCATATGTTCTTACAGGTATGTGGGTAGGACACTGTGCACAACGGTTCATGATGGAATCAATGTTGCTTACATTTACTCTAATTTGCATGTAAAATATGGCTACTTTGGACAACAATACATTACTGGACACTAAAATTGCTACACCACGAAGATGACGTGCTACAGACGTGAAATTTAACCGACAGAAAGAAGATGCTGAGATTTGCAAATTATTAGCTTTTCAGAACATTCACACAAGGTTGGCGCCGGTGGTGACACCTACAACGTGCTCACATGAGGAAAGTTACCAACCGATTTCTCATACACAAACAGCAGTTGACCGGTGAAACGTTGTTGTGATGCCTCATTTAAGGAGGAGAAATGCGTACCATCACGTTTCCGACTTTGATAAAGGTCAGATTGTAGCCTATCGCGATTGTGGTTTATCGTATCGCGACATTGCTGCTCGCGTTGGTCGAGATCCAATGACTGTTAGCAGAATATGGAAACTGTGGGCTCGGGAGGGTAATACGGAACGCCATGCTGGATCCCAACAGCCTCGTATCACTAGCAGTCGAGATGACAGGCATCTTATCCGCATGGCTGTAACGGATCGTGCAGCCACGTTTCGATCCCTGAGTCAACAGATGGGGACGTTTCCAAGACAACAACCATCTGTACGAACAGTACGACGACGTTTGCAGCAGCATGCACTATCAGCTCGGAGACCATGGCTGCGGTTACCCTTGACGCTGCATCACAGACAGGAGCGCCTGCGATGGTGTACTCGACGACGAACCTGGGTGCACGAATGGCAAAACGTCATTTTTTTCGGATGAATCCAGGCTCTGTTTACAGCATCATGATGGTCGCATCCGTGTTTGGCGACATCGCGGTGAACGCATATTGGAAGCGTGTATTCGTCGTCGCCATACTGGCGTATCACCCGGCGTGATGGTATGGGGTGCCAATGGTTACACGTCTCGGTCACCTCTTGTTCCCATTGACGGTACTTTGAACAGTGGACGTTACATTTCACATGTGTTACGACCCGTGGCTCTACCCTTCATTCGATCCCTGCGAAACCCTACATTTCAGCAGGATAATGCACGACCTCATGTTGCAGGTCCTGTACGGGTCTTTCTGGATACAGAAAATGTTCGACTGCTGCCCTGGCCAACACATTCTCCAGATCTCTCACCAATTGAAACCGTCTGGTCAATGGTGGCCGAGCAACTGGCTCGTCACAATACGCCAGTCACTACTCTTGATGAACAGTGGTATCGTGTTGAAGCTGCATGGGCAGCTGTACCTTCACACGCCATCCAAGCTCTGTTTGGTACAATGCCCAGACGTATCGAGACCGTTATTACGGCCAGAGGTGGTTGTTCTGGGTACTTATTTCTCAGGATCTATACACCTAAACTATGTGAAAATGTAATCACACGTCAGTTCTAGTATAATTTTAATGGCCAGTAGTGCACATACAGTTGATCTAGCATCACCGAGTATCTACCTTTCGTTTCTCGTTCTGAAGTTGCTGCTTATCAACTCACTTCTACTTGGCCTTACCCTGCATTCGTTACTGTACTCTGCTATTGACACATTTCAGCACCTCTGGTTGTAGTCCGCACACCCCTCAAAGCCATCTTGCACCCCTTCTCCTTAGTGACACTGTTCTGACAACTTCGGGCAACCCGTATTCACATCAGCAGTCACCAACCTTAGCAGTCAAAAAACGCCTCAGGACATTGCGTGAAAATGCAATCACATGTCAGTTCTAGTATAATATATTTGTCCAATGAATACCCGTTTATCATCTGCATTTCTTCTTGGTGTAGCAATTTTAATGGCCAGTAGTGTATGTTACCGGAATGGTAAGAGTGAGGCAATTATGCTTTGGCACTTTTCGCTTTACTGCCTTCTGTTCTCCCTAACGATGTGTCAGCCTGTGCTTGAAAGGCACGATTCGTGTCTTTCCCTACAATTTCCGCTGTATTCGTCAGTTTCTTCCAACTTTGGCTCTGCTTGTGCTCCCTGTAGTAGCCCGTTAGCAGCTTCGTGCTTCAGACGGCAGCGGCCTGAACCAAACGCCCTGCGCCGACGCCTGGGAGGGGCACTGGCGGCTGACGACCGGCGGAGGAGGCATCGAGTTGTGGCGCCAGCTGTGCCTCCTGGCGCCAGCCAACTTGTCCCCCGCTGACGTCACGCCAAGGGGAGGCGGGGGTCGCCGCTCCACGCCTTCGTCTTACGACGCCCAGCCTCGCCACCTATACAGACCTTTTGAGCTAATCATAATTTTCCAAGCGTTACATACTGACAAACCATATTTCTGGAAACGTGTGAGAGGCAGTGGCAGGAGATAAATTCGTACTGTGTCACACTAAAACTGCTACACTCTCTATTATAATACAGAAGTGGAAATCACTATAAAGCCATCGATAGCTGTGGGAAAATTAATACTGCCGTTTGGAATAGTTGAGCACAGCGTATATGCAATAGTGTGAGATCCAGTATACTGACAAATGCAGTCAAATGGTATTGCATTTGACGTTAGTAGTACAATATATAACAAGACATCAACCATTCATGTGGTAAATGGTGAAACTCGGTATGAAGGCAGTAGTCTGTGCGTGGTGTTAGTGTGTGTGTACATACCTTTCCTGCATATAGAAAACAGACACCGTTAGTGGCAGAGCGTACTGTGTACATGAACTACGAGTGTGACACAGCAATGAGATGGAAAAGCAAAAATCGATGCGTTGAAGAAAATGCGACTCTCTTATCGTCAAATCGGCAACAAGTTGATTAGGTTAGGTAAGTGTTGTTTAACGTCCCGTCGACAACGAGGTCATTAGGGACGGAGCGCAAGCTCGGGTTAGGGAAGGATGGGGAAAGAAATCGGCCGTGCCCTTTCAAAGGAACCATCCCTGCATTTGCCTGAAACGATTTAGGGAAATCACGGAAAACCTAAATCAGGATGGCTGGAGACGGGATTGAACCGTCGTCCTCCCGAATGCGAGTCCAGTGTGCTAACCACTGCGCCACCTCGCTCGGTAAACAAGTTGATCCGCTAAGTACAGCGATTTATAATTTCGTTAGATTCGCGTGCGATATGGACGGAAAGGGAAATATGAGCAAAGCAGAAAATTGTCTGTGACATCTAAACAGTTATTTTTCAGCAAAGTAAAGGGCACAAACGCCTATTCTTCTCAGTTGTTGATCTTCAGTTGCCAGTAACTGCCAAGACAAAAAATGGTTCAAATGGCTCTGTGCACTATGAGACTTAACTCCTGAGATCATCAGTCCCCTAGAACTTAGAACTACTTAAACCTAACTAACCTGAGGACATCACATACATCCATGCCCGAGGCAGGATTCGAACCTGCGACCGTAGCGATCGCGCGGCTCCAGACTATAGCACGTAGAACCGCCCGGCCACTCCGGCCGGCAACTGCCAAGACAAATTTTGTCAAATGAAAACATCTTGCATTCAAGAAAAGACTGAAGAAACCTGCTATAACACCCTAACACAAACACGCAAGATTGGAGTCTGCTGAAAACTATATGTCATGGATTTTAGGAGGACATAAGGTGATCTTAAGTAATGAGAAAAATTTTATTATCGGTGGTCCGGATGGATTTCAATATGATTGGCAAGCTCCAAGAGCAGAGCAGCAGGTAGAATTAACAGAAATGGAAGTGTTATCATTTAGAAAGCATTCTGCACTAAAGGGAAATCACGCATTGCTTGGGTGAACACTAGAATGAAGTGTAATATGTACACTGACAAGGGGAGGCCGCCAATTGTGAAATTCAGATTCGATTGATACTGCGCATAATAAAAGCTCATGGCCAGAGGTGTAATGTGGCAAAGCACCAAGATGCACTTCTCAGCCGTTGTCGAGAAAATCGACAGTTAAAAGAAACTGTTGCGGTGAAATACTCTCTACGATTAACACCTTTCCACAGCGTCGTGGCGCAGCGGTAAGCGCTCTGGTTTGTAATCCGCAGGTCGCTGGATCGAATCTCGCACCATGCAACTTTTTTTTTTAGTATTTGTTTTTTGTAATTCAAATTTGTATACACACACACACACACACACACACACACATATATATATATATATATATATATATATATATATATATATATATATATATATATATATATAATTCCCGGCAATCAGTTGCAACAATTGTGCATATAATAAGTTGTTGAATCTCGTTTGTCGTGGAAAAACTGGCGACTTCGAATATCATTATGTTTTTCGCAAACAAAGTTGTATTTCACAAATGTTATTAATTGTCTTCATAATATTAACCACGTATAGTTAACGGAAGACGTAGAAACGATATTCCGAAACGAATACGTATAGCGTAAGTCAAACGTTCGAATTAGAATAGAGCCCCCACGAACACAAATTCGCTGTGGCAGGTATGAAATATAATCTCCGTTAGTCGCTCGTTACACTTGAAGGACAGATGTTGAATGGGCCGTAACGAGCCGCCGCGTAACAGCGTAGTTGCCTGCTAACTTCGAAAGAAGGTAGATGCGGTCTCTAGCGCAACTTATAACATCGTCGAAAATCAGTGCGGACGGGAGAGCTTTGGTACACCCTGTTAAAAAAACGGAAAAATGGAGGCGGTACAATTGGAGAGCGATCCGCCTTCACCAACATGCATAAACAATTCATTAATATATATATTTTTTTAATTACAAAAAACTAATAATAAAAAAACGCATGGCGCGAGATTCGATCCGGCGACCTTCGGATTACGAACCCAAGCGCTTACCGCTGCGCCGCGACGCTGTGAAAAGTTATTAATCGTAGAGAGTATTTCACCGCAACGGTTTCTTTTAACTGTCGATTTTCTCGACAACGGCTGAGAAGTGCATCTTGGTGCTTTGCCACATTACACCTCTGGCCATGAGCTTTTATTATGCGCAGTATGAATCGAATCTGAATTTCACAATTGGCGGCCTCCCCTTGTGAGATGCAAGAGATAGAATGGATTAGAATGTATGAGGACCTATGGGATGAAAGTCTAATGTTTCAACAAGATACAGTATGCCCCAGGTTTCTGCACAACAAAAAGTTGTTTTAAGATAGAGATATCGACGGCTTGGCCTAGCCTGCACGTAGCCTGTATTTGAACCCCGTGGAAGACATTTGGGGAGTACTTGTAAGGCGTGTTTATCGCAATGGAAGGCAATTTGAGACCGCATGTGAGCCGAAAAGAGCTGTACGAGACGAGCAGGCGACAGTTTCACTGCAAGAACTACAAACCTAACTAAATCAATGCCGAAGAGAATTATTTAAATAGTTAGGAAGAACGTAGGCTGGACAAAGTACTAACAATGTAATAACACAACAGGACAGTTAGTGCCTTTATACCAGTTCCCAGCCAGCCTTATTTTGTTACTTGTTGTTGTTGTTGTGGTCCTCAGTCCTGAGACTGGTTTGATGCAGCTCTACATGCTACTCTATCCTGTGCAAGCTTCTTCATCTCCCAGTACCTACTGCAACCTACATCCTTCTGAATCTGTTTAGTCTATTCATCTCTTGGTCTCCCTCTACGATTTTTACCCTCTACGCTGCCCTCCAAAGTTAAATTTGTGATCCCTTGATGCCTCAAAACATGTCCTACCAACCGATCCCTTCTTCTAGTCAAGTTGTGCCACAAACTTCTCTTCTCCCCAATCCTATTCAATACCTCCTCATTAGTTACGTGATCTACCCACCTTATCTTCAGCATTATTCTATAGCACCACATTTCGAAAGCTTCTATTCTCTTCTTGTCCAAACTAGTTATCGTCCATGTTTCACTTCCATACATGGCTACACTCCATACAAATACTTTCAGAAACGACTTCCTGACACTTAAATCTATACTCGATGTTAACAAATTTCTCTTCTTCAGAAACGCTTTCCTTGCAATTGCCAGTCTACATTTTATATCCTCTCTACTTCGACCATCATCAGTTATGTTACTCCCTAAATAGCAAAACTCCTTTACTACTTTAAGTGCCTCATTTCCTAATCTAATCCCCTCAGCATCACCCGATTTAATTCGACTACATTCCATTATCCTCGTTTTGCTTTTGTTGATGTTCATCTTATATCCTCCTTTCAAGACACTGTCCATTCCGTTCAACTGCTCTTCCAAGTCCTTTGCTGTCTCTGACAGAATTACAATGTCATCGGCGAACCTCAAAGTTTTTACTTCTTCTCCATGAATTTTAATACCTACTCCGAATTTTTCTTTTGTTTCCTTTACTGCTTACTCAATATACAGATTGAATAACATCGGGGAGAGGCTACAACCCTGTCTCACTCCTTTCCCAACCACTACTTCCCATTCATGCCCCTCGAGTCTTATAACTGCCATCTGGTTTCTGTACAAATTGTAAATAGCCTTTCGCTCCCTGTATTTTACCCGTGCCACCTTCAGAATTTGAAAGAGAGTATTCCAGTTAACGTTGTCAAAAGCTTTCTCTAAGTCTACAAATGCTAGAAACGTAGGTTTGCCTTTTCTTAATCTTTCTTCTAAGATAAGTCGTAAGGTTAGTATTGCCTCACGTGTTCCAACATTTCTACGGAATCCAAACAGATCTTCCCCGAGGTCCGCTTCTACCAGTTTTTCCATTCGTCTGTAAAGAATTCGCGTTAGTATTTTGCAGCTGTGACTTATTAAACTGATAGTTCGGTAATTTTCACATCTGTCAACACCTGCTTTCTTTGGGATTGGAATTATTATATTCTTCTTGAAGTCTGTGGGTATTTCGCCTGTCTCATACATCTTGCTCACCAGATGGTAGAGTTTTGTCATGACTGGCTCTCCCAAGGCCATCAGTAGTTCTAATGGAATGTTGTCTACTCCCGGGGCCTTGTTTAGACTCAGGTCTTTCAGTGCTCTGTCAAACTCTTCACGCAGTATCTTATCTCCCATTTCATCTTCATCTACATCCTCTTCCATTTCCATAATGTTATGAAAGAAATTTTGTAATTCCATCCTGATTATTTATGTCTTATATGTATCTACTGCTTTCATAATAAATTCGATACATTTGTGCTTCAGACACTGCATATTACTTTCGTACGAACCCTGCCTTTATACTGAGTTCCAGTATTGTATGATATCTCGCAAGAAAATTGACCCGATTTCACAAAACTTTGTAAATGAAGATAGAAACTTGGGGTGGCGTTTAGCATACGCATCGACACGTGGTGCTAATTGCATTAGATGAAGGTTCACGTTGTTGTCGGTAGGGGTCTCCCTGTTACAGCTCGCTCTTCCTCTCGCTCATTCATTACCCAAGGCACGTCAATTCCAGCTCGCGGTAACACAGCAACGAAAGGCTTTTCAGCAACCGGAATTCAGTTACAACTCTGCGCCGAGAGTTTCACACTGCAACGGTGGATTGATTGACCATAAGGGGCATACAGATCTCACGTTGCACTATTGGCCTCAATAATAGTCTGAGCCCATGGTATGGGATTTTATTTAGGTCATTTGTGGGATGGATGCGTACTTGGCAGACTCCACTTGTGGTTCCGTATTCCAGCAACTCTGGGTGAACAGCAGCGCTTCACAGCAACAGCAGTGAATGCAGTAGAGTCCGCACAAGATACACTAGCCGATGCGCACCGACCAGGTTTCGTCCAAAGTGTTGAGCGAGTTTATTCGTTTGTTGGGAAGAGGAGGCCGACAATGTTTGCCCACTTTCGGCCAGTCAGTGACGACAAATTCGAGGCCCACGCCCTCCAGTCTTCCTCAAACAATTTTACAGAGACTATTCGGCAAAAAAAATCATTTTTGCGTTACTTATAGCTTTATAAGGCGGCTTCATAAGTAAGTACCCACCATTTCGTTAACGGTCATAGTTACTGTGATATTTGCATGTAAGTAAGACACTGAGCGAAATTTGAAAAAGTTCGCAATGAAAAATAGGGATCGCCAGGATTTTGCGTTTGGTGCACATTACATAATATGCTACTGCATGTGAAATTTATCTAACGTACTGAATTTTTCTTTAGCCTTGGGTGGAGATCTCTGTCTGCCACAAATCTCGAGAATGATCTGATGCAGCACACTCGTTTGCGAACGTGCACAGCTGCAATAGAGCCAGAACGAAATATCCACAACATTGCCCATATTTCATGAACGCTTTGGGATATCGAAATGAGATTTTGGCAAATGATAGCACGCAAACAGGAGAGTATTTTCCCACATGACTATTACGCAAAACATAATTATCTACCCTGTTATCCCACTGATTACAGACTTTTTCAATGAAGGAATGATAGCTGGTGAAATGAGAAATGCTATGGGTTTTGGAACAACATACGTGAAGACACTATACATTTATTTTTGTTCTGAGGATGTGCTTTTTCGTAAGCTACTGGCCTTACTTTTCCTCATTTCGTCACTTAATAAACTTAACAAACCACTGTTCCGGAATTCTCTCACAGTTGCATCTGCCCAACATGCTAGTGAAGTGACACTGTGTAAACTCAGCTGAGTTGTGGCAAAAAAAGCAAATTTTAACGTGGCAACAAGAGAAACGTGTAGGTTTTACTCAGGATTCGACACTCATAACGCTTCTCTTGAAGTTACAAATGGTGAACAAGCCAAGTGAAAATAAATCGCCACTTCTTCTATATTTTCAGCGGAGTTCTTTTTAAATACTAACCAATGCAGGGGTGACAGATCTTTCTGAATGGCCACCATGCAAGTATGAGCGTGGAGGGACTCAATTTAATATCTGTAAAAAATATGGCCATAGACTTCAGGTTAGAACGGCACTCCAGCCCACCCCCCTACCCCCTTTCCCTCCTGAATGCCCATATACCGGTCACGTTATACTGCGTGCATTCTATCTGAAGAGACGCTCGCAACAGTATGGGGTGAGTCTGACTATACTCTGAATGATTCCGTGATTCCAATGGAGAACTCTTCAACATTTATGGAAGATAAATAAAAACTTTAATCCTACACGTAATCGTAAAAACTGCCCCAAGATTGCATGTGCATGCATATATAAGGTGTGCCCTTTAAAACCGGATATATCTTCCGATCATAAACATTTTGTAACACTATGCATACTTCAAAATTAACCCCAGGTATCTGGATTCAGTCATGTAGAAAATACGGGCTTGTGAAATCAGACAATTCTTTTTAAAACTGCCTGTACTTTATTGTTATGAGATTTTTGTAAACGTTACTGCTCGGTCTTCGCTTGGCATTTTCAGTTAATGAGCACAGAAAAGTTTCATGCTTAGGTGCATAGTAAAGTCTGTGACGGGGCTGTCGGCTTGACAGCAGCTACAGTGCAGCCTTTCTTCGTTGTAGCAGTAGGAGGCAGAGGCTAGCGGGCCTATCGCCACAGCTCTCTTTTACTCCCGCGAAAGAACCCTGCTACCCATTACGTAGCAGGCTCCGTGGATCTGTGGCAGTCCTGGAGTGATGTAAAACGAGAAAAATCTCCTCCCCTCTCCAGCACTGAAGCCAGTGCATGGTGTCTACCCGACAGGCCGCGACGGCCACAAGTGCATGGTAAGGAAATGAAAATTCCCCATCCAAGTACGATACTGACTAGTATCGACACACAAAAATATACACTGCTGATGAGAAACAACTTAACAGGAAAATAACTCTTAGCAGCTTCAGTTCATTAAAATCGTGGATATACGTTATTCTTTACAGACGAATGGAAAAACTGGTAGAAGCCGACCTTGGGGAAGATCAGTTTGGATTCCGTTGAAATGTTGGAACACGTGAGACAATACTGACCCTACGACTTACATTAGAAAATAAATTAAGAAAGGCAAACCTACGTTTCTAGCATTTGTAAACTTAGAGAAAGCTTTTGACTATGTTGACTAGAATACTCTCTTTCAAATTCTGAAGGTGGCAGGAGTAAAATACAGGGAGCGAAAGGCTACTTAGAATTTGAACAGAAACCAGATGGCAGTTATAAGAGTTGAGAGGCATGAAAGGGAAGTAGTGGCTGGTAAGGGAGTGAGACAGGGTTGTAGTAGGAATTAAAATCCATGGAGAAGAAATAAAAACTTTGAGGTTCGCCGATGACACTGTAATTCTGTCAGAGACAGCAAAGGACTTGGAAGAGCAGCTGAACGGAATGGACAGTGTCTCGAAAGGAGGATGTAAGATGAACATCAACAAAAACAAAACGAGGATAATGGAATGTAGTCGAATTAAATCGGGTGATGCTGAGGGAATTAGATTAGGAAATGAGACACTTAAAGTAGTAAAGGAGTTTTGCTATTTGTTTACATCGAGTATAGATTTAAGTATCAGGAAGTGAAAGCATTTGTACGGAGTGTAGCTATGTATGGAAGTGAAACATGGACGATAAATAGTTTGCACAAGAAGAGCATAGAAGTTTTCAAAATGTGGTCCTACAGAAGAACGCTGAAGATTAGATAAGTAGATCACATAACTAATGAGGAGGTATTGAATAGAATTGGAGAGAAGAGAAATTTGTGGCACAACTTGATTACAAGAAGGGATTGGTTCGTAGGGCATACTCTGAGGCAGCAAGGGATCACCAGTTTAGTGTCCGCAGCTCGTGGTCGTACGGCAGCGTTCTCGCTTCCGACGCCCGGGTTCCCGGGTTCGATTCCCGGCGGGGTGAGGGATTTTCTCTGCCTCGTGATGACTGGGTGTTATGTGCTGTACTTAGGTTTGTTAGGTTTCAGTCGTTCTAAGTTCTAGGGGACTGATGACCATAGATGTTAAGTCCCATAGTGCTCAGAGCCATTTGAACCAATTTAGTATTGGAGGGCAGTGTGGAGGGTAAAAGTCGTAGAGGGAGGCCAAGAGATGAATACACTAAACAGATTCAGAAGGATGTAGGTTGCAGTAGGTACTGGGAGATGAAGAAGCTTGCACAGGATAGAGTAGAATGGACAGCTGCATCAAACCAGTTTCTGGGCTGAAGACCACAACAACAACAACAACAACAACGTTATTCTTCAGTGTCAGAAAATGTTGTGGCTAAAACGCAGTAATTGTACTATCTACGCATCCACTGCGCAAGCCACCTGACGGGGTTTGGCTGTGGGTAATTCTGATACGTATCACTAACTGATCGCTCTTTCCCCGTTCCACTCGCGAATGGCGAGTGGGAAGAACTATTGTTAGCAAGCCTCTGTATTAGCTCTAATTTCTCGAATTTTCTCGTCCTGGCCATTTACTGACATGTATGTTGGAGGAGGTAATACGTTTTGCAACTCCTCCTCACTCGAAAACTCAACAGTGAACCTCTCCGTGGTCCACAGCGCTTCTCTTGTAACGTCTGCCACTGAGCTTTGTTGAGCATCTCTGTAATACTCGCGACGACTAAATGTTCCCTTGACGAAATGTGCCTCTCTTCTCCATGTCTCCTGTAAGTCTTACCTCATAAGGGTCCCATATTGATGAGCAATACTCGAGAATCGGTCGAACAAGCAGCTTGTAAGCGGCTTATTTCGTGGACGAGTAACATTTCCTTAATATTCTTCCGATGAATCTTTGTGTGGCATCTGCTTTCCTACTATTTGTTTTATGCGGTCTTTCCACTTAAGGTCGCACTGGATAGTTATTCCTAGCAATTTTATGGTAGATACTGTTTGCAGCAATTTGTCATCAGTAATGTAATTGTACAGTAGAGGATTTCTTTTATCATCTTAACTGAATCTTCTGTCGGTTCTTAATGAAACAACTTTATAATAAATGATAATTGCTAGTTGTGTTTGTTCTACAGTATACTGTAGAACAACATTTTGTAGAACTGTATACACAAGAACAAAAACAAAACAGAGCTTTTCATGGATTTCTTTTCCTATGTATGAGCAATATATTACATTTATTGACGTTTATTATCAACTACCAAAGCCTGCGCCATTCCTCAATCCTATGCAGGTCGTTCTGCAAATAGATACTGTCTTCTGACATTGCTACACAACCACATCATCTGCGGACAGTTTTAGAGAGCGTCCGATGCTTTCTACTGGCTCATTTATATACATTGTAAACAGTACATCTACATCTACATGTTTACTCTGCAATTCACACTTTAGTGCCTGGAAGAGGGTTCATCGAACCATTTTCATACTACTTCTCTACCATTCCACTCTCGAATGGCGCGTGGGAAAAGGAACACTTAATGTTTCCGTTCGAGCTCTACTTTCTCTTATTTTATTATGATGATCATTTCTCCCTACGTAGGTGGCTGTCAACAAAATATTTTCGCATTCGGAAGAGAAAGTTAGTAATCTAAATTTCGTAAATAGATCTCGCCGCAAAGAAAACCGCCTTTGTTTCAGTGACTGCCACGCCAACTCGCGTATCATATCAGTGACACTCTTACCCCTATTGCGCCATAACTCGAAACGAGCTGCCCTTCTTTGCACTTTTTCGATGTCCTCCGTCAATTCTACCTGGTAATAATCCCACACAGTGCAGCAATATTCCAGCAGAGGACGGACAAGTGTAATGTGGGCTGTCTCTTTGGTGGGTTTTTCGCATCTTTTAAGTGTTCTGCCAACAAAGCGCAGTCTTTGTTTCACCTTCCCCACAATATTATCTATGTGGTCTTTCCAATTTGAGTTGCTCGTAATTGTAGCTCCTAGGTATTTAGTTGAATGGAAGCCCTTAGCTTTGTGCGATTTATCGTATGCTCAAAATTTACCGGATTTCTTTTAGTATCCATGTGGATAACCTCGCACTTTTCTTTGTTTAGTGTCAATTGCCACTTTTCGCACCATACAGAAATTCTCTCTAGATCATTTTGTAATTGGAATTGGTCGTCTGATTATTTTACTAGACGGTAAATTTCAGAGTCATCTGCTAACAATCTAGCTGCTCAGATTATCACCTAGTTCATTTATGTAAATCAGGAACAGCAGAGGGCCCTATGAAACTACCTTGCGGAATGCCAGATATCACTTCTGTCCTACTCGATGATTTACCGTCTATCACTACGAACTGTGACCTCTCTGAGAGGAAATCATGAATCCAGTCACACAACTGAGACCATACTCCATATGCACGCAATTTGATTTATAGTCGCTTGTGAGGAACGGTGTCTAAAGCTTTCTGGAAATCTAGGAATATGGAATCGATCTGAGATCCCTTGTCGACAGCACTCATTACTTCATGGGAATAAAGAGCTAGCTGTGTTGCACAAGAACCATATTTTCTGAATCCGTGTTGGCTGTATATCAATAAGTCATTTTCTTCAAGGTGATTCATAATGTTCCAGTACAGTATATGCTCCAAAATCGTACTGCAAATTGAGGACAGTTATATGGGTCTGCAATTCAATGGGTTACTCCTATTTCCTGTCCTGAATATTGGTGTGACCTGTGCTACTTTCCAGTCTTTAAAAACAGACCTTTCGTCAAGTGAGCGATTGTTTATGTTTGTTAAGAAAGGCGCTATTGTGTCTGCATACTCTGAAAGGAACCTGACTGGTACACCATCTGGATCGGAAGACTTCCCTTTCTTAAGTGATGTGAGCTGTATCGCAACACCTAAGACATCTACTTTTATGTCACTCATGCTAACAGCTGTCCTGGTTTCGAATTCTGGAATGTTTACTTTGTCTTCTTTCGTGAAGGAATTACGGAAAACTGAATTCAGTAACTCCTCTTTAGTGGCACCATCATCGGTAACAGTTCCATCGCAGTAATGACCAATCACGCTTTCTTGGGATACCGCCGAAATTACCTTCATATCCGTCGATGTTGTTTCGTTAAGAGCGATGTGTTGAATTCTATCTGCAATGTAGTATTGAATCCAGTTACAAATCTAGTCCGAAACTCGGTGAGTTCGTATTTTTTCACCAAAGAAATGTGCTGGATGGTGTCAAATGCCTTCCAGAAGTCAAGGAACACTGCATCAACCTGAGCGCCTTTGTATATAGCACTGTGCACCACATGGAACAGAGAAAGCCGACTTTCGCAGGATCTCTGTTTCCGAAATTCATGTTGCTTTTTATAGAGGAGATTTTTCATTCCCCAAAATCGTTGTAATTCGTGAGCATGAAATATGTTCCATAATTCTACAATTGATCGACGTCAACGATATAAGCTGTCCTGGGGCGCTTCTTAGAAACGGGAATGACCTGCGCTTTTTTCCAATCGCTAGGCACCCTTCGTTTCTCCAACGCACTACGATGAACTACTGCTAGAAGGTGAGCAAGTTCTTTCGCAAAATCTTTTCAGAATCTTACAGGTAAGTCATCTCGTGCTGATGCCTTTACACCACTATACGATTGCAGTTGCTTTTCTATTCTATTTCAATTGCTATTTTATCCTAATATGTGCCATTTCGATGCTCGTTCGATGATTGAAAGGAGGGATTTATTACGATCTTTCACTGTGAAACAGTTTCGAAAGACCGAATACACTATTTCGGCCTTCCGTCTGTTATCTTCAGTTTCGGTGCCAGTATTGTCACACTAAATCAATAGATGATTTCGAATCTAATACTGACTTTACGCAACTTCTTAGAGTTTTCAGTCAGATCGGCTGAAAACATTGCACTTTCAAAGTCTACATCTACATATACATTTATACTTCGCAAGCCACCCAATGGTGTGTGGCGGAGGGCATTCCAGTCGCGTATGGTTCGCGGGAAGAACGACTGTCTGAAGGCTTCCGTGCGCGCTCGAATCTCTCTAATTTTACATTCGTGATCTCCTCGGGAGGTATAAGTAGGGGGAAGCAATATATTCGATACCTCATCCAGAGACGCACCCTCTCGAAACCTGGCGAGCAAGCTACACCGCGATGCAGAGCGCCTCTCTTGCAGAGTCTGCCACTTGAGTTTGTTAAACATCTCCGTAACGCTATCACGGTTACCAAATAACTCTGTGACGAAACGCGCCGCTCTTCTTTGGATCTTCTCTATCTCCTCCGTCAACCCGATCTGGTACGGATCCCACACTGATGAGCAATACTCAAGTATAGGTCGAACGAGTCTTTTGTAAGCCACCTCCTTTGTTGGTGGACTACATTTTCTAAGGACTCTCCCAATGAATTTCAACCTGGTACCCGCCTTACCAACGATTAATTTTATATGATCATTCCACTTCAAATCGTTCCGCACGCATACTCCCAGATATTTTACGGAAGTAACTGCTACCACTATTTGTTCCGCTATCATATAATCATACAATAAAGGATCCTTCTTTCTATGTATTCGCCATACATTACATTTGTCTATGTTAAGGGTCAGTTGCCACTCCTTGCACCAAGTGCCTATCCGCTGCAGATCTTCCTGCATTTCGCTACAATTTTCTAATGCTGCAACTTCTCTGTATACTACAGCATCATCCGCGAAAAGCCGCATGGATCTTCCGACACTATCTGCTAGGTCATTTATATATATTGTGAAAAGCAATGGTCCCATAACATTCCCCTGCGGCACACCAGAGGTTACTTTAACGTCTATAGACGTCTCTCCATTGATAACAACATGCTGTGTTCTGTTTGCTAAAAACTCTTCAATCCAGCCACACAGCTGGTCTAATATTCCGTAGGCTCTTACTTTTTTATCAGGCGACAGTGCGGAACTGTATCGAACGCCTTCCGGAAGTCAAGAAAAATAGCATCTACCTGGGAGCCTGTATCTAATATTTTCTGGGTCTCATGAACAAATAAAGCGAGTTGGGTGTCACACGATCGCTGTTTCCGGAATCCATGTTGATTCCTCCAGAGTAGATTCTGGATTTCCAAAAACGACATGATACTCGAGCAAAAAACATGTTCTAAAATTCTACAACAGATCGACGTCAGAGATACAGGTCTATAGTTTTGCACATCTGCTCGACGACCCTTCTTGAAGACTGGGACTACCTGTGCTCTTTTCCAATCATTTGGAACCTTCCGTTCCTCTAGAGACTTGCGGTACACGGCTGTTAGAAGGGGGGCAAGCTCTTTCGCGTGCTCTGTGTAGAATCGAATTGGTATCCCGTCAGGTCCAGTGGACTTTCCTCTGTTGAGTGATTCCAGTTGCTTTTCTATTCCTTGGACACTTATTTCGATGTCAGCCATTTTTTCGTTTGTGCGAGGATTTAGAGAAGGAACTGCAGTGCGGTCTTCCTCTGTGAAACAGCTTTGGAAAAAGGTGTTTAGTATTTCAGCTTTACGCGTGTCATCCTCTGTTTCAATGCCATCATCATCCCGGAGTGTCTGGATATGCTGTTTCGAGCCACTTACTGATTTAACGTAAGACCAGAACTTCCTAGGATTTTCTGTCAAGTCGGTACATAGAATTTTGCTTTCGAATTCACTGAACGCTCCACGCATAGCCCTCCTTACGCTAAGTTTGACATCGTTTAGCTTCTGTTTGTCTGAGAGGTTTTGGCTGCGTTTAAACTTGGAGTGAAGCTCTCTTTGCTTTCGCAGTAGTTTCCTAACTTTGTTGTTGTACCACGGTGGGTTTTTCCCGTCCCTCACAGTTTTACTCGGCACGTACCTGTCTAAAACGCATTTTACGATTGCCTTGAACTTTTTCCGTAAACACTCAACATTGTCAGTGTAGGAACAGAAATTTTCGTTTTGATCTGTTAGGTAGTTTGAAATCTGCCTTCTATTACTCTTGCTAAACAGATAAACCTTCCTCCCTTTTTTTATATTCCTATTAACTTCCATATTCAGGGATGCTGTAACGGACTTATGATCACTGATTCCCTGTTCTGCACATACAGAGTCGAAAAGTTCGGGTCTGTTTGTTATCAGTAGGTCCAAGATGTTATCTCCACGAGTCGGTTCTCTGTTTAATTGCTCGAGGTAATTTTCGGATAGTGCACTCAGTATAATGTCACTCGATGCTCTGTCCCTACCACCCGTCCTAAACATCTGAGTGTCCCAGTCTATATCTGGTAAATTGAAATCTCCACCTAAGACTATAACATGCTGAGAAAATTTATGTGAAATGTATTCCAAATTTTCTCTCAGTTGTTCTGCCACTAATGCTGCTAAGTCGGGAGGTCTTCTCATGCTCATTTTCTCTTCATTCAGCTTTTGTTTGTCATCTACGTTTTCACTTCACTTCCTTTGAATCTGTGCTGAAGTTCTCTTTGTTTACGTAGTAGTTTTCTAACACGACTATTAACCCACGGTGGGTATTTCCCATATCTTAAAACCATGTCTCATGCATAGTGAACAATATTTATGAGTTTTTTTTTCATTTCTGCTGCCCACCTTTGTTCCCAGTAGTGACTGCTCAGATACTCTGCAATTTGTATCCTGTTACTCTTGCTGAGCAAAAATGTTTTCCTGTCTTTCTTAAAGTTACTCTCAATACCCCGTAGTCATAACTGCTATCTTAGCCTTATGATCACCGACGTCTCCGTTTACGTTAACTGATTCGATAAGATGAGATCTGTTTTTTATTGCTAGAAGGTCCAACACGTTACCTTGACGAGCAGGTTCTCTAATTATTTGCTGGAAGTAATTTTCGGACAAGACATTCACAACAACGTCGCACGAAAGTCACTCTCTATTACAGCGGCATGCTCAGGACAGTATGTTAACGATTTTCTACAAGTTCTCACTGAAGCTCTCCGCTACCATAGTTCCTGACTCATCTATCAAATCCAAGGCCGAGTAAAAGGAGAAGAAGATAACCTCTACGAAAAGTCGTGTCTGTTTAACAGAACTTTTCCACCATAGGAGAACCTCATTGCTCGCGTTCTCTTTGAGGTGCTTTCACGTTGACGCATTTTCTACACAAAGACAGCTGAATGGTATATCGAAAACTCCCTGGCAGTTTTTGAGGAACATACATTACAGCAATTCAAAAACAAGAACCAAAAAAATAGTTCAACCGATAAAGGCAAGGTTAACAAGAATCGGTTTAACAAGTACAGGTAATTTCAAATTTGCATGCACTGACCTTTCTTGGAAAAACCATCCGCGAAAAGAAAAATTTGGAACATGCAATTAGGAGACAGACGTCTGATTATACATAAAGCCATAATGTTTCACTGTGCTCCAACTGTCAATCACCACTACCTTCTACTCGTGTCAGGCGTTTTAACAATCTTAACAACTGGAATTACATATGTCCAAAACGATAGCCCATCTTCCCCTATGTGGATGGGAGTCACAGAGCACAGAGAATTCTCGAATTTATAGGGTAAAGTTAGAGACTGAAAGATCTCCTCGCATTCTCTTTGGCCAACCCTCCCTGTAATACTGTCACCGATTTAATCCGAAGCTGACCAGAAGTAGACAACTACATTCCACGTCTGGTGAAGGAACAGAGGGAGCCGAATCTGTAACTGCCCATCCAAGTGCACAGAATCTCTACAGCTGTGCGCATATCGAGGAGGTTAGAGCCCACTGTCGCTGTGTAGTAGATATCAAAGTGTTGTGATGATATATCAGAAGGTTAAGAAAAAGAAAAGGTGTGGTTTTACGCATGATGGAGCACTAGACGGACGGACGGAGTTTGAAGCATTTTATGTAAATCAACTGCGCTATTAGTTCTAAAGTATTGTTCTAGTGTCTGGGATCAATATCAAGAAGGTATTTGTAAGAGAAAAATGACCGTAGAACATAAAACTACTTTCATAAAATATACAATATTTGTGATACATGCACAATATAGCTTTCCAGAGGTGTATAGCGCCCAGTTCAGTAGTGTAGGCTCCGCTGAACATGACCCTGACCGCCGTCAGGGTCGTGTTCAACGGAGCCTACACTACACTGGTGTCAGTATACAACAGCCCTAAAAACATTAAAACACGCGACATCAGCACAATACTCAACATATCACAGCGCGTAATAGCCGCTGGAGATCTTAACGCAAAACACCCGGACTGGAACTCACGAATACGAAACTCCAACGGCAAGAAACTATACGAACACGCACTAGGACGCAACTACATCACACTAGCGCCGACCGAACCGACGCACATTCCCTACCGGAGGGGACACAGGCCAGACGTGTTAGACATGGCCCTCATCAAGGGCATAACAACGACACTCAAAGTTGCCGTTGAAAACGATCTGTCCTCAAATCACCAACCCGTTATGTTGTACATTGAAGAAACACTGCAGCACACGGAACAACGCAGGATGTTAGACTACAGGCGCGCGAATTGGACCCAGTTCAAGGAAACGCTTGACAGTCGCATCCCACCCACCCACGCGGATAACGAGACAGCCCAGATTGACGAGGCAGTCGAAACCCTCACCGTCGCCGTCCAGGACGCAATAGCCGACACCATACCAATCCGCACGCCACAACAAGACAGTGCTGCCCTGCCCCAGGAAATCCTGGGCCTAATCTCAATGAGGAACCGCCTCAGGAGACATTGGCAGCGTACCAGGCGCCAGCACTTCAGACAGCACATTAGCAGGCTCCAGGGTATAATCCGGGAAAAAATACAAACATTCAAGACACAACAGTGTGACGAGAAACTCGAAGGGCTGGACACCACGCGACCTGGCGTGTGGCAGCTAGCCCGACACTTAACCAGGGAGAAACTGTACACCCCCACGTTACAAGGGGCAGACGGACCAGCATATTCTGCGAAAGAAAAAGCGGAACTGATGGCCCTCACACTCGAAGCGTCATTTACACCGAACCTGGATCCCTCAGACCCAGCGTACACACTTGCTACGGACCAGGAGGTCACACGCATCATGGCCCAATCAGCGCGCAACAACATCCGTCAAGCTAGTACAGCAGAAGTCAAATGGGCCATCATGCATACCACCGCTAGGAAGGCCTCTGGTCACGATGGCATTCAAAACTGTGTCCTCCAGGAGTTCACGGACAAAGCTGTAGACTACCTAACACACATCACGAATGCCATACTCAAGCACCAACACTTCCCCGCCTTTTGGAAGACGGCCAAGGTCCTGATGTTCAGGAAGCCGGGGAAAGACCACAGCCTCCCACAAAATTACCGACCCATCAGTCTGCTGAGCGCGCTCAGCAAGATCGTTGAGAAGGTAATATTAAAACGACTCACCAGGCGCTGCATCTCAAACGACACCCTGAGACCGGAGCAATTCGGTTTCAGGAATCACCACTCAACAACACAACAACTCCTCCGCGTCGTTGAATACATAACACACGGATACAACACAAACAAGGCAACCGGGGAGGTGTTCCTGGACATCGAAAAGGCCTTCGATCGTCTATGGCACAACGGCCTTACACGCAAACTTAGCGACGCAGGGTTCCCCGACGGGCTCGTACGTCTCATACACTCATATCTCACGGACAGGAGTTTCAACACCGACGTGCAGGGCAAACAATCGACACGACATGGTATACAGGCAGGAGTACCCCAAGGAAGTATCCTAGAGCCCTTACTGTTTAACCTCTACATTAACGACCTCCCAGCTACACATAACACGACGGTAGCAATCTACGCGGATGACACTGCCATCCTTGCGCAAGATTGGAAGCCGTCTAACATGAACTCACGACTACAGACTGCACTCAGAACGGCGGAGCCTTGGCTGGTGGAATGGCGTGTTAGAGTAAACGTCGACAAGTGCGAGGCCGTTCTGTTCACTAGAAGACCGAAGCAACTGCTCAAACATCGGCACTGCAACCCAATAACACTACACACACGCCCAATGCGTTTCCGGGAGAAGGTCAAATACCTCGGTGTCTGGCTGGACAGGAAACTACTCTGGGGGGACCACATTCAACACGTGACCAACAAAGCTAACGCGAGGCTCAAACAACTCTACCCTATGCTTAACAGGCGTAGCACACTGAACAGGAGGGTGTCTAGGTCCATGTACATGACACTTATTAGACCCGTGATGACGTACGCAGCCCCTGTCTGGGGATACGCTGCGCCAACTCGCCTGCGCCGTCTGCAGCTCATACAGAACAAAGTACTCAAAATCATAAGCAACGCTCCGCGCTACACACGCATCGCGGACCTTCACCGGGAATACCGGCTAGATACTATCTTGCAGGTATTCCAAAAACTCTCCACACGACTGTACAATAACACGAGACACTCGCGCAACCCGTTTATCCTTTCTCTGGGTAACTACGACCACAACCATAGATGGAAGCATAACAGACCAAAGACATTACTGGCTAGGAACTAAACATCTATGGTCCATAGAACGCTAACACGACAGTACTGGCGAGCCCCTGCAACACAGTTATTACTGGAAACCCAGATGTGCGACTAGCCGAAAAACGGGCAACCGCAGGGAAACCGTACTGTACACAGCTCGCAAACCAGCCACACACACACCCTACACCGTCTGTGAGCCGATCTATGACCGATCGCCCACTAATCTACAACGACCTTGAACCGTTGCAGGGACGCAGCAACTGCAGCAAGCGCCGCAACAAGCTCCAACAACGACAAAGGTAACGATGCACGATACCTCGAACTAACACAACCACACCTTGCATGCACTGTCGCAGCTAGCAAGCCGCTACTGCCCTTACTACCCGTCCTACTGTCGCAGAGATTTTTTTCCCTTGGCTCTTGCCTTGGCACTCTTTTTCCTCTGCCCTTACAACCGCTACCCTTCAATCGTTTTCGACCACTTCTATCTCCTGATGGACCATGTTAATGAGTAATATTACCCAGACGCATGGACAACATCACAGCCCGTATTCTGTGACGCCTGATTCAAAAACTAACATGTTTACGGAGGTGACAGTAGAACTTTTGGTTTGGTCACCACGTTGGTGTGGGCGTGGAGGGGCCCCATCCTTTGTGGTTCAGAAATTATATTATGCTCGCAACCGTGTTTGGAAATTTCTGTTAAGTTCCTATGGGACCAAACTGGTGAGGTAATCTGTTTCTAGGCTTACACACTACTTAATCTAACTTAAAGTAACTTACGCTAAGGACAACACCCACACCCATGCCCCAGGGAGGATTCGAACCTCCGACGTGGGGAGCCTCGTGCACCGTGGCAAGACGCCTAAGACCGCACGGCTCGCTTCAGTCCTATTAAAAAAAATCATTAGTAACGGTGAATGCCTCTTACAAGGAAGCAGGCAAACGCGTAGCAGCGTTTTTTGACATGTGAAATTACACGTTATGCTGCCACTAACTCCGTAAACAGAACATGTGCCAAGCAGACGTATACACAGGGATTGCAGTACCTCACAGCACCTACACGAACTTAGAATCACGACAGTTGTAAGACTGAAGACTCGATGTTGTGCCCCAAGATGCGGCAGTGGAACGGAGTACGCCACATAAATCTTCGTTCGTCTAGAGAAGGGTGCCGAAACAAGATGGACATGTGACTTCTGAAATTTTCCCGGCGTATTTCTTCTTCTAATAATTTCCGGGTATGCAGCCGGATCCCGTCGACATTCTGCCACGATATTTCGGCCCAGAGACGTCCGGCCATCATCAGGTGAGTACACAACTACTCGAGATTCGGCATAAATACCGCGACTGCACCTGGGCTCTTCAGTAGTTGTGTACTCACCTGATGATGGCCGGACGTCTCTGGGCCGAAATATCGTGGCAGAATGTCGACGGGATCCGGCTGCATACCCGGAAATTATTAGAAGAAGATGGACATGTTTCATCATTATCATCACACAAGAGATGGAAGTCTTCAGATAATTGAAAGGATTGCTGTTAACGATTGCAGTTAGATAGTGTTCCAAGCCACACACAACACGTTCTTGTATACGAGTCGAAAGCAGGTTACAACTGATACAGCCCAACATAACAACTGAAAAAAATGGTTAAATGACCTGAGGCAACACTGCCCTCTCTCTCTAGAATGCATCATCAGTCTACCATTGAATCATAAGTCGTTACAACTCCGTCTCAACTTATCACTCCATCCAATCTTTGTCATCCTCCAACGCAGATTGCAAGTCACTTTGGAGGCAGATGGTCCTCTTTTTTCCAGGAAGCATTAAAGACAGCAGTCAACTCGCATATCACTATTACCTCAATAGACATACTGTAGAATGTTGACATACGGTAACTGTTTCTTAGCTGACACCGCAAGTTTTTTATTGGTGGGGAGTACAGAGAAGCACATTTTAAGTTCTGTTTGTTTGAGGTTAAAGCAACTGATCATTCTTCACAGAGTCAAACACGCGATCCCTGTAGCTGTTTATTGCAGTCCCTCAACTGGTAACACAACGCTCTCTAGCTAAGGACACTCAGCGTCTCGCCGGCCGGTGTGGCCGTGCGGTTCTAGGCGCTTCAGTTTGGAACCGCGTGACCACTACGGTCGCAGGTTCGAATCCTGCCTCGGGCATGGGTGCGTGTGATGTCCTTAGGTTAGTTAGGTTGAAGTAGTTCTAAGTTCTAGGGGACTGATGACCACAGATGTTAAGTCCCATAGTGCTCAGAGCCATTTGAACCATTGAACTCAGCGTCTCGCCGGCAGCCTGGATGCGCCACGCATCTTATGCTGGGCCGTGTCACACCGGCAACGCCCGAGCTGTGCACTCGGTCAGATTCCTCCCTGAACGAAAGCACACTTCTTGCTGCATCTCCATTATCTGATGAAGTGTATTCCTCTTCTTCATACATTCACCAAATATCATTACTTTCCAAACATCGTGCAGGCGGCTATGGCCGTAGTCGTCAGCTGCATGGTTACAATTAAACTCCTCCTTCTCCAGTACAGACATATCATCCATTGAACACGTCGTATGCACAGTAAACAATTATGTCTGTCCTCCCAGTCCAGCAGCTAGAGACAGACTGAGCGAATTTCCCGCCATTTGCACTTGCGAACCTTGTGAACTGCCGTCTGATGATGAACTTGTCAGTTCAAAACCGGTTAAGGCGTTATTTACTTAAATAAATAGCATTATTAATAGTGGCTGTTTGTTGTCTTCTTCTTTGTAAGAATCAACCTACATTAAGATATATGTTAGTTCTGCTGCGTCACGATTTTCATTTCCACCATAGTGTGCGAATGAAACGGCGCGACAACTGCAAACGTACTCCAAAATTGAAATACGCGGGACAGCATAACTGGACGTGGTTATGCAATATGAAACCATCTCCAAGATCTATATTTTAAGCTAGAGATATTTTAGCACTACTTTACATATAAAATGCAAATATGGCGTCATCTCAAAAGCAATTGTCGCAATGTAAACATTTCCTAATACTCTATCAGATTAATGCTATAGGTCTCAACATTTATTGATCCACCGAGTGTAGGGGGCCGAAAGTGGAGTTGGTTCCTTATTGCTTATCTTAAAACTTAACAGCTGGATTTGATTATTGTGGTTTGTACTTAGAAAGAAGGAAAATGATGCAACACCTATACAGGGCGAGTCACAAACTATTGCCACCAAGAACAACTCCGAAAGTATGATAGTAGCTGAAACGTTTATGGGACAAAAGTTGCATGGGACAACGGGACCATAATATGACGTTGGTTTTTGGTTGCTAGGTGTGGTCGCTTCAGGGGATGCTGTAGTTTGGTACTTGTTTTCTGATACCGGCTATCGAGACGAATCCAATGATGCCAATGAAGGTCACAAAGGTGGCATGAACGTCCATTTACAGAAGGTGTTCGAAGTGATAACCATTAGTATCAATGCAGTGCTGTAATCTTCTAATCATAGATTGAGTGGTATTCCTTATCACTTCTGCACTAAACGAAGCAAGAATTAGCCAGTCTTTATTCTAGCAGAATTTAATACACTCCTGGAAATGGAAAAAAGAACACATTGACACCGGTGTGTCAGACCCACCATACTTGCTCCGGACACTGCGAGAGGGCTGTACAAGCAATGATCACACGCACGGCACAGCGGACACACCAGGAACCGCGGTGTTGGCCGTCGAATGGCGCTAGCTGCGCAGCATTTGTGCACCGCCGCCGTCAGTGTCAGCCAGTTTGCCGTGGCATACGGAGCTCCATCGCAGTCTTTAACACTGGTAGCATGCCGCGACAGCGTGGACGTGAACCGTATGTGCAGTTGACGGACTTTGAGCGAGGGCGTATAGTGGGCATGCGGGAGGCCGGGTGGACGTACCGCCGAATTGCTCAACACGTGGGGCGTGAGGTCTCCACAGTACATCGATGTTGTCGCCAGTGGTCGGCGGAAGGTGCACGTGCCCGTCGACCTGGGACCGGACCGCAGCGACGCACGGATGCACGCCAAGACCGTAGGATCCTACGCAGTGCCGTAGGGGACCGCACCGCCACTTCCCAGCAAATTAGGGACACTGTTGCTCCTGGGGTATCGGCGAGGACCATTCGCAACAGTCTCCATGAAGCTGGGCTACGGTCCCGCACACCGTTAGGCCGTCTTCCGCTCACGCCCCAACATCGTGCAGCCCGCCTCCAGTGGTGTCGCGACAGGCGTGAATGGAGGGACGAGTGGAGACGTGTCGTCTTCAGCGATGAGAGTCGCTTCTGCCTTGGTGCCAATGATGGTCGTATGCGTGTTTGGCGCCGTGCAGGTGAGCGCCACAATCAGGACTGCATACGACCGAGGCACACAGGGCCAACACCCGGCATCATGGTGTGGGGAGCGATCTCCTACACTGGCCGTACACCACTGGTGATCGTCGAGGGGACGCTGAATAGTGCACGGTACATCCAAACCGTCATCGAACCCATCGTTCTACCATTCCTAGACCGGCAAGGGAACTTGCTGTTCCAACAGGACAATGCACGTCCGCATGTATCCCGTGCCACCCAACGTGCTCTAGAAGGTGTAAGTCAACTACCCTGGCCAGCAAGATCTCCGGATCTGTCCCCCATTGAGCATGTTTGGGACTGGATGAAGCGTCGTCTCACGCGGTCTGCACGTCCAGCACGAACGCTGGTCCAACTGAGGCGCCAGGTGGAAATGGCATGGCAAGCCGTTCCACAGGACTACATCCAGCATCTCTACGATCGTCTCCATGGGAGAATAGCAGCCTGCATTGCTGCGAAAGGTGGATATACACTGTACTAGTGCCGACATTGTGCATGCTCTGTTGCCTGTGTCTATGTGCCTGTGGTTCTGTCAGTGTGATCATGTGATGTATCTGACCCCAGGAATGTGTCAATAAAGTTTCCCCTTCCTGGGACAATGAATTCACGGTGTTCTTATTTCAGTTTCCAGGAGTGTAATATGGCGAATGCCCAAGTGGGACACAATTTCTCACATCTCAGGCCCTATATTTCTTTCTTATTCTAGTGTTCTGGTCTCTCATCTTATTACATGTCCAACTTTTCGTCTCTCATATGTTTGCACCCAAATAACGACCACTTACAAGCAGCGCCTGGCCGTTAGAAAAACTGTGTTATGCTCCGCTGCCACTTTTCACTACTGATGTTAATACGTTACTTGCTTAAATGGCTGATGATAAAAGTTATATAGTAATGCCCACCTCTAAGTGCCTAAAATCGACTACGCCCAACTGTCTTCTAAAAGCGACTGCCTGAAACTTCGCAAAGCAGGTTGAAAAATCATACATTCATGAAGCTTCAGATACCTCCAGCCAAGACCGCTGTTCTAACGATAAATATTTCTTATTACTAGGAATAAATGAACCAATTAATGCTGGACATGATATAAATCGTAGCAATGGACACTAACCACGTTTGTGGCGCTATTTTCACTTGCTTTCATTGTATTCCCTCTCGCTCCAGTTAAGAATGTTCTTGTAACCAGGCAGCTGACTTGATAGATGGCCTACATCCATGGCAAAATACCTCTGCTTCTATTCTCCTTGCTCCTAGTTGCTCCACCTAAGACGTCAATTATAGTCTATTTACTTCGGTTTACAAAATGCGGAAAGTCGTAGAAAAGCGGAACAAAAAATATCCTTTGAATGAACTCGTCACAAACTTTACTGCATTTAATTATAAAAGACGACGAGACGATAGGAAAATGTATAAAGCAATACGAAACTGTTAAAATGGCTCCCCCCATATAACGTCAAATGACCCCACAGATCCAGCAACGTAATTTGTTTGAGTTTTTGTTCACTGTGGTGTCACCGCCAGACACCACACTTGCTAGGTGGTAGCCTTTAAATCGGCCGCGGTCCGTTAGTATACGTCGGACCCTCGTGTCGCCACTGTCAGTGATTGCAGATCGAGCGCCGCCACACGGCAGGTCTAGAGAGACTTCCTAGCACTCGTCCCAGTTGTACAGCCGACTTTGCTAGCGATGGTTCACTGACAAATTACGCTCTCATTTGCTGAGACGATAGTTAGCATAGCTTTCAGCTACGTCATTTGCTACGACCTAGCAAGGCGCCATTATCAATTGCTATTTATCTTGTGATGCATGTACCGTCAGACCGATGTTCACCAATTATGGATTAAAGTTAAGTATTCCAGAAGCTACGTACTATTTTTGCTACTATAAAGACCTTGTCCTGTTCCAGACCTCACGCCATCCTGCGTGAGCTTAAACGCGTGCCCTTCGGCCTCCCGTCCTAGTGGATTGGCTGTCTTGCCAGTCCACAAAATTCACAATCAAAAATTTTACGTTCTAAATCTGAGGTATGATGAAGACTGCGACTAGTAGCAATTCTTTTGTCCTACACTTACATCGAAATACCTGAGAACACCACTAAATGACTTATTAAGACTACAAATATGTTAGTGGTGGACTAGATTAATTAAACTAGTCTTCGCGCTTAAGAAGCCTTATAATGGATTCAAAACTCTAATTAAATAGATCACCAGATGGATTATTACGTCTTCCTGGATAATAAGCGGTGCTTTGTGCAGTACAAATACCGGCACGGCAATGTCGAAGAAGCCCGATTCAAAGAAGTGCGCCTTCTAGAAACCAGGAATGTAGACATGTTAACATAGGCCGCCTGGAGCAAACGACTCCAACAGCACAGCATTTGAATGCCGAACTGCGTGTAGCGAGTGCGTCCGGAAGTAAAAGTTGATTGCTCCATTCAGTATCGTGGCTGTCATTCCGGTCGTAATATACCTCTCGATCGATCCGTATTGTGTGCAACAATACGAGAATGCTCGCTAAAAGTAGGTGCGTGTTACACCGAAACATATGAAGAGAGCGTAACTGGTTGTTCACTAATTATTTGTGATGTCTAAAATTTACATGATATATTTTTTATTATACGGCATTTCTCATTGTTTATTATTCTGCATGGTAGTACAAGTGTAGAGTCGGGCGTTTTCACCACCAGGTCAAGGTAGACATCGCAGTGATTGGGGTCGTCATGATATCAGTGGCGATTCACAATTTAAAAAAAATTAATATTGGCAGCTTTTGCCTATCAGACGTTGGTTGTCTAGTCGATGACACAATTAATTAAAAAGGGACAGAGGAAGGCTACAGTAAGTGAAAGGTCTTTAGGGCATGACATTATTATAAATGAGATCCAGAAAAGCTGAAATGTAATCATCAGTCTTTATTTCAGGACATATCGGTTTCTGCTTTCATTGCCATTTGCAAGTAAATTGGGAATGCAGTGTTTGTTGAGATCATTTAAGCACATAATACGTCTTGCGTATTGGCACTATGACGTCCACATTACGTCGATAGTAAACTGTCAGTGCTCAATTGTTGCTAAAATTACGTAACTGTAATATTCGTTATATATTAAGAGCGTTTTGAGAGTAATTTGACAGTTCTCTTAATGGTATGTTTTATACCACATGCAGCAAACTATATCTTTCGGTATTCTATGTAGTATCTGCAATGCATTTTCAATTTTATACACTGGGTGGTGTTGACTTTTCAGATGGAGAAAGCAATTCGAACAGTTATTGTCGCTATCTCTGACGTGCTCCTTCAATATAACGTTAAAATTTCATCTTATTTGACCGATGTAAAAGTTATAGCAGTTGTTACAGCGATGATGTTATTTCCCACTGGTATGATTTTGACGTAGGCTGTCATTGGTTGTAGATGTTTGTTTTTAATTTTACCTTTGTTGTTCCAATATTTGAATAAAGTTTTTTAGTAGAATTTGTGTTTATATTCTGTTTGTTCATTTAATATTCCTTGTGCGTAGTTGCTCACGTGTATATAAATTTCAAATTCTTCAAGAATGTTCATAGTGGGACCTTTGGGCATTCTGTGCAGTATTTACAATGCATTTTCAATTTTATCGACTGTGCAGTGTTGATTTTTCAAATGGAGAAAGAAGCTCGATCGATTATTATCGCTATGTCTGGTGTGCTCTTTGAATCTAATGTTAAAATTTAATCTTGTGTGACCGGTGTAGAGGCTACAGCAGTTGTTACACGTGATTTTATATACACCTGGGTTAGCATATTCTGAGAATTTAGTGTTGCCCGAATGTAGCTTCATTTTGAGATTGTTGTTAGTACCAAAGGCTATCCGTGTATTCCGAGTTTTGAACAATGGATTTGTGTTGTTGAATATTTGAGTTAAGTAAATTGTCCGTATACAGAGGGGTCCAAAAAAATGTATCCACAGTTTAAAAGTCCATAACTGGCAAACTAATTGACGGAGTTGTCTCGTGTTTGGTAGTGTAATAGTTTGTAGTTCCGGAAATCGCCACACAAGCGTTGTATTGCGTTGTTTTGTTTTGTCATATGACAGTCGCCAGATAGTCAGTGTTTTGTTCTTAGTTGCACCTAGTGACTCGGGTAACCATGGCTGGCGCAAGACTTACATTCGATGAAAGGAAGTCACTTTTGAAGTGGTATTTTAAGTACAAAAACATTGAGGTTCAACGGAAATGAATATCAAACAGAGCCACCGACACGTTTAACTATTCGTCGCACTCTACACAAATTTGAAGCCGAAGGCTGTGTTAAAGATGTTCACAAACAACGATCTGGACGACCTGTAACAGTAACAAGTCCAGCTAACTCCCGTTGTGTGTTACAGCAATTCACTCGCTCACCACAGAAGTCTGTGAAACAATGTGCCTGTGAAACTGAAGTGAGTCGCTCAAGTTTTCGACGAATTTTGAAGACAGCACAGTGGAAGTGCTACATTCCACGAATGCTACATGCAGTGAACGAGGACGACCCAGATCGTAGAATGGAGTACTGCGAGTGGTTTGCTAACATGGTGCGCAACGACGAAGAGTTTGCAGAGATGATTGTGTGGTCTGATGAGGCACAGTTCAAACTCAATGGTATACTAAATCGCCACAATTGCATCTCCTGGGCCGCCGAAAATCCGAACGTCTGCCATCCGAGACTTGTATGGAGACGGAAGAGCTTACTTGCAACAAGATGCTGCCCCAGCCCACTACCAAAATCGTGTTAGGGAGTATCTCGACGAAAATCTACCAGGAAGATGGATAGGCCGTAGAGGTGCTGTGGAGTATCCACCACGTTCCGCAGACGTAACTCCTCTGGACTTTTACCTGTGGGGAACACTAAAGGGCGTCGTTTATTGACTTAAGCCACGCACATTGGATGAACTTCGAGAATCCATCGTACATTCATGTGCACACATCCAACTGAACACGTTGCAGTCAGTAGTTCGTGCTGCAGTTCGGCGGCATCGTTTGTGTCTGGATGTTAATGGTGACCATTTCGAACACCTACAGTGATATCTTTAAGTTGCACTTCAAGCTACACTTTCACCAAAAATGAGACAACTCCGTCAATTAGTTTGCAAGCTATGGACTTTTAACAGGGGATACATTTTTTTGGACCCCTCTGTATACTTCGTTTTATATTTGGTTGATGTTTCCCTCGCTAGGCGTATTTTGTTGTGTATTGTGATGTGTTTGGCTGTCATGTCTTTGATGTACCCGTATAGTTTTGTGGCTATTCCGGATTGAAATTGTTTTTGTAAATTATGCAAGGAAGTGTGCCTAGTTCTTTTTGAATTACTTGTTTTTCTAGCGATTAGTTAATTAGTCTATTGATCGTTGAGTGGAAGTATGAACATTTCTACAGTTTAGGATGGCAGGGGTTGGCGTTTACAACATTATCCGTAGTGGTAGATTTTCTATAAATATCAACTTTATAGTAGTTAAAACTTCCTGGCAGATTAAAACTGTGTGCCCGACCGAGACTCGAACTCGGGACCTTTGCCTTTCGCGGGCAAGTGCTCTACCATCTGAGCTACCGAAGCACGACTCACGCCCCCTACTCACAGCTTTACTTCTGCCAGTATCTCGTCTCCTACCTTCCAAACTTTGGAAGGTAGGAGACGAGATACTGGCAGAAGTAAAGCTGTGAATACCGGCCGTGAGTCGTGCTTCGGTAGCTCAGATGGTAGAGCACTTGCCCGCGAAAGGCAAAGGTCCCGAGTTCGAGTCTCGGTCGGGCACACAGTTTTAATCTGCCAGGAAGTTTCATATCAGCGCACATTCCGCTGCAGAGTGAAAATCTCATTCTTTATAGTAGTTGCTATCTTTGCTAATTGCGAGGTATTCTTTTGTAGCTACTGTGGGTCCTCAGCACAGTATCCTGTCCTCTGTACTCTACTGAGTGCTCAGTACATTGTTTCAGACAATACACTGATGATCCAAAACGTTATGGCCTCTGCTCAATGCTACGTTGAATGCCTCCTGGTGGTGTTGCGGGCCCGTGAGACAGTAAGGGAAGAATGTAAACGGAAGGGAGACGAATGGGTGGTCATCATAGCGAAGATACGGGCCGGAAATGCTGAAATCAGATGATATAATCTGTGTTGACAAAGGGCACATTGTTGTGGCGTTGCAGCTGGCGTATTGCTGTCGTGAGCGCCTATGGACAGTGGTTGAAGGATGATGAAATAACGATTAAGCCATATAGTATTGGATGACCACATTTCACCGCAAATCATAGAGGTTGGAGGATCCAGCACTGTGTAATCCAGGATGACAGCGATCTATGGCAGATCTGACGGCAAAGTACAGTGGTGGTGCGGGCACAAGTGTTTAGGAGCACACCGTTCAAAGGCCACTGTTGAACACGGAGCTCCATATCGCATAATCCCTATGTTTCCCTGTCTTGATGCAAAGACGTCGTCAGTTACGATTGCAGTGGACACAGCATCACTGAGGTTTCACAGTGGATCAATAGAAACGTGTCACCTGTCGAATGAATCGCATTTTTGATACACCAAGTTGATGGTTGCGTTCTTACAAGTCGTCTCCCAGGCGAAAGGCTGCCCGAAATATGCGCTGTGCCACAGATACCGGCCGGTGAAAGCAGAATTATGCTATGGGGTACATTGACCTGTACTTCCAAGGGATCTGTGGTTCTAATCGGAGGGCCGGCCGCGGTGGCCGTGCGGTTCTAGGCGCTTCAGTCCGGAACCGCGTGACTGCTACAGTCGCAGGTTCGAATCCTGCCTCGGGCATGGATGTGTGTGATGTCCTTAGGTTAGTTAGGTTTAATTAGTTCTAAGTTCTAGGCGACTGATGACCTCAGAAGTTAAGTCGCATAGTGCTCAGAGCCATTTGAACCATTTTTTGCTAATCGGAGGCATCACGACAGCAGTGAACTGAGTGAACATTATTGCGGACCACCTGTATCGCTTCATGCTTGAAGTCTTCCCCTACGGTGACGACACCTTCCAGCAGGATAACTGTCCGTGTTGCAAGGTCAGAATCACGTTACAATCATTTGAGGGGCATCATGGTAAACCCACATTGATGTCGTGGCTAGCAAATGTGCCTGATCTGTACCCACTGGAATACGTATCGGGCGCCAGCTGTGTGCCTGTAAACCACCATCCCGTAATTTGAGTGAATTTCTTGACCTGTGAATAGACATCTGGTTCCACATACAATGATCAGCCGTAACATTATGACTATCGACCTCCTATCGATATAAACCTGTCTAGCAGCGTCACCTGGCGAGGAATGACTGCTACTCAGATACACACATGGTGCCTGTAACATCAGTGAGCGTGCTATCCGCGTGTAGAATGGGGAAGGCGTATCATCTATCCGAGTTTGACCGAGGGCAGATTGTGATGGCCAGGAGGCTCGACAAGAGCATTTCGGAAGCTGCACGACTTGTTGGGTGTTCAAGGAGTTCTGTGGTGATGTTTTCAACACGTTTTGAAACCAAGGTGAAACCACGTCCAGACGCCGTGGTATTGGGCGGCAGCCCTTCATTACGTATGTCGGACGTCGTAGGCTAAGCAGACTGATAAAACTGGACAGGCGGCGAACAGTGGCGGAGCTAGCATCAGACGTTAATGCTGGGCAGAGTACAACTGTCTGAACACACAGTATACCGAACATCCCTAACGATGGGCCACCGGAGCCAAACGACCCAGGCATGTGCTAATGTCAACATCACATCATCGGCAACTACAACTGAAATAGGCACGTGACCATCAGCACTGCATGCTCCTTTTCATCATGCCGATGGGAGGATTATTGGAATCCGCCGTCTTCCAAGGGAACAGCTCCTTGACACCTTTACTGTGGGATGGAGACAAGCTGGCGGCGGCTCCATAGTGCTCTGTGGAACATTCACGTGGGCATCCATGGATCCAGTGGAATTCGTGAAGGGACCATCCCGGCCAAGGTATATCGTACACTTGTCGCGGACCAAGTACACCGCCTTCATGACTCTCGTGTTTCCAGATCGCAGTGGTACTTTTCAGCAAGGTAATGCGCCATGTCACAACCAGGAGTGTGATGGAGTGGTTCGAGGAACGCAGTGGTTAGTTCCAGTTGATGTGCTGGCACCTCAACTCGCCAGATCTGAACCCGATCGAACACTTTTAGGATGTGATTGTGAGCTCATCCTCCCCAGGAATATACGGGAATTGGTGACTTTTGCGTGCTGATATGCCACCTCTCTTCAGTGACCTACCAAGGCGCCATTGCTTCCCTGCCACGAGACGTCGACGCTGTCATCCGTGCCACAGGTGGACATACCGACTATTAGGGAGGTGGTCATGACGTTCTTCCCGATCTGTGTACTTCCGGAATCCTCTCAAGAACTTGTCGAATCCATGCCAAGCATAATCTCTGTTATACTGTGTTTTAAAAGTGGAATAACACGCTATTAAACTATTAAACAGGTAATCATAACATCTTGGGTCATCGGTGTAAGTTAGCATCAGCCGTTTTTTTTATTTATTTATTTTTATTTTTTTTAAATATTAGGTGGAGCCCCTCCATGCCCACACCGGCATGATGGCCAACTCAAAAGGTCTAGTGCCATCTCTGCATAAGGGTTAGTGTTCACTTAAGTGAGGTGTCGCAGGATGTGGGTACTACGATGTTTGTGTACGTCTGGTTAAGGTTAACCATTAACTCGCGCTCATCTAGAGATATATCGGGTCGAAAGTCGAACGAAGGGTAGCGGTTTGAAGGGCAGAGGGAAGAAAAGTACCAAGGCAAGAGCCAAGGGAAAAAAATCCTCTGCGATAGTTAGGTCGGGTAGTAAGGGCAGTAGCGGATGTCTTGCTGCCTGCGATAGGTCATGCAAGGGTAGGTTTTGTTAGTAGTGGGTATCATGCATGACGATACCTTTGACGTTGTGCGGTGCTGTTGCTCGGCGGCTGTCGCTGGATGCCGGTGTTGAACTCTCGATCAGCGTCAGCATCCTGCAAGAGTTAGGTTTATCATTGTTTTGTGTCCGATAGGTCATATACCGGATTCACAGTGTAGGGTGATGTTGGCGGATTGCTTGTGCGTCAGTGGGCTAGCTCGTCGGTTTCCCTGCTGTGACCTGTTGGTCGGCTCTAGTAGCAGCTGGTAATTTCCAGTGTACGTTGCTGATATGTAGGGGCTTGCCGACGTTTGTCGCTTGTTGGTGTATGTTGGCTTGCCATAGGTGGTTGTGACCTAGCTAGTGGTGTCTTTGGCCGCTTATGCTTCCACCTATGGTTGTGATCGTAGTTTCCCAGAGTAAGGGTGAAATCTAGGCGCTCAGTCCGGAACCGCGCGACTGCTACGGTCGCAGGTTCGAATCCTGCCTCGGGCATGGGTGTGTGTGATGTCCTTAGGTTAGTTAGGTTTAAGTAGTTATAAGTTCTAGGGGACTGATGACCAAAGATGTTAAGTCCCATAGTGCTCAGAGCCATTTGAACCAAGTAAGGGTGAAAGAATTGTTCGAGTGTCTCGAGTTCCTGTATTGTCGTGTGGCGTGTTTTTTGAATACTTCCTTGAGCGTCAGCCGCTACAATGCTCTCTTTTTGTATTGCGAGAACCGGCATCCCACAACAGATTTATCTTATAAGTTGGTCATTCAGCACAAAGTGGTATTCCGTGAAAGAAGGTAAGCATAGTGAGCAGTATTAAGACGCCCGCCAGCGGCTGAAACTGAGGGAGGTGGTCCAGTCAGTAAGACCTTGGACTGATATTCGAGAGGAACGCTATATAGATCCCTATCTTGCGAATCCAGATTTAGGTTTGTCGTGGTTTCCAAAATGGCTCTGATCACAATGGGACTTAACATCTGAGGTCATCAGTCCCCTAGAACTTAGAACTACTTAAATCTAACTAACCTAAGGACATCACACACATCCATGCCCGAGGCACGATTCGAACCTGCGACCGTAGCGGTCGCAGGGTTCCAGGCTGAAGAGTCTAGAACCGCTCGGTCACTGCGGGCGGCGTCGTGGTTTCGCTTAACTACTGAGGCCGAATGGGGATCAGGATATTTCATTCGAAAATAACGCAGTCGGTGTTCTTCTGTAACCTTTTCCTGCTACAGCTTGTGCTTCTCACCTAAACAATCTCGTTATCTATGGGACTTTTGACTTGATTCTTACTCACCTGCTTCCACTGACTGGAGTATTTCATTCACATCGTACGGAGAATTTCATAGGGCTGATGTATTCCTTGAATATCTTCTTTCCTCGTGTCCATTTGCCAGTGCTGAGAACTTACAGTTGGAAAACTAGTAACTCTAAACCTGTACGTATCATGCAGAGAATTAAAGAGATCTTTAAGCGACCTTTCACTTCCATTTCACTTCATTTTGAAACATCACGAGAAGATTTGTTCGTTGTAAATACCATATTCCCTGATCGTGTATGAAACCCTATGTTGATCATGACCTAAAGCAGTACTCAAACATTTCTGGGCTGACACCTGCCGCTACGGATATGTCTCTCCTACAACAGAGGAGTTACGCTTGTTTATTACTATAATGTTCTATCAAAATTGCAGACAAATGTGAGTGCAAACTAACCCATCATATAAATCCAATTGATTTTTTTAAAAAATTGGATACAGTGTCAAATAGAATGGAGACTAAATTTTTAAAAAATTACGCGCTGGAAAATGGCTCGCAGAATAATATGAGGCTGACATGGAAGAGCCGTTAATTTCGACCCAGCAGACATTTCTTTCAAACAATCCTCAAACACATATACCAATACATTCACATGGGTTCTGCACAAAAAATCGTACGCAATTTTTCTTAAAAATTAAACAATATTTTGTTCTCCATAAGCGCTAGTATTCCCCACTATGCAATTTGGCAATTTGCTAAGTAATTTACATTAAATTCTATATATCTCACAATGGTATTTGTGTCAATTTGTGCTATTTCTAAACAGATTTTTCAGAAGATATCTTAAACTCTTGGGATCAGATCACTGACATATACCAACATTCTCAGAATGAGGTGTATAGTGACTCATCGGTAGGCCAAATAGTTTTGGATCAGATGGCACCACAGAAAGCGAGACAAAATAAATAACTACTTGAATGCTATAGTTTTCAAAATTTACTCTACACTTTTCTCATAGCAATAATGATGCACATTTACTCAGCTTCCTTTCCACAAGTGAAGGCCAGACTTCTCCACTTCTGAAGAGGACCTACAAGTATGGTACAATCAATATGCGTAGTTGCCAGAAGACACATGAAGCTGTGTTTAAAGTGTGGTTTAAGAGTTTAAGATATGAACTGGACGCAGTGGAAATTATTTTTCAAAAAAAGTAATGAACGCATGAATTGTTAGCAGACTCGTACTCAGCAGCCTTGGCAAGTTAAACTGGATGTCATGACAACATTAAACGTTCGACTGCATTCTTCTACATCATCTGACCATTGTGATCGTGTTGTAAATTAGGAAGGGTCGAACTAGAATACTAATTTCGTCTTGAAGTAACTAACACAGTTGTATTCAACGTTAATTTCAATTACTCTCTTTTTATTTATTTTCATCACGTCATATTCCTGCTTTTATTTTTGTAAATTATTCACATTAGATTTTTTCTTAAAAAAATTAGTAATGCATCAGTACTTCTCCCTCTTAACATTATTACATACTTCCCTGAAGTAGATACCTTTCCATAATATTCTGTATTTTTCTGCAATCCGCATTATGACGCAAGAGAAATTATTTATTCATATGCCCTAGTCTGTGTATATAGTAGTTTCCTGACATGGCTTGTTGCAATGATTATTGGTACAGTGACAGGCAGTGCAGGTAGAGTGTAGTACAGATATTAAAGGGTGTCCAAATTACTTACCTGAAGCTTTATTCAGTTGCGTCAAGCCAATAGTGTTATCGCACACCTTTTTCAACTTGTTTCATGACTTTTCATTATTTCACTTGTGTTCTTTCATATGACACTTCAAATATTTTTGTTTCGTGAGACAGCACGGTCTGCCTAACGCAGTAAGTACTGAGATTTTTCGAAGCTGTATTCTACATTTTACTCGAGGAAGAAATAGTGGTATACACGTTTCAAATCACGTGCGCTGCACTCTGAAATCCCTTTGACGTGGGATAAAAAATCTCGTCGATTCGGCTCTACGTGTGAGCAGAACAGTTCCGGGTCGTATTTATACGTCCCCGGGTATTATATGTTCCACGAGACACATAGTATTCGTATTCCATTTCCGTAGTCTCATATGTATTTCGTTACTCCCGGGAATTCTATTTTTATGCGTACGTATATGATAACCGAAAGCAGAAAGCTTAAGATAGGTTAAAGTCTAGTTATGGTAAAGTATTTTTCGATGTTTGAATGTCGTTTCACGTTTGCATCTTGTAAAGATACAGTAATAGTAAATTGGTTTTATTTAATAAGACTGCTTGCCACATCTGCTTTCATCAAATAATATCCGTTGCAAATACAAACAGTGGTACATCTTGGACAAAGATGTTTACTTTTTGCAACATTAGCTGTGGGAGCATTTCGAAGCAATAGGGGAAAACGTCAGATGGCGGTACAATCTGTGCGTATTGCAGGGCTCGGTATGGTACACCAGAGCATAGGTTAGTAAAGGTTACTATTTTCTGCAGGATTTAAGAGAGTGCATAGGGCTCAGTTAAAAGGATTAATGATAAGTAATAAATACATTGGTCCTGACCGCTTACGAACCTGCGATATGTACAGTAATAATTGACTGAAATAGGATGTACCAGATTTTTTTTCCTCTCATCGTATCCTAATATGAATAATTTCACAGACTATGTAGATACGTATGTAAGTCATCACTCACCCAATATTTATGAGATTATTTCGTCCTGACGGAAAATATTTCAGTGCATTGTGTCAATAGCTACGTTGTGAAAACTTACTATTTCCAAGGATATTCAGACAAACTACGGCCGGCTTCAGTTTACGACTACCCAGATGGATCCTAACTGTAATGATTTGGATTCCCGCGATACGCATATTTCTGCCCTCAGCTACGATTTACTCGACTATTCCCTCTCTCAGACAAAGCATCTGTCTCCCTAGAGGAAACTATTGCGATCTTGGAGGTCATTACAAACCGCCAAGCCTGCTGATTACTCCCCGACTCTAAAAGTGCATTGGTAACCATATCTGACGCCCTATGGAGCACGAGGACAAATAAATACAAGTTGCAAATCCGTGTAGTCCTGTGTTAAGCAAGGCAAAACTATAGGGTTCATCTGAGTAAATGCACGCTCTGCTATCTAAGGCAATGAGCGAGCTGATGAACATGCAAAGGAAGCTACTCGCAGAGCATTATTACTGAGTCTCGAACTCCCGTTTACGGAATTTAATCCCTTCATCAACGAGAACGCAGTCACTGACTGGCAGGAAGAATGGATCCTTGCATCTAATTTCAAGAAAAAAAGTATTATGTATACATTCAGCCTGCAGTGCCATCACAACCCTGGTTCGCTTCCTTTAATTTACACAGAATGTTAGAATACCCAGTATTATCAGGATGAGGGTTAAGCATGGTAGTTTATAGACCTATGTGCACGGAATTCATTTGTTAGATTCTCTCAAACGCGAAAGCCACCGTAATTCGCCAGGAGAATGCAAGAAGTGCAGCGCACACATAGAAGTTTTTCTACATAAGAAGACTGACGTTCCTCAACCAACTTCCATCCACTCTCTGTTCTGTTCTAAGTACCCACAAATAACTGGTGTTCTTTCAAGGTGTATTTTTAACAGAGAACATTCGGTAGTAACAACATAATGCCAACGCATAGCGAAGGGTGTCCATAAATTATTTTTACAACTTAAGACTTTATTAACTTTAAAACTATACGAGATGTTAACAGATGGTTTTCAACATCTTATAAAGTTTTTTTTTACCTTCAGGGGACGCAATTTTAAACGAAAACTGATCTTGAAAACCGGATAAAATGTGGATGCCGCAGGAGGAAACTCAGTATGTGACATGGTTCATACAGACGACGTCCGATACGCAAGTGCAACGAAACTTTCGAACACGGTATGGAAGGCAACAACCGTCTAAACCACATTACGGACTTATCATACGTAATCTGTGGAAACAGGTAGTGTTCTCCATGAAAAGAGTGCGGGTCGCCCATGTGTTTCAGACGCCAACGGTATGCGTCTGCAAGGAGTCCGACAAAATTGTTGCGTACTCTGTCCAGAGAGTTGGAAATGAGACGTACAACAGTCAGTTTCTAGATGAAAAGTTTCCGGATAGGTGAACTGGACGAGATGGTTCAATTCGATGGTTGCCACGACCCCTTGACCTCATGCCAATAGACTTCTTCCTGTAAAGGATTTGGTGTACCGAGAGCACTTAAAGACACGCATTCACAATGCATTTGAACAAGTCACCGTGGAGATCTCGACTTGTGCGTGGAGGGAAATGGAATTCCGATTAGGCATTAACCGTGCCACTAAAGGTGCACATATTGACGTGTATGAATGAGGAAACAAAACTTACATTATCGCATGTTGACAACCATTTTTCAGTATCTGGTACGGTTTTAAAGGTATTACAAAGTCCTAAATTGTAAAGATAATTTATGGACACCCTGTATTTTCATTTGTTTGTGTTAGACTTCGAACATTTATTTGTAAATATGTAATATTAATGCGTACAATTGGGTATATTTCATGTTTTAAGTGCTATTTCTGCTTAACTTGATGATATAGCTTTATGTACATTGTTTGTGGCTCAATGGTTTGTTGACAAAGGCCGAGAAAATTTGAAAAATTCCCTCTCTCATTGGTCGCGCTGTTTTCTTGCCATGAAACACCTGCGCACTCAGTGCTCAGCTGTATTGGCTAGAGGGGCAGCTATACACCACCCATTAAAATCACTTGATAATTGACACTTCACGCGATGTAGCTGGTTTCGTGCAATCATAGCACTCAACATCACGCCTGTACCGTTCGCTGTTGCCAAACTACCATAAATATTAGTTCACTTTCGATTACTTATCTGGCTTTCTTTCATGATGGTTTGAATTCCTGACTTTCTTATTTCGTATTTCATCACACACGATAATAAACGCAAACACACGCACACACTCACACACACAGCTACGCTAATATATTAGACACGCTTCATACATAGCATTGACCAAACACTACTGGATCCATCCGCACAACACTTAGATCTACATCTACATGGTTACTCTGCAATTCACACTTAAGTGCCTGGCAGAGGGTTCATCGAACCATTTTCATATTACTTCTCTAGCATTCCACACTCGAATGGCGTGCGGGAAAAAGGAACACCTAAATCTTTCCGTTCGAGCCCAGATTTCTCTTATTTTATTATGATGATTCATCGCCATTTATACAGTTATTATGATCACAGAGATCGGCTTACATTAGATAAGCGTAACACCGAATTCTTGAAGGATGCACTAAATCATTTCGACTGGGGCACCAAAGTCAAATGTACAAGAGTGTTAAGGTGTCAACTGCACTGCGTAATAGCAAGTGCATAAACCTCACGTCTAGTAGTTCGTAGGTTCGAATCTCCTCAACGAAAGCAAGGGTTTTTTTATTCCTAAAGCTAATCAAAAAACTTTACTATCATTCTTATTCGATTATTTGATTTAAATGTATTTTTTATTTCTGATACCTTAACGTGTCGTTTTTATCATAGTACTGACTTTTCAATTTGCGCTTATTTTGTTCCTACCATTCTTTTTCCGTTTGGCTCTGAGCACTATGGGACTTAACATCTATGGTCATCAGTCCCCTAGAACTTAGAACTACTTAAACCTAACTAACCTAAGGACATCACATAACACCCAGCCATCACGAGGCAGAGAAAATCCCTGACCCCGCCGGGAATCGAACCCGGGAACCCGGGCGTGGGAAGCGAGAACGCTACCGCACGACCACGAGATGCGGGTTTTCCGTTTGGAATCTGCTCGTGTCGCCCATAATCTGCTACCAAGTGCCAACCAGGACTGCTCATCGGCTGTAAATGCGGCTGGTCTGTTGGATACACTGCACGTGACGCGGTTTTAGTTAGGTTAAGACGTGAGTTCAAACTGAGACCGTCTATCTCAGTAGAGGATTGGTCACTTAAAATCAGCTGCGTACAAAGCATCTCCCATTTCCGTCATACCTCGCGGCTGTCACTACCAACATATCTCCGCTTATTGATGGTTTACTGATAGCAAAATCGATTTTCAATCACATAGTGATCATCTTCAGTGCTGTGGTGTACAAATTAAACTCATAGGCACTGGTAACAAGTTATTATCAGTAACCAAAACTGAGAAACGATCACAATAATACTGTGATCGTTTCTCAGTTTTGGTTACTGATAACTTGATACCAGTGCCTATGAGTTTAATCTGTACACCACAGCACCGAAGATGATCACTATGTGATTGAAAATCGATTTTGCTGTCGATAAACCATCAATATTACGGCCAACGCTGACCTTCCTTTTAATTTAACATATATGGTCGTTGTGCACACAGCACTCCATGGAGTCGCCAATCAATATCTCCGCCGTACAGATTAACAGCATTTGGGAAGTTACCCGCTGTGTTTGTGTGTCCCTATAACCCAGCGGTAGCTGGCAACGAACGTGGCAACACTGCAGCGGCAAGCGACAGACGTCAACTATCAAGTAATTTTAATCAGACTGTTACAATGAGCCGGCCGGGGTGGCCAAGCAGTTAAAGGCGCTACAGTCTGGAACCGTGTGACCGCTACGGTCGCCGGTTCGAATCCTGCCTCGGGCATGGATGTGTGTGATGTCCTTAGGTTAGTTATGTTTAAGTAGTTCTAAGTTCTAGGGGACTGATGACCTTAGAAGTTAAGTCCCATAGTGCTCAGAGCCATTTGAACCATTTGCTACAGTGAGATGGCACACAACGTCAGAGGAAACGACACCAACATCAGTCCCGAAACATTCTCGTGCCACAATGTATGCAATGTTATTGCAGACGGCGATGCACATTATGTCCTAGAAGCTGGGCAGGAAAGCAGGAGGTGAGATACAAATGGCACCGCTGGTGACGTCAGTCAGTGGTGTAGCACGTCGCACTGCCGGTGTGCCGACAGACTCCCGAACATGTCCCGGCTGATCTATGACTGGCGTCGCGCGGAACTAAAGGGCTATCAGATGGTCACCAGTCACTGGGTTCGATACTGTTGATAAAGGACGCTGACGCCCGTGCTGACTGTGGGAGCTATCCATTTCGCCGTAGGCTGTGATGCAAACTAAATTAATCGTGCGCGGAATGACACAGAGATTAGCAGCCGGTGATTGACAGGCGGCGTGCGGTTTATGGGATCCGTGTCCGCTTACGGACGCCACCAGCTGGTGCCATCTAACGCAGTAATGATTGCTGCAAACCCGCAGTGCCTGCCTGCCTGCCGGCCCCTTTAAGCTGTCCGAACGAGGACTTCGTCGATGCCGTTGCAACGTTTCAGGGACTATTTTACACTGCTGGCCATTAAAATTGCTACACCACGAAGATGACGTGCTACAGAATCGAAATTTAACCGACTGGGAGAAGATGCTGTGATATGCAAACGATTAGCTTTTCAGAGCATTCACATTAGGTTGGCGCCGGTGGCGACACCTGCAACGTGCTGACATCAGGAAAGTTTCCAACCGATTTCTCATACACGAACAGCAGTTGACCGGCGTTGTCTGGTGAAACGTTGTTGTGATGCCTCGTGTAAGGAGGAGAAATGCGTACCATCACGTTTCCGACTTTGATAAAGGTCGGATTGTAGCCAATCGCTATTGCGGTTTATCGTATCGCGACATTGCTGCTCGCGTTGGTCGAGATCCAATGACTGTTAGCAGAACATGGAATCGGCGTGTTCAGGAGGGTAATACGGAACGAGGTGCTGGATCCCAACGGCCTCGTATCACTAGCAGTCGAGATGACAGGCATCTTATCCGCATGGCTGTAACGGATCGTGCAGCCACGTCTCGATCCCTGAGTCAACAGATGGGGACGTTTGCAAGACAATAACCATCTGCACGAATAGTTCGACGACGTTTGCAGCAGCATGGACTATCAGCTCGGAGACCACAGCTCGGAGACCATGGCTGCGGATACCCTTGACGCTGTATCACAGACAGGAGCGCCTGCGATGGTGTAGTCAACGACGAACCTGGGTACACAAATGGCAAAACGTCATTTTTTCGGATGAGTCCAGGTTCTGTTTACAGCATCATGATGGTCGCACCCGTGTTTGGCGACATCGCGGTGAACGCACATTGGAAGCGTGTATTCGTCATCGCCATACTGGCGTATCACCCGGCGTGATGGTATGGGGTGCCACTGGTTACACGTCTCGGTCACCTCTTGTTCACATTGACGGCACTTTGAACAGTGGACGTTACATTTCAGATGTGTTACGACCCGTGGCTCTACCCTTCATTCGATCCCTGCGAAACCCTACATTTTAGTAGGACAATGCACGACCGCATGTTGCAGGTCCTGTAATTGCCTTTCTGGATACAGAAAATGTTCGACTGCTGCGCTGGCCAGCACATTCTCCAGATCTCCCACCAATTGAGAACGTCTGGTCAATGATGGGCGAGCAACTGGCTCGTCACAATACGTCAGTCACTACTCTTAATGAACTGTGGTACCGTGTTGAAGCTGCATGGGCAGCTGTACCTGTACACGCCATCCAAGCTCTGTTTGACTCAATGCCCAGTCGTATCAAGACCGTTATTACGGCCAGAGGTGGTTGTTCTGGGTACTGATTTCTCAGGATGTAGGCACCCAAATTGCGTGAAAATGTAATCACATGTCAGTTCTAGTATAATATATTTGTCCAATGAATACCCGTTTATCATCTGCTGTTCTTCTTGGTGTAGCAATTTTAATTGCCAGTAGTGTACATACAGTTGATATAGCATCACCGAGTATCTATCTTCCGTCTCCCGTTCTGAAGATGCTGCTTATCAACCCACTTCTACATCGCCTTACCCTACATTCGTACTGTACTCTGCTGTTGACACAGTTCAGCACCTCTGGCTGTAGTCCGCACACCCCTAGGAGCCATCTTGCGCCTCTTCTCCTCAGTGATACGAATCTGACGACTTCGGGCAAACCGTATTCACAGCAGCAGTCGCCAGCCTTAACAGTCAAAAAACGCCTCAGCACATTAATAATCGGAGAGCCATTGCTCAACTTTTTACTTTCGGTTCACCCAAAAATTTATCCGTACAGCAATTAGTATTTTAATGCACGTCTAATATTTATTGAAGCCATTTCCACCGAAACTGTGTAAAAAAGGAAGGAAGATAGCGATTTAATGCACCGTCAGCAGCGAGGCCATTAGAGACGGAAATGGGGAAGGATGAGGAAGGAAGTTGGTAATGTCGTTTTCAGAGGAACTATCGTGGCATTCGCGTTAATAGATTTAGGGAATTATTCGGGCCTTCTAGAATTAAAGCCAGTCAGAGACTAATTAGCTGCAATTCTATGTGTGCTGTCATGCATCCGATGTTGACGGTGCAGTTCATTTAAGTCATTTATGCTTCACTGCGTTTCAATTCGCCCTAAGGTTAGTGTGGTAGTGCAGCAAAATAGCTGTGCTATAGACTTACCATATGTTGACATAACTGGGCCATCCTTCTGCTGCAGTAAGTGCCAGTAAATTTTGGATTTGGTGCGAAGTAATCTGCCACACACTACTATCAAATTTCATCAAATGTCTGTTTGACAAAGCATTATAATATCTGCATATTGTAAGTAGGCTGTTTATGTTTTCTTATTGGCAACGTTACGTAGCGCTCTGTATGAAAATCACTGGCTGTGCTGTGTGCAGTCTGTGGCTAGTTTGCATTGTTGTCTGCCATTGTAGTGTGGGGCAGCGGCAGCTGGATGTTAACAGCGCGTAGCGTTGCGCAGTTGGATGTGAGCCGCCAGCAGTGGTGGACGTGGGGAGAAAGATGGCGGAGTTTTGAAATTTGTAAGACTGGATGTCATGAACTACTATATATATTATGACTATTAAGGTAAATACATTGTTTGTTCTCTATTAAAATCTTTCATTTGCTAACTATGCCTATCAGTAGTTAGTGCCTTCTGTAGTTTGAATCTTTTATTTAGCTGGCAGTAGTGGCGCTTGCTGTATTGCAGTAGTTCGAGTAACGAAGATTTTTGATGAGGTAAGTGATTTTTGAAACGTATAGGTTAATGTTAGTCAGGGCCATTCTTTTGTAGGGATTTTTGAAAGTCAGATTGCGTTGCGCTAAAAAATATTGTGCTTCAGTTTAAGGACAGTCATGTATAATTGTTTTAAGGCGACGATTCAATATAAACTCAAAGCCACCTATTCACACATGAAAATCAGTTTATTTCTATCACCTCAAGTTAGCTCAGCACTTCGGCTCCCAGTACGTCGACCACAACTGATTACACAGCAGTTATGCTGGTCACGAACGCTGCAACGTACATCAGGCGACATCATTGAGTACAAAAACGGTTTCTGAGGCTAATCTCAAATCTGCTGAGGGTATTCCTCGTGTCAGAACTCCATATAGTGGAAGACGTACCCTTTACTGTACGCCAGGTTTTTCCAGTAGGGGCCTCAAACGTGATTCATCCGTGTCGTTGATTCAAGGTTCCATACACTGAAACAGCACACAATAGCAAGCACTGTGCACAATCAAAAACTTGGTTGCCCAACAGGATAAGCGCTTTCGTTAGCAGTCTTAAAAGTTTTGATTTCAAGCAAAGAGGACAACACGCTAATACCGTGTAACATTGCGCCTAGGTTTGAGAACAGCCTCAGTTCGGCAATGGAGAGAGTCCACAGGCTTGCCACATCCATCAGACACCAATCATTGAGCATTAGATTCCATATACATTAAGGTGACAAAAGTCATGATGTGGCAATATGTTCGTACACAGATAGCGGTAGTATTGTGTACACAAGGCATAAAAGGGCATTACGTTGGTGGAGCTGTAATTTGTACTCAGGTGATTCAGCTGAAAAGGTTTCAGACGTGACTATCGCACCACAACGGGAAATAACAGACTTTGACCGAGGAATGGCAGTTGGAGCTACATACATTGGACTTTTCATTTCTGAAGTCGTTACGGAATTCAGTATTCCGAGATAGTGTCAAGGTTGTGCAGAGAATACCAAATTTCAGGCATTACCTCTCAGCCAGGATAACGCAGTGAGCGATGGTCTTCTCTTAACGACCGAGAGCAGCAGCGTTTGAGTACAGTTATCAGTGAAAAGGGGCAAGCAAAACCGCCTGAAATCACCGAAGAAATAAATGTGGGAAATAAGACGAAGGTATCCGTTAGGAGCGGCGAAATCTGGCATTAATAAGCTATGGCTGCAGATCACCGACGCGAGCGCGTTTGCTAACAGCAGATCGTCTTCAGTGCCTCTCCTGGGCTCCTGACCGTATTGGTTGGACCCTAGACCACTGGAAAATCGTGGTCTGATCAGATGGGTCCCAATTCCAGTTGGTGGAAGCTTATGGTAGGGTTCTAGTGTGCAGCAGACGCCACGAAGCCATGGATCCAAGTTGTCAACACGGCACTGTTCAAGCTGGTGGTGGCTCCATTATGGTGTGGGCTGTGTTAACATGAAATGGACTGGGTCACCTACTCCAATTGAAACTGTCATTGTCTAGAAGTTGTTGTGTTCGGCTACTGGGACACCAGCTCGAGCCAAACAAAGATGGAACCTTTAGGGATGGCAATGCGCCATGTCATTGGGCGCAGATGTTCGCGACTGGATTGAGTAACATTCCGGACAATTCGAACGGATGATTTTCCCACCCAGACGGCAAGACATAAATTCCATCGAACATTTGTAGCATAGGTCAGTTCATGCATAAAATCCTGCACTGGCAACACTTCCGCAATTATGGACAACTATAGAGGCAGCATAGGTCAACATTATATGCAAGGCACTTCCAACGACTCTTTGAGTTCATGTCACGTCGATTTGCTGCACTACGCCGGGTAAATGGATGTCCGACACGGTATTACGTGGTATCTCATGTGCAGCAGAGTCTCGTATAGGTTAACTGGAGAGGGGACCAACTCGAACCACTGAAAACTCGGACTACCGAAATTTACGTGGGAGAAAGAAATACAGCGATGTTGAAACGAATGCAGGTGTCAAAATACGAAATTTATTGAGGCAAAGCATTTACGTAGTATCACGCCACCGCCTGCAGAGCAGGATGTTGGTTTGTGGCGCCTCGGGCTGTCGTTCCACGTAGCGCTTGGCGGCCCCTGATGCAGCGTAGCCATCGGTGTGACTCATCAACGGTAGAGTCTCGGCCTCATCATCCTAATCACACGCACAGTGCGTTGGGGTGTTAAGCTTGTCAGTTATAGAAGAGTCTGTAACTGCCAACTGTTCGTCTCAAATTAACCATGCAATTACACTACTGGCCATTACAATTGCTACACCAAGAAGAAATGCAGATGATAAACGGGTATTCATTGGACAAATATATTATACTAGAACTGACATGTAATTACACTTTCACGCAATTTGGGTGCATAGACCCTGAGAAATTAGTACCCAGAACAACCACCTCTGGCCGTAATAACGGCCTTGATACGCCTGGGCATTGAGACAAACAAAGCTTGGATGGCCTGCCCATTCAGCTTCAATACGATACCACAGTTCATCAAGACTAGTGACTGGCGTATTGTAACGAGGCGGTTGCTCGGCCACCCTTGTCCAGACATTTTCAATTGGTGAGAGATCTGGAGAATGGGCTGGCCAGAGAAGCAGTCGAACATTTTCTGTATCCAGATAGGCCCGTACAGGACCTGCAACATGCGGTCGTGCATTATCCTGGTGAAATGTAGCGTTTCGCAGGATCGAATGAAGGGTAGAGCCAGGCGTCGTAACACATCTGAAATGTAACGTCCACTGTTCAAAGAGCCGTCAGTGCGAACAAGAGGTGACCGAGACGTGTAACCAATGGCACCCCATACCATCACGCCGGGTGATACGCCAGTATGGCGATGACGAATACACGCTTCCAATGTGCGTTCACAGCGATGTCGCCAAACACGGATGCGACCATCACGATGCTGTAAACAGAGCCTGGATTCATCCGAAAAAATGACGTTTTGCCATTCGTGCACCCAGGTTCGTCGTTGAGTGCACCATCGAAGTACCTGTCTGTGATGCAGCGTCAAGGGTAACCGCAGCCATGGTCTCCGAGCTGATGGTCGATGCTGCTGCATACGTCGTCGAACTGTTCGTGCAGATGGTTGTTGACTTGCAAACTTCCCCATTTGGTTGACTCAGGGATCGAGACGTGGCTGCACGATCCGTTACAGCCCTGCAGATAAGATGCCTGTCATCTCGATTGCTAGTGATACGAGGCCGTTGGGATCCAGCACGGCGTTCCGTATTACCCTCCTGAACCCACCGATTCCATATTCTGCTAACAGTCATTGGATCTCGACCAACGCGAACAGCAATGTCGTGATACGATAAACCGCAATCGCGATAGGCTACAATCCGACCTTTATCGAAGTCGGAAACGTGATGGTACTCATTTCTCCTCCATACACGAGACATCACAACAACGCTTCACCAGGCAACGCCGGTTAACTGCTGTTTGTGTATGAGAAATCGGTTGGAAACTTTCCTCATGTCAGCACGTTGTAGGTGTCGCCACCGGCGCCAAACTTGTGTGAATGCTCTGAAAAGCTAATCATTTGCACATCATAGCATCTTCTTCCTGTCGGTTAAATTTCGCGTCTGTAGCACGTCATTTTCGTGGTGTAGCAGTTTTAACGGCCAGTGGTTTATTTCCATATTTTAAGGCTCTTCACAGCCTTGAAGACTTCTGACTAAATTACGCAACGGGTAATCATCCTCATCGTCAAAATCTTCAGTTTCTATGTTACGCCTACTGTAGAATTTGTCCCCATGACTCTGAAATTGTATCTGACTTTATCTCGCTCCAAGACTCACTGATCCTGTGGACAACGTCTACATCTATATCTACATCCACATCCATACTCTGCAAATCACCGTGAAGTGCGTGGTAGAGGGTATGTCCGATTGTACCAGTTATAAGCGTTTCTTCCCGTCCCATTCACGTATGGAACGCAGGAACATTGACTGTTTGAAGGCCTCTATGCGTGCAGTAATTATTCAAATCTTATCCTAATGAACCCTATGTGAACGATGCATACGGGATTGTGGTACATTCCTAGAGTCATGCCGGCCGCTTCAGTCTGTAACCGCGCGACCGCTACGGTCGAAGATTCGAACCCTGCCTTGGGCATGGATGTGTGTCTACATCTACATCTACATTTATACTCCGCAAGCCACCCAACGGTGTGTGGCGGAGGGCACTTTACGTGCCACTGTCATTACCTCCCATTCCTGTTCCAGTCGCGTATGGCTCGCGGGAAGAACGACTGTCTGAAAGCCTCCGTGCGCGCTCGAATCTCTCTAATTTTACATTCGTGATCTCCTCGGGAGGTATAAGTAGGGGGAAGCAATATATTCGATACCTCATCCAGAAACGCACCCTCTCGAAACCTGGCGAGCAAGCTACACCGCGATGCAGAGCGCCTCTCTTGCAGAGTCTGCCACTTGAGTTTGTTAAACATCTCCGTAACGCTATCACGCTTACCAAATAACCCTATGACGAAACGCGCCGCTCTTCTTTGGATCTTCTCTATCTCCTCCGTCAACCCGATCTGGTACGGATCCCACACTGATGAGCAATACTCAAGTATAGGTCGAACGAGTGTTTTGTAAGCCACCTCCTTTGTTGATGGACTACATTTTCTAAGGACTCTCCCAATGAATCTCAACCTGGTACCCGCCTTACCAACAATTAATTTTATATGATCATTCCACTTCAAATCGTTCCGCACGCATACTCCCAGATATTTTACAGAAGTAACTGCTACCAGTGTTTGTTCCGCTATCGTATAATCATGCAATAAAGGATCCTTCTTTCTATGTATTCGCAATACATTACATTTGTCTATGTTAAGGGTCAGTTGCCACTCCCTGCACCAAGTGCCTATCCGCTGCAGATCTCCCTGCATTTCGCTACAATTTTCTAATGCTGCAACTTCCCTGTATACTACAGCATCATCCGCAAAAAGCCGCATGGAACTTCCGACACTATCTACTAGGTCATTTATATATATTGTGAAAAGCAATGGTCCCATAACACTTCCCTGTGGCACGCCAGAGGTTACTTTAACGTCTGTAGACGTCTCTCCATTGATAATAACATGCTGTGTTCTGTTTGCTAAAAACTCTTCAATCCAGCCACACAGCTGGTCTGATATTCCGTAGGCTCTTACTTTGTTTATCAGGCGACAGTGCGGAACTGTATCGAACGCCTTCCGGAAGTCAAGAACAATAGCATCTACCTGGGAGCCTGTATCTAATATTTTCTGGGTCTCATGAACAAATAAAGCAAGTTGGGTCTCACACGATCGCTGTTTCCGGAATCCATGTTGATTCCTACATAGTAGATTCTGGGTTTCCAAAAACGACATGATACTCGACCAAAAAACATGTTCTAAAAGTCTACAACAGATCGACGTCAGAGATATAGGTCTATAGTTTTGCGCATCTGCTCGACGACCCTTCTTGAAGACTGGGACTACCTGTGCTCTTTTCCAATCATTTGGAACCTTCCGTTCCTCTAGAGACTTGCGGTACACGGCTGTTAGAAGGGGGGCAAGTTCTTTCGTGTACTCTGTGTAGAATCGAATTGATATCCCGTCAGGTCTATTGGACTTTCCTCTGTTGAGTGATTCCAGTTGCTTTTCTATTCCTTGGACACTTATTTCGATGTCAGCCATTCTTTCGTTTGTGCGAGGATTTAGAGAAGGAACTGCAGTGCGGTCTTCCTCTGTGAAACAGCTTTGGAAAAAGGTGTTTAGTATTTCAGCTTTACGCGTGTCATCCTCTGTTTCAATGCCATCATCAGCCCGGAGTGTCTGGATATGGTGTTTCGAGCCACTTACTGATTTAACGTAAGACCAGAACTTCCTAGGATTTTCTGTCAAGTCGGTACATACACTCCTGGAAATGGAAAAAAGAACACATTGACACCGGTGTGTCAGACCCACCATACATGCTCCGGACACTGCGAGAGGGCTGTACAAGCAATGATCACACGCACGGCACAGCGGACACACCAGGAACCGCGGTGTTGGCCGTCGAATGGCGCTAGCTGCGCAGCATTTGTGCACCGCCGCCGTCAGTGTCAGCCAGTTTGCCGTGGCATACGGAGCTCCATCGCAGTCTTTAACACTGGTAGCATGCCGCGACAGCGTGGACGTGAACCGTATGTGCAGTTGACGGACTTTGAGCGAGGGCGTATAGTGGGCATGCGGGAGGCCGGGTGGACGTACCGCCGAATTGCTCAACACGTGGGGCGTGAGGTCTCCACAGTACATCGATGTTGTCGCCAGTGGTCGGCGGAAGGTGCACGTGCCCGTCGACCTGGGACCGGACCGCAGCGACGCACGGATGCACGCCAAGACCGTAGGATCCTACGCAGTGCCGTAGGGGACCGCACCGCCACTTCCCAGCAAATTAGGGACACTGTTGCTCCTGGGGTATCGGCGAGGACCATTCGCAACCGTCTCCATGAAGCTGGGCTACGGTCCCGCACACCGTTAGGCCGTCTTCCGCTCACGCCCCAACATCGTGCAGCCCGCCTCCAGTGGTGTCGCGACAGACGTGAATGGAGGGACGAATGGAGACGTGTCGTCTTCAGCGATGAGAGTCGCTTCTGCCTTGGTGCCAATGATGGTCGTATGCGTGTTTGGCGCCGTGCAGGTGAGCGCCACAATCAGGACTGCATACGACCGAGGCACACAGGGCCAACACCCGGCATCATGGTGTGGGGAGCGATCTCCTACACTGGCCGTACACCACTGGTGATCGTCGAGGGGACACTGAATAGTGCACGGTACATCCAAACCGTCATCGAACCCATCGTTCTACCATTCCTAGACCGGCAAGGGAACTTGCTGTTCCAACAGGACAATGCACGTCCGCATGTATCCCGTGCCACCCAACGTGCTCTAGAAGGTGTAAGTCAACTACCCTGGCCAGCAAGATCTCCGGATCTGTCCCCCATTGAGCATGTTTGGGACTGGATGAAGCGTCGTCTCACGCGGTCTGCACGTCCAGCACGAACGCTGGTCCAACTGAGGCGCCAGGTGGAAATGGCATGGCAAGCCGTTCCACAGGACTACATCCAGCATCTCTACGATCGTCTCCATGGGAGAATAGCAGCCTGCATTGCTGCGAAAGGTGGATATACACTGTACTAGTGCCGACATTGTGCATGCTCTGTTGCCTGTGTCTATGTGCCTGTGGTTCTGTCAGTGTGATCATGTGATGTATCTGACCCCAGTAATGTGTCAATTAAGTTTCGCCTTCCTGGGACAATGAATTCACGGTGTTCTTATTTCAATTTCCAGAAGTGTAGAATTTTACTTTCGAATTCACTGAACGCTTCACGCATAGCCCTCCTTACGCTAACTTTGACATCGTTTAGCTTCGTGATGTCCTTAGGTTAGGTAGGTTTAAGTAGTTCTAACTTCTCGGGGACTGATGACCTCAGTTGTTAAGTCACATAGTGCTCAGAGCCATGTGAACCATTTGAACCTATAGTCATCATTTAAAGCTGGTTCTTGAAACAGTAAAGTTTCTCGAGGTTTTTTACGCCTATCTTCAACAGTCTGCCAGGTCAGTTTCTTCAGTGTCTCTGTGACACTTTCCCGCAGATCAAACAAACCTGAGAACATTCGTGCTGCCCTTCTCTGTATACGTTCAATATCCCCTATTAGTCCTATTTGGTACGGGCCCCACACAATTGAGTATTATTCTAGAACCGGTCGCACGTGTGATTTGTAAGCAATCACCTTTGTAGACTGATTGGCACTTCCCCCGCATTCTACCAATGAACCGAAGTCCCCCATTTGCTTTGCCCACGGCTGAGCCTGTGTGTTCACTCTGTTTCATATTCCTACAAACTGTTACACCCAGGTATTTGTATGAGTTCGCCGAATCAAACAGCAGCTCATTGATGTTATAGTCAAAGGAGACTAAGTTTTTTCGTTTTGTGAAGTGCGCACTTTTCCGTTTCTGAACATTTATAGGCAGTTGCCAATCTTCGGATCACTTTGAAATCTTATCAGGGTCTTTATGCGGCTTATCACGGTCTTCATGTAACTTCTTTCAGACAGGACTTCTTTATACGTAACTGCGTCATCTGGAAAAAGTCTTAGGTTACTATTAATGTTGTCTCCAAGGGCATCAATTTACAATATGAACAGAAAAGGTCGCTACACACTTCCAATGGATACACCTGACGTTACTTCTACATCTGATGATGACTCTCCATCCAAAATAATATATTGTCCCATCCTTAACAAAAAGTCCAGTCCAGTCACAAATTTCGCTTGATATCCCATAGGATTGTACTTTTGCCAGTAAGTGTAGGTGCGGTACTGAGTCAAATGCTTTTCCGAAATTAAGAAATACAGCATCTACCTGACTGCCTTGATCCAGAGCTTTCAGTATGTCATGTGAGAAAAGTGAGAGTTGGGTTTCACATGATCGATGTTTTCGGAATCCATGCTGGTTGGCATTGAGGGGATCATTCTGTTCAAGATACCTCATCATGTTTGAGCCCAGAATATGTTCTAAGATTCTACAAGGGTGTTGGGCGGTAGTTTTGTGGATCGCTTCTACTACCCTCCTTGTAGAAGGATGGGATCTTTGCTTTTTTCCAAGGACCGGACACGGAATCTATGATAGATCACAGTTAGAAGAGGAGCTAACTCACCCGCAAATCCAGTATAGAATCTGATAGGGATTCAATGAGGTCCTGGAGCTATGTCCATTTCAACTATTTCAGTCGTTTCTCAACACCACTGACACTAATCGTTATTTCATTCATCTTCTCGGTGGTACGAGGAATAAATTGGAGTAATCCTCCCGGGTATTCCTTTGTAAAAGAACATTTACAAACTGAGTTAAGCATTTCAGCTTTGGCAGTCACTTTCTTCAAAGCTCTTACAATACCTAACGGCCTGGTCCCTTTGCTCAATTAAACTCGGAACGTTTCGTGGGAGAAACAAGGCCCGAGTCCCGTCACACTGCATTTCTTCTACACTTGGATGTGAGGACACGTTACCTATTGTCAAAATAGGTTTGCTTGGCAACCCGTCTTCTTCTGAAAGCTCTTTGCACGCCGGTACAAATGAGATCGAAAAAAAAAATGGTTCAAACGGCTCTGAGCACTATGGGACTTAACATCGATGGTCATCAGTCCCCTAGAAATTAGAACTACTTAAACCTAACTAACCTAAGGACATCACACAATACCCAGTCATCACGAGGCAGAGAAAATCCCTGAGATCGAAAAATAGTTCTTGAAGTTTCCCTGATTCACCCAGGCATTGTTGTGAAGCGTGTAGATAACCGGAAGAGCTGACATGGTTACATTCTTGAATACTCTGGGCTTAGCAGACTTCCCAATCACAACCAGCTTTATTAGGTCGTTTCCAGTTGCATTTGAAGCTGCCGTAACTGTGAGCCGCTCTTTACTTTTTTTTGTGTCCAGGAGTATTTTTTTCTTCATGAGAAATTTTGAAATTTAAACCAGTTTCGTCAAAGTTATCAGTTGTTCACTAGATAAATTTTTTGCAGTTATTATTCTTTTTAACTTTACAGTAAGGTCCGAAACGGGCTCAGAGTCACCGGAGTTTTTCTCCACGTACATCCTTCCTGTAGCTGGTTTCTAAAAAGAAAGATTTTCTCCTGCAGTGTTGGGCAAGAAATCGGAGTCCCCTTCTGTCTTTGTTGAGTAAACCATGTGAACAGCGCCTCCTTGTTTTTTCAAACTTTGTTAATGATTTATCAGTTTAAGAGATTCTTCAGAGCAGAAAGCCAGTTTGTGACACTTGCACGGAGTGACACTTGTATGGAGAGGGAATGTGTTGACATTCGTACTGTAGTGAACTGTGAATTCTACTCTCTGCTGTCGGGCATGAAATAACGATCAGATGACTGATGAGACTGCTCCACGTTAGGACCCAACAATTAACTGATATCAGTGATTAGATGAAATCAAACACAAAGGGTACAAAATTAAGGTGTTCATGTATGAATGTAAAATATTTGCTTATATGATCAAAAAATGAAAGAAATGTATTTATTTTCGTGCTGTTTACATAAGCCATAACAAAATTACAAATCTCCGGGCCGATATCACTGGGCATGGACAAGACATAGTTATCAAGGGGAACGAGGAGAGGACGAATCGTCTCACCATTCTTCGTTATCATTCGCCGTGTACTGCTGTCGGCGGCAGGCGCTGCGACGCTTCGGCACGTCGCCTCGGCATTGTAGCGTGAGTCGGCTGCCCCCATCAGCAGTCGCGGCATTGCGGCGAGGCCCAGGTACGGTCTCCACGTTGTCTACCCGTGGTCGGTTGCGTAGCCGAATCTCTGCTGTCACGGTGTCGGAAGGCGGATGTTGGCGATGGTGGAAGAGCGCCCATGTCCTCTCGCTTATGCGGTGTCTCCAACACTCCCTGTCGCTTCTCTTCGATCTCTCAGCTCAACTCCTCTTCGAGATATTCTTTCTTTCGGCGTTGTCATTGGCGGACAAAATTTTCAATGCAGCCCAATGATAGATCGCCGTGCAGGGTGGAAATTTGCTGGCTGGCGTGTGGCTCGTGAATCGGAATCTTTCTCGCGATTTCACGTTCTTAATATGTTTTTTCTGTATTCCGAGGCTAATGGGAGAGCAGCTACACAACACTTCTTTATAACTGCTCTCTCTGCGTGAGGCCTGGACAGACTCATGTTTGGGCTCCGTCTCAGAATCTGCCGGCGTCCGTGATTTTTAGGGAATGTCCTCAGTGTCGAGAAAAACTGTGCCAATTCCCCGCGCTCTGTGTGTGCTCCTTCCTGTGTCCGTGGAGTGCTGGAATTGTGGGCACATCTCTGTTTTCTAAGGCAGGTAAAATGACTGCCACCGGACCAGAAGAACTCACAGCCTTTCACGTGTACATTCTTAGAATTCCGTCCTAATGGTTGCAGGTGTCCATCATTTCTCGGCACGCTTCTCGTTGTCAGACAGGCCCTTCGCAATGTTTTCCTCCTTGAGTGAGGCGAAAATGTCCGCCCGCCTTCCCGCTGTGTCCTTGCAGAATGATTGCAGTGTCCTCTCCTCGGAGACTCGCCCTTGGGCGTCCCGTTCCCTCCTCCTGCTCGGCCATTCACGGCGAGTTGGCGAAAGTGGCCACGGTCGGATGTATTACAGTACAGAGGTCAGAACACTGTAGGTAATGGACACCGTGTTTCAGACGTAGGATAAAACGGCCTGTCCACTGCTATCTGCGAGGGCCTGTGGAGGACCAAAGCCCATTTTCTGCATGAAGTTCCCTGTCACCGCACCATTTCGTAGTGTGTGTGGCTTTCTCCCAGAGTTAAGTACGCTGACTGGCAAATAGTGTTCCGTGTTTTAGTGCTGAGATAATGGAGTTCACCGCCACCACTATAGGGAAGCCTTTACTGATTTACAATGGGCATCAGTATACAGTGGACTATACAAACAAACTTTAAAAAGAATAAATGCAAAAAAAGACTCTGCACAAAAAATAATACAGTTTTACGGGAAGATAGCCATGTTTGTATTCCAGATGAAGCAGCAAACGAAGTGCGAAAACATTTTGTTATCGCAAAGAATCCGGCTAAAGAAACATGGTACAATTTCAGCAGGTTACGTTCAAGAAGTAGGGCAGTTCTTCAACCGAGTCTACGACTTAGTAACATCGTTACCATCACGCAGAAGTGCTACACAATCGTTATATCGCATTAGGCGAAAATACATGGGAACAAGACCGATTCTGGAGTAACGTTCACCAAGAAAATAATTTACTGATGAATGATGGTAGCAATTTTTTACTTGCAGATGAAAACAGGGAATCAAATTACAGAATATTGGTGTTTGCCAGAAAAAAAGGGAGAAGCGTGTTTATCAAACTGCGAGTCGTTCTTTGTGGATGGAACGTTCAAGATTTCGAGCAAGCAGTTTGGACAGTTGTTTATACTTCACGCCGATCTTAATAGTTTTTGGGAGTAAACAAACACCATTGCAGTTGTTTACGCTTGCCAAATAAAAAGCGAGATGAACATTTCCTTAAAGCTATTCAGACTAACGTTCCTCGAGAGGACCCTACATCTCTGTTGATGGCGTAGAAACTGCCACTGTCCAAGCAGCTAACAGTTTATTTACTGGACCAGAGATTACTAGTTGCAATTATCATTTTAATCAATGTTTGGGAGAACACATTCAGTGCTGCTGCCCCGTTCCAGCTTGTAAGGAAAACGACGAAATCGCTGTCACATGAGAATGTGTTCTGCTCTCGTACATCTTCACCTGTAAATGTTGGATGATGTTTGGCTTTGTACTGAGGAGAGTAAACCAAAAGCTTCAGAACGTTTATGATTATTTTGTGGACCAGTGACTCGTAACGAACATACGCCAAGAGAGATGCGGAATTGTAGTGGAAGGCGCCGTCGAAATAATGACGTCTCAGGAGGATGGAACAAGAATAAATACACTAATATCGAAAGTTAAAAATGGTTCAAATGGCTCTGAGCACGATGGGACGTAACTTCTGAAGGTCATCAGTCCCCTAGAACTTAGAACTACTTAAACCTAGCTCACCTAAGGAAATCACAAACATCCATGCCCAAGGCAGGATTCGAACCCGCAACCGTAGCGGTCGCGCGGTTGCAGACTGCAGCGCCTAGAACCGCTCGGCCACCCCGGCCGGCTATCGAAAGTTCATACGAATTACTCATTGGTGAAAAATCTTCGAGAAGATACAGAGTACCATGGCCACCAGTTTGACCAAGTAATTTTAAACTCTGATGGAGAAAAGAAGGAAAAAGTCAGCAATGAAGACTGGCGAAACGATTGCAAAGGCTTTAAAGAAACTACAAACTGACGGGAACTGAAAACAGTTTCTGACTTGTGTGGCCTACGCACAGAAGTTACAATAACGAAGAAAATACCAAAATCATTGAGAAGTCTGTAAATCATGAACAGTAGTTTGATGTAATCATTGGCAATATAGTAAACATTGTAAATAAATCTCACGGGGGACGAAAAGAGACCACTTTCTCGTGGTGTTCCCTGGAGACGACACAAAGTCGGCTAAATTTCTTCTGAAATTTGTAAAATATTCACTAATGAAGATTGATAAGACGATCTTAAACGCCAAGCCTTTTCTAGGGAATAATCGCAGCGTTCGCTTTGAGACGTTTTTCGAATCGAAACCTGTGTGTACGGACACCAAATACAAAATATTTTCAGCGGAAACGCAGACAAATGACATGCGCTTAAAACCATACATTCTCCCTCCGTTAGAAGTGAGCAGACCGGCCTGAAAATCGGAAAGACAAAGTGAATTATGATAAAGGCACCGGTCGTAGTTTTTCAATCTTGCAACAGTTGTTAAAACTAATTTCTGGTAACACACGTCGTGGACTACAGCAGGCCTGTTGTGGATGCGGCTAGGCGAACAATAGCACTCACGCTCGGTCGCCGCCTGGGGTTTTGAGCGCATGTGGTAGAAAGAGATGCCCAGATGTCGTTACGTAGTGCGTCAAGGCCGTCTGATACTGTAGGAGAAGTGCAATTGTTAATGTGATTTTAAGTGTATTCTTAAAAATCAACATTTGGTACTCACACTACAATTTTCACATGCCAGGTTTTGTAGGTGCATTCACATAGATCAACCTTTCTGTGCATTCATTTTAGTCCCGGCGGAGGTTCGAGTCCTCCCTCGAGCATGGATGTGTGTGTTTGTCCTTAGGATAATTTAGGTTAAGTGGTGTGTAAGCTTAGAGACTGATGATCTTAGCAGTTAAGTCCCATAAGATTTTCACACACAGTGTTTGTTTCAAATTTCAGTCTTAAATTTTCTTTAACTGTCGGTACATAAATGTGATGATAAACGATTACATTTTCGATAATATTAATGCATAGAAGTATTCAAACACATCACTACTACTTCCTGCAAAAACGTCATTCAGCTTAGTTAATATTTACGATAAAGTTGTTGACACTTACTGTAAAATGGATTTTAACATTTTATCAAAAAATGAGTGTTACTGCAAGACACATACCCATTAAAATTCACCGACAGCGTAATGTTATATGAGGCTACTTCTTGTAATTTCAAGATCAGGGTAGCATTTTTCTTGAATTTTCGGAGTAAAAACCTACTCACAGTCTTCTTGAGGTGGTGCAGTGGCAGCGATATCTGATTATAAGCCAATGCCTGTTTCCTTGACACTTATCAATTGTACTGAACAGGACTTGAACGTATTTCCTAAATTTATATGTACACCATCAGCCGGCAAAGTAATTGATTTCCAACGAGTGGCTACCAATTGTGTCGCTTCAGTTCTCTTGGAAATCTTGCAACTTGTTTTTTTTTTTCAGTTTGAGTTAATGCCAAGTTCGAAGTAAACATGGTTCTGCTTAATGGTGACAGAAACCAAAAATTATCTCTGGCATCTCTCGGTGTGCCACAGCCTCTTACGCAGTCCGTATTTCAAACATTTCTTAGGCGTACTTGTAATAAGGAATACAGCCAAATCGTTTTGGGATCTAACAGTGAACATTCCAAAGATGTGAAACAGCAATTAATTTTAAAAAAATTGAAGTTTTAGGGTGGAGTCTCTCCTTAAAATGGAGAGTAGCTGCTTTTAAAGGGATGAAAAGAAGCATGATGGTCGCGTTAGGAAGTTCCAAGCGGTCAGGCACATCAACATCGACGTATCAGTGTAGGATGCCTTGTCTATATGTTTATCGTATCGTGTCTTGAAACACTTGGTGTTCTATTAATCTGTTCCAAAACTTTCAACACAACAAAAAAATTCAGTTTACAACATTACACTATATTCACTGCAAAATATTATGGACACTTGGAAAGCGAACAGCGAGAAGGCGATGTGAAAAGAAAACAAAAGAGACTGAAGAAAGTATTCATTATATGGGAGCAGAGAAATAAACCTCTCAATAGTTTCCCCACAATTTTCAGTATGAAAATACATTTTTGTTTTCAGGAGGAAAACTCAACGAATGAATCTACAGTTAGATCAGATTACCATACTGCTTTTCGGCTTGCAAAGTATTGTGCACGTTCACTGATTTTCGGGTTATGTTGACAGTGTGGAAACTCTACTATAGCTAGAACTTATACGTCTACAGTGACTGGTTTCATAGCAAAATTAGTCTCGTAGTCTTCTGTTTCCTCGATGTAGATCTTCACGACTTTACAAGTCTGCAGACCGGCCGCGGTGGCCGAGTGGTTCTAGGCGCTTCAGTCCGGAACCGCGCTACTGCTACGGTCGCAGGTTCGAATCCTGCCTCGGGCATGGATGTGTGTGATGTCCTTAGGTTAGTTAGGTTTAAGTAGTTCTAAGTTCTAGGGGACTGATAACCTCAGACGTTAAGTCCCGTAGTGCTCAGAGCCATTTGAACCAAGTCTGCAGCTACACTTATGTCGATGTTGAGACTTACATGTAAATGCTGCTTTTTTACGCAATGAAGAGAACGATATCCACCTACCGAAGCTCATTGGCAAACTTCAGTTTAAGAGCTTGTCTTAGAATTAGCGTTACTTGAAAAGCAGTACCAGACACTGATCCTTTAGTGAAAAGTAAGACAACTAATTTTCACTGAATTCTGTGTTTTTATGTTCAAAGTTTAAATAAATTGGTAACGAAATATAAATTTGTTAATTTAAATTTCGTCCTGAAACGACAGTCATCATAAGGCTGCAACAGCCGTAAGAAAAAAACCAGTCTCTCACTTAGCTGACCCCCGTCGAGGCGTTGAATTTCACAGTCAGTACACATTATGTTGAATTTCATTGTCATTTCTCATTAATGCAACAGTCTTAAAAATGAATTTGCCGCGAAACGCGTTAATGAACCACCCTCAAGCGATACATGGTTGCTGACCGATGTGGTGTGTGCGAGAGCCAGTTCGCACGAGCAGTTGTGCTGGCCTGCCGCACTTCTTACGAGTGACAATTCCCATCTCACCCCTTTCAGATGTATTGGTAAGAGGACCCAGTGCACAGCCTGTGGAAAAGTATACACACATCGAGCATAAAAACAGGAAAAGTGTGTGCTGAACTGTGAAAAAAAAAACAAAATAGAAACAGCGAATGGCTCTAGCACAGTAAGTGCAACATAGAGCAGTCTCTTGTGCCCGTGGCGTCGTGGATAAGTGGTCATTACCTTGAACTCTAAGTGGAGGAGCCGGGTTCTAAATCCCCTCCTGCTATATTTTTTTTTCTGTATTCACATTTGTGTCTGTGCCGATGTAGCGTCCGTTTGCAACAGCGAGATGTAAGAAAGGGGCTTATAATGAAAGATGATTCTGCATAAGTACTCTATTAGTAGCCGAAAGGAAGTGGCTTTCGAATGGGAACCGCAAACGTTTGATACCAAGGTGACAGGTCAGCCGAATCCTCCATCGGGAAACATGCCTCGTGTGTCATACACGGCATGAGTGACAGTACGCGTGTCATATGATAGGGATCTGTTATCGACGCACCTAATTTGTACGCCTGGTGAGTGAGTGAGATATGCCTCCTTGCTCGATTCAGGTGCTCGTATGAATGTGAATGTGATCGTTCGCAAGGAAATGATGAAAACATAGCAGTTCGTCACATAAGCTGCAACAAATGAACGCAACAGTTTCACAATCACACATTTTCTCTGTGCACTGTCAAAACATATGCCTTTAACGTTTTTGAAGTTACGTTCCCTTTCGGATGTTTTGACTCTTGAATTCCTTTGATGTAACATAGTTCACTCCCGATTATTTGTTGTTTCCATTTCTGTGAGACACCTATGTGATATCTCGCCTGCTCTCACTGTTCATAACGTTTACTTGCGACGGTAATGTATTTGTACAATATGACTCATGTTCTATAACCAGTGTATAGTATGACAACTGCCAAGGCTACAGGAACGGAACAAACATTTAAGTGACCAGACGGACAGTTCGTAATTAAAAAAAAAAAAAAGAAAAAAAAGAAAACTGAATGGCACGCTAGAGTTTTGAACCCGCTCGCTTGCTTTGCAGTCCAACACCAGGGCTGTTCCAGCTCGCTCAATGTTACACTTCTAAGCTTGGACCATTCACTGTTTTTATTATGCTTTTTTTCACAGTTCAAGCAAACCTTCTCCTGTTTTCATGCTTGACATGTGTTCAGTTTTTGACGGGCTATCCAGTGAGCCATTTTACTACTAAATTTAAGGGTGATGCGACGGGGAGTTTCTCTCTTTAGTGTGGCTGTACGAGTACTACTAACTGTGAAAATCCGGATACCGCGGCAAGAGCGCCACGCTCTGTGCAAGTGTCATTCCGTGCAAGTGATCCCACCCCGAAGAAAGCTGTTGCAATTTATGTCGGTTTCTTTGCCAGTCACCAACAGACACTTCGCCGACACCATACTCGACAAGAAGTTTTTTTTAATTGATGTTTCTCCTTTGTCGCCGGCCGGAGTGGCCTCGCGGTTCTAGGCATTACAGTGTGGAGCCGAGAGACCGCTACCGTCGCAGTTTCGAATCCTGCCTCGGGCATGGATGTGTGTGATGTCCTTAGGTTAGTTAGGTTTAATTAGTTCTAAGTTCTAGGCGATTGATGACCTCAGAAGTTAAGTCCCATAGTGCTCAGAGCCATTTGAACCATTTTTCTCCTTTGTCGAGTGGTTTCAGTGCTTCTTACTTAACAATGAGAGGCTCAAATTTTCTTTTCTTTGTTACAGCACTCATTTTCAGAAGGTGTACAAAAAAACAGCCAACAAAGAAAACGCAACACAACATTGTAGTGTGCCGATATCGACAAACCTAAAACACCACTTGGAACAAAAGGTTTGCTTGTGTCTATCTACCTATATCCGAATCCCGCTCAAGCTACTGCCAGGTCTGGGTGCTGACGAGTCCTTTCAATTTGGCTCGGTCCTCCCACCACTTTTCTTCCTCCACTTGCTGTCGGGTCACACCTCTCCTTTGTACAGATATTCTCACTCCCATTTTCCACCGTGTTCTTGGGCGCCCTCTAGGTCTTTTCCCATCCATCTTTAGTTCTTCCATAATTTTGGGGAGTCTCTGCCCGTACCTCCTCTTAACATGCCCATACCATCTTAATCTCTTTTTTTCAATTTCTTCTCTCATACTTTCTTGTTTGAGGTCCTTTCTAATCTCTACATTCCTTACTCTGTCCATTCTTGTTTTTCCATTAACTGCTCTGAGAAATTTCATTTCCCCTGCTTGCAGTCTGCTCCAGTCACTTTCTGTCATTGTCCATGTTTCCCCACCATAGGTGACAATAGAGAAGTAATAATTCTTATACATAACGAGTTTTGCTCTTTCTAAAACTTTTCATTCCAAATCAGGTGTTTTATTGTTTGGTAGAAATTGCCTCCCTTCTATACCTCCTATTAATTTCGTTAGTTATTCTTCTATCCCTAGATATTTCACTCCCTAAATGGCTCTGAGCACTATGGGACTCAACTGCTGAGGTCATTAGTCCCCTAGAACTTAGAACTAGTTAAACCTAACTAACCTAAGCACATCACAAACATCCATGCCCGAGGCAGGATTCGAACCTGCGACCGTAGCGGTCTTGCGGTTCCAGACTGCAGCGCCTTTAACCGCACGGCCACTTCGGCCGGCCACTCCCTAAATAAGTGAAACTTTCTACCACTTTGAGGGGTTCTCCATTCAAGGTAATATTTCCGTTGATCCCTTTCTCTCTTCCAAATACCTTTACTTCACTCTTATCTTTATTTACTTTTAATCCATACCTTTTCATTATTTCCTTCCATGCATCAAGCTGTAACTGTACATCTACCTCTTTATCACCCCATATTACCATATCATCTGCAAAAATAATATTTTTGTCTTTTTCTTTTACTATATCTTTAACTGTCCTATTCATTCCCTCCATCACAACATTAAAAATTGCAGGAGATAGAATACTTCCTTGCTTAAGTCCTTGTCTTATTTTGAAGTATTCAGAGTTCCCCAATAGTGTTCTAATTCTACAGTTGTGTCCTCTGTACACTGTTTTATTACATTAATATAGCCATCTTCTATATCTATCTTCTTCATTTCTTCCCAGAGTCTTTCCATGTTAACTGGGTCATATGCCTTTTCTATGTCTATAAAAACCATTATCACCCTTTTGTTATACTCCCAACTTTTTCCCATCAGTTGACGGATAGAAAATATCAGGTCGATCGTGCTTCTTCCTTTCCTAAACCCATGCTGTTCTTCACTAAGCTCCTTTTCTATCTTTTCACTTATTCGATTTAGTAAAATTCTTTCAAAAATCTTGTCTGTATGACTCATAAGGGTTATTCCTCTGTAGTTTTTACAAAGTCTTTTATTGCCTTTCTTGAAGATGGGAACAATGTCTCCTGTTCTCCAATCATCAGGTATTGTACTATTTCTCCAGATGCTCTATACAGCCACTGCATTCCCACTGGACCTGCTGCTCTTATCATTGTCCTCTGATACTTCATCAGGTCCTGGGCCTTTCTCCCCATTCATCTTCTTCACGGTTTGCTTGTGTAAACAATTAAAATCGGGAGAAGCGTATGCGTTGGATCATCGACAGAAATAACGAGAGTTATTGGTTCAACAAGTGTTGTGCTGTGAGCGGTCAGGGAAACGGATTCAGAATCGACATGTTGTACATTAGTTCTTTTTCTTGCGATGCTCAAGATTATGGGGAGCTCGTAATTCGGAGACTCAAATATCGAGGTCCTGCTGTAGTAATCAAACTGTGGGCGTACTGATTGCTACGTTCCACGTGCTGTTCCATATGGCCCCTGGCATTTTCTATGGTCTTGATATCGAACAGTTTAGCAGGTAAGTTGAGGTGTGATAGAGTGCGTGAGCATTCGAAAAACGACGAACATAAGCATGCAGGCATGCGACACAAAGTTCAAATGGCTCTAATTACTATGGGACTTAATATCTGAGGCCATCAGACCCCTAGACTTAGAACTACTTAAACCTAACTAAACTAAGGACAACATACACACCCATGCCCGAGGCAGGATTCGAACCTGCAACTGTAGCAGCAGCGAGGTTCCGGACTGAAGCGCCTAGAACCGCTCGTCCACAACGGCCGCCATGCGAACACACCTGTTGTCATTTTGGAGGTGTGTCCGTAGCACACACATCGTGACTGGCCGAAGAGAGGACAGCACATTGCCACCCATAATGTTGGAGTAGCACCGTGGTTCATGTTCATGGTAACCTGGTCCATTGTTGTGGTACGTAAAACACCCGCAAGACATCACTGAAGCAGCTTTGGTCAGAACTACACACAGCACACACACTGCAGGTTAAACGCCTCATGTGACCAGTGCATTCGACCACTCGACACCTCGCATCATTTGGAAAGAGCCTGAGACGCCACTCGTCAGACCGCACTACGCGCCTCCAATCAGCTACTGTCCAGTTTCTATGTTGCTTGGCCCACTGAATATGTACAATTTTATGTGCCGAAGTGAAAAATGGACTTTTGCGAGGTACTCCGACGTTTGGCAGTCAGCATTGATGGGCCAACAAATTGCAAAAATTCATTCTCGGTGTGGTCATTGGTGCACGCAAACACCTGAGCTCCATGTTTTCATCCTGTCACGTCTCCACATCGATCCATCTTACCGCGCTGACACTGCAACCGACGAGAACACACATACGACTTTACTGCCATAACTTACGATGCTTGATATCTGTTCTATACTATCTGCAGCGCTCCAAAGCGACCAAGTGGAGCTATTGAAAGAAGACATAAACAGAAAGAGGAGGAAGTTATAAAGAAATTGTCCAAAATTTCTTCATTTTTTCCAGTAATCAGATTCTGTGAGTGGTTTACTTTGCAGTGGTAAGCACTAAAAACTTACCTGTCTCCACGGAAAAAACTACTTCTTCTTTACACTTTAGGTCACTCTAAATGGCGTTTTACGCTTTGTAACGCAGGACTCACAAGTATCATTACACATCGTCGCGGAAATGACAACATACATAATTTTATTTGAATTATGGTAACAAACCATAGAGTTAGAGCAAGGGTGCGCATGCGATTCCTGCCGCTCAAGAGCAGCGGCGTGTGAAAAGTTGCATATAGGTCTATCGTCTAGTCGAACAAGTTGCACTAAATAAATACATGCGAGCAGCACGTTCGTTAGATTTGTACACACGCAGTACGCACCTTTATAAGAAAATACGTTCCGAAATTTTATAGACACAAGTTTTCCCACATTTGGTGTATGTACATAGATGTTTAATTTTACGCGCTTCTTACAGAGTGTATTATTTAGATAAATTTTTATCGTATATAATTAACAAGATGGTGATACATTAAGTTTGTTTACAACAGTGAACTTTTATCAGGAGCAGATCTCTTCCAGCCAACACATCCGGTGTGGAAAGGGAGGTGAAAATTAAAATCAGTCAGTGTAGATTTTATTAAGTAGACATTTAATAAAATAAAATTTTAATCAATATAGTACGGCATTACTGTTTAACCTCGTTAGCGCAAAATCACTCAAGACGAACTCATAGCTAACGCGAAAAAAATTTGGTCCAGTCAGGAATACATTAGCTCCAATAGTAAACTTACGAATTTCGGCTAAGGTGAGTTACGAACTTTTCATCAGCCCCAAGCGTAATTAAATTTCATTTTAACGCAAAATTCCAAAGTTACAGTAATTTTTTTCCGAAATGAATGCAAGAAATGTGTGGTATGGTATGGAACTGGGGACCTAGAATCGACGGAGAGGCTTCGTCCCCGCTGTAGCCCTCACTGGTTCACAACCCCACAACAGGCTACAGCAGTCCACTCACCTCACGGCCGCCCACACCGAACCCAGGGTTATTGTGCGGTCGCAAGTGGACCTGCACCTTCCCGCTCGGAAAGCAGTGGGTCAGACCGCACGGCTAACTGGGCGGGATCAAGAAATGTAACTACAAAGCTAACTACCCATTGTTGACTCGTTTCTAACGTAGGTCAGGAGCCGCGATTATCAACATGTACGGTACATTTAACCAAAGATTATAAAAGTATGTTTTACAGATATTAGCGCTTTGTCACGTTTAATGAAAACAAAATAAGAGCTGATACCTCCAGTAGCAACAAAATAGTTCCTTGGGAGGACTGGCCCGATGGAAAATTCGTTATAAGTAAGGATGATAATCGAATTTTTCGAGTAAGATCGATGAATTTATGGATTATAGGTTACACGAAAATGTCTGAACCAGCGATATAAATTCCGGGATGGTATGTTCGATGTGTTGACTTTGCTGGTTACACGTTCCTCAAGACCGTTAATTTCGTCTTTGAGCTGTTACGAATATTTGTTTCTCATCTTGATGCGCCTTGGAAACATGATAGGTCAATATGCTAATGCAGTATCTATTACAACATTCATTTGCCGCGAATGGAGAGTATGAAAAAACAGCTCACCAAAGAAAAGAAAGGCACATTTTATATCGAAAAACAGGAAGATCACAGTATGCGTACGTAAGCAACACTTTGCAAAAGTGTGCCGGCCAGTGTGGCCGAGCGGTTCTAGGCGCTATAGTCTGGAACCGCGCGATCACTACGGTCGCAGGTTCGAATCCTGCCTCGGGCCTGGGTGTGTGTGATGTCTTTAGGTTAGTTAGGTTTAAGTAGTTGTAAGTTCTATGGGACTGAAGACCTCAGATGTTAAGTCCCATAGAGCTCAGAGCCATTTGCAAAAGTGTAGCATGAACGAACAGAAATATCTTTCGACGTACAACAGACTCATAGAGGATTACAAATGGAAAGAGCGCAAATACAGAGAGGTCAGTCAACGCACATTGCAGTTTTGTAGCTATTGCGGATTGATATTCGTATGGAATGTCTGCAAACAAATCACTAACGCACTTTCGTAATACACGGGCCAATCACTGTTAACATTCACCAGTGTCTGCGCAACGGCGAATTCTATTTTACATTACGTTTTTAAATAAATGTACTTATTTCAGCCTCCGGTGCGGACTTTGTCGACTCTCGGCCATAGCAGTCGTGCAGCACGAAAGGAAAATGGTGTGTGTGTGTGTGTGTGTGTGTGTGTGTGTGTGTGTTGCTAGCACTGAATAAGATGGCGCAAGTTGGGCCTACCTATTTCACTCCTTCCACTGCATCGTTCTTCATCCACCTTCTGCATCTCGCACCCTCCACACCGCAGCGGTCTTAAGACTGAACCACCTATAAAATATGGCCCTCTTTGATGTTGCACTTCGTCAAGGCGGCCCGTGAAACAATTTGGGTTCGCCGGGCCTGCTTTAAAGACTAATTAAAAAATTAAAGATTTGTTTGGTTAACATTTTAACCCTATAGTTCTGAGTAATTTCAAAAAGTTCTCAATACCAATTTTACTTCATTTTATTTTAGATTCATGTGGAATACAATGTCTGCCAGAGGTTCGGAAAGTAGAAGAAACCCATACCGTATATCTTAATAAGTCTGACGAATTTCATAATGTACCTTCGTCAGATAGAGGAACTTTTGGTGAAACCCCTACTGAATGCGAAGGAAAAATAATTTTTAAATTGGGTCGATTTAAACCGCAAGAACCCTTTCCAAAACATCCAGAAACAAAGCGATGTTTTTCAGCCCGTTATCACCCATAGTTCAATAAGGCTGGTATAAAAATTTCAAGGCCAAGGCTATGTTTTACTAATATTTTAAACAAACCGTATTGTCACTTCAGTTGGTTGTTTGCAGATGAACAAAGCAAATCATACTCCTCCGAATGAATTAATGTTGCTTCAGTTAGAAGCAATTTCACACAATGTATATCTCACCATGAAAACTCACAGCATCATATTAACACGGCTCTATCTTTTAATACTAGGTTAGAAGGTAAGACGATAGACACTTCACTGCAAACTGAAATCAATAGTAAAATTACTTTCTGGCGATATGTATGGCAAAATTACTTTAGCTTCATGCAATTTAACTTTAAGAGGCCATAATTGTGAATCTGGAGATTTCATGTCGATTTTACGTTTACTATCTAATTATGATTCAAATGGCTCTAAGCACTATGAGACAACATCTGAGGTCATCAGTCCCCTAGACATAAAACTACTTAAACCTAACTAACCTAAGGACATCACACACATCCATGCCTGAGGCAGAATTCGAACCTGCGACCGTAGCAACAGCGCGGTTCCGGACTGAAGCGCCTAGTACCTCGGCCACAGCGGCCGGCCTCGAATTATGATCTTATTTTAAAAGAACGTCTTTTAAAGCCAAAGGGTGAAATAAGTTACTTAAGCTCAACGATTCAAAGTGAGATTGTTAATTTACTTGCTGCCGCAGTTAGAGAAAATATCGTTTCAGAAATTAAAAAAACTCCTTTTCCGGCGATTTTTTTTTTTTTTTTTTTTTTGATGCAGCTCAAGACCTGCCAGAAACGAACGAACTTCCTGTAGTTTCTCGACAAGTCTCGATAGCAGAAAATGATGGTCATGTGCCTAAAGAAATAAAAATCTGTAAGTCCTTTTTTGGATTTATATCAGTAGCTGATTGTAGTGCAGAAGAGCTTAAAACTATTTTCAAAAATAAAAGACGGAAGATGACGAAGCGATATTTTGATGAGTTATCAGAAGATGAGAGAATTTCAGACCCAGACTCCTATTTCAAAAACAGTGTGTACTAGGCTTGTGTCTAGTTTTCCGAAAGTAATAACAGCGTGTTTCCTAGTTTTGACCCTTCAACAGCTGAAAGAAGTTTTTCGAAATTAAAACTGATTAGAAACTATCTTAGGGCTTTAATGAGCCAAGAATGGCGTTGAGACATGTCCGTGCTATTTATAGAGGCTGAACATCTCGCGAAACTAAAATCGTCTTCAGCAATGGACTATTTAATAAGTAAGTTTGCCGAAAAAAGTATACTGTATATCTGAATTGTTTGGCTAACTTGGCTCCTAGGAGTATTAATTGTACACAATTACTTACCTGTGTAACCTATACTTAACCAATAAATATTTATTTCATTCAAAACGAGAGGTTTTGTTTCTTTTGTGAAAAATCTTTACCCTCCATTTGAGCTTCGCCACAGTCGGATAAAAGGGCCCTGCGTCAAATTTTGATACATTGCCCATCTAAGGCAAAACGCCACTGGTACTGAGATGACAAAAGTCATCGGATACCTACTAAATAACGGATCGGACTTCCTCTCGCCCGGCGCAGTGCAGCAACTCGACATAGCATAGACTCAAAAAGTTGTTGGAAATCCCATCCAGAAATACTGAGTCTTTCTGCTTCTATAGCCGTCCGTAACTGCGAAAGAGATGCCAGTGCAGGATTTTGTGATGAACTGATTTCTCGATTATGTCCCATAAATGTTAGATGGGTGCCATATCATTCGCTCGTATTGTCCAGAATGTTCTTCAAACCAATCGCAAACAGCTGTGGCTCGGTGATATGGCGTGTTGCCACCCATAAAAATACCAAAGTTGTTTGGAAACATGAGCTCCATGAATGGCTGCAGATGGTCTCCAAGTAGCCGAACGTAACTATTTCCAGTCAATGATCGGTTCAGTTGGTCCAGAGGACCCAGTCCATTGCATGTTAACACAGCCCACAACATTATGGGGCCACTAACAGCTTGCGCAGTGCCAAGTTGATAACTTGAGTCCATGGATTCATGGGATCTGCGTCACACTCGAATCCTACCATCAGCTCATATCAACTGAAATTGGAGATCATCTGACCAGGCCACGGTTTTTTTCTAGGGGCAAACCGATATGGTTCTGAGCCCAAAAGATGTGCTGCAGCCGATCTAGCAAACACATTGGCATCATTCATCCACTGCCATAGCCCATTAACGCCGAACTTCTTCGTACTGTCCTAACGGATACGTTCGTCGTATGTCCCACATTGATTTCAACGATTACAGGGTTATTACAAATGATTGAAGCGATTTCACAGCTCTACAATAACTTTATTATTTGAGATATTTTCACAATGCTTTGCACACACATACAAAAACTCAAAACGTTTTTTCAGGCATTCACAAACGTTCGATAAGTGCCCCTTTAGTGATTCGGCAGACATCAAGCCGATAATCAAGTTCCTCCCACACTCGGCGCAGCATGTCCCCATCAATGAGTTCGAAAGCATCGTTGATGCGAGCTCGCAGTTCTGGCACGTTTATTGGTAGAGGAGGTTTAAACACTGAATCTTTCACATAACTCCACAGAAATAAACAAGTTTCGCACTGAACGCATCCTCTTCCATGAGCTGCTGCAACCGCGCCGAAAATTCAAAGCGTTGTCATCGGGTGTCAGGGCTTGTAGCAATTGTAAACGGTAAGGCTTCTGCTTTAGCCTTTTCCGTAAGATTTTCCAAACCGTCGGCTGTGGTACGTTTAGCTCCCTGCTTGCTTTATTCGTCGACTTCCGCGGGCTACGCGTGAAACTTGCCCGCACGCGTTCAACCGTTTCTTCGCTCACTGCAGGTCGACCCGTTGATTTCCCCTTACAGAGGCATCCACAAGCTTTAAACTGCGCATACCATCGCCGAATGGAGTTAGCAGTTGGTGAAACTTTGTTGAACTTCGTCCTCAAGTGTCGTTGCACTGTTATGACTGACTGATGTGAGTGCATTTCAAGCACGACATACGCTTTCTCGGCTCCTGTCGCCATTTTGTCTCACTGCCCTCTCGAGCGCTCTGGCGGCAGAAACCTGAAGTGCGGCTTCAGCCGAACAAAACTTTATGAGTTTTTCTACGTATCTATAGTGTGTCGTGACCATATGTTCATGAATGGAGCTACAGTGAATTTATGAAATCGCTTCAATCATTTGTAATAGCCCTGTACTTCATGTAGTGTTGCTTGTCTGTTAGTCTGAATTATCTGTGATGAGACGTAACACCTGAAATTTGGCATTCTTGGCATACTCTTCACACCATGACTCTCAGAATACTGAATCCCCCAAAGATTTCTAAAATTGAATGTCCCATGCGTCTAGCTCCAACTACCATTTCGCGTTCATAATCTGTTAATTCCGTTCGTGTGGTCACAATCATGTTGGACTCACCTGAGCACAAATGACAGCCCCACCAATTCACTGCTCTTTTATACCTAGTGTACATGATACTATCACCACCTGCGATTTAGTGCTATCCCATGGCCTTCTTACCTCAGTGTGAAGAAGAGTGTACTCATATTTGTGCATGAGTGTATATGTCTGGGTTCTCCTCCCAAACCCCTGGATCTATTTAGCAGCCTCCTAGCTCCAATAGGAGTGGAGACACCGAAAGAATGTGTTTTTTCCAGTTCCTGGCATATAGGCTGGACTGCGTGACAAGCATATTGTGTTGTATTATCAACCTGCTTTATTGACCTGCTTTGCATAGTGGCCTAAATGTCAGGGGCAAATAAATAATTTTCAGACCCCTGATGTGTAGCCTGCCCTATATGACAGGCATGTTGTGGGAGTAGTATCAGTCTGCTTTATTGAACTGTACTGCAGGGGCTACATGTGCCAATGAGTAAGGCTGGGTCAGGTTGAGATGTATAGAGCGGGGGTGGACAGGGTGATGGGGAGGAGGAAACAGATAGAGAGAGGAGAGGAGAGGAGGGTATGACGCAGATGGAAGTTATAGAGGTGTAGTGGGCAGGTGGAAAAAGGAAGAGGGCAGAAGTGGAGATGGAAAGAGAGAGGGAGGAGGATATGGTAAGAGGGAGGGGGAGGAAGATATTCTCTGAGAGAGTGAGTGGAGTAAATGTGCAAAGAGAGGGGGAGGATTGGATGAACAGACAGAGGGAGTGGGGAGGAGGACACAGACAGACAGAGATAGGAGGAGGAGGTGACACAGAGAGGGAGAGGATGAGGTGTTTTCAGTGAATGTGTCGAATGCATACATAGGCGAAGCCACGAGGAAAGGCTAGTAACGATATTAAATGCTGCTCCATGATACCACGTTTGACACCAAAACATTCATTTTTTCCCACTAAAAAAGAAATTATAATATTGTTAAACTTCTGTAGCTCCTGTATCGAGTAGTTTTACCATCTGATTCTCGCTGATAAATTTTCTCTACATTAAGAAAAGAAAAAATCTAGTGAAATAGATTCTTAGAAAATTGCAGTTTTGCATCAGCATGATTTGAAAGAAATTTTTGAAATTAGATGTGTCATGGCTGTGTAGAGCAACTGTAAAGAAAGTTGTACGCCGAAAATACGTACAACTTTATATAATCACTTCATAAATTTCGTTTTCAATCTTAATCCAACATCTTCATCATCTATATGTTTTGGTTTGTCTGGGCTATATCGCATTATGGGTTTTACAGTGACCAAAATTATAAAATTTAAGTAAGAAAAACACTGACTGTGAGTACTTTAACATTTCGGTAGAAATCTGCTGTAGTCCTGATTTTCACTCACTGTCAATGGCGTCAACATTTTCTATAAAGGAGCGTAACTTGTCATATCCGTCAGTAAAAGTCTGCTTCCCACATATGAGTTACATAAATACATCACTTAAATCCTAATGGAGCGGAATTCGAAAGCAACTTTATAAAAATTCATATTTTTTGTAGTTTGTTAGGACTGAGGAGGAGGAGAAGGGAGCGTACGGAAGTTGTAAGACTTACTTTCTCACAATCTTCTCCCCCTCCTCACACGTATCTATGTATTTCTCTATCTTCCTGCTTCCTTTTCCTTTAAAAAAATAATATTATGAAATGTTAATATTATAACATGAAGCTGCAAAACTAGTAGTTCTCACTTCCTTTTCTTCCTCTTCTGTTTTCAGGCTATCACTGGTTCCCGTCGTCGCCGTCTGTGTATTCTATTAACTCGGAATTAATGGGCAGAGGGAGAAACCATCTACGCTATCGATTCGACATGATGAGGACAATCGGATGGTCCGCGTGCTGATTAGTACCGGCAATCCATATCAATGCATCTAGATCTAGCTACATGAGTTGGTACACTGCTGCGCCATAGAAAGGCGCCTATCGCAACACTAAACCTCCTTTATTACAGAATAGATAGTCGTTTTTCTGAAGAGGCAGATTTCTGTTTGAGCATCTCACAGAAGATAGTCAAAGAAAAAGAACTCAGAGAGAACAATCGGACTACTTTCGTCCTCGGTGATGGATACGTTATTCTGAACAGTAGCACGGAACTCACTCTCCTCTTACGGTGAAATAGCAAAACTTATTGACTACTTTCAGTGTCTCACTTTCTAATCCATTCCCTCTGCTACACGTGATTTAACTTGACTCTTGTTTTGCTTTTGTTCACTTTCATCCTACAACCTCTTCCAAGACGTTATCCATTCCGTTCAACTGATATTCCACGTCGTTTGTCGTCGCTGACAAATTTTCAGTGTCACTTGTAAACCTCTAAGTTTTTAGCGAGCACAGGTATCAACATTTTATTTCTTCTCCCAGAACTTTAATTCTGTCCTCAAATTTCTCCTTTTTTTCTGTTTGTTTTATGTACAGGTAGAATGACGTGAAAGATAGGCTATAACCATGTCACCTTCTCGACTCAAATACCGGCACCTTTTCAAGTGCTTCGACTTTTATAACTACATTCTAGTTTCTGTACAAGTTGCAGATAACCTTTCACTACCTGTATTTTATCTCTTCGTGTTGTCAAATAACGCTTTCCAGTCAACATCGTCAAAAGCATGTATCACAGCAAAGTGAAGTCAACATCGTCAAAAGCATGTATCACAGCAAAGTGATAAAGACCGATCACAATTTGTTCGCCGGCCGGAGTGGCCGAGCTGTTCTAGGCGCTACAGTCTGGAACTGCGCGACCGCTTTGGTCGCAGGTTCGAATCCTGCCTGGGGCATGGACGTGTGTGATGTCCTTAGGTTAGTTAGGTTTAAGTAGTTCGAAGTTCTAGGGGACTGATGACCTCAGAAGTTAGGCCCCATAGCGCTCAGAAGCCATTTTTTTAACAGTTCCTTCAAGAGTTTCCAGTTTGTGCCTAAAGAATATTAATGCAGATGATTCTGAAGTGGGTATTTTCCATCCAAATTTCAGTTTATAACCACATGAAGAAAGGTACATTTTCTGGAATTTTCAGACGTTAGGAATGTTTATATGACATGTTTCGAAGTAAATCTGCGTTTGCGACTTATACTTGCTGCTGCGCATATTATAACTATCACATCAAGTTGTCCGCCCCTGATAGCTGAGTGGTCAGCGCGACAGAATGTCATACCTAACGGCCCGGGTTCGATTCCCGGCTGGGTCGGAGATTTTCTCCGCTCAGGGACTGGGTGTTGTGTTGTCCTTATCATCATCATCGTCTTATCCCCATCGACACATACGTCGCCGAAGTGGCATCAATCCGAAAGACTTGCACCAGGCGAACGGTCTACCGGATGGGAGCTAGCCACACGGCGTTTCATTTTATATCAAGCTACATTTAGTTTTATACTTCAGTAGAAGTTTGTATTATTCACACTAATCGTAAATTACCGCTGTTTTTGAATTTGTTATATATTTTCGTTAGTGATGATAGCCTCAAAAAAAAAAAAAAAAAAAAAAAAAAAAGGAGAAGTTCCAACTGGCTTTCGAAGTCAGTAAAATTTATTTTCGATTTTTCTCTTTTCGTAATTGAAACTTCTTTGTTGGATATTAACATTTCAGTTTTTAAAGGAAAATTGTACTCCTTATAGCAAAACACATAAATAAATTGAAAGAAGAATCAGCAAGCTTAGTTTAAAGTTACTTGTTGCTTGTGCAAAACGTCGAGCTGACCTAAGCAACCTTTCGGTCGTTTCAGTAGTCTGTCCCGGCTAGATGGAACTAGAGACAGTTTGCTCTCTATGGATTCAGACCCGGAAATTGATCTGTCGCGCAACGAATTGACTAGTTAGAATGATTTGGCCCTCGAAAATGAGTCGTGTCTGTCGATTCTTACAAAATCATGAAAATATTATTAACTGGAGGAGGAACACTTGTAGAACAGGACAGAAACATTAAGGCTGAAATAGTATGAGCCCTTAAAGAGACAAGAGATTCCCAAGAAGATACACGAAATGAAGATGCGGAAGAAACAACCAAGAGGAAGACCATGGATAGATGGCTGAAAGATGTGGAGGAGAGTGTTGAAAAAAGAGGAGAGGACTGGGCCAAAGTGAACACAGAAAGATGATGGGTAAAAAGTACTATGTAGCGGGGCTTACGCTCCAAACAGATCTAGCCTGGGGCTGGAAACTGTTCAAGATGCTAATGATGATGATGATGATGATGATGATGAATTTGAGGAGGTCGACCAATTACTGAACTGAAAGCCTTGGTCCAAAATAACCCCAATATTATTCGCTCTTCGCGAGCACACACACGAAAAGAGGGAGAAAAAAAAACATTCCGTCTTCAGCCCACAAGTGGCCCATCGGGACCATCAGACCGCCGTATCATCCTCAGTTGAGGATGCGGATAGGAGGGGCGTGTGGGCATCACACCGCTCTCCCGGTCGTTATGATGGTTTTCTTTGACCGGAGCCACTACTATTCGGTCGAGTAGCTCCTCAATTGGCATCACGGGGCTGAGTGCACCCCGAAAAATGGCAACAGTGCATGGCGGCTGGATGTTCACCCATCCAAGTGCCGACCACGCCCAACAGCGCTTAACTTCGGTGATCTCATAGCAACCGGTGTATCCACTGTGGCAAGGCCGTTGCCACAAAAGAGGGAGAGACTACATATTAATAAGAATAGCAAAGAATACAAAACAAACTAATAGGATGACACACACTAAAAATAGGCACGACTTAACGGAATATTGGATCGGCCCATCAAAGCCTGCAAAGGATAGGTAGGATACAAGAGACCACCATCCCAACTGGTCTTTCTCTAAAATTCATAATCACGGCTGGAAGTGCAATGATTGCTCTGATCGAACCAGGGAACAGATTGTGGACTCCACATGCCAATGGCCAAACCTACTCGGCTACGAAACAAGACTGAACCGCGCTGCCTAACCATGTTTACTGCAAAACGAATCAAAAGCACCTAATCGTGATCCTTCCGTGACAACCCACACTGCAACACAATCGAAAGGTCACCCCCCCTTACGACGCAGATGTTTTAAATTTGGCTCAAAGGTCTCTACAACCATCCCATCCAGTGGCACAATGCGATATCACGCACTGGCTCGACAACACTCAAGCAGCAAAGTGTCAACACATGCAAATAAAAGGCCAGAGCTCTGAAGTTCATGTGAGCTGTAAGGGGGGTCACTGATATCACGATTCTTCCCAACGCCACTGAGGCTGTGTAACGCGATGGGTAGGTCACTATACCCCTTCTTGGCCACATTTCACCCCTTCTTTTGACGCCTCTGCGGTGGCGATCGGAACCGCGATGCCCAGCGTTGAAATGACGCGGTTTTGTTATGTGTAGCTGAGGAAAACATTTCAGACAAACCACCGTTAAGAATCGACACTAAAAGGCCTCAGGAGGTGGCACAAAGGGCGTTAATGACACCACCCCTTCACTTGGAGGGTTGGTTCTCATATATTTTGAGGTCGTAAACGACAGTTCGCAGTGTGATGACTAACAGGACGACGTTCTTGACAACCTTCGACACATCTGACGCACCCTTTATGCAAGGACATCGTAGGGCTCCAACCCCCCTGAAAGTGGTTTGATCACTTTAGAGTGTAGCGTGACCGCAGTTTTTCGTCTGGTATACAGGGAGGGGGAGGGGGGGGGGGACAACTAGGGACCATTCAAAACCGTTCAACGAAATTGAAAGTGATCCAAAGTAGCAACGGATGTTTATGCGCTTTTAGCCCCCCCCCTTGTTTTGCTTCGCGCCTTCTTGTGGCGGGATTACGGGATGGGGCCAGGGAAGGGGGGGGGGGGGGGGGGGGGGGAGGGCGAGGCGTGTAACATCGATACATGGATGGATGTGTAAAAAAACATCAAAGGATCCCTAAAAAACCCCGTTTGGCGACACCGTCGGTGCCACTAGCTCACCTTTTTTGAGAATTCAAAAATGTACCTGTGAAGAGTTTTAGCCAGACATACAGCTGAGGAGCTCTCTGAGGCTTCCCTAACCCCTGAGGGCAGGCAACCTCTTCGACATCTCTTAGATTCCGCATGCCCGCAGCAATGGAGCACCACTGAGCTGAATGGGTGTCGAAGTCTCTAGACAGGTACATTTTTAAAGTTAGTGCTTTATTCACCTTCATCAACTGTAGTCGTATGTAATAGAATAATAAGCAACTAGTTGCGTAAAAGAAATTTAATTTCTTTTCTGGTTTCAGGCACTTATTGCCCTTCTTCAGAAGGACATGCCTGTCACACTTTTTGTGAATGTCAATAATAAATTGCATACAGCGAAAATGTCATGGTCCAAAAATATATGCAGAGGAACAATAAATAATGCAGTACTGATTCCATTGACACAATAAGGGCTCTCAGATGTAGGCCTAGCTAGGGTGTGGATCCACCTTCTTCGTGCAGATGCACGCATACATCTGACTTCCTCTGAGAATCTCAGAGTAAATGGGGAGGTCCCCACACGTGAAAAACTGCACAAGATTAAATTGAAGCAAAGCCCATACTGTGATCACTGCAATACTGTAGACACTATGGCACACATCCTAATCTGCCGAGACCAAATCCACATATGGAACTGAACTAGGAAATGTTCAAATGTGTGTGAAATCTTATGGGACTTAACTGCTAAGGTCATCAGTCCCTAAGCTTACACACTACTTAACCTAAATTATCCTAAGGACAGAAACACACCCCTATGACCGAGGGAGGTCTCGAACCTCCGCCAGGACCAAACTGAACTAGAAAAAAAACTCGCAACAATTACTAGGACTTCAGAATCTGCTACAACACTTAAAGGAAAACTTCAACCAGACTGGCATTTCTTTCCTGAAACAAGGAATAATGGCTACGCTTGGATTATTGGCCAGTTCGCATATATTGCAACTGCGACTAAACAAGTGAGTATAGACGAGTATACAAGGTATATAATGAAAGAGCACCAAAATCTTACAAAGAGTCCGAAATACACACATCAAAAAAAGTTTTGCATCACCTCGGTTCCGAGAGATCCAGAACCTGAACAGAAAACTGGCATAGAGATCAACATAAACATCATTTTCGCCCTTTTTATTACTCATGAAAATCACATTGCATGTTGTACCACCATACAGCGAGACCTTCAGAGGTAATGGTCCAGATTGGTGTACACACCGGTACCTCTAATACCCAGCAGCACGTCCTCTTGCATCGATGCATGTCTGTATTCGTCGTGGCATACTATCCACAAGTTCATCAACGCGCTGTTGGTCCAGATTGTCCCACTCCTCAACGGCGATTCGGCGTAGATCCCTCAGAGTGGTCGGTGGGTCACGTCGCCCATAACCAGCCCCTTTCAATCTATCCCAGGCATGTTCGATAGGGTTCATGTCTGGGGGATATGCTGGCCATTCTATCCGAGCGATGTCGTTCTCCTGAAGGAAGTCATTCACAAGATGTGCACGATGGGGGCGCGAATTGTCGTCCATGAAGACGAATGCCTCGCCAATATGCTGCAGATACGGTTGCACTAGGAGAATGGCAATCACGTATCGTACAGCCGTTACGGCGCCTTCCACGACCACAATGGGCGTACATCGGCCTCACATAATGCCACCCCAAAACAGCAGGAAACCTCCACCTTGCTGCACTCGCTGGACAGTGTGTCTAAGGTGTTCAGCCTGACCGGGTTGCCTCCAAGCAAGTTCCGACGATTATCTGGTTGAAGGCATATGAGACACTCTTCGGTGAAGAGAATGTGATGCCAATCCTGAGCAGTCCATTCGGCATGTTGTTGGGCCCGTCTGTACCGCGCTGTATGGTGTCATGGTTGCAAAGATGGAGCTCGCCACGGACGTCGGGAGTGAAGTTGCGCAACATGCACCCCATTGCGCACAGTTTGAGTCTTAACACGACGTCTGTGGCTGCACGAAAAGCATTATTCAACATGGTGGCGTTGCTGTCAGGGTTCCTCCGAGCCATAATCCGTACGTAGCGGTCATCCACTGCAGTAGTAGCCCTTGGACGGCCTGAGTGAGGCATGTCATCGACAGTTCCTGTCTCTCTGTATCTCCTACATGTCCGAACAACATCGCTGTGGTTCACTCCGAGACGCCTGGAGACTTCCCTTGCTGAGAACCCTTCCTGACACAAAGTAACAATGCGGACGCGATCGAACCGCGGTATTGACCTTCTAGGCATGGTTGAACTACAGACAACACGAGCCGTTACCTGCTTTCTGGTGGAATGACTGGAACTGATCGGCTGTCGGAACCCTCCGTCTAATAGGCACTGATCAAGCATGGTTGTTTATATCTTTGGGCGGGCTTCAAATGGTTCAAATGGCTCTAAGCACAATGAGACTTAACATCTGAGGTCATCAGTCCCCTGGACTTAGAAACTACTTAAACCTAACTAACCTAAGGACATCACACACATCTATGCCACACGCAGCATTCGAACCTGCAACCGTAGCAGCAGCGCGGTTCCGGACTGAAGCGCCTAGAACCACCCTGCCACAGCGGCTGGTTGGGCGGGTTTAGTGACATCTCCGAACAGTCAAAGGGACTGTGTCTGTGATACAATATCCACAGTCAACGTCTATTTTCAGGAGTTCTGGGGACCAGGGTGATGAAAAACTTTTTTTGATGTGTGTACAAAACTTTGTTTGAGAATTTCATACTTCACACTTTACCATAATGAAGAGGTAATTTTTGGTTGGTGCACAACAGTTAAGCGAGTCACTATGAAGTTTGTGTCGTTTTAATGAAGTTGGCACGAAAATTTTTTTGTTATTAAGCCAAGTCGAGATGCCCCAGGAAAACTAATTTTGGCAGAAGCCGCAAGTGTTTGATTCGGTTTTACGGATATTGGACAGTTTGTTACGAAAATAAGATTTATTTAGTTTCTGTAAAGCCCGCATCTCGTGGTCGTGCGGTAGCGTTCTCGCTTCCTACGCCCGGGTTCCCGGGTTCTATTCCCGGCGGGGTCAGGGATTTTCTCTGCCTCGTGATGGCTGGGTGTTGTGTGTTGTCCTTAGGTTAGTTAGGTATAAGTAGTTCTAAGTTCTAGGGGACTGATGACCATAGATGTTAAGTCCCATAGTGCTCGGAGCCATTTGAACCATTTTTTTTGTTTCTGTAAAAAGTAAAAAATAAAGTTGGTTAGGGTGTAAGTGGTGGTGGCACTAGCTTTGTTTTTGTTTTAGGTTAGATAGGATTTTGAAGGTAGTATGGGTGATAAGGGCCAACGCCTGAAGTCGAAGAGGTAAAAATAATAATAATAATAATAATTCTGAATACCTTATCAGATTGCATTTAAAGGGCTTTCACAAGTAACGACAGCCAAAAAAGAAAAGGTGGCAGCCTGCAACTCTCACTTTTTCAAGATCGTGGGTTAAATTTTCACCTGAGGCATTTCATTTGCTCTCCATGATCGCGAGAAAAAAAAAAAGAAAAAGAAAAAAATGATGGTCGAGAAAACATAGGGTGGGGAAAAAACAGTCACGCTAACCGAAGCAGTAAATCCAAGTTCGAATCCAAAAAAAAAAGGCACAATGGTTAATGAATAAAAGAGTATCGAACAGGAGTACATTGGACACGGACTGCGAATAGGTGGCGCTTGGTGGGAATGTGGATCGGCCGTGAGACCTGCTGAGACCTTCCGCGCAGTTGCGAACATGCCAGATGGAGCAGTGGTTAACGCACGTGGCTAGTAAGCAGGAGATCCCGGGTTCGAAACCCGGTTCGATGCACATTTTCGCTCGTCGCAGCTGATTCTGGGTAATGTCCCGCTGTAGCTGATAGCAATGATCCCCTTCAACTTACATATAATGTTTCACAGCTGCGGATTCGGAAATGTCCGAAAGGACAGACACCACCACGTATTCATGCAATCTTTGTACCACTTACCGCTTTCGTTGCGAATGGCTGCTGCTCCTCCTACTTGCATCATTTTGTACTAAAAGTAACAGTTTTGTTACCTCTTTAGTTTCTAGTTAGTATTTCACTTGTCTTTCCAACTTCCTACAATCTCGTAGGCTTGTGATTATAGTTTAATGGCGATAGCTGTGAAGAGAGCGGTTGGTGACAATGATTTAAGTTCAACAATGCCGCCGCGCGGGGTAGCCACGCGGCTGATGCGCCTTGCCACGGTCGGCGCGGCTCCCCCCGTCGGAGGTTCGAGTCCTCCCTAGGGTATGGGTGTGTGTGTTGTCCTTTGCGTAAGTTAGTTGAAGTTAGATTAAGAAGTGTGTCAGCTTAGGGACCGATGACCTTAACAGTTTGGTACCATAAAACCTTACCACAAATTTCCAAATTTCAACAATGCCGCCGGCCGATGTGGCCGAGCGGTTCTAGGCACTTAAGTCTAGAACCGCGCTGCTTCTACGGTCGCAGGTTCGAATCCTGTCTTGGGCATGGATGTGTGTGATGTCCTTAGGTTAGTTAGGCTTAAGTAGTTCTAAGTCTAGGGGCTGATGACCTCAGATGCCAAGTCCCATAGTGTTTGGAATCATTTGAACCATCAACAATGCCAGGTCGACACATATCTTGGTATTTCAAAGTAAATCTCCAATACTGAATTAACACTGTTTTGGCTTCTTATTAACACCTGATTTCCTTCTGACATGGTCTAAATTTACGCAGAGCAATAGGCTTAGGACTTCTCTTTTTTTCTTTTAAGCCTGGTCCAAAGTTATCTGAATGACAGTGTGACTTTGTACCAACATAAAAACTGTAATTTTACTCCAATACAGCATAGTTAGTACACATTTTCACTTTTCAAAGCACTCAGAAACTATAGACGCAAAATGTTATGACGTCTGTGCGATGTGTAATATATTTTGTAACATTGCAGCGCGTCAGCAATCGTGAATAATTTAATGATTATAAAGAATCCGCCACGATTGCAAATGCAGGGTTTTACAAAAAGGTATCGTCAAACTTTCAGAAACATTCCTCACATACAAATAAAGAAAAGATGTTATGTGGACATGTGTCCGGAAACGCTTAATTTCCATGTTAGAGCTCATTTTAGTTTCGTCAGTATGTACTGTACTTCCTCGATTCACCGCCAGTTGGCCCAATTGAAGGAAGGTAATGCTGACTTCGGTGCTTGACATGCTACTCGTTGCTCTACAGTACTAGCATCAAGCACATCAGTACGTAGCATCAACAGGTTAGTGTTAATCACGAACATGGTTTTGCAGTCAGTGCAATGTTTACAAATGCGGAGTTGGCAGATGCCCATTTGATGTATGGATTAGCACGAGGCAATAGCCGTGGCGCGGTACGTTTGTATCGAGAAGATTTCCAGAACGAAGGTGTCCCGACAGGAAGACGTTCGAAGCAATTGATCGGCGTCTTAGGGAGCACTGAACATTCCAGCCTATGACTCGCGACTGGGGAAGACCTAGAACGACGAGGACACCTGCAATGGACGAGGCAATTCTTCGTGCAGTTGACGATAACCCTAATGTCAGCGTCAGAGAAGTTGCTGCTGTACAAGGTAACGTTGACCACGACACTGTATGGAGAGTGCTACGGGAGAACCAGTTGTTTACGTACCATGTACAGCGTGTGCAGGCACTATCAGCAGCTGATTGGCCTCCACGGGTACACTTCTGCGAATGGTTCATCCAACAATGTGTCAATCCTCATTTCAGTGCAAATGTTCTCTTTGCGGATGAGGCTTCATTCCAACGTGATCAAATTGTAAATTTTCACAATCAACATGTGTGGGCTGACGAGAATCCGCACGAAATTGTGCAATCACGTCATCAACACAGATTTTCTGTGAACGTTTGGCCAGGCATTGTTGGTGATGTCTTGATTGGGCCCCGCGTTCTTCCACCTACGCTCAATGGAGCACGTTATCATGATTTCATACGGAATACTCTACCTGTGCTGCTAGAACATGTGCCTTTACAAGTACGACACAACATGTGGTTCATGCACGATGGAGCTCCTGCACATTTCAGTCGAAGTGTTCGTACGCTTCTCAACAACAGATTCGGTGACCGATGGATTGGTAGAGGCGGACCAATTCCATGGCCTCCACGCTCTCCTGACCTCAACCCTCTTGACTTTCATTCATGGGGGCATTTGAAAGCTCTTGTCTACGCAACCCCGGTACCAAATGTAGAGACTCTTCGTGCTCGTATTGTGGACGGCTGTGATACAATACGCCATTCTCCAGGGCAGCATCAGCGCATCAGGGATTCCATGCGACGGGGGGTGGATGCATCTATCCTCGCTAACGGAGGATATTTTGAACATTTCCTGTAACAAAGTGTTTGAAGTCACGCTGGTACGTTCTGTTGCTGTGTGTTTCCATTCCATGATTAATGTGATTTGAAGAGAAGTAATAAAATGAGCTCTAACATGGAAAGTAAGCGTTCCCGGACACATGTCCACATAACAAAGTTTCTTTCTTTGTGTGTGAGGAATGTTTCCTGGAAGTTTGGCCGTACCTTTTTGTAACACCCTGTAGAACACTAAAAGAGGCCTCTTTAGGCAGTTTGTAGTTTTAGTGTGTTCCGAAGAAGGCGTGGTTATCCGCGCCGAAACCTAGGTCAACATCCGGTTTCTATTTGCAATCGAGGCGGTTTCTTTATAATTATTAATATATTTTGTGTTGCCGGCCGGAGTGGCCGAGCGGTTCTAGGCGCTACAGTGTGGGACCGCACGACCGCTACGGTCGCAGGTTCGAATCCTGCCTCGGGCATGGATGTGTGTGATGTCCTTAGGTTAGGTAGGTTTAAGTAGTTCTACGTTCTAGGGGACTGATGACCTCAGAAGTTAAGTCCCATAGTGCTCAGAGCCATTTAAACCACTTTTTGTGTCCAGTATTTTCAAAAAATGATAAAAAGTGGTACAAAGTTACTCTGACTGACTGCAGTCACTGTGTGACATTTCGACCAGAATGGAAAAACGCTTCACTGGTGCAATATGTTTGTATTTACACGTCGTGTAGACGTGGGTACCTGCACTACTTGCGGCGTTGTGAGTTGGTGCGCCAGAAAGCGGAGCCTGCAGCGACCACGCGGCAACGCCGCAGAAGACATTCAATGCACCAGCTCGGGTGACACCGCCTGGTGGATAACCAGATCTCGCCAGTGTTGGCAGCCCCACTACACGCCACGTGACACAAAGACATCAGGCGTGCCACGTCATCAGTGTGAAGAACACCTTATCAAGATGAGATGCGATTTGATTCAGAACGACCTGCGATTATTTCACTTCAACTTGGAAATCTTGTTAGAAATATTGTAAACAGTATATGAATTAGGGTGAATCGATAACCTCTAAAAAAATCACTAGCCATTACATTACGTCATTTTAAATTTCTATTCCATCACTAAGTGGAAAGCTGAATTGATCCTTCGTAAATTATATCAGTAAAAGGCAGAAACGGTCCTACATTTTCCTGTCTTTTAATGTTACTATTCTTTTATAGATTATACAGTGCGTGTATTGAACACTATCAGTAATGTTTAATTTTTTTTTTTTGCGAATAAGGCATTCACGCTCCAGGCAACAACTTGGACTACCTGTCATATACGAAGTCTGTTCAAAAAATTCCGGAAGAATCGTAATTTCGCGCCAGTGGTATGTTGGAGCGAAATGTGGTTGGCATTCATGCACGCTACTGTGTTTAATGTGTGACTGCCGGAAGTTTCATTGTTGTACGTCTGTTAGTTTATGGTTCAGTGTTGTATTGAGTAGAGCGTTGTGTGTTACAGTTTGCGAATTTCAAGGTGGCAGAGTTAAGGCTGACAGTATAAAGCATTTAACCTTAGGTTAAGACAGAAAATAACCTTAGATCAAGCTTAACCTGGACACCTGCATTGTATAAGCGTTAACTCTCGATCATATCACCATGAAGTCGGACCATATTCGACTGGAGAAAAGTCAGATTCAGCTTTAATCGCCAGTGGCACTACGATTCATTCATCTACATCTACATCTACGTGATTACTCTGGTATTCACTCTAAAGCGCCTGGAAGAGGATTCAATGAACCACCTTCAAGCTGTCTCTCTACCGGGAAAAACGAGCACTTAAATTTTCCTGTGCGAGCCCTGATTTCTCTTATTTTATCGTGGTGATCAGTTCGCCCTATACAGGTGGGTGCCAACAGAATATTTTAGCAATCGGAGGAGAAAATTGGTGATTGAAATTTCATTAGAAGATCCCGTCGCAACGAAAAACGCCTTTGTTTTAATGATAGCCCCTCCAGTTCCAAGTATCATGCCTGTGGCACTATCTCCCCTATTCCGCTATAATACAAAACGATCTGCCCTTCTTTGAACTTTTTCGATGTCATCCGTCAGTCCCACCTGATGCGGACCCTACACCGCACAGCAGTACTCCAGAAAAGGACGGACAAGCGTGGTGTAAGCAGTCTCGTTAGTAGACCTGTTGCACCTTTCAAGTGTTCTGCCAGTGAATCGCAGTCTTTGGTTTACTCTACCCACAACACTATCTATATGGTCGTTCCAATTTAGGTTATTTGTAATTGTAATCCGTAAGTATTTAGTTGAATTTACAGCCTTCAGGTTTGAGTGACTTATCGCGTAATCGAAATTTAGCGGATTTCTTTTAGTACTCATGTCAATAACTTCACACTTTTCTTTATTCGGGGTCAATTGCCACTTTTCGCACCATATAGATATCGTATCTAAATCATTTTCCAATTCGTTATGGTTATCTGATGACTTTACAGGGCGGCAAACAATCTAAGAGGGCTACTTAGATTGTCTCCTACGTCGTTAATACAGATCAGGAACAATAGAGGGCCTATAACACTTCCTTGGGAAACACCGGATATTACTTCTGTTTTACTCGATGACTTCCCGCCTATTATTACAAAGTGTGACCCTTCTGACAGGAAATCGCGAATCCAGTCGCACAACTGAGACGATATTCCATAGGCATGCAGTTTGGTTAGAAGACGCTTATGAGCAACGGTGTCGAAAGCCTTCTGGAAATCTAAAAAATATGGAATCAATCTGACATCCCCTGTCGATAGCACTCATAACTTCGTGAGTATAAAGAGCTAGTTGTGTTTCACGAGAATGATTTTTTCTGAATCTGTGCTATGTGCCAAAAAATCGTTTCCTTCGGGGTAATTCATAATGTTCAAACACAGTAATGTTCCAAAATCCTACTGCATATCGACGTTAGTGATATGGCCCTGTAATTCAACGGATTACTCGTATTTCCCTTTTTGGATATTGGTAAGACTTGAGGAAGTTTCCAGTCTTTAGGTGCGGATCTTCCTGTGAGCCAACGGTTGTATTTAACTGCTAAACATGGATCTAATTTTGTTTTTAGCATTTACAAATTGAAATAAAAAAAGAAGTTGTCACTAACACAAAAATGGCAAGTAAATATGTGACTACGCCATTCCCACGCCGCTGATGCTCAAAATACTTTTTTTTTTCGATCTGGAAGGTTAGGTAAAGGAACTTAGCGGCTAGCGTGTCTACTTTGTAATCAGTCTCGTAACAGCTCTTGGGAGACGACTCGTAATTTATGTAATTGGTTCAAAGGAATTTTATAGGCACTTAGAAGCAGGATAAGAAAGGAAAATTCGAAATACTTGCAGTGAACAGTAGCCAATAACGATTCACAATCACTTATATATGTTCTCTTTCGACTCGAGTAGCAGTAACTATGCAATTCGTATTAAAGTTTTAACTACCTATCACGTCCTTAAACTGCTATGACAATTCCACGTGCGTTGATAGAGAGAACATAAGCAAGTACACTGAAATGTAATAAACACATTTCTATGTAGCACTAACTTCAGAGGTAGCCGGGAAAGGTAGCTCAGCGTGTTCGGTCAAAGGGTTACTTGCTCTCTGTAATAAAAAAAACTGAGTGAACGGGTCAACGATGAACCTGAACGGATGTCATGGGACGCCCGCAACGAGCAATAACGAACAAAACGAGATCGATTAAAAAAACTGTATTGGTCGTAAGGATAATTATATCAGCATTGCCATGCTATTCCATACCATTGAAACCCTACCATACCCTCCGATTTCCGAGCGTTCTGGACAACTTCTGGGCAAAATTCTGTGTGCAGTAACCTTACGTGATGTGAATTACACTGTTTCCTTTCATTTACTTTACACATATCTGAGCATTCAGATGCATCCGCAAAGGACGACGATGACGAGACCCAACAAGCTCCCTGCACGTTCCGTGAAAGGATGAACCCTCTCTTGCAGCTAAATAATAAGTCATTTGAGCGAGGTTTCGTTTGGACAAAATTACTGTAGAGTAGTTGCAACTAAGGTTCAGAAACTATCTGATGAAACCAACCAAAAGAAACCAACCACCGACTGTAATGTGCATGTTGCTGTCAACCTTAAGATTTTACGCCACAGGACCCTTTCAAATACTGGCTGGTAAACTTTTTAAAGCAGATATAGTAACAGTTATGTCTTTATACACACAATAAGTGTCCAAGGAATAGAAAAGCAACTGGAATCACTCAATAGAGGAAAGTCCACTGGACCTGACGGGATACCAATTCGATTCTACACAGAGTACGCGAAAGAACTTGCCCCCCTTCTAACAGCCGTGTACCGCAAGTCTCTAGAGGAACGGAGGGTTCCAAATGATTGGAAAAGAGCACAGATAGTCCCAGTCTTCAAGAAGGGTCGTCGAGCAGATGCGCAAGACTATAGACCTATATCTCTGACGTCGATCTGTTGTAGAATTTTAGAACATGTTTTTTGCTCGAGTATCATGTCGTTTTTGGAAACCCAGAATCTACTATGTAGGAATCAACATGGATTCCGGAAACAGCGATCGTGTGAGACCCAACTCGCTTTATTTGTTCATGAGACCCAGAAAATATTAGATACAGGCTCCCAGGTAGATGCTATTTTTCTTGACTTCCGGAAGGCGTTCGATACAGTTCCGCACTGTCGCCTGATAAACAAAGTAAGAGCCTACGTAATATCAGACCAGCTGTGTGGCTGGATTGAAGAGTTTTTAGCAAACAGAACACAGCATGTTGTTATCAATGGAGAGACGTCTACAGACGTTAAAGTAACCTCTGGCGTGCCACAGGGGAGTGTTATGGGACCATTGCTTTTCACAATATATATAAATGACCTAGTAGATAGTGTCGGAAGTTCCATGCGGCTTTTCGCGGATGATGCTGTAGTATACAGAGAAGTTGCAGCATTAGAAAATTGTAGCGAAATGCAGGAAGATCTGCAGCGGATAGGCACTTGGTGCAGGGAGTGGCAACTGACCCTTAACATAGACAAATGTAATGTATTGCGAATACATAGAAAGAAGGATCCTTTATTGTATGAATATATGATAGCGGAACAAACACTGGTAGCAGTTACTTCTGTAAAATATCTGGGATTAAGCGTGCGGAACGATTTGAAGTGGAATGATCATATAAAATTAATTGTTGGTAAGGCGGGTACCAGGTTGAGATTCATTGGGAGAGTGCTTAGAAAATGTAGTATATCAACAAAGGAGGTAGCTTACAAAACACTCGTTCGACCTATACTTGAGTATTGCTCATCAGTGTGGGATCCGTACCAGATCGGTCTGACGGAGGAGATAGAGAAGATCCAAAGAAGAGCGGCGCGTTTCGTCACAGGGTTATTTGGTAACCGTGATAGCGTTACGGAGATGTTTAATAAACTCAAGTGGCAGACTCTGCAAGAGAGGCGCTCTGCATCGCGGTGTAGCTTGCTCGCCAGGTTTCGAGAGGGTGCGTTTCTGGATGAGGTATCGAATATATTGCTTCCCCCTACTTATACCTCCCGAGGAGATCACGAATGTAAAATTAGAGAGATTAGAGCGCGCACGGAGGCTTTCAGACAGTCGTTCTTCCCGCGAACCATACGCGACTGGAACAGGAAAGGGAGGTAATGACAGTGGCACGTAAAGTGCCCTCCGCCACACACCGTTGGGTGGCTTGCGGAGTATAAATGTAGATGTAGATGTAGATGTTGATACACACAATTTACAGCTGAAAATCTTTCTCATATTGAGAGAAATTTGACGATCGCTTCTTTTTCTATTTATTTGCTCCCACGGTTATAGCAAGACACCTTCGATAATAAAGACTGCGTATCTACGATGTACGATAAATATCTGCGGTCAAAGCTTGATAATCGTGTCGATAGCCGATTTTAGCCATGTTGCCAGGCATGTTATGTGCTACCTAAGATCAAATCTGAACCTGCTTCGGTGGATCCAAGCTTAGCGTTATACACTAGAGCTGAGTCCTGAACAGCCGGCCGGAGTGACCGAGCGGTTCTAGGCGCTACAGTCTGGAACCGCGCGACCGCTACGGTTGCAGGTTCGAATCCTGCCTCGGGCATGGATGTGTGTGATGTCCTTAGGTTACTTAGGTTTAAGTAGTTCTAAGTTCTATGGGACTGATGACCTCGGAAATTGAGTCCCATAGTGCTCAGAGCCATTTGAACCATTTTTTTGAGTCCTGAACAGCCGGCCGGAGTGACCGAGCGGTTCTAGGCGCTATAGTCTGGAACCGCGCGACCGCTACGGTTGCAGGTTCGAATCCTGCCTCGGGCATGGATGTGTGTGATGTCCTTAGGTTAGTTAGGTTTAAGTAGTTCTAAGTTCTAGGGGACTGATGACCTCAGAAACTGAGTCCCATAGTGCTCAGAACCATTTGAACCATTTGAGTCCCGAACATAGTTCAATTTCTGTTCTAATATCAAATTTGATATTCAGTCAGCGATGTTTATACAATCGATCCTCAGAGAAAGGATGCATCTGCATTAAATTTTGTGTGAAACTTAACCAAACCTTTACAGAGACACACCAAATATGCAGGAAGCCTACAGTGATGAGTGCTTCAGCTGTACTCTGTGTTGCGAACGGTTCACACGGTTTAAAAGAGGCCAGACGGATGTTAAAGATGACCCTCCTTCAGGATGCCCTTTGATGACTACCGACGACGTTCATGTCAGGAACGCCAACTAAACTGTGCGTGGTGATTAAAGACTCACTGTCCGAAAGACTGCAGAAGAACGTAACATTTCAGTTGCACCACACCTTGAAATTCTGACATAGCATCTTGGAATGCGTGGTGTCACCGCCAGACACCACACTTGCTAGGTGGTAGCTTAAATCGGCCGCGGTCCATTTAGTACATGTCGGACCCGCGTGTCGCCACTGTGTGATCGCAGACCTAGCGCCACCACAAGGCAGGTCTCGAGATACGGACGAGGACTCGCCCCAGTTGTACGGACGACATTGCTAGCGACAATACGGACGAAGCCTTCCTCTCAATTGCCGAGAGACAGTTAGAATAGCCTTCTGCTAAGTCCATGGCTACGACCCAGCAAGGCGCCATTAGCCTTACCTAGTTTGAGAGTTATCGTATAAATGTCTCAATAAGAACTTTGTAAACCAACAAAGAATAAAGTTAAGTATATTCCAAAGCTACGTATTTTCTTGATAGCAGTCATAACGTATCCTGTTCCAGACTTGACGCCAGTCGGCGTGTGTGTACGCGTGCCTTTCGGCTCCCTTCTCAGTGTGGCGTAACTAGCTTGTTACGCCACAACAGAATGCATAGTGTTGCCGCCGAGTTGATCCCATGGCTCATGAACAGGACCACAAGACCTTCGCCTCTCAATCTGTGAAGAGCTTTTGGATCGAGCAAATGAGAACAAGATGTTCCTTAAGAGAATCATAACTGGTGATGAGACCTGGGTGTACGGTTAAGATGTTGGGACCGAGGTTCAGTCTTCACAGTGGGTCGGGGAAGGTTTCCAAGATCAAAAGTAGCTCGTCACGGCAGGCAAAGCCATTCTCATAGCTTTCTTTGCCTTTGAAGGATTAATTCATCATGAATCCCTGGCACATGTAAAATTGTTAATCGATGGTACTATCGCGACGTGTTGCGACGCCTGCTAGAAAACGTGAGAAGGAAACGGTCTGAAATGTGGTGAGACAATTCATGGCTCTTTACATAACGATAACGCACCCGCACATTCATCCCTATTGGTGCGTGACTATTGCAAAAAAATGGTTCAACTGGCTCTGAGCACTGTGCGACTTAACATCTGAGGTCATCAGTCCCCTAAAACTTAGAACTACTTAAACCTAACTAACCTAAGGAGCGGTCGCGCGGTTCCAGACTGAAGCGCCTAGAACCGCATGGCCACACCGGCCGGCGACAATTGCTCAAAAAACGAAATCACTGCGTAGCCTCATCCTCCGCACTCTCCAATCCTGGCCCCTGTGGACTTTTTTTTTATTTCCAAAATTGAAAACCCCGTTGAAAGAATGAAGATTTGCAACGATAGACGAGATAAAAGTAAAATTCGCAGACGGTGCTTCGCGCGATCCAACAAGATCCGCTTCCGCAAGTGGAAACGTCGTTGAGAGCCGTGTATCAGCTGTAGAGCAGGAGGTGTATTTCGAGTTAGGCCGTGCACGGTAAGTAAAAGGTAAGTGTTGAAAAATTTTGTGAACAAAGTTTTGGATTTTTTTTACCACACGATATACAGGGTGTAAATTTTAACTTGACAAACCAGAATAACTCGGAAAAATAAGCTTCACAAGAGAAAATGTTTAGAATCCAAAGTTGATTGTTTTCGAGGGGGACATCCGCTGGTGCAAAAATTAGCCCGCCACCCCAGCTCCATGGGGTTGGGGCGGGAGGGAACTTAAAATTTCAAATGGGAACCCCCATTTTTTTATTGCAGAATCAGATTCTACATAAAAACTACGTACATTTTGTCTTAAACATTTGTTTTTATTCTTGGCAGTTGGCGCTGTAGTTCAAGAAAATCCATGTTCTCATTTTTGCTTGGAAAATGGTTACGAATAAATAATAAATACGTAAGTAGGATGTTTGGTTAGTTCGTTAGCTAGTCAGATGATTTGTTTGATAATTAAAAGTTGTGTGGCCTCATGACCACGAAACAAACAAAACATATTCGAATCTGCAGAAAAAATAAATATTTGGGTCAACATCTGAACAACTCTAATTCCTCTCTCTCAAACCCCACCCTATGGGCAGAGAGCGAGAGTTTTAATTTTAACGAATCAAACTAGTAATTTTTGTGTTTTTTTTCTTTATTGATTTTCAATTCCCCCCGAAGGGGGCGGGCAGGCAGCAGCTTACTACGCTGCTCTACAGCCTACAGACTTTTTTTAAATAAAGGAAGAAGAAAGACACAAGGAAAAACAGGCGATAAAATGGCGAGTTAAGGCGTAAAATTGCGGAAAGTTAAAACAGAAAGCAAAAGGGGGCAAAATAGTAAATAAGTATTTTTTATTTATCCGTAACCATTTTCCACGCAAAAATGAGAACATGGATTTTCTTGAATTACGGCGCCAACTGCCAAGAATCAAAACAAATGTTTACGACAAAATTTACGTAGTTTTTTTATTTAGAATCTGATTCTGCAATAAAAAATAGGGGTACCCATTTGAAATTTTAAAGTTGCCTTCCGCCCCACCCCGGGGGCCTGGTGTGGCGGGCTAATTTTGGCACCAGCAGATGACCCCCTCACAAATAATCAACTTCTGATTCTACACATTGTTTCGTGTGAAGGTTATTTTTCGAGTTGATATGGTTTGTCAACTTAAAATCTACACCCTGTATGTGTCTGTAACACGATTGCTTTGCGGCGCGGCAACTATTTAAAATGTATTTAGACTGTAAATAGCTATGTCACTGCTTTCTGTCTCGAAAGTAACTGATATATGTCAGCTACCTTTCTTACTCAACAATGCGTAACCTAAACTGCAAGAGACGTTAAGGTAGCCATACATTTTTCAATGAAGACTCAACGAACGGGTTAGTTAAATTCGAAACAGTATAATAACTAACACCAATAATTCAAAGATTGCTAGTCGATAGTCAAGTAGCGACGTCAGACTCTAACATGTGAAATTATCGATTTTTTTAGCCCAATAGTTTCTTAAAAATCGTTTGAGGAAGATGTAGTTATTATGTGCGCATGAAGAACATGTGCATTAGAGTTGGGCAACACGATTCTTTTTCCCGATTCGATTCCTACGATTCAATCTCACATTGCGAATCGATTCCTACGATTCTTTCACGATTCATTCTATTCTGAGATGACACGCTTCTTACGGAATGCAAAAAGTTCTACATCTTCCTCACAGATGGCAGGACATGTCTGAAATTGTCAATGGGGTTAGAATCGAACTGTGTCACTCATGATAAGATATTCCAGAAGTAGTTTATTTATGAGTAAACATGCATATGACGTTACAAGTGTGATTCTCGATTTATACGTGTAATGCCTTAATTGATGAAAGGTCACGTTTGATTTGATTGCATCTATTGTTTTATTTCAGTATGACAGGAAAGAGGAGTCGATTTGTGCGAAAGGTGGTGCAAAATTACGTGGTATGCCAGTTTGGTTGTGTGGCTTGAACGTATTAACTACAGACGTCTGCTTTGTAGTAACAAAATCTAGCAGTGAGGCAGACGTGGTTTGGCTCATATCATCCTATATTTTTCTGTGCTAAGATGTCTTTGCAAGTCCACATCATCCTTGTAGTTCATAACGCAGCTGACAGCCCTCCCACACAGCAAATTTAGCTTAACTTTCATTTCTTCTAAATACAATGCATAGGTATTTTGCTTTTAATTTGTCTGAGAACTTGCTGCAGTCACTACTATTTACGTGAGAAGACGACATACTTCTAAACAGTAGGATTCAATCGTATACAGCGACATTATTTCACTAAAATTTAATATGAATCTGAACACGATAACATTCGAAAACTCCAACTTGAAATTACTAATTAAAAAGCTTTTGTTTAAAGATAAACTTAAAAATCAAAATCCGTATCTAAATATAAAATTTTATCCAAACTGTTAAAGCCATTCCCAAGAAACACGAAATTCAGTCTTTAATTAAAAAATTCTGTTGTGTAAAATCGCATGCTGTAATAAAAACCAAAACATTAACTACATTCAATACATACTAACAAAGTTTTACGAGATGGCGTTATAAAAGCACGTGAAATAGCGTTTTTATAATATAAAATTGCGTTTTTACGAATGGAACTATGTAGGTGAACTCAAAAAGCAGAAACCAGTCTAAACACAAAATTTCATCCAAATCGTTAGGGCCGTTTTCGAGATACGCGAAATATAATACATAATCGTGTGTATAGAAGGTGTGTGTGTTTTGCATTGCATCTGCAACAAATAAGAGGTACGTATTTATTCATCATACTTGGATTTCTCGATTTTAATCGTCTATATTGGGAGCTGTGATACTCGCTGTATGTCGTTTCTGCCATCACTAGTTCATGTATTACTCGCGCAAACTAAGCTGACGTCGGCGCGGTGGCTGATGGTAGCGATAGTAAATGGGAAATGCCTTTACGCTCGTTCCCGTCAGCCACCGCCAAGTTTCAGCTTGGTTTTCACGAGTAATATTACGGCCCACGAACTTCGTTTGTTCGTTCCGAGCTTCCTTTGTTCACACGCATCCTCCACTTAACTGCCATCTGGCGGTCATGATCATTCGGCACGACTCGGCATGATTCGGAAGTTACCTTCGAAGCATAGCGTACTAAGAATCGATGAATCGTTGGAACTTGGAATCGTCACGACTCGGAAACACGCAATCGTTCTTACGATTCTTTTGAATGACGATTCGTCCGTATCACGATTCGATTCTTAATTTAGAGTCGTTCAAATGAACGACTCATTCACGAATCGCCACAACTCTAATGTGCAGAACGCAACGGCGTGGCAGAGCGGTGGCCAGCCCCTGCTAGTCTAACCTTGGGCAGCCCCACTATACCAAACGTGTCACAAAAATCTGGTTGCGGTGCGATTTCTGTCACATCAGTGTGAGGACCAAATGATTCAAATGGCTCTGAGCACTGTGTGACTTAACAGCTGAGGTCATCAGTTCCCTAGAACTTAGAACTATTTAAACCTAACCAACCTAAGGACATCACACACATCCATGTCCGAGGCAGGATTCGAACCTGCGACCGTAGCGGTCGCGCGGTTCCAGACTGAAGCGCCTAGAACCGCTCGGCCACCTCGGCCGGCGTGTGAGGACCGCCTGTGCGGTAAATGGCGTGGGTTTTGGGAGCACACGGGCATACAAACATTTTTTTCTTTTCAACCTTCATCATAAGCCCTTTATTGAGTATAAACTCCATTGCAAGCGTAGGGCTTCCCACGCGTACTAAGGTGGATACTGACCAGTGGTGGTCAGCCTGGTCCTAACCGTCCACTAGTGTGCTTTCCATATTTCAAGATGGCTGGCAGTCGATAGAGATTTTGAAAACATTTTCATTAGGTTTTCATAAAATTTTCACATGAAAGTCTTTGGCAAGCAATTATTATATACTTTAGCTTACTGTAGCTCTGCTTTACGAATGTTATAAAGTTTCTTCCACACATTACCGTATCTTTGCTGTGGAACCAGTGGGCAGTTAGGAACTTTAACTATTAACAGAGATACTAGCCACCAGTAGCCACTGGCCAAAACACTGCATTATCTAACGGAAACGTAACCGCGACTACTTGTGTCTTTTTACGAAAGAAAACGAGACCAAGGACCATGTGTCTGCGCCACGACTTTGAAAAGGCGCCTGTCCTTCCACAATGTGCGTTAATTTCTATGCTGTATAGTCACGTCATATTCCACAACACTGAGTCCGTATTTCTTGCGTTATTTATCGCGCAAAAGTAGCAAAACGTGCATCCAGCCTTACGCCTTACTTACACTTGAAAACTATTTTCGAATACACAAAACAGTCGTAAGTTTTCATAAAATTAATGCTCGACTTAACTCAAACGACTGAAAAGATTCTTCCGATAAATGCTTCGGAGCATCACGCTGATCCGAGTACGTGCTGAAAGTACAACCTTCATGAAACGAAGAGGAGGTTTCCGTCCGATCCGTCTACATCATGGCAGGTTTATCAAGTTCCTGCGCAAAGAGCCAGATAAAGATTACCTACAATACTACGCTGAAAAACTCAAAAGTCATGTTTGAATGGGACTACCGTAAAGCAAAGCGCAATAACCATAGCCAAAACAAAAACCCTGACATCAGCCACAACTTAACCAAGCGAGACAAGCAGAAGCATAAATCACGGAACACCAACGTCTGATCGAGTCCGTAGGGCAAATGCTCCAAGTGGAAATAATACTGTGGCACAACTGCCACTCGAGTGGCAATATCCAGTGCCGTTGAAGCACAACTAACCAGGATCTCTGAAAAGTAGTGGATGAAACAGGTGGCTACATAGAATACGTATAATCTAAACTTTCGTGTTCATCGATGCTGAGAAAATCAACGAACAACACAGATGATGAGGGAAGCTTGTGTTACAGGTAACGGCAGTTACTTAGGAAAATTTGGAATGCTGATCCTTGCTTTGCTGGTACCAGCATTGTGCGTACGGTAACTATTAAACTACGGTAACAAAAGTTTCAGCAAAGAGTTTGACATACAGGTCGCCGATGTTTTAGAACCTTTGAGAATTCGACCATATTGTTGTAACCTTCTTTTTTTAAGTTGTAAGAGACTTCTGTTATTTTGCATTTCCAATGCTGTAATCTAAATGCCAGCTTTTTTCTCCCCCTTTATCTTTCCCGCATCTTTAATTTCCTTCTTTCTAGTGTATTCTCGTTAACTGCTGAAGAAATACCAGTACTGGATAACGGAAGATGAAATATGGTATTGTTTTGTAAGTGTGTGCATTAAGTTATCTTTAATTGAATTTGACTTGTAATTCATTACACAGCACCTTTTAAAGATTCGTATACCTTTGTATTTGCTTTATAGTTAGGTACCAGTACCGCGATTGTTCCTTTAATACCGTACATTTTATATTTTCGTTTGCATATGTTTCTTTCAGTTACGCTGTCCATATTGTTCGTTTTTCTCCATGTGTTATGTAGTTTTTTTATAGCTTTCCCCCAAAAAACATGTAATTCAGTTATCAGCTGTAAAATAAGACCACATTAATACACTTTCCTGACTTCACTGCAATTATGAATGTAGCCTACATTGCGTAGTAGAGGGACAGTTATTGTTCGTTGAATAAATAAATGAAGTTATATTCGTAAATATCACAGAAACCAGTGCACCTGAAAAAAGTGACAATACCGTGCCTCTTTTGAGCATCCTTGCTTCTAATTAACCACGGTATGTCTCAGGAAAACAAGTAACGTAAAGTAGGGTTATTTTGCTCTACCTTTGGACATATTCCAAACAAATTCAAGTAATGTATCGTAGTTTTGCAAATTGGCTTTTGAAAATCATGTTAGGCTATTCAAAATTGTGTTTATTTTGAAATTTTATGTTTTACAAACTGGAGCTGGTTACTTTTCTCCAATTAATCTAAACGTTAGTTTAAGACCCGATAATAGGTTGGGACAGTGTTACTGCCTTTAAAATTTATTGTGTCACCTTACAGGGTCATAGTAAACTGACATTTATCTACATACACATTGGTCCACCTCAGAAATCTTGGTGTGGTGTCAGAGTCATCTGTAGTGCAGCTCGAGGTCTAGGTTAGGTTAGAAGGTAACAATATAGGCTAGATGCCAGTTGATGAAGCCAATGAGTGTGCAAGCAGAAAATCTGATTGGAAATTGACCATTAATGAAGCCGAATGTTTACATCTATGATGTATTGAAAAATGCAAAGGGCTCCAAAACATGTCATTTACCACATTTGGATTTAACATGTTAAAAAAGCAACAAATGTTGATAGTATTTAGTGTTGCTTCATTACTGAAGAAAGAAAAGGCCAATTTTTCTTTATGTATGGCATGTCAAAATGTCAGTGACCACACCAGGAAAATATTTTGCACAAATGCATTGCCATTGACCAACTCTGGCATTGAGAAACACAATCTTCATAAAATTAACATGCTCGAGGATAACAATAGGCCTACAATTCACTCGTTGTGGTCTTCAGTACAGAGACTGGTTTGATGCAGCCCTCCATGCTATTGTATCCTGTGTAAGCCTCTTCATCTCCAAGCGACTACTGCAACCTACATCCTTCTGAATCTGCTTAGTGTATTCGTCTCTTGGTCTCCCTCTATGATTTTTACCCTCCAATACTAAATTGGTGATCCCTTGATGCCTCAGAATGTGCCCTACCAACCGATCCCTTCTTCTAGTCAAGTTGTGCCACAAATGCCTCTTCTCTCCAGTATCTCCTCGTTAGTAACATAACCTATCCAGCTAATCTTCAGCATTCTTCTGTAGATCCACTCATATTAAGTCATATACAGGGTGATTCAAAAAGAATACCACAACTTTAAAAATGTGTATTTAATGAAAGAAACATAATATAACCTTCTGTTATACATCATTACAAAGAGTATTTAAAAAGGTTTTTTTTCACTCAAAAACAAGTTCAGAGATGTTCAATATGGCCCCCTCCAGACAACACGAGCAATATCAACCCGATACTCCAACTCGTTCCACACTCTCTGTAGCATATCAGGCGTAACAGTTTGGATAGCTGCTGTTATTTCTCGTTTCAAATCATCAATGGTGGCTGGGAGAGGTGGCCGAAACACCATATCCTTAACATACCCCCATAAGAAAAAATCGCAGGGGGTAAGATCAGGGCTTCTTGGAGGCCAGTGATGAAGTGCTCTGTCACCGGCTGCCTGGCGGCCGATCCATCGCCTCGGGTAGTTGACATTCAGGTAGTTACGGACAGATAAGTGCCAATGTGGTGGCGCTCCATCCTGCTGAAGTATGAATTGTTGTGCTTCTTGTTCGAGCTGAGGGAACAGCCAATTCTCTAACATTTCCAGATACTGTAGTCCAGTTACAGTAGCACCTTCGAAGAAAAAGGGACCAAAAACTTTATTGGCTGAAATGGCACAGAAAACGTTCACCTTAGGCGAGTCACGTTCATACTGAGTTGTTTCCTGTGGATTCTCAGTGCCCTATATACAGACATTGTGGCGGTTGACTTTCCTGTTAGTGTGGAAAGTTGCTTCATCACTAAACACAATCCTTGAAACGAAAGATTCATTTGTTTCCATTTGAGCAAGGATAAAATCACAGAAATCGATTCTGTTAATCTTATCAGCTGCAGACAGTGCTTGAACCAATTTCAGACGATAAGGTTTCATAACTAACGTTTTTCGTAGGACTCTCCATACAGTTGATTGTGGAATTTGCAGCTCTCTGCTAGCTCTGCGAGTCGATTTTCCTGGGCTGCGAACAAATGCTTGCTGGATGCGTGCTACATTTTCATCACTCGTTCTCAGCCGTCCAGAACTTTTCCCTTTGCACAAACACCCATTCTCTGTAAACTGTTTATACCAACGTTTAATTCACCACCTATCAGGAGGTTTAACACCATACTTCGTTCGAAATGCACGCTGAACAACTGTCGTCGATTCACTTCTGCCGTACTCAATAACACAAAAAGCTTTCTGTTGAGCGGTCGCCATCTTAGCATCAACTGACGCTGACGCCTAGTCAACAGCGCCTCAAGCGAACAAATGTACAACTAAATGAAACTTTATAGCTCCCTTAATTCGCCGACAGATAGTGCTTAGCTCTGCCTTTTGTCGTTGCAGAGTTTTAAATTCCTAAAGTTGTGGTATTCTTTTTGAATCACCCTGTATATCCTATGCATTTGAATAAATCACTGGTTCCTTGATTAGCAGAGCATTCCATCTTTTTGCTCATGACAACCTGGAAACAAGTTTCACAGGTCATCTATAGGCCATGAAGCTGTTTTGAAACCATACAAACCATCCAGTGGCTCTCCTTATCATGGAGTGGGGTTTACTACCACCTGCACTTTTCAGGATCCCTGAATTAAGTTAGCTTCACTGCAGTCTAAAAGAATGGTGTTTGCAACATTTTATCCAGTACTTGCAGTGAAATTCCAGTACACAGTGACATGTGTAAGGAGGAATGTGTTATAATATTCATTGCTCTCTGATAAACTCCAGTAGTGTTTAAGATCCATTTATTATAGACATTAGACATTTACTGTCAGTGGCACAGAGGTATGTGTGGACTTGAATGGAGAAAGTGTCAGTGTGCAATAATATTAGGTGGAAACACACATAAAAACTTGAGATGACTGACTGCTGAATTGCTGAAGTGTCATTCTTCTCAAGGGCAAAAGAACAGATGCTACTTTGCTTTGTGTGTCACATCTTTTCACTGTTGAGCAGAGCTGCTGGTTGATTGTTCAGCAATAAGTCATTTCAGGTCTTTATGTGCCTGGCCACCATTCAGAACTTTAAGATGAAGTTTAATTATAGTCTATCCTCCTTTCAATTTTGTTTCCAGTACTTTCCATTATTGTAGTAAACAACAAAGTGTGGTTTTATATGTGGTATATATCTTCACAGGAAAAAGTGTTGCTAAACATGTTGGAGTTGATATGGACCCCTTGATCACAAACAAGAGTGTTTGTGATTGACCCACATGAACAACAAGACAGGCTAACTTTACTAATGTTTGACATGAACTCAGTACTTATTAGCTTTCATATTGGTAAAGAAAAATGCAAAACCATGAAGATCTCTATAATAGATTTATTTTTAACATTTGTGACAGCATATTAAAAATAATTTTAAAACACAGTTTACCCCTTTCAAGCTAATTTCTTCTAAAATTTAATTAATATAAATAAAGGTACATAATTATATAATTGGATACATAAAAACTGGAATTCCAGTGCAGTCAGACTTCAATATCTGGTAACAGGAAGTGCTACAGCTATTCTGATGTATCACCTTCAGTCAGTCATACTAATAATTTGAAAGGAACTGTTGTTTTTTATTTCACTTCACACAGCATGAGCATTTAAAACAACTGTGTTACAAAGTAGAACTTTGGGAGAATCATTAATTTTTGCTAATAGTCATAATGATTTGCCCATTATATGGACATTTTAAGCTTCACTGCCTCTTGGTATTTTATAGAACCTTTGTACTAACACTAGATTTGATATTTTCTCCCATATCTTATCATCATTGAAAACCTATGACATGACATTATACTTTACAGAAATCACAGTCAGCTTCACTAAAACAATTGCACTTCAGACATCTGACAACTGTTTGTCCACTAGCAATACCTGTAAAAGCCCATAACCAAATGAAATAATATCATCAATTTTTGCTCCTGTATGCCTTATTTGCATAAGTAATTCATCAGAATAGTACGTGGAAACAAAATAAAGGGAATCAGTGTTACAGAGTGGGGTTCCCAGATAGTGGTAGATGTACCACTGATGGTTCACAAGAAACAAACATACTGAAGTAAAATTGTGGTACCAAGAAAGATTGCATCTAGTACCGGAGTGTGTATATTGTAATGAGGAGGTTGTTGACTATTACAATTATGGTGCGAAGTTGAGTGACTTATATGTAATTGTTTTTCAAGTTAGATATGGAATGATTTTTAAGCCAGGAAGCCTCTTCTACCTCCAAGGATGTAGTTAACAAAAGTAAATTTGGCCTTACAGCAAAGGCTGTCATAGAGATCAGTGATGAGCCAATTCTTCAATGAGTTGTAAGCTTAGAAATGCTTTCAAACAAAAACATGAAGCTTTCCGTATTAGCAAAAATCCTGCCCCCCAGTCTGTTTAACCTAACACACCCTCTCTCTCTCTCTCTCTCTCTCTCTCTCTCTCTCTCTCTCTCTCTCTCTCTCTCTCTCTCTCCCCCCACTGCTCCCATTCCACTACCGAAGGGTTTGTTAAAAAGTGAACAACCTGTAGTTGTATGTGATATGTCAAATATTCTAAAAATGCCATGTCAAATATTCTAAAAATGCCAAGTGGTATGCAGTGGCAAAGTTTGAGAACCCCTATTACATGGCAGTGACAAAGTAAGTAAGTCAGCTTACAAATTCCCTCACACTCTGTGTGTTTAAAAATTAAGAAGCTTGTGAAAGTGTTGTACAAAGAACTAAAATGTTTCCAAAATACAGAAAACAAAATTAAAAATTCTAAAGTCATAAATATGATTAAAAGTGAAATGTAAAACAGTGAGACTGAAATGTACATCATAGTCACAATAAACAAGATTTTGCCAATTAAGTAGTGTGGCAGGAAAATGTTAAGACAGAATGTTTACAGGTTGAAGGAGGGTTCCAGACCTGTCACTGTCAGCTGAAATGTGAAATATTATAATAAATCTGCTCTTGGAGCCAGTAGCTCAGTTATATTACTAGCAGGAGCAAACTTTTCAACAATTGTCAGTCAGTATAGTCATCACATCTCTAAGAAAAAATTGTGATCTATCTTTCTTGCGAGCAAAGAACATTATAAAAAATAAATTATGACTAAAACACACAAATTAAATGTTGATTTGTGAATTCCTAAAATAAAGGAAACCTTTGTTTTGTGTTTAGGGTAACTGCAAATGCAATGTACAATTAGGAATCTGACAAACTAGCATATACAAACTTTTAAGTTGGGCATGAATTGTGACTGAAGTTTAACTGTAATCAGTATAATGTGTTACATACAACAGAATCTGTGTATACACTTCCAGTTTGTTTCTCGTCTTCCTCTTGACATGTCGTGTGCCTAGGCACAGACAGTGTAAATGACACCTCTATGCAGGAAGTAATGCGCCCTTATGCATAAAGGACTGGGCGATCTTTAATTGATAATTCATTCTTCCACTTGGAAATACATTTCAGGAGAAGATTATGGCTGCGCACCTATGTGAACCCTAGATGTCACCCTTGATCTATTTCTCACTTCTGCTGTTGATACTGTTATTCCAAAGATGTCCTCATGATATCGATTCTCATCCTGTAAACAATAACACATTGTGTTAAACACACACATGATAATTCACATACATTTGTCATTAGGCCTTTACAACAGTAGGCAACATCAGACAGTTACATTATTATATACAAATGTACTGTGGGATATCTATTGAAATAACAACATTATATTACAGTTAATGAATTCCTTCAGTCACAAATTGGCTAGGCAACTAACCAGTCATATATTGTTTGTTTGATTGCATTTATATGTCTTATCTTCTGTATGACTATTTTCTTTGCTTTTTTTCCATGTATGCAAACTTTTCCTTTGATAAATAAATTAAAATTTGAACCTGTCTGCAAGACTGGGACTCAAACTTTATTCCTGGATTGCTAGTTCCACAAGGTATACAGAAGAACTTTTGTAAAGTCCGGAAGGTAAGGGGCAAGGTACTGATGGAAGTAAAACATTCGGGCAGGTTGTGAGTCAGGCAAGAATAACTCATTTGGAAGAGCACTTTCCTCCGAAAGGCAATGGTCCCAGATTCATTTCCTGCTCTGGCAAACAGTTTTAATCTGCCAGAAAGTTACAAATCAGTGCACGCTCCACTGCATAATGAAAATTCATTGTCGATATTAAAACTGTAACACCATAGTGTGTCTTAATACAGGTGAAATGTATGTCTTTGTATGTGTAGTGATTAGAAGCACAAATTGTTTGATTATACATGTTGTTGGTTTATTTGGTTTAAGAACTGCCCTTTAATGTACCTGGATGGGAAAAAATTTAAGCAGCAAGTGGCAATGGGAGCAGATGCTTACAAAAGTTAAGGAAATGAGCAAGCTTGTGGAGCCAGTGACTCCTTCTGGCAGAAGGGTTGAAGAGGAAGGAAGAGTGATGAGTGATGAAGGGAGGGACTGGTGACATGTAGGAAATTGGAAGTATTATGGAAAAGTCACCCAGAACTCCAACTCACAGGAGACTTGCAAGATGGTGTGAGAAGGAAAGACTGATTGTTCAGGACTGCACAGGATGAGATTTCGAAACCTGAGAGCTTAAGGTTGGAAGACAGAGTAATACACAAGACAGAAATTACCGACCAAACACCATGTGATGGTTTATAAGAGTGGAAAGCTAAGTACATTATGTGTGGTGGAGGTGTCAGCTGAGGAAAAATAGACCGGTCAACAAAGAAAAGATGTAGGGAATCAGAAGCGAGTGAAGGAAGGAAAAGTTACCAAGGAGGAATGGCAAGTCCAAAAAAATTAATGTATATTAGCGCTAGGTGGGTGGCAAGAACCAAGAACATGTTGTAATGACAATTCCTGCACTCTGCAATAGCGTATTGTGTGTTATCAATATACAGTTTCTGTCTGTGCCCATTCATCTTAACTGCTATCTTGGTGGTGGTCATATGAATGTAGAAGGCCGAAAAGTGTTTACGTAACAGCTGGTATACGACATGTGTCATTTCACATGTGACTCTTCATTTGATAGTTTATGATTTCCCAGTTAAAGGGCTGGTATAGGTAGTGATAGGAGGGTACACAGGGAAAGTCTTACAGTGAGGATGGCCACAGGGGCAGGCACCATAGAGTAGGAAAATGGGTGGAGAAGGAACATAGTGCCCAACCAGGATGTTATAGAGATTGGGTAGACCATGAAAAGCTCTTCTAACTGTGATGTGTATAATAGAAGACAGAATGGACCTCATTTCAGGGCATGATTTTAGGAAATCATAGCCTTATTCAAGTAGCTGATTAACACATTCAAGACCAGGGTAGTATTGACTGATAAGAGATGTAGCCCTAATTGTTGAGGGTTTGTATAAGGGGAACAAACTTATTCATCACATTGTAGAAAACCAAAAGGAAGTAGATGAGATGAGAGATATGATACTACAAGAATCTGACAGAGCACTGAAAGACCTAAGTTGAAACAAGGCCCCTGGAGCAAGTCACATTCCCTCAGGAAAGCAGAACACAGGGAGAACCAGCCATGACAATTATTCTATCTGATGTGCAAGATAGATGAGACAGGTGAAATACCCTCAGACTTCAGAATCAATTTTTAATGTAATTCCATTTCCAGAGAAGGTAGATGCAGACATTTGTGAATACTCCTGGATCAGCATTTTATCAAGCCATATTTGCAAAATAATTACACAAGTAATTTACAGAAGAATGAAACAACTGCTAGAGCCCAACCTTTGGAAAGATTACTTTGGGTTCTGAAGAAATGTAGGAACACTTAAGGCAATACTGACCCTAGGACATATCTTAGAAGATACATTGAAGAAAAAGGCAAATTAATGTTTGTAGCATCGCCGTTAAAAATGTTGCAGGTGGCAGTGAAACTTACAGGGAATGAGAGGACATTTGCAGTTTGTACAGAAACCTAATTGCAATTACAAGAGCTGAAGGACATGGAGGGGAAGCAGTGGTGGGGAAGTGATTGAATCAGGTTTGTAGCCTATCCCTAATGTTAGTCTGTTCATAGTACAGGCTGTAAAGAAAACCAAGGGGAAATTTGGAAATGGAATTAAAGTTCAGGGAGTAGATATAACAATGTTAATGTTTCTCGGTGACTTTGTAATTCTGTCAGTGGTGGCAAAGGAGTTGGAATAACAATGTCTTGGGTATGGATTACAAGAGGAACACCAATGAGAATAAAACAAGAGTCATGGAATGTAGCTAGATTAAATCAGGAGATGCTTTGGGAACAAGACTAGGAAATGAAACACTAAAAGTGACTGATGAGTTTTGCTATATAGGCAGTAAAATAACTGATGATGATAAAGTAGGGAGGATATACAATGCAGACTAGCTAAAGGAAGAAAAGTGTTTCTGAAGAAGAGAAATTTGCCAACATGTAATAGAAATTTGTGTTACGAAATATTTTGTGAAAGTATTTGTCTGGAGTGTTATTTTGTACAGAACTGAATTGTGGAAAATAAACAGTTCAGACAAGAAGAGAATAGAGGCTCATGAAATGTGGTTGATACAGAAGAATGCTGAAGATTAGGTAGGTAGATTGAATAACAAATGAGGGTTACTGAATCAAATTAAGGAAGAAAGAAATTTATGATGCAATTTGAGTAAAAGAAGGAGTCAGTTGATAGGACACATCCTGAAACTTGAAGAATTTTGAGGGGAGGGGATTGGGGGATAAAAACTTTAGTTGCCATAGTGTCTGTTTCTGTGGACATTACATTGTTCTTCCTAACAACACAGACACTGCAGTGTTGTACACTCCTGGAAATGGAAAAAAGAACACATTGACACCGGTGTGTCAGACCCACCATACTTGCTCCGGACACTGCGAGAGGGCTGTACAAGCAATGATCACACGCACGGCACAGCGGACACACCAGGAACCGCGGTGTTGGCCGTCGAATGGCGCTAGCTGCGCAGCATTTGTGCACCGCCGCCGTCAGTGTCAGCCAGTTTGCCATGGCATACGGAGCTCCATCGCAGTCTTTAACACTGGTAGCATGCTGCGACAGCGTGGACGTGAACCGTATGTGCAGTTGACGGACTTTGAGCGAGGGCGTATAGTGGGCATGCGGGAGGCCGGGTGGACGTACCGCCGAATTGCTCAACACGTGGGGCGTGAGGTCTCCACAGTACATCGATGTTGTCGCCAGTGGTCGGCGGAAGGTGCACGTGCCCGTCGACCTGGGACCGGACCGCAGCGACGCACGGATACATGCCAAGACCGTAGGATCCTACGCAGTGCCGTAGGTGACCGCACCGCCACTTCCCAGCAAATTAGGGACACTGTTGCTCCTGGGGTATCGGCGAGGACCATTCGCAACCGTCTCCATGAAGCTGGGCTACGGTCCCGCACACCGTTAGGCCGTCTTCCGCTCACGCCCCAACATCGTGCAGCCCGCCTCCAGTGGTGTCGCGACAGGCGTGAATGGAGGGACGAATGGAGACGTGTCGTCTTCAGCGATGAGAGTCGCTTCTGCCTTGGTGCCAATGATGGTCGTATGCGTGTTTGGCGCCGTGCAGGTGAGCGCCAAAATCAGGACTGCATACGACCGAGGCACACAGGGCCAACACCCGGCATCATGGTGTGGGGAGCGATCTCCTACACTGGCCGTACACCACTGGTGATCGTCGAGGGGACACTGAATAGTGCACGGTACATCCAAACCATCATCGAACCCATCGTTCTACCATTCCTAGACCGGCAAGGGAACTTGCTGTTCCAACAGGACAATGCACGTCCGCATGTATCCCGTGCCACCCAATGTGCTCTAGAAGGTGTAAGTCAACTACCCTGGCCAGCAAGATCTCCGGATCTGTCCCCCATTGAGCATGTTTGGGACTGGATGAAGCGTCGTCTCACGCGGTCTGCACGTCCAGCACGAACGCTGGTCCAACTGAGGCGCCAGGTGGAAATGGCATGGCAAGCCGTTCCACAGGACTACATCCAGCATCTCTACGATCGTCTCCATTGGAGAATAGCAGCCTGCATTGCTGCGAAAGGTGGATGTACACTGTACTAGTGCCGACATTGTGCATGCTCTGTTGCCTGTGTCTATGTGCCTGTGGTTCTGTCAGTGTGATCATGTGATGTATCTGACCCCAGGAATGTGTCAATAAAGTTTCCCCTTCCTGGGACAATGAATTCACGGTGTTCTTATTTCAATTTCCAGGAGTGTATTTATCAACCAATACCAGGCAGTAAGGGGTTATCTGCATGTGAGTACAGGTTGTGATTCAGGAATAATGACATGGAAATCTGGGTCTACCATGAGTTGTGCTCAGATAGCCAAGGTGGGTAAGATGACCGTTCACATAAAGTGGGAGATCGGTGTTCCAGTCCCAGTCCAGCACTGATTTTCATTTTCATCATTCTGTTGAATGGCTGATGGTTGCCAATATTTGCAACTATGGATACATATCATGCAGTTGTAGAGGGAAGCCAAGACTTAAATGCAGCAAGTGGGTTCAAATGGATGTAGATTGTGATAGCTATACACAAATGAAGGGGCTTGCACATCATTGGGTTTTATGGAGAGCTGCATCAAATTAATCTTCAGACTGAAGAACACACCAACAACACAAATGATGTAGTTCTTGCATATCATAATTAAGTGCATGGTAGAGTGTAATTTCGGTGGTGTTGTATATGGTTTCTTCCTGCTCTCATGACAAATGGTATTGGGAGAATGTGAACTGTCAGGAATATATCTTTATCTTCACTTTATGAAGGTATGATACTGAAGGAGCTAATAGATATTACAGATATTGCTATATCTGTGGGTAATCAGATACTGCTGCACGCATTGAAGCTGTACAAGAAGTAGAGAAAAGGAGGAAGCTGCCAGGTGAGAGAGCCACCTCTGGAAGAGTGACCCAAATTAACAGCAGGTGAACAAAATGTGACAGATAGACTGCGGACAAGACAACAGATCTAGAAAACAACTAATGATACCCGAAACCACTGGCACAATGATGACAACAGCGTTAATAGTAGCAGAGAAACAAATCCAAAGAAAGTAACCAGATGACAAGCAAGGACAAGCAGTCCTAGTGCAGTTAAGATAGATACATCAGTATCAAGTGTGAGCCCTAAGCGACTGGCTGTGGCTGGACGGCTCCCTATATACCAGCCACGTACAATGGTATTGGCAACTGTACTCGACCGAGCGAGGTGGCGCAGTGGTTAGACACTGGACTCGCATTCGGGAGGACGAATCCCGCGTCCGGCCATCCTGATTTAGGTTTTCCGTGATTTCCCTAAATCGCTCCAGGGAAATGCCGAGATGGTTCCTTTGAAAGGGCACGGCCAACTTCCTTCCCAGTCCTTCCCTAATCCGATGAGACCGATGACCTCGCTGTCTGGTCTCCTTCCCCAAAACCAGCCAACCAACCAACTGTACTCACGTGGCGCTCTCGACATGCGAACACAGTGCTGTGCGACCATAGTGCCCCTAACAACTAAGTCTTCCAGTCTCCTGTGGCAGGCATTCAGTCTGTTCAATGGCTGATACCAGAGATACAGGGTGACACAGAAAAATGGGAACATTTCCACAATCCAATAACACTAGAAATGATGAAGTTAAGAAATTTCATTCATAGTAAATGAAACCTTACAACTTTGCCATTTACAAAACATTGATGGCATTTATCATTTTGTAAAAATCACTTCCTTTAGATGGCGTCCTCCTGTACGAATACATTTGTGAAATCTGCTGTTGAGATTCCTCATTGACCACTGCAACATCTCAGCTCGGATACTGTGAATTGCATCCCAAATTCTCTGTTTTAACTCATCCAGGGTTCTTGGTCAAATCATGCAGACCTGCCTCTTGAGGTAGCCCCACAAGAAAAAACTACAAACAGATTAATCTGGCAATCTAGAGGGCCAGGGAATGTTACCGAATCCTGAGATCACACGGTTGCCAAACATTCTCGCACCTATGCCATTGACTGCCATGCAGTGTGTGATGTCGCTCCATCCTGTTGAAACCAGGCTTCTTCAACGTCTGGAAAGTTGTTCAATGCAGGTGTAACGAAAGTTCGTCTGACATCCACAACTTGTTTAGAAATTCATCATCATTGTTTACTTTTGTTATCATTTATTGACAGAATCCTAATCGTAATTGGTAATCGTTGTCCTCCAATTGTTGCACCATCTGTAGTTTGTACGGATGAAATTTTAAATCAAGCTGAAGAGTTCTGGAAACACTCTTCTGGGACATTCCAATCACCACTTCTTGGTCGTCGTGTTGGTTTCTTCTTGAGGGCAGATCCAGTCTCTTCAAAGTTATTAATCCAACATTTTATCACGTGTTTTGAGAGAATGGCATCATGACTTCCTAAATTATAAAAACGTCGAAACTCCCTCTGCTTCGCTACCAAACTATCATTGTTTTTGTAAAACATTTTTGTGGCTAACACACACGATTACTGAAGTGGCGGACTGATTACTCGCTAACTGTCACGAACCCACAGTGCTGCCACCTGCCCATGGCTGCCACTACTTATTTCAAACATTCTTATTATTCCGTGTCACCCTGTACTATCTTAAAATCCATTTCCAGGAATTTTCTAAACTGATTTTTGTGATATATTTGAAGTATTTTTCCTATGTATGCATTTTAAGTATGCTATTTCAAAATTTCTTTTACACTATTTTATGAGGAAACATAATGTATTACAAGTCACTTTAGTTAGCAAATTTGTTTTTACTAGTTTATGGTGTAATGTTCAAAATGTATCTAAATCATGTAAAATATATCAAATGATCCATTAAAATACTTGGTTATCATTGAAAATACAGCTTTGTGCTGACCCGCATTATTATAATTATAGGTAATTTAGGCATGAAGAAATGACTTACAAAGAAACTCGCACATTACAGATAAGCATATCAAACTAGTTTTCAGATAAGCATATCAAACTAGTTTTAGAAGCAAAGAGGGCAACAGCAACAATGACTTGCAGATTAATGTTTTTGGAAAACCATTTTTGGGGATAGTATTTGAACAGTATTATCCCTTTTTAAAATCTGTATAAAGAATCAACAGGAAAAAAATTGTTTTCAAACTGCTTATTACTTTTTCAATAGTTGACATTGTTGTATATACAGAGAGGTGAATATGTGTTGGGTCCTTAGATTCTGCCCTAGAACAAAGTTAAGCTATAAATAGTGGGGTCCTCTATAGGGATTTTTTAGTTTTTTCTCATGTGTATCAGGTCATGATTGCAAACATGAATAATATTTTGGAGGCAGGCACATCAAGGCTAATGTCAGGAGGCTGGTTTGGCCACTCATTATAAACAGGGCATCCATCATCCCCTTCACAAGACTGTCACCAATCCATGCATTCTGTTATTGGTGCACTTTTTACTTTACTTACCTTTGTGCTGTACACTACTCATAATGACCCTGCATCCTTGTTTGAGAGTTTTGTTTTCAGTACCTGATTCTGATCACGATGTTACTTTTTAAGCAGATTGCAGATGAGATACCAGACTTTGCTGAGATGGTGCCCTGAGTTGCAGTTAAATAAGGTTATCTGCACTTTTAATTCCAATGGCTTAGTGAATATTAAAAATTATAGGTCTTGATCAGATCCTTAATGGAGTGCCAAACCACAGTTCGCTAAACACTGATTTGTATGGTAGCCCTCAATGTGTGTGTTTCTGGTGTTCAGTGCAGCATACTTTCAAGGTTCTGACAGTTTGGCTACTGGATGACACACCATATTGGCAAAGGATGTGGTAGGCCCTATGATCCTTAACTGTAGAAGCCCAGGTTATCACGTATGCTGTCAGTTAGTGATCTGATATTGGCAGGCAGAATATGAATCACATCTAAAGCTTATTTAAAACAGATCTTGCTCGTCAGAATGACAACAGATGGAAATTAATAACTGTGTCTCATATACATTTTTAGTGAGCTTTATCAACTATTCACCTACAGTTCATGAAAATGTACAGTGCCTAGATTAAAGAACTATAGCTCTTCTTTGGTAAACGAGATGAGCTGCTTACCTAATTTACTGTACAACTAAATTTTTCAGCCTATTTCCAGTCTCAGTGAAAATCTTCTCAAATAGGTAAGGTCTGTTTTTTAACAACAGGCCTACAATATTTCTATTATGGGTGAATGTTTGAAACATATTTTCCTTGTAATTTTCAAGGAAATCTTTTTGAACAGTTTTGCAGGTATTTTTATCTTGTCTACCACTTGAATAATAGTAATGTGTTCAGTTTATTGCAAAGTGTTTAAAGTCTCCACCAGCTATTATGACATAATTAATTGAATTTTCTTGGAAGTTTTTAGCTGCTTCAGCAGGTGAATTTAGTAGCTAATACAAATTTACTGAAACTTTCAGTTTATCTTGTCCATAACTTACTGTTTACAGACTGTATTTCTACTTCATTTGAAATAATCTTTTAAAGGAACTAACTATAATCTCGGAACCCAGGTAACAGGCATCATTTATTCTGAAATGGAACTGCAACTGGTTGCCCAAGTGACCTCATTTGCTGTTATGACAGCCTCTTCAACATATAGGACAACCTCTTCAGCATATTGAATGATTCCCCCTGGGGTAAACATGGAGTACACACATGATTCTCATTTCCTGCCTTGAAATCATTCCCCAAAAAGGTATCATGATCTGACTTAATGTTCCAACTGCCTGCCTCCTGTTACCTCCTATGGTGCTGTGCTCCTACCAGCTTTTCTCCTATACACCACGTCTTTCATAATCCAACATTAAGAGGAACTGTTGATTCCATTCTCCTTCTGTGCATCTTACTCTTTCTTTCTGTCTGTACCTGAGGCATACAATAATAACCAGATTTTATATGATCACTACAGTTTTCTGTGAAAACTGATAGATATACTGAGTTGGATTTTAAGAATTTGTCATAACAGCTCATAAATGTGCTCTCTTTGTAATGCAGTACATAAATTGCATTTGCTCTCACTCTGAGATATAATGAAAAAGAAACTCTGGGGCAGGTGTGGGCAAATAACAGCCTTCGGGCCACATGCAGTTTTTTGGCAGTCCGCTAAGGCAGTCGAAAATTTTATGTGACAATTTATACCTTTTTCTAAAATGCAGAGTTAACTAAAGCATGCAATTGGTTTAAAAGGTGTGGCCTCTGCTAATCTCTGCTTTCACAAAGTGGCCCCCGAGCCGAAACAATTGCCCATCCCTGCTCTAGGAGATAAAAAGTTGATCAGCGTACCCTCATTTTCACCATGTAGTTCTCTATCTCTCCATCTGTCATTGTGCTGTGTTGCTGAATAATTTTCTTCATTGTCTGATAAACATCTTCAGCCATTGTGCAATCACCACAGACATAGAAATGACAATCCTCATCCATAACTTTCTTGTAAATCTCAAAAGCCTCTTTCTGAAGCAGGTCTTGGACATAGGTCTGAAACAAAGACATGAAACGTTGTGAAAATCATAAATATTCAAGGTATAATGATACATCCATATAAATAAATGTGCAAAAGCAAAAGATTTGTGATGTTATTCTTCAACATCTCCCAGTGTAATTCATGATGTAATAGTCCACAGGTAAATAGCCAGATGTCAGTGTCCCGTAGGCACTGGCATCTGGCTTTTCACCTGTGAACTATTCCATCAAAAGATTTGTTTAATGGTACACCAGAATATGAAGGAGAAATTACAACATCAGGGAAGCAGGGATTCATGAAAATGTAATAAAAACAAGTTTCACATACCAGGGTTGCCACAGGTTCTGGAAAACATGGAGTTACAAACACATCAGGGAAATATCAGGGAAATTAAAAAAAAATCACTGATAAAATCTCATTTTTGTCTCAGTAGATGAAATGACTTATTCACTGAGGTGTCATGCATCGTCGCTGGCTGGGTGCAGCTCAGTACATGCATCGCTCCCCTTCTCCCTCATTCCTACTGCTTCTTCTCTTTCTACCACTCCCCTCAGCTTGCAATCAGTGCTACCACCACTTCTTCCCACTACCGTAGCAGCTGCCGATGGGAGGCAGGGAGGCATGAGGAGTGGTTTGTTTGGATCCAATTCTCAGAGACTGAAGATGGCTACCTGTCCTCTCTATTGTTGATTATTTTTGAGTATTTAAACAAGTTATCAGCTGCATGGAGTGATCACCATGGTCTCATTTCATCAACATGCTGTCTGTGGCTTCTCAATAGCTGGCCACACGAGTGGATTTCCACGATGGGACAAAACCGGAGGCCGTTTCTGTTGATATCTGTAATAGCTCAGGCCCGCCATCGGAAGCCATTCAGTTCCAGCTAATGTGCAGGCCCTGCCTGTCGGATCTAGTCTCACCGATTTGCCCGCAGGTCAGGTCCATTTGTGTGTGGTGTATATTCAGCAGATTCTCATAGTTTATCTATGGACCCAGGACTGCAATGTTCCTCAGCAGGCCAGAGACCACAGGCGATGGATTTCAGGAATTTCGACTGGGCACGTTGTACATTGTGGCACGTTTTATAGACATTTTATTTGTTCTAGTACATTTTGACACTTTGAAAGTAGTTTATGTGTTAGGTAGTATGGATCATAAGAAAAAGAAAATTGTGTCAGTCATAGGTGGTTTGTATACTATGTACTCACATACAGGGTGACACAGGATAACGGGAATATTTGAAATGAGTAGTGGCAGCCAATGGCAGGTGGCAGTACTGCGGGTTCATGACAGTTAGCGAGTAAACAGTCTGCCATTTCAGTAATCGTGGATTAGTGAAACAGACAACAGTGTGTGTTAGCCATAAAAATGTTTTATAAAAAAATGATAGTTTGGTAGTGGCACAGAGGGAGTTTCGACGTTTTTATAATTTAGGAAGTCGTGGTGCCATTCTGTTCAAACACGTGATAAAATGTTGGATTAATAACTTTGAAGAGACTGGATCTGCCTTCAAGAAGAAACCAACAGGACGACCAAGAAGTGTGCGTTATCCAGCAAACATTGATGTTGTACGCAAGTCTGTCTTACAGAGCCCACGGTGTTCAATTCATAAGCAAGCAGCAGTGATTGGAATGTCCCAGGAGAGTGTTTGCAGAATTCTTCAGCTTGATTTAAAATTTCATCTATACAAACTACAGATGGTGCAACAATTGAAGGACAACGATTACTGGTTACGATTAGGATTCTGTCAACAAATATAACAAAAGTAAACAATGATAATGAATTTCTAAACAAGTTGTGGATGTCAGATGAGGCACATTTTCATCTCACAGGTTATGTGAATACACATAACTACCATTACTGGGCAAACACAAATCCTAATGAGCACCCTTTACATGATAGTAAAGTGACAGTGTGGTGTGGTGTTTCATCACATGGGATTATCAGACAGTATGTTTTCACAAATGAACATGGTAGCACAATAACTGTCAATGCCGATCGTTACATGGAGATGTTATGAACTTTCATTATATCTGCACTGAACAACTTTCCAGACGTTCAAGAAGCATGGTTTGAACAGGACAGAGTGACATCACACACTGCACGACAGTCAATGGGATATGTGCGAGAATGTTCGGCAACCATTTGATCTCACAATTCGGTAACATTCCCTGGCCCTCTAGATCGCCAGATTTATCCGTTTGTGATTTGTTCTTGTGGTGCTACCTCAAGAGGCAGGTCTGCATGATTTGACCAAGAACCATGGATGAGTTAAAACAGAGAATTTGGGATGCAGTTCACAGTATCCCAGCTGAGAGGCTGCAGCAGTCATGAGGAATCTCAACAGCAGGTTTCACAAATGTGTTCATACAGGAGGACACCATCTAAAGGACGTAACTTTAAAAAAATAAGAGAGAATGATAAATGTCATTAATGTTTTGTAAATGGCAAAGTTGTAAGGTTTCAGTTACTATGAATGCAATTTCTTTCCTTCGTCACTTCTAGTTATATTGGATTGTGAAAATTTTCCTGTTTTTCTGTGTCATCCAGTATTTCTCGAAAGAAAAATCACAAAATACCTGTAAAATAATAGATATAACACAGTGGGTAATAACTGACAATAACGAACATAGTAGACCCAACATTTTATTGGCGGTCACCTACAGTGTGGGTTTACACAGTTCTTCCCCATATTATGCACTTCTTTCAAGAGGCATTACTTTTTTCTGATGTTACTTCTGAAATTATTGAAGGTACTGTATATCCATCTTGCAACTCCAAGGAATGCGTATTTTTGTTTCCAAATTTGTTTAATTTTATTGAAATATAATTAAATCAGTGGTCCTAGTGAAACAATTATACCATTTGGCTTGCTTTCTCCATCTAAAAACAGTTCATTACAAAAGATGTTAATGTTAATACCTATGATTTTTGCTCACATAAGGTAACATCATCTGCTTGGAAGTTTTTCATAGATATTTCCTTGTTTCCACTCTTGTTTCTTGTGCTGTAGCTGCAAAGACAGAGTGTCAACTTACCTCTTAACTTACCCTTGATGTCTCAAAATTTGTCAGGGAAAAATGCTTAAACTTGTCTGGAAATCGGGGAAATATTAAGGAATTTCACTTAGGGAAACTTGTGGCAACCCTGATTGCGCATTGCTTCTTCTATAAGAATTTAGAAAAGGAGTTGTAGACACACACAAATTAACCTTGGGAATCAGCGTATTCCCTACAATTGTTGATGGACATAGTGTAACAGCTATCAACAATCTCTTTTTCAGGCCCAAAAATCTATAGTGATTTCACTGTAAAAGCAACAGGCCTAGTCATTGGTTTAACTGACCATGATGATCAAATGTTAAAATAAAATTTAGTGACCATTGAGAAATACATTGTGGAACAAAAGCATTGGATTTCAACATCATAAACAATGACATGATCACATGCTCAGGCAGAAATATGGAAGTAATGTTGGGGTAAAATTTTTAAAGCTGGTAGTGTAGATGCAAAATTTAACTCTTTCTTAAATATATTCCGACAACACTTTGTTATTTTTCCCCTTTAACAAGTAAAGGCAAAACTGAATAAAAGCAAGGATAAAGAATCGATAACTCCAGGGATTAAAGAGTCTTGTGCTAGGAAGAGAAAGCTTCATGTAGTTTACAGAACAAAACAGTAGTCAAGATTTGAAACTCTTTCATTAAAAAAGCAAAACACATATTATGCTCCAAAAATAAAACACTCCAAGAATAAGGCAAATACTACTCATTGAAATGAAATTGAACCACCAAAAAATAGCTGTGCAGAAACAATGACACATTCAAATAATTGGCCACCAAATGTAATGACTACTTCCTCATAGTGGCTGCAAACACTGCCCCACTAATAAAAAACTGAATACAATTGTTTTAGATTTATTTGTACAGACAGTGCATGCACCACGAATGGGCATAAGCTTTAAAAATGCAATCGCTAAGGAGACCACCGAATTCATCAGGTCACTAAAGAGGAGTAAGTTTACTAGTTACAATGGTGTTTCTAACAAAATTTTGAAATCTTGTGCTGACTTGATAGAATTACCCGTGATAAAATCAGTCAATGACTTGGAGTGTGTGTCCTGACAGGCTTAAGAATATTGTAATAACACCCATCTGCAAAACTGGAGCTACACAAACCACTTCTAATTACAGATCTATATCACTGCTTCCAGTCTTTTCAAAAGTATTTGAAAAAGTGGCCCATGGTGGAATATGGACTCATTTAACTGAGCAGAATTTGTTAACCACCTTTCAGTTTGGCTTTTGTAAAGGATGCTACATGCATAAATCACTACAATATTTCACAAATGAAATGCTGGCAGAGCTAAATAAGAAAAATTATGCTGTTGGTTCCCCCCCCCCCCCCCCCCCAATGAACCATGGACCTTGCCGTTGGTGGGGAGGTTTGCGTGCCTCAGGGATACAGATAGCCGTACTGTAGGTGCAACCACAACGGAGGGGTATCTGTTGAGAGGCCAGACAAACGTGTGGTTCCTGAAGAGGGGCAGCAGCCTTTTCAGTAGTTGCAAGGGCAACAGTCTGGATGATTCACTGATCTGGCCTTGTAACAATAACCAAAACGGCCTTGCTGTGCTGGTACTGCGAACGGCTGAAAGCAAGGGGAAACTACAGCCGTAATTTTTCCCGAGGGCATGCAGCTTTACTGTATGATTAACTGATGATGGCGTCCTCTTGGGTAAAATATTCCGGAGGTAAAATAGTCCCCCATTCGGATCTCCGGGAGGGGACTACTCAAGAGGATGTCGTTATCAGGAGAAAGAAAACTGGCATTCTATGGATCGGAGCGTGGAATGTCAGATCCCTTAATCGGGCAGGTAGGTTAGAAAATTTAAAAAGGGAAATGGATAGGTTAAAGTTAGATATAGTGGGAATTAGTGAAGTTCGGTGGCAGGAGGAACAAGACTTCTGGTCAGATGACTACAGGGTTATAAACACAAAATCAAATAGGGGTAATGCAGGAGTAGGTTTAATAATGAATAGGAAAATAGGAATGCGGTTAAGCTACTACAAACAGCATAGTGAACGCATTGTTGTGGCCAAGATAGATACGAAGCCCACACCTACAACAGTAGTACAAGTTTATATGCCAACTAGCTCTGCAGATGGCGAAGAAATTGAAGAAATGTATGATGAAATAAAAGAAATTATTCAGATTGTGAAGGGAGACGAAAATTTAATAGTCATGGGTGACTGGAATTCGAGTGTAGGAAAAGGGAGAGAAGGAAACATAGTAGGTGAATATGGATTGGGGCTAAGAAATGAAAGAGGAAGCTGCCTGGTAGAATTTGGCACAGAGCACAACATAGTCATAGCTAACACTTGGTTTAAGAATCATGAAAGAAGGTTGTATACATGGAAGAACCCTGGAGATACTAAAAGGTATCAGATAGATTATATAATGATAAGACAGAGATTTAGGAACCAGGTTTTAAATTGTAAGCCATTTCCAGGGGCAGATGTGGACTCTGACCACAATCTATTGGTTATGACCTGTAGATTGAAACTGAAGAAACTGCAAAAAGGTGGGAATTTAAGGAGATGGGACCTGGATAAACTGAAAGAACCAGAGGTTGTACAGAGTTTCAGGGAGAGCATAAGGGAACAATTGACAGGAATGGAGGAAAGAAATACAGTAGAAGAAGAATGGGTAGCTTTGAGGGGTGAAGTAGCAAAGGCAGCAGAGGATCAAGTAGGTAAAAAGACGAGGGCTAGTAGAAATCCATGGGTAACAGAAGAAATATTGAATTTAATTGATGAAAGGAGAAAATATAAAAATGCAGTAAATGAAGCAGGCAAAAAGGAATACAAACGTCTCAAAAATGAGATCAACAGGAAGTGCAGAATGGCTAAGCAGGGATGACTAGAGGACAAATGTAAGGACGTAGAGGCCTATTTCACTAGGGGTAAGATAGATACTGCCTACAGGAAAATTAAAGAGACCTTTGGAGATACGAGAACAATTTGTATGAATATCAAGAGCTCAGATGGAAACCCAGTTCTAAGCAAAGAAGGGAAAGCAGAAAGGTGGGAGGAGTATATAGAGGATCTATACAAGGGCGATGTACTTGAGGACAATATTATGGAAATGGAAGAGGATGTAGATGAAGATGAAATGGGAGATATGATACTGCGTGAAGAGTTTGACAGAGCACTGAAAGACGTGAGTCGAAACAAGGCCCCCGGAGTAGACAACATTCCACTGGAACTACTGACGGCCTTGGGAGAGCCAGTCCTGACAAAACTCTACCATCTGGTGAGCAAGATGTATGAATTAGGCGAAATACCCTCAGACATCAAGAAGAATATAATAATTCCAATCCCAAAGAAAGCAGGTGTTGACAGATGTGAAAATTACCGAACTATCAGTTCAATAAGTCACAGCTGCAAAATACTAACACAAATTGTTTACAGACGAATGGAAAAACTAGTAGAAGCCAACCCCGGGGAAGATCAGTTTGGATTCCGTAGAAACACTGGAACACGTGAGGCAATACTAACCTTACGACTTATCTTGGAAGAAAGATTAAGAAAAGGCAAACCTACGTTTCTAGCATTTGTAGACTTAGAGAAAGCTTTTGACAATGTTGACTGGAATACTCTCTTTCAAATTCTAAAGGTGGCAGGGGTAAAATACAGGGAGCGAAAGGCTATTTACAATTTGTACAGAAACCAGATGGCAGTTATAAAAGAGTCGAGGAACATGAAAGGGAAGGGAGTAAGACAGGGTTGTAGCCTCTCCCCGATGTTGTTCAATCTGTATATTGAGCAAGCAGTAAAGGAAACAAAAGAAAAATTCGGAGTAGGTATTAAAATTCATGGAGAAGAAATAAAAACCTTGAGGTTCGCCGATGACATTGTAATTCTGTCAGAGACAGCAGAGGACTTGGAAGAGCAGTTGAATGGAATGGTCAGTGTCTTGAAAGGAGGATATAAGATGAACATCAACAAAAGCAAAACAAGGATAATGGAATGTAGTCTAATTAAGTCGGGTGATGCTGAGGGAATTAGATTAGGAAATGAGACACTTAAAGTAGTAAAGGAGTTTTGCTATTTGGGGAGCAAAATAACTGATGATGGTCGAAGTAGAGAGGATATAAAATGTAGACTGGCAATGGCAAGGAAAGCGTTTCTGAAGAAGAGAAATTTGTTAACATCGAGTATAGATTTAACTGTCAGGAAGTCATTTCTGAAAGTATTTGTATGGAGTGTAGCCATGTATGGAAGTGAAACATGGATGATAAATAGTTTGGACAAGAAGAGAATAGAAGCTTTCGAAATGTGGTGCTACAGAAGAATGCTGAATATTAGATGGGTAGATCACATAACTAATGAGGAAGTATTGAATAGGATTGGGGAGAAAAGAAGTTTGTGGCACAACTTGACCAGAAGAAGGGATCGGTTGGTAGGACATGTTCTGAGGCATCAAGGGATCACTAATTTAGTATTGGAGGGCAGCGTGGAGGGTAAAAGTCGTAGAGGGAGACCAAGAGATGAATACACTGAACAGATTCAGAAGGATGTAGGTTGCAGTAGGTACTGGGAGATGAAAAAGCTTGCACAGGATAGAGTAGCATGGAGAGCTGCATCAAACCAGTCTCAGGACTGAAGACCACAACAACAAACAAGCTGTTGGTGTATGCTGTGACCCTGCCAAAGCCGTAAAATGTATGAATCACAAAGTAATACTTACCAGGCTAAAGTATTAAAGCATTAATGGCATTGTATTGTTTGGATGGAATTGTACTTCTGTAATAGAAAGCAGAGGGTCTCATAAAAAGACTATATCTCAGGCCTAGAAACAACCTCAGAATGAGATGTGTACTGGACCCACTCTTCTCTGTAACCTGTATAAGTTATCTTCTCATTGACTTTAAATGACAGTTCAGAACTGTAAAGTTTGCTGACAATGCAAGCACGCTAATTAAGGATCCCAGCTCAGACCTGCCAAACAGAGCTTAGCTGATAGCTGAACAGATGTACAAGTGGTTTACAGCAGACATTATGTCTTAGCTTCCCAAAGCTCAGACACACAGTTTCAAACAAACAGCAAAATTAGACAGGATGACACTGAATGAAGCACAGAGTGTAAAATGAAGTCAACACATGAATAAACTAATCAGAAGGTCAGTTCAGTGTGTTATGCCCTTTAAAATATCTCTCATTCTGTTGACCTAAAGACACAGCTGTTAGCTTATTTTGAATGTTTTCTTTTCCACTTGTCTGATGGAATTATCTTCTGGGGCAGTGTTTATTCTGCAGAATTGAGCAGTAAGAATACTGCGAAAAGCTAATAAATGTACATCTTGCGGAGCCTGTTTTATATTTGCACTTTAATGGCTTATGTTGCTGATAATGAAAATCAGTGTAAGCTGAACCGTAATTTTCACCATCACAATACAAGGCACACAACTAATTTTCATGTAGACTTTTACCTCATTGTCCAAGATTCTGAATGGAATTATGTACTCTGACAAAAATATATTCAAAAATCTCCCATCTAACATAAAGCAAGAAATTGGGAAAACCCACTAATTCGAAATAAAATTGCAACCACACCTCATTAGCCACTCTTCCTCTAAAGTTTCTAAATATTTACTGTTAACTGCATGGCAAGTAGCAGTGTTTGTTATAAATACGTATGAAAAGTAATATTGTACTATAAATAAGACTCATTATTTATAGATAAATAATATTTTCTCTGAAAAATACCATTGTAATGAAGCATAGGTTAAGCTATTAATATCAGATAAACAGCAGGCATATACTAAAACTGAAGAGGCAGCATCTATTTTCCAAGTAGCAGCTTCCTTACTAATTTACTTGATTAATCTTAGATAGCATAAATGTGACCAGTATTAAGCTGTATCGTGATAGTTTATTGTTAACATAGTATATAGATTAAGTTTCTGTGGCGTCTTCGTCTCATGTTAATGTCTTCCTCGACTTGAACCATATCTGTGAAGCTTCTCATCCTTGAGGGGATCTATGGAAGATGGCAGATGAATGAGTGGAAGCCCATATAACATATCATCATGCAAAGAAACCCTGAGTTACAGTGTATCTTCTGTAGACTTTCAGAAAAAAGATCCTTTTTCTGTAATCTGTTACCATTTATTTGGAATGCTGCTATCTAACCCTAGTGGTATATGTAGATGATATGTTGTCGTGAAGGTAGTTAACGTGATACCCTATCAGAATGAGCACAATAAACTAGATCATTCATGTTGTTGTTATTTTGTTCACTTTTCTCTTCTCTGTGCCTCCTGCAAGTTTTCCATCATTTTTACCTGAAATGGTGCTGATGCCTTATCCTGCTCTTTATCCTCCATTTGCTTTTCTGATTCACAATTCTGTTACATGTTACATTAACCTATGCAATTTTATAACGTTTACTATGAACCTGTTTTTCACTTGTTATTCTTGCCAAATTCTTTACATCCCTGTGATGAGCGTCTGTTTCTCTTTCCTTTGCTAACTCTCTCTTTTCTTTTTTCTTCCAGCTAACCAACAAACTAACTTTCATCCTGCAGCACATCATCTGTGTCTATGTGGTGAATCTCAATTGCAGCTCTCAGATACATTCCTCTTCTTCTCATAGGTAATATTTAAAACCATCTGTTCTGGTTAATGTATTTGTCTTCTGAAGTTGGAATACAGTGACATGACAAAAGTAATGGAGTACCATCTAATATCATGTCGGACCTCCTTTTGCCTGACGTAACGCAGCGACTCGACATGGCATGGACTCACAAGTCGTTGGAAGCCACGTGCAAAAATATTGAGCCATGTTGTCTCTGTAGCCATCCATAATTGCGAAAGTGTCGCCTGTGCAGGATTTTGTGCACAAACTGATCTCTCAATTATGTCTCATAAATGTTGCATGGGATTCATGTTGGGTGGTCTGGGTGGCTAGATCATTCACTCGAATTGTCCAGACCAGTTGTGGCCCGGTGACATGATGCATTGCTATCCATAAAAATTCCATTGTTTGGAAACACGAAGTCCACATATTGCTGCCAATGATGTCCAGGTAGCCGAACATGACCATTTCCAGTCAATGACCTGTTCAGCTGGACCTGAGGACTCAGCCATTTCATGTAAACACAGCCACTGCATTATGGAGCCACCACCAGCTTGCACTTAGTCTTGTTGACAACTCAGGTCCATGGCTTCATAGAGTCAGCACCACACTTGAACCCTGCCATCAGCTCTTATCAGCTGAAATTGGGGCACATCCGACCAGGCCACAGTTTTTCAGTTGTCTAGGATCCAACCGATATTGTCACAAGCCCAGGAGAGGCACTGCAGATATATCATGCTGTTAGCAAAGGTACTCACGTTGATCATCTGCTGCCATGGCCCATTAACGCCAAACTTTGTGCACTGTCCTAATGGATACGTTCATCATACATTCCACATTGATTTCTGCTGTTATTTCACACAGTGTTGCTTGTCTGTTAGCACTGACATCTCTGCACAAACACTGCTGCTCTCACTCATTAAGTGAAGGCCATTGGCCACTGTGTTGTCCGTGGTGAGAGGTATGCCTGGAATTTGCTATTCTCGGCACACTCTTGACGCTGTGGATCTCAAAATACTGAATTTGCTAATGGTTTCCAAGGTGGAATGCCCCATGCATCTAGCTGCAATTACCATCCCACATTCAGAGTCTCTTAATGTCCATCATGCGGCCACAATCACTTTGGAAACCTTTTCACATGAATCATCTGAGAACAAATGACAGCTCCACCAGTGCACTGCCCTTTTATACCTTGTGTGCACGATTGTACCACCATCTGTGTATGTGCATATCACTATTGCATGACTTTTGTCTCTTCAGTGTATTTAAGCACATAAGTACAAGACGTAATGCTATATATTCGTTGTGGTTGTTAACTGCTATTCATAGTAGCAATATTACATATCTTATAGTTATGTACAGTATGATTCAGCTAGATTGCGACCCAGCAATAGTGGCAGTTTGCCTGACAGATACATTCAGAACCAAGCATTGAAGCTTGATAGTTATGCAATCTGGACAATCATTGTATTGATAAGGCAGCTTGTATAATTTATATATATATATGGTATTTCACAATTCCTGTTAGGCTACAGGCTTCTAGGGTTTATGGAGCAGACTTAAGTTTTGATAATGAACCAATGTCTGGAAATGTACCATTTGGATATAAAAAAAGTTTCAGCTTTTGCACTTCATGGTATGAAAAAAAAAACTGAAAAGAATCGGCCTTTATCAGTCCCTATTGACTAAAAAGTTGTAGTTCTGTGAGAAATTGATACATTCAGAAACTAGGAGTGGTTGACAGTGGTGCTCCACGGACATACTTTGCTTTTGACTTCGAAGATGACACTCTTTGACACATGGAAGAGGGCCTGAGAATGAATGCTTGAAATGTTGCCCATGCCATGGCCTCCTTTAGAGAAGGTAGGTCAGAACTCATTGTCCCTGCTGCGTTTATACCATGAAATGGTAGATTTGAAGGTGATCTGTTATTTATACTTATTTTATATCCAAATAGTACATTCCTGAATGTGGGTTCCCAATACAAACGTGCTCTACTAAGTCCCAGCTACAATCCTAGCAGCCCTTAATAGGAGTCCTATAAAAATAGTCCTGTATATCTGATAACATATGTTTCTTACCTTTGGCACATTAGCCTCACGTGAGAGGGCAAGATATACTTTGTCCAGCACACCATCTTCCACCAAACATGTCTTTTCTTCTCTGTAAAGATCTAGTGATCGATGGCGACAGCCGAAAAAGAGCCACATTTTCCCAAAATTTTCTGGACCTGTAACAGTTTGGACATTTCAGTTTTGAATTATAAATGAACTCACTTCAGAAACTTTATTGAAATTTATGATAGTCCCTCACACATTTTGCCTATTGTTATGTGATTCCATGGTGGCCTTGTTTAGATACTTTAGAATAATTATTTCTACTAAAAGCTGTGAGAAAAAAGACACAAATTTTTTAGTAATATAGAGAACAGAACAGTATTTTTTTGAATAATAATGTAGAGTACACAAATTTAGTAAATAAATAATTAGTATTTATAATTGATTTGCAATTAGCAAGAATTTCAATGATGAATAGGTACATTTGCAAAAAGTTATGCCTTAGTCCCATAAAATTAAATGGATTTGCTATATTTAACAAAACACACACACACACACACACACACACACACACACACACACACACACACGTGTGCGCACGCAAACGTGAAAGCTTTGTTTGTGACAGTCTTTTTGTTGTGCCTATCTGCTATATGGTGGGTAGCAACTTTCCTTCTCATAATATTGTAATAATACACTTTGATCACTCAGAAATGAAAATAGATGCTTTAATGAAGTTTCCAGAAACACTTCTTGTTTATAAAGCTTCACAATAACTAGAAAACAAAGAATGCAAATGTTCCACCACAAAATAAAATCAGGTAATGTTCTTGTCATTCAGCAGCCACACCTTTTAAGGAGGAAAAATGATAGAGCAATCAGTACTAGTGGTGTTGAAAAGCAGCTCAAGTCACTAAAATATAATAATAAATAATAAAGATTTTATTGTCTTTAGGCCATTACAGCAATTGACAACGTCAAATGAAGTTACAATTTATAATACAGTGTGATAAGGTATTGACTACTGAAATATTTTAGCTTATATTACAATAAATGTACAGTGGGTAATCTGTTGGATTACTGCATTTTACAGTTGAAGAATTCATTGATACCATAGAACGGATGGGCAATAAACCATTCATGCAGTCTTTCTTTGAATGTATGTTCAGGAAGATCCTGTATGGCATGTGGCAGCTTATTAAATAGCTTGTGCCCTGTGACTTCATAGCTATTTATTGATTTTGATAGTCTGTGGTAAGGCGTGTATATGTGTTTGATGCTTCTTGTGTTGTAACAATGTACATTTTCTCTACGTTTCACATCTTGTAGGTTCTTCTTCGTAAAGATTAAGACATTGTATATATAGAGGTTTATTACAGTCATAATTTTTTGTTTAGTAAATAAGGGTTTGCAGTGAGCCTTATGTGAAGAATTTGTAATTATCCTAATGGCTTTCTTCTGCAATAATAGGATGTCATGTATATGACTACAGTTACCCCACAAGATAATGCCATAGGATATTATACTCTGGAAAAATGCAAAATAAGATGATCTGATGTATGTTTCAGGTACACAATTTCTGAGTTGTCTTAATAAATAAATTACACTAGATAGTTTACTACTAACATAGTTTACATGTTGGCCTCAGGATAACTTTTCGTCTAAATAAACTCCCAGGAATTTAACAGAACTAGGGTCATCAGATAGTGGCTTGTCTGTTAGAGTGAAGATTATCTGCTGAGTTTTATTTTCATTTAGCAGGAAACCATTTGCTCTGAACCAATATGCTGCATGAGTGAGTGTATTTTCAGCACACGTTTTAAGATCATTAAGATTGTTACCGCTATGGAGAAAAGTCGTATCATCTGCATACAATACAGTGGTGGATCTAATAAACGAGGGGAGGTCATTGATCATTATCAGAAACAGGAAGGGCCCCAGTACAGATCCCTGAGGCACACCTACTTTAACATTTTCTATGTTTGACATTTCCTTATCAACACAAACTACCTGTTTACGGTTGTTGAGATAAGCTTTTAATAGTCTGAGACTGTTTTCTTTGATGCCGTAGAATTCTAGTTTCTCTAGTAGTGGCATGTGCTCAACACAGTCAAAGGCCTTGCTTAGGTCACAGATTGAGACCTGAGCAAAGCCTTTGTTCTCAAAAACTTTGAGGATGTAACTGACTACCGTGTTGATTGCATCAGTGGTCGACAGATTCTTCCTAAACCCGTATTGTGTAGCATTAATTATTCCTAGATTCTCAAAGTGAGATGATAATTGTTGGTACATGATGCATTCCATTACCTTGGACAATGCGGGTACTATTGAAATAGGCCTGTAGCTAGATGGAGAGTCTTTATCTCCCTTTTTGTATCCTGGGACGATCCTAGACAGTTTTAACTCATCAGGAAAATATCCCTCAAGTAAGCACTTGTTTATGCAATGGGTTAAGGGGTAGAGAATGCGGTCACACACTTTTTTTAGCAGGTTGCATGATATGCCATATATATCTAAGCTATCAGATGATTTCAGTTGTTTTATGACCCCTTGTACATATCTAGGCGATACTTCGGAGAAGGTTACCATGCTTGTATTTAGTGACTGTCTACCCCAATTTTGGGAGAGTAACTCTGATGCACTAATGTCTGGTTTGATAATTGCGTCTCCTATTTCTTTCACTGAATTAATAAAAAACTCATTGAGTGTTTGTGGTGGGATATTAATTCAGCAAGCCCAGAGACTCAACTGTCCCCTTCCGATTCTGTAAAGATTTTATAGGTGACCAAGTTCCACTGTTGACAATGACTGTCCACAAATCCTGTGAGCAGCATACTATTGCTTGTATTTAAAAATGAGCACAAATCTTAACTATGAGCAAATAAAGCAGGAGAATTGGTCCATTGATTTAGCATCCTGTATTAGTCATCTCCACAGTTAGCAGAGTTCCAGAACTTATTCTAAATTCAAATATAATGACCTACCTAGAACAAATTGACATTTTCCAAGGAATCAACGTGGATTCTGAAAATATTCATCACTTACAACTCACATGCTCTCTCCCTTCATGATATCTTAAACAACATTGATTGAGGTAGCCAGGCAGACTTAGTCAGTCTCAGCATACCACCTCCAATAAGAACATGCCTCATAAAACACTGTAGTGCTTAAAACAGCCATTGGATTAATTCTGCTTTATTACCACATGAAAACGTTCAGTGGAATATCTTAACTGTCTTGTGACTGGAATGAAAGGTTTTTGAACTGATGACTGTGTTATGTTGTTGTTGATTGGCACTCCTCACCTTTTCTCCAGGGAGGGGGATTGGTTGGTAAGGAAGAGGCATAGTGCAAGGAGAGTGAGGGATAGTGGCATAGGGGTGGGGGAGAATACTCGTGCTACCAGTGTGAGTGTGCATGGATGTGGTGGCGACAGGGTAGGATAGCTAAGTGTAGCATTGGGAGGCTAGGCCAGGACATGGAAAGGGAGGGTAGGGGAGTAGACTATGTAGGTGAGCTGGTGGGACAAATGGCATGTGTAGTACCGGAGTGGAAGCAGGGAATGGGATAAGCATGTGGAAGATAGGAACTAGTGAAGGCTGAGGCTATAGGGGGAAGGGAACTAAGGATATGTTGTAGGAAGAGTGCCCACCTGCTCAGTTCATAAAAACTGGTGGTGGTGGGAAGAATTAAGACAATACAGGGTGTGAAGCAGTTGTTAAATTGAAACACATCATGTTGAGCAGCATGTTCAGCAACTGGGTGGTCCAGCTGTCTCTAGCTGCAGTTTGGTGGTGGCCATTCATGCAGACAAACAGCTTGTTAATTGTTATGCCCACGCAAACTGTAGCACAGAGGGTGTGGCTAATTTGATATATCACATAGCTTATTTCACAGGCGACCCTGTCTTTGGTGGAGTAGGAGATTTTAGTGACAGAAATGGAGTAGATGCCAGTGGGAAGATACATGGGGAAGGTCTTGCTCATATGAGGTGGTATCCCCCCCCCAAAAAAAAAGGAATTATTTTTTAAAAGCTATATATTTTCAAATTTTTTACAAAACAACCTTATCCCCCTCAAAATACCCCATTACAACTAATACATTTGTCCCACCGGTGCTTCCACTATTTGAAACCTTTTTTGTAGTCATCGTTAGCTGTCATGGCCGACAGCTCCTCCCTCATTTTTCTCTTGACTTCTTCAGTGTTGTCAGATCAGCATCCTTTCATGCCCCTATACATGTGTAGAAATAAGAAAAAGTCACACAGACTCTGGTCATATGAATAAGGTGTGTGGGGCAGCAGAGCCATACCAAAAACGGTTTAAGAGAGAGGGCTGTGTGTGCTGGAGAATTGTCGTAGTGGAAGAACCAGTCTCCTGTCTGCCACAAATTCCCAAATCTTCCTCTAAAATTCTCTGAACCAAGCTCCAAGATAATGCGCTAATGTCTGACAGTTGATCAGTTGTCTGTTGAGAGTCTGAGAGCACAAGCTCTCGAATTTTTTCACTGTTTTTGTCGATTCGGGCAGTTGATGGACATCCAGAATGAGGTTTGTCATCAATCAACATGTTGCCATTTTTAAATCAAGCAGACCACTCTTACTCTTGAGTTTTTCCCATAGCATCATCTTGATACTCTGTTTTCAACATTAAAACAGTTTCAGCAACATTGTTACCAAGTAGAAAACAAAATTTCACTGCTGCACATTGTTGACTTAAATTTGCTGTCATAAAAAAAAAGAAACAAGAACAAAACAGCAGTAGCAAAAACAGGCACTGCAAATGAATGTGACAAGTCCGGTCAACAGCACTGAACTGGAAATTGGTTGTGCTATACATGCCTAGCAGCAGAAATGCATACTACTCAAGCTCTGCCTGTGGCAATGTTATTCCAGCAAGCATTTGGGAACAGGATGGAGAAGGATATTGCATAGGTTGGATGTATGGCAGAATACCACTGTGAGAGGGCTGGGGAGGATATTTCTCATTTCAGGGCACAATGAGAGGTAATTGAAACACTAGCAGAGAATGTAACTCCGTTGCTCCAGTCCTTGGTGGCACCGAGTCACAGGAGGAATGCCCTTTTGTGGCCAGACAGTTAGTATTGTATGTGAAGGCTGATAGGTGACTGGTGAGAAAGTCAAATGAGATGTATTTACTGGACAAGTTTTGAGGTAATTACGGTCTGTAAAGATGTCAGTGAGACCCTTGGTTTATTTGTATGCAGACTGTTTGTCACTACAGATACACTGACCATCCAGGTATGGAAGAGACTTCTTGGTGTGCAATGAATGGTATCTGTTGAAATGGAGGTACCAATGTAGCCAACCTTGAGGTGGAGGTCAACATCAAGGAAGGTGGCTTTTTTAGCAAAGAGAATAAGGTGAAGTGAATAGGGTGAAAGTGTTGAAGTTCTGGACAAATGTGGATCGGGTGTCTCCACCCTCAGTCCAAACCATGAATTTGTTGTCAATAGCTTGAATCAGATGAGGAGTTTGGGATTCTGCATTGTTCAGAAGGATTCCTCTGAATGGCTCATGAATAAGTTAGCATAGGATGGTGCCATGCGGGTACCCATTGCTGTACCACAAATTTGTTTGTAGTTGATTCCTTCAAAGGAGAAGTTGCTGTCTGTGAGGATAACATTGACCACAATGACCGAGAAGGAAATTGCAGGTATGGAGTCAGTTGGACATTAGAAAATGTAGTGTTCAGTAGCAGTAAGGCCATGACCATTGGGGATGGTTGTGTACAGGTAGTCCTATTCTCTGTCACATTACTCTTCTCAGTGACTCTCCTTTCCTGCCTGTAAAAACTAAACTAAACTCCTCCCGAATAGGCCATGAAGGCCCAACGGTACTGACTGGCCGCTGTGTGATCCTCAGCTCATAGGTGTCACTGGATGCAGATACGGAGGGGCATGTAGTCAGCACACCGCTCTCCCGGCGGTATGTCAGTTTCCGAGATCGGAGCCGCTACTTTTCAATCAAGTAGCTCCTCAGTTTGCCTCACAAAGGCTGAGTGCACCCCGCTTGCCAACAGTGCTCGGCAGACCAAATGGTCACCCATCCAAGTGCTAGCCCAGCCTGACAGCGCTTAACTTCGGTGATCTGACAGGAACCAGTCTTACCACTGCAGCAAGGCCGTTGGCCCTTTTCTGCCTCTACACCTCTCGTTTTTCATAATAGGTGCATTGTGCTGCCACCTACTGCCAGGTACTCCATATCAGCAATCTCAGTAGCCATTAGACATCGTGAGAGAGCAAAATGGGGTACTCTGCAGAACTCACAGACTTTGAACGTGGTCGGGTGATTGGGTGTCACTTGTGTCATACGTCTGTATGTGAAATTTCCACACTCCTAAATGTCCCTAGGTACACTATTTCTGATGTGATAGTGCTGTGGAAACGTGAAGGGAGACGTACAGCACAAAAGCGTACAGCCCAACCTCGTCTGTTGACTGACAGAGACTGCTGTAAGTTGAAGAGGGTTTTAATGTGTAATAGGCAGACATCTATCCAGACCATCACACAGGGATTCCAAACTGCATCAGGATTGACTGCAAGTGCTATGACAGATAGGCAGGAAGTGAGAAAACTTGGATTTCATGATCGAGTGGCTGCTTGTAAGCCACACATCACGCCGGGAAATGCCAAATGATGCCTCACTTGGTGTAAGGAGCGTAAACATTGGATGATTGAGCAGTGGAAAAATGTTGTGTGGAGTGATAAATCTCAGTACACTATGTAGCGATCCAGTGGTAGGGTGTGGGTATGGCGAATGTCCGGTGAACATCATCTGCCCGCGTCTGTAGTGCCAACACCAAAATTCGGAGGTGGTGATGTTATGGTGTGGTCATGTTTTTCATGGAGGGGGCTTGCACCCCTTATTGTTCTGAATGGCACTGTTACAGCATAGGCCTACATTGATGTTTTAAGCACCTTCTTGCTTCCCACTATTGAAGAGCAGTACAGGGATGCCGATTGCATCTTTCAACATGGTCGAGCATCTACTCATAATGCACGATCTGTGGCGGAGTGGTTATGCGACAATAACATCCCTGTAATGGACTGGCCTGCACAGAGTCCTGACCTGAATTGTATAGAACACCTTTGGGATGTTTTGGAATGCTGACATCGTGCCAGGCCTCACTGACCGACATCGATACCTCTCCTCAACGCAGCACTCCAAGAATAATGGGCTGCCATTCTCCAAGAAACCTTCCAGCACCTGATTGAACGTATGCCTGTGAGAGTGGAAGCCGTCATCAAGGCTAAGGGTGGGCCAACACCATATTGAATTCCAGTATTACCGATGGAGGGTGCCACAAACTTGTAAGTCATTAGGGCGCCACGAACTTGTAAGTCATTTTCAGCCATGTGTCTGGATACTTTTGATCACGTAGTGTACTTTCTTAGGTTTTATTTTTGACAACTGTAGTGCATACATCACCATATGAACTGTTTTGTCTGCACACAGCACATGGCTACATGTCTGTTTAGCGTACAGGGGCAGTGTCTCATGCTTCTCATTCTTCTCACCGATATTGTTTCTGGTACTTCAAATTAAATCACTTGCCTTCATTCTTGCATATTTTCATGTGTTTTGCTGTATCAGTGTAGGCCTGTTTTGTTGCACCACACACCTACTCCCCCTTCCCCTACTCCATTATTCAAGCTAGCATCTTACTGACTCACCTAATGCCATTACATCTGCTGCCCTCTCCTTTCACACATATCCACCCACTGACCCATGTCCCACTCTATTGTATTTTTATTTATTTTTTTCACTTTGACCTCATCCCATATTAAAGACAATTTTATGTTGTTCTCATCATTACTACTTTCCCTTGATGTGTTACATTATTTTATGTATTTTTGTGTGTTTTTATCCTCCACATTGGAGCCTTGGCCCTTGCAAATGCACCAGTATAAAAAAGTATCCCTATCCCTAGCCATAAACCAGTCCCACATACTGTTCTTGTGTTGTCTAACATGTGGAATTCCCCCAAATGGCCTGATCATAAAATTGTTGATCTCCAGCTGCTGCCTCTCCTTCCAGAATGACCTCTGTCTGTTCAAATTAAGTCAGTCCGTGGCCCTCGCCAACTTAGTCCTGTAAAATCAAATAAATCAGGCCCAAACCTCCTTGCACTAACTCAACTCCATTTGTAAAACATCCTGCCTTACAGTCTAAATTCCTGCATCCCATTTCCTTGATTAAAACCCTTGCCCTCCAGGAACTAGAGTAACATGCACAATACCACCTCAAAAAAATTGTCCAATATGTTCACCTTATACTCACATGTTGGACTATCATTATCCATCACCACTGCAAAAGCATACATGAAAACTCCCCCACATCTTCTCATGGCCACCAAACCATGCCTTCCAAAACTACTACATCTATCCACACCCTCAAAAAATTCCACCTGCCACTCTACAGAATCCAGATTCTAAACTGCCCCGCAACACAGTCATGAACTTGTCCTCAAATCCTCAGTACCACAGAAGTAACAGTCCTTTTCAATGGCCGTACCTTTTGACCCACTCCCAAATTCAGTCACACTGTGCTTTTCAAAGACCTTCTCCTTGTCCCTAATGTGGTAACACTCTTTTTGCCATTAACTGTGCCAATCAAACTCAATACAGAACCAATACTAACCCTACTCTGACTCAGTTTACTCTTTCATCCAACTGTGATCCATCCCCATTCCTCCCAAATCACCCACTGTTAACTGTCTAGGATATCCAAACCTCGAGCCTTGCTTCACCATCATTCCCCAAATCCCTCAAATGGAAACCAACCTCACATCTGCAGGAAGAACCACAATCACCCACCTAAAAACTGATTCTGAACATATAATTCTACCTGCCAACAAAGGCGCTACCACTGTACTTATGAACTGCAGGGATTACCTTGTAGAGAAACTCTGCCAGCCATCAGATGTGTCCACCTACAAGCTCTGCTACAGAGACTGAATACCAGAAATCCAGAAAAATCTCCAGTCCCTCCTCTAATCCTTCTGTCCATCCCGGAATCTTTCCCCTGAGTCTGTCTCTTTCCATCCCCCACCATTCTTTGCACTCCTCCCTTGCACAACTTTCTTAAAGTACATAAACCTAACCACCCAGGATGCCCCATTGTGGCTCTTTGTGTGCTCCCACAAAGCAAGTCTCCATCCTATTATCAGTAATCTACCCCTCCTACATAATAGACACCAACCATTTCCTATACCGATTTTCCACAGTTCCTATTCCTATATTGCCTGGTGCCATGCTCATCACTATTGATTCTACCTCCCATTACATTAACATCCCCAGTGCTCATGGCTTTGCCTGTAGTGAACAGTACAATTCCCAACATCCAACTGACTCCGGACCTACAACCTCCGTCCTGGTCACAATGGCCAACTGTATCCTCAACCACAATTATTTTATGTACAAACAAATCTCAGATGCAGCAGAAGGCACATTCATGGCACCATCCTGATTCAGATCCATTGATGACATTTTCATGATCTGGACCAAAGGTGATAACATCCTGTCCACATTCCTCCAGAACCTCAATACCTTATCCCCTATTTACTTCATCTGAACCTTCTCAGCCCAACAAGCTACCTTCTTCAACGTCGACCTCCACTCCAAGATCGGCTTCATTGGTACCTCTGTCCACATCAAACCTGGCCCCCACCAGCAACATTTCCACTTCACCAACTACCACCATTCCTCACCAAAAAGCGTCCATACATTCCAGCGATCCACGGCTGTTGCATCTGTAGTGATAAGCAACCAGTCTCCAAATATGCCAAGGATGTCAAATCAAGCCTTCACAGACTGTAACTATCCTCCATACCTTGCTCAGAAACACACCCACCATCCCCCACACACCCACTGTCTGGCCACAAAGGAGCACTCCTCTCATGACAGTACCATCCACTAAAGTCTCTGAAATTGTGTCATTTCATTTGTATAAGTACCTGCGCCTGGGTTTCAGGTTGGATCCCCTATTTACATTCAATACTGAGGTGCTGTTCCAGAACATGGAGAACCTCAGAAATTCTGTTCATGTGTAAGGGGGAATTTAAAGTAGACTGGGGTGGCAGTGAGAATTTGAATCAAGAAGGGAGGGGTGCCAGGGTGGTTTAGTGGCTAACATTCCTGCCTTGTGGCTAACACACCTGCCTTGTAAGCAGGAAACCCAGGTGTGATTCCCGGCCTTGGTACAAATTTTCACTCGCCACTTTAGGCTATATACATGAAATCATATCTGTATGAGACCGGTAAAGTCTGAAATTGTGTCATTCCATTTGGATTTCAGGCTTTATCCGCCATTTACGTTCAATTCTAAGGTACTATTGCAGAACATGGAGAGCCTCGGCAATTGTGTTTGCATGCAAGGGGGAATTTAAAACAGTGGGGTGGCAGTGAGAATTTGGATCAAGGAGGGTGACACGATAATCTGTGCAGTTATATGAACCGCTGTGTCAAGGTGGCTTAGTGGATAATGCACATTGAATAGTAAGCAGGAGACCCAGGTTCGATTCCCGGCCTCGGCACAAATTTTCACTCGCCACTTCAGTCTAGATATGTAAAAACTACAGATGCCTTTTTTTCCACCAACTCACCTACATAGTCCTTTCCTCTTCTCTATTCCTCCCTTCTCCCATTCCCCCCTCTTGCTTTCTACGACCCTGCCAGCAAAGTGTCCCAGTGCTACACCTTCTCCTGCATATCCCTGCACACTTCCCAGTTAGATTGTTACTTGGTAACTCAGTTCAGGTGCAGCTGGAGTCAGGCCTTAGTGCCTGGAGACACAGTGGCCATGTGTTTGTGAGATGTTCTTGTGTGAATTTGTAGTTCTGAAGAATGAATTTGTCCAGAAGACGAAATATTTCTGGCATTCTTTTTCATTGTGCCTGTGATGCAACAGCTCCTCTATGTGGTGAGTAGCTGTATATCCTTTCCATATTGTTGAAATTAATAACAGTATATGCATAGGAATATAAACAATCATTCTTCCTACAAACAGAATAAGCAGCAACCCTATAGTGATTTTGGCTGAGAGCATCGGTACCCAAACACCTGATTTTTGTATCTTCCCCATTACATGCAGATGTCGCATGATGGTGGAATGATCACAGTTCATCACATTTTCCAGTTCTAGAGTATAATAATTGCAGAAGTCTTCCTGAATGTGGAGGGTCATTAGTGTCAAAATGATCCTCCTTAATACAAGAAAACCATTTCCTTGGCTTGCTCTGTCCAGTGACATTATCCCCATATTTCTGGCTGCCTGCACTGCTGTCACCCCTCTACTGAACTGAAAAGAAGAATGCCAGAAATGTTCTGATTTCTCGACTTGACACTCCAACTTCTAGCACCCATAGCTCAAGTCACTATCTCCAGGTGACAAAATGACAATAGCAGCAGTGAACTACAAATAAAAATGACAGTCGATAAGTAAACCTATAGCAACTGGTATAGCAACATGCAAAACAGAAACACTACGAACTTCTACACCAACCTAATATGAAGCAGTGCTCCATTCTGCCACCTCTGATGTGTTAAAGAGTAGTATTAATGATTAACAACTATTAAACTGTAGATGAGATGTGACCAAAAATTAAAGGAAATTTGTTAATTTCGCAGGCTGTTTACATCCAATTTTCAAAACAAAACAAAAAATGTATGTTGCTGTTACGGATGTTCCTGGTGTATGTTTGCATTTTCAGCTGTTTTGAATATTTAGTTTATTGTTGACAGTCCAAAAAGGTTACACGAGGTTTTGAGTGCTCAGCGAATTTTTGTTAATGAAACAAATGGATCAAAGAATTCGCTTTAAATTTTGCTTGAAAAATGGAATGTAGAGCAGAACCACATTCAAAATATTGACTGTGGCTTACGGTGGATCTGCTATGACTAAAAAGAAAGTTTATGAGTTGTATAATTGTTTTGAAGAGGGTCAAGAAGATACTAGAGATCATGACTGTCCTGGACACCCTAGCATGTCAATTACCGATGAAAATGTGCAAGAAGTAAAGGAAATCGTTCGGGAAAATCAGTGAATCACCATCAGAGAGTTTGCAAATGATTTCGGCATATCTTTTGGCTCACGTCAAGAAATTTTTTCAGGTGGTCTGGGCATAAAATATATAGCAGCAAATTTTGTTCTGAAATTGTTGAACTTTGACCAAAACCAATGTCACATAGATGTCACCCAAGAATTGGAAATTTGTGGTAAGGTCTTATGGGACCAAACTGCTGAGGTCATGGGTCCCTAAGCTTACACACTACTTAATCTAACTTAAACTAACTTCTGCTAAGCATGACACACCCCAATGCCTGAGGGAGGACTCAAACCTCCTATGAGGGGAGCCGCCCAGGAATTGCTGAATGAAGACAACAATAATCCAGCCCTTCTGAAGAAGATTATAACAGGTGCTGAAAAATGGGTATGTTGGTATTACATTGAAACCAGGGCTCAGTCTTTTACAATGGAAATCGTCTGAAAATCCAAGACCAAAGAAAGAATGAAAAGTGTGAGGTCATCCAAATGGGTGCTAAAAAGAATCTGCTAAACTTTGGTTACGCGATAAATCTAAAGGCTGTAAATTCAAGTAAATACCTAGGAACTACAATTATGAATAACTTAAATTGGAAGCAACACATAGAAAATGTTGTGGGGAAGGCTACGCAAAGACAGCATTTTATTGGCAGGAAACTTAGAAAATGTAACAGATCTACTAAGGAAACTGCCAACACTACGCTTGTCCGTCTTGTTTTAGAATACTGTTGCGTGGTGTGGGATCCTTACCAGATAGCATTGACGGAGTACATCGAAAAAGTTCAAAGATGGGCAGCACGTTTTTATTATCGCGAAATATGGGAGACAGTGTCACAGATACAGGATTTGGGCTGGACATTGTTAAAATAAAGGCATTCTTCGTTGTGATGGTATCTTCTCACGAAATTCTAATCACCCACTTTCTCCTCCGAATGCGAAAATATTTTGTTGACACCGATCTGCAAAGGGGGAAACGATCACCATGATAAAATAAGGGAAATCAGAGGTCGTACAGGAAGATATAGATGTTCATTCTTTCCACTCGTTATACGAGTTTGGAATAATAGAGAATTGTGAAGATGGTTTGATGAACCCTCTGCCAGCCACTTAAATGTGATTTGCAGAGTATCTGTGTAGGTAGATGAATTCAACAAATTCCATCACATGTGAAGTTTCTTCTCACTGCTTTCGTTGATTGCAATGAGTGCATCATGAGTTCCTCACTTATGGATGTATGGCCAATAAGGAATACTGCCTGGGAGCTATGCACAATTTGCGTGAAGAAATCCAATGAAAACGACCACACTGTGATGAAATTTCACATGGAAATGACATCACAATAATGCTCCCCCTCACACCTCAGTGGTTGATTGTAATTCTTAGGCCAAAACCATTATGCTGCCTTAGCTACCGTATTCGCTGGACATGGCTCCCTGTGACCTCTTTGTATTCTCAAGGTGAGAGAAAAACAGAATTACTTAAAGAGCTGAACACCATAATGAAAAATGAGTTCCAGATGTGCTTCCGAAATTGGAAACAAATGCTGGCCGAAGTGTATTACATCTGATATTATATCTGTGGAGGATTACTTTGAAGGGGACAAAGTTGATGTTAATGAATAACTAAAGATACCTGAAAAAAATTTCCTGTTAACTTTTTGATCACACCTGATGGATAGTAAATATAACATGAAAGCTATGCGTTTTTAATTCTTGTACCACTGAAAAGATGAGTGAAATCACTGTTAGTGTCATTAGTGTTCAGAAGCAGTTGAAATCATTAAAATGGAACAAAGCTCCAGGGCCTGATGGAATCCCAATCAGATTCCATACTGAATTTTTACTGAGTTAGCCCCTCTTCTAACTATAATATATTGTAGATCCCTTGGACAAAAAACCATGCCCTGTAATGGGAAGAAATCACAGGTCACACCTGTTCACGAGAGGGGCTAGTTATCCATAAACTGCTGTACAATATCCTTGACATTGATTTGTTGTGGGCTCTTAGAAAATATTCTGAGCTCAAACTTAATGAGGAATCTCGAACAGAATAACCTCCTCCATTGCCAATAAGCATGGATTCCAAAAACATCAATCATGTGACACCCATTTCGCACTTTTCTCACATGACTTACTGAAAGCTTTGAATCAAGGCAGTCAAGTGGATGCAATATTCCTTGATTTCCAAAAAGCATTTCACTGAGAGCAACATAAACACTTATTGTCAAAAGTATGACCATATGGAGTATCAAGTGAAATTTTTGACTGGAGCGAGGATATTGCAGTGGGGACACTGCATATTATGATCGTTGGAGAGTCATCGTCAGATGTAGAAATACCTTTGGGTGTACCCATGGAAGCGTGCTGGAACCCTTGCTGTTCATTTGCATGTTAATGACCTTGCGGACAATATTAATGATAACCTCAGACTTTTTGCAGGTGACACAGTTATCCATAGTGAAGTACTGTCTGAAAGAAGCTGAGTAAATATTCCTTGAGACCTTGATAAGATTTGAGAGTGGTGCAAAGATTGGCAACTTACTCTAAATGTTCAGAAATATAAAATTATGCACATAACATAAAAATATAGTATCTTGTGACTATAATATTATTGAGTCACAGCTGGAATCAGCCAACTCATACAAATTGCTGTGTGTAATGCTTTGCAGGTATATGGGATGGAACGCTCACATAGGCTCAGTCATGCATAAAGCAGGTGGTAGACTTCAGTTTATTGGTAGAATACTGGCAAATTACAATCAGTGTACAAAGGAGGCTGCTTACAAATCGCTTATGTGACTCAGTCTAGAATACTGCTCAACTGTGCGAGACCTGTACCAAATACGACTAATAGGGGATATTGACTGTATACAGATAAAGGCAGTATGAATAGTCACAGGTTTGTTTGACTCATGGTTGAGTGTCACAGAGATGCTGAGGGAACCGAACTGGTAGACTGCTGAAGATAGATGTAAACCTACGTACAAAGTTTCAAGAACTGGCTTTAATTGGTAACTTTATGAATATACTACAACCCCCCTGTGTATCACTCACATAGCAATCATGAGGACAAGATTAGATTAATTACAGCATGCATAGTATGTGAGTGGAACAGAAAGAAACCCTATTAACTGATACAATGGGACATACATATTTACCATATGTACAAGAATGACTTATCTTTAATTTTGAATTCTCAATGTTTCTTAGTATATTGCATTATGCAGTGGTTTAAAATCTATGCAGCAGAACACAAAAAACTGCTCTGAATCATAGACAAAGAGGTAAAGTCTACATACAAATTGCTATCTTGTCATGTGTTGTGGTTGTGTAATTCTTAATTCAGATGAAACATTTATATTATTAACAAGTACCAGTAAACAGTTAATGTATTGGAAAATGGGTGTAAGGACACAAAGGTTTTTAACAGATCTCTGCAGAATGTTTGGGTACATATTTTATGAAGTGTTATTACTGCACCATTTTGCTACATTTGTTTCCTTTCACTCCACTGCCTTTGAAGATAATTCCGTAAGACAACATGGGGCAAAAGTATGGAAATTAAGCCATCATTCTGGTCTCAGTCCAGTGAGAATTACTCCTAAGCACAAAACAAGCTAAATGGAGCTTGCTGTTTATCTTTTTGTTAACTCTTTGTTCATGTTACCCAGATTGAGCCCAAAGAATATTGTATATTGTGTTTCATTCAATATGCAATCAAGAATAGCTATTTTTGGTACCAGCAGGCCATTTATGTTCATTTGAAATTGCATAACATGAGATTAAACTGTTTGTTTGAACCAGTTGTAAGCACATTCAATATCTTGGCTGTGCCTGGTATGCATGCTGGTATTTACTGATGGATAAACCTGCTTACAATATGACTGAAGAAATGTTGCAATTAAAATGCATGCAATATCCTTTTTTCTGTCAACTTGGCAATACATTCATTTTACTTTGTTGCCTACCATTGTAAAAAAAAAATAACAGTAGAATTTTGTGTAGTCAGTTAACGTTTGGGATTCAGGTTAACAAGACTTGAGAAATAAAATGGTAAGTTGTGAATATTGTACTGTTTGGCCATATACTGTATATATAAAAAAAAAAAAAAAAAAAAAAGTGTCAAGCTTGTTTATGTACACATTTAATCCTCAAGCCACTTTGCCAGGCTTAGTGGATAGTACTTCTGGTGGTGCTATCACATTCCCCCTTTCCTGTTCCATACATGGATGGTGTCCAGGAAGAATTACTATTGGTAGGCTTCGATAAGAGCTCAGATTTCTCTGATTTTCCCATTATGGTTAATTTGTAAGATGATTATGAAAATAATATGCTGCCTGCCACATCTTGGAACACACACTGTTGGAATGGTAACATTAAACTTCCACAGGATACCCAACACTTCTCACTGTAATTTGTTCAGCATCTCTGTGATGCCCCTGCACTTATTAAACAAATATGTGACAAAATTTTCTGCTGTTTTCATCTCTATCTATTTAATTAAAGGGCTAACACGATTCGTGGTTAATGGTTGATGGTCCATTATGCAGGTTGCCTGTCTAATGGCCACCACTGGCAATCAAAATTTGATTTTCAGTGTTTCATGTAACTATAAACCAAATTTAAAATTCTGCCATAATCTACTCCTTAAGAAGGACAATCTTATGCTAAAATGTAGACACTGGGAGACAAGTATTTCTGCAACAAACTGTGTATATGTCATGAGGCACCTCATCTTATGGTGGGCAAATTACCTGAACTCCATTCATCCAGTATTTGAAATAAGGGCACTTAAGCAGTTCGAAACAAACATTAAATATAATATCTGTCCTTTTCAAAAAAATTTCTTGCTACATCCATAATGTCAAATATTTAACACTTTAACTCGTTTATAAAGTAATCAGACAATTGAAGATGTTTTATACATGGGAGTTTGATTCTTTAAAGAATCGAGGTTTTACTGGTCTCCTCTGTTAACACTACCTAGAAAGAGCCTTAGATTGATGAGCATTACTCAGTACCTTTCATTCGATGTGTATTGTGTGTAGGGTAACAGCCATAGGTTGACTCGAACAGGTATCACAATTGAAGTTACACCAAAGGTGATTTGTTCACTGAGTAATAGTTAGAAAAAATTTGATTGTATTGTTAACATCTAAGTTCACCCAATGAAAAGCGCAAAAACTGTGATAACTGCCAATTATATTTTTAATTCATGTTGAAATTGGCACCTTTTCAGTTGACAGTGTTGACAAATAAGTTATAAGCCAGTGGCACATTTTGTGTAATGTGATGCATTAATTGAAAACAGGTAGATAAACCAATTGACCAACCTTTCTGAGATGCTTGTAGTTCTGCCATTCGCTGCTGCCAAAATCCTCTAAAAGGAGCAATTCCTGTGCCTGGTCCAACCATGATAACAGGCTTGGTGTTTTCTTTTGGCATATGAAAATTTGGTGCACTGTAAAAAAGTAAAACATTTCAGTAACAGAAATGATTTTTAAGGGGGCTGAATTCCCAGTCTTTTTCATTTTGCCTGCCAGAGAAAGAAATAAAAGCCTAGTGTATCTCTGCAGAAATTGAAATGTGCTAATTAAGAAATATATTTTTAAAGTATTTACAAAAGACTGTGATAAATTAGTGTAGATTTTGTTTCTTGTTACATTATAATTTAAGTAACTAGAAAGTTATTCTTATTATATTTTTCATTAAAAGCTAACTTATACATAGTTTCATAAAGACTCTGTATTAGTGCAATTATTGACACTTAACTACTTTAAAACCTGTTATTGTCAACAGTTGTAGCTGTTTTTATGTGCCAGGTTAATAAAGTATTTTTTGGATCTGTTACTAAGTGGAGTGTGTTACACAAAATTCTCAAGAGATGGCGTATTTTATCATTATGAGGAACTACAAAATATATGAGTAAAAGGGTCATATTTAAAAGAAGTGGTATTTTAATGTGGGTAGTATTTTTTAGACATAGCTTCAAACTTCAACTATTTAGTCTTAGCAGGCAGGCAAAAAACAAAGATATTTGGAACTGCAAGAAAGAAAATAGGTATAGAGGTTGAATTGATTTCACTTCAGCAGAGATTACCATAAACAACAGTTGAAGAATATTCGTGTAAGGCATATGCAGAATAAGGTGGCCAAGAGCAGATCATCATAGGCAAGTCCAGCTCTTCATTCTAAAGAGGCAGTGGTCCAAGCTTTGTGTTTGTTGTTGATGGGTCAACCTCAAGCATTTACATTGCCTCTCTGTCTTAAAAAAAAATCATATTACAATCTACAAACACTATTGGTGACAGAATATTCTATGGCTCATTGTGATGGATGTCACTGAAAACTACTGATAATATCCAATAATCAGTTATCATTATCAAGATCCTCAATTCACTCTCCCACTGTTTTTTTATTGTTTCAAAAAGTATTACAAATTTTTGGGAAACTGAAGATACAGGAGAGTGTTTACAGATTATAATCTAGAAACTCAAAGCAATAATGTAAGAATTTTTAAGTTAAATCAGACTGTAGGCCCTGTACATAGTATCTGTAGAAGCAAATAGGTGAGTTTGTGATTCTAGATGAGTTTGTAATTCTATCTTCTGGAGTGTATTGTTTAATGCCCCATTTAACAGTGCACAGTCTGTGAAGGCTAAACAGTCTGCAAAGGCTGCTGACATTATCATTCATAAGCTGGTAACATAAAGAGGGTGGTATACAATAACTCAAGTCTTTGTCTGGGAAAGAACTGTCAATGATGGTAACTCTCAAAAATGCAGTTACTGAAGGAGCAAATAGTTTTATTTTAGCTTATATTTAACATAGATTTCATTACAGACAGTAGAGCGGCTCACTTGTAGACATATGGGGAAAGAAATTTGATTTGACCTTATCATAGAAACCATCTCAGTTAATTTTGTGAAACTAAGAAGTGTTTAATCAGGATGTCTAGATCACAAATGGAACCCATCTTTCCAAAATACAGTTCTGATGACCTTTATTTTCCCATATAAAACTGGTTTGTAGCTATTGCCTCAATCTTGCACATTTCTCCAATGTTCTTTCTGTTTTTGTGCTACAACATTATTCACTTACTTCCTGACAGAAAGTACTTTCTTTTATAAGAAAACTAAGTATATGAAATACCCTGTTTAAGAGAATGGAAATTAATGAAAAGTCAAATGTGTGGATAATATGCAAAATCAGAAAATGATATATAAATATGCAAAGCAGGATTCCACTTTGAAACCATATGCAAAGTGCTTTAGGGAAAAGTACAGGGAAGGTATAGTAGTACCAAATGTATATGTTGTTGTTGTGATCTTCCGAATGAAAACAGAAGACTGGTTTGATGCAGCTCTTCATGTTACTCTCTTGTGTGCAAGCCTCTTCATCTCCGAGTAACTACCACAACTCACATACTTCTGAACCTGCTTAGTATTCATCTCTTGGTCCTCCTTTACAGTGTTTACCCCAGACTTTTTCGTCCAGTAGAAATTGGTGATTCCTTGACGTCTCAGAATGTGCCCCATAAAGTGGTCCATTCCTCTGGTAAGATGGTGCCACAAATTTCTTTTCCTCCAAGTTCTGTTCAGTATCCTCTCATTAGTTATGTGAGCCTACCCATCTAATCTTCAGCATACTTCTGTAGCACCACATTTCAAAAGTTTCTATTCTCTTCTTGTGTAAACTGTTTATTGTCCATGTTTCACTTGCACACACAGCTACACACCATACAAATACTTTCAGAAAATACTTCCAAACACTTCAATCTATATTAAATGTTAACAATTTTGTTTTCTTCAGAAACATGTTTCTTACTGTTGCCAGTCTACATTTCATGTCCTCTCTACTTTTGCCATCATTAGTTATTTTGCACCCAAATATCAGAAATCATCTTCTACTTCAAGCACCTCATTTTCTAATCTAATTATCTCAGAATCGTCTGATTTAATTAGACTGTGTTCTGTTATCCTTGTTTTGATTTTGTTGATGTTCATCATATATCCTTGTTTCAAGGCAGTGAACATTCCATTCAGCTGCTCATCCTAGTGCTTTGCTGTCTCTGAAAGTATTATAATGTCATCGGCAGACCTCAAAGTTTTCACTCTTTCTCCCTGAACTTTAATTCCTACTTCAAAATTTTTCTTTTGTTTCCTTTACTGCTTGCTCAGTGTACAGATCAAATAACATCAGCAATAGGCTACAACCCTGTCTCTCTCCGTTCTCAACCACTGCTTCCCTTTCATGACCCTTGACTCATATAATTGGTGTCTGGTTTCTGCACAAGTTGTAAACAGCCTTTTGCCCCCTGTATTTTACCTCTGCTGCCTTCATAATTTGAAAGAAAGTATTCCAGTCCACACTGTCAAAAGATATCTCTTAAGTCTACAAATGCTATAAATGTAGGTATGCCTTTCTTTAATCTGTCTTCTAAGATAAGTCATAGGGTCAGTACTGCCTTGAGTATTGGTACATTTCTCTGGAATACAAACTGATCTTTCCTGAGGTTGACTTCTGCCAGCTTTTCCATTTTTCTGTAAAGAATGTGTGTTTGTGTATTGCAACCATAACGTATTGTACTGATAGTTCAGTAATATTCATACAGTCTGTCAGCACTTGCTTTCCTTCGAAATGGAATTATTACATTACTTTTGAAATCTGGGGATATTTTGCCTTCCTCATACAACCTGCACACCAGATGGAAGAGTTTTGTCATGGCTGGCTCTTCCAAGGCCGTCAGTAGTTCAGGCGGAATGTCGTTGACTTCCTGGGCCTTGTTTCAATGTAGATCTTTTCAGTGCTCGGTCAGTTTCTTCTTGCAGAACCATATCTCCCATGTCATCTTCATGTATATCGTCTTCCATTTCTATAATATTGCTTTCTATTTCATCTCCCTTTGTATCGACCCACTGTATACTTCTTCCATCTTTCAGCTTTCCCTTCACTGTTTAGAATTCATTTTTCATGTGAGCTCTTGATGTTCATACAGTGCTTCTCTTTTCTCCAAAGACCTTTTTAATTTTTCCCCTAGTGAAACATGCTTAACATGGAAACAGAAAAGATTGTAACAACTACAGAGGTATCTCTTTAATCAGCGTTGTGGGTAAAATCTTCTCAGGTATTGTTGAAAGGAAAGTGCAAGTATTAGTTGAGGACCAATTGGATGAAAATCAGTGTGGGTTTAGGCCTCTTGGAGGTTGTCAGGACCAGATCTTTAGCTTATGGCAAATAATGGAGAAGTGCTATGAGTGGAACAGGGAACTGTATCTATGCTTTACAGATCTAGAAAAGGCATATGACCGGGTTCCTAGGAGGAAGTTATTGTCTGTTCTACGAGATTATGGGATAGGAGGCAAACTTTTGCAAGCAATTAAAGGTCTTTACATGGATAGTCAGGCAGCAGTTAGAGTTGACGGTAAATTGAGTTCATGGTTCAGAGTAGTTTCAGGGGTAAGACAAGGCTGCAACCTGTCTCCACTGTTGTTCATATTATTTGTGGATCATATGTTGAAAACAATAGACTGGCTTGGTGAGATTAAGATATGTGAACACAAAATAAGCAGTCTTGCATATGCCGATGGCTTAGTTGTGATGGCAGATTCGATTGAAAGTTTGCAAAGTAATATTTCAGAGCTAGATCACAAATGTAAGGACTGTGGTATGAAGATTAGCATCTCCAAAACGAAAGTAATGTCAGTGGGAAAGAGATATAAACGGATTGAATGCCAAATACAAGGAACAAAGCTAGAACAGGTGGATGCTTTCAAGTACTTAAGATGCATACTCTCACAGGATGGCAACATAGTGAAAGAACTGGAAGCGAGGTGTAGCAAAGCTAATGCAGTGAGCGCTCAGCTACGATCTACTCTCTTCTGCAAGAAAGAAGTCAGTACCAAGACTAAGTTATCTGTGCACCGTTCAATCTTTTGACCAACTTTGTTGTATGGGAGTGAAAGCTGGGTAGATTCAGGTTACCTTATCAACAAGGTTGAGGTTACGGATATGAAAGTAGCTAGGATGATTGCAGGTACTAGTAGATGGGAACAATGGCAGGAGGGTGTCCACAATGAAGAAATCAAAGAAAAACTGTGAATGAACTCTATAGATGCAGCAGTCAGGGCGAACAGGCTTAGATGGTGGGGTCATGTTACACGTATTGGAGAAGCAAGGTTACCCAAGAGACTCATGGGTTCAGCAGTAGAGGGTAGGAGGAGTCGGGGCAGACCAAGGAGAAGGTACCTGGATTCGGTTAAGAATGATTTTGAAGTAATAAGCTTAACATCAGAAAAGGCACCAATGTTAGCACTGAATAGGGGATCATGGAGGAATTTTATAAGGGGGACTATGCTCCAGACTGAATGCTGAAAGGCATAATCAAAATGATGATGATGATGATGATGATGAAACATGCTTTTAAATTCTTATATTTTTCCTCTAGCCATTTCTGCTTAGCCATTTTGCAGAATTTGTCAATCTCATTTTTTTGGATGTTTGTATTCCCTTTCAGCTGCTTCATGTGTTGTACTTCTATATTTTCTCATTTCATCAGTTAAATTAAGTATCTCCTGTGTTATCTAAGGAGATCTACTAAGCTTTGTCTTTTTGCCTATTACATCCACTGGTGCCTTCACTATTTCATCCAACAAATAAACTCGTTTGTCTTCTACTGTATTCCTCATTTCTCCTGTTTTAATCAGTCATTGCATAATGCTTCCCCCCAGACTCTCCGTAGCTTGTGGTTCTTTCAACTTCTCCGGGTCTCATCTCTCTATATGAAGGTAAGACAGATTTTGGAATCTCGTTTTAAAAATTGTTTGTGTGTGTGTGTGTGTGTGTGTGTGTGTGTGTGTGTGTGTGTGTAAAAAATCTTAAAACACAGAAGTAAAATCATTGATGGTCACTTCTAGTAGCTAATCGTTATATTAATGTAGCTCAAGTTCTGATAACAAGTAAATATAATCCAAACACAAAGGTAGGAATTCCAGTAAACGAACGAACAGTGTGCTTATATCTAGTAATACCGAGAGAAGTACAAAGAGCGATCAGTAAGTAAAGAGGAAAAATCATCTGTGGATTGGATGGTATCTCAAACAAAATTATTTAATACAATGCTGATAAAACTCTCTAATTAATTATTAACCTAATCAATGACTCCGTTGCAACAGAAGTTTCTGGGAGTAAACTTAAGCTATAAGCAGTAACATCAGTTTATAAAAGTGGTCACAAATGTGACATTAGAAAATTCTGACTGCTGTCAGTATTATCTGTAGTTTCAAAAATAAGTGAAAGTATAATGTATGATATGAATATAATAAAGGGAAACATTCCACGTGGGAAAAATATATCTAAAAACAAAGATGATGTAACTTACCAAACGAAAGCATTGGCATGTTGATAGACACACAAACAAACAAACACACACACAAAATTCAAGCTTTCGCAACCAACGGTTGCTTCATCAGGAAAGAGGGAAGGAGAGGGAAAGACGAAAGGATGTGGGTTTTAAGGGAGAGGGTAAGGAGTCATTCCAATCCCGGGAGCAGAAAGACTTACCTTAGGGGGAAAAAAGGACAGGTATACACTCGCACACACACACCCATATCCATCCGCACATACACAGACACAAGCAGACATTTGTAAAGGCAAAGAGTTTGGGCAGAGATGTCAGTCGAGGCGGAAGTACAGAGGCAAAGATATTGTTGTATGACAGATGAGGTGTGAGCGGCAGCAACTTGAAATTAGTGGAGGTTGAGGCCTGGTGGGTAACGGGAAGAGAGGATGTACTGAAGGGCAAGTTCCCATCTCTGGAGTTCTGACAGGTTGGTGTTAGTGGGAAGTATCCAGATAACCCGGACAGTGTAACACTGTGCCAAGATGTGCTGGCCATGCACCAAGGCATGTTTAGCCACAGGGTGATCCTCATTACCAACAAACAGTGTCTGCCTGTGTCCATTCATGCGAATGGACAGTTTGTTGCTGGTCATTCCCACGTAGAAAGCTTCACAGTGTAGGCAGGTCAGTTGGTAAATCACGTGGGTGCTTTCACATGTGGCTCTGCCTTTGATCGTGTACACCTTCCGGTTTACAGGACTGGAGTAGGTGGTGGTGGGAGGGTGCATGGGACAGGTTTTACACCGGAGGCAGTTACAAGGGTAGGAGCCAGAGGGTAGGGAAGGTGGTTTGGGAATTTCATAGAGATGAACCAAGAGGTTACGAAGGTTAGGTGGATGGCGGAAAGACAGTCTTGGTGGAGTGGGAAGGATTTCATGAAGGATGGATCTCATTTCAGGGCAGGATTTGAGGAAGTCGTATCCCTGCTGGAGAGCCACATTCAGAGTCTGATCCAGTCCCGGAAAGTATCCTGTCACAAGTGGGGCACTTTTGGGGTTCTTCTGTGGGAGGTTCTGGGTTTGAGGGGATGAGGAAGTGGCTCTGGTAATTTGCTTCTGTACCAGGTCGGGAGGGTAGTTGCAGGATGTGAAAGCTGTTTTCAGGTTGTTGGTGTAATGGTTCAGGGATTCCAGACTGGAGCAGATTCGTTTGCCACGAAGACCTAGGCTGTAGGAAAGGGACCGTTTGATGTGGAATGGGTGGCAGCTGTAATAATGGAGGTACTGTTGCTTGTTGGTGGGTTTGATGTGGACGGATGTGTGAAGCTGGCCATTGGACAGATGGAGGTCAACGTCAAGGAAAGTGGCATGGGATTTGGAGTAGGACCAGGTGAATCTGATGGAACCAAAGGAGTTGAGGTTGGAGAGGAAATTCTGGAGTTCTTCTTCACTTGAGTCCAGATCATGAAGATGTCATCAATAAATCTGTACCAAAGTTTGGGTTGGCAGGCCTGGGTAACCAAGAAGGCTTCCTCCTACCCTTGTAACCGCCCCCGGTGTAAAACCTGTCCCATGCACTCTCCCACCACCACCTACTCCAGTCCTGTAACCCGGAAGGTGTACACGGTCAAAGGCAGAGCCACATGTGAAAGCACCCACATGATTTACCAACTGACCTGCCTACACTGTGAAGCTTTCTATGTGGGAATGACCAGCAACAAACTGTCCATTCGCATGAATGGACACAGGCAGACAGTGTTTGTTGGTAATGAGGATCACCCTGTGGCTAAACATGCCTTGGTGCATGGCCAGCACATCTTGGCACAGTGTTACACTGTCTGGGTTATCTGGATACTTCCCACTAACACCAACCTGTAAGAACTCCGGATATGGGAACTTGCCCTTCAGTGTATCCTCTCTTCCTGTTACTCACCAGGCCTCAACCTCCACTAATTTCAAGTTGCCGCCGCTCACACCTCATCTGTCATTCAACAATATCTTTGCCTCTGTACTTCCACCTCAACTGACATCTCTGTCGAAACTCTTTGCCTTTACAAATGTCTGCTTGTGTCTGTATATGTGCGGATGGATATGTGTGTGTGTGTGTGTGTGTGTGTGTGCGAGTGTATACCTGTCCTTTTTTCCCCCTAAGGTAAGTCTTTCCGCTCCTGGGATTGGAATGACTCCTTACCCTCTCCCTTAAAACCCACATCCTTTCGTCTTTCCCTCTCCTTCCCTCTTTCCTGATGAAGCAACCGTTGGTTGCGAAAGCCTGAATTTTGTGTATGTGTGTTTGTTTGTGTGTCTATCAACATGCCAATGCTTTTGTTTGGTAAGTTACATCATCTTTGTTTTTAGATATATAATGTAAGATAGATTACTAGACTTCTTGTTAATGTACATACTGCCTTCAGAGAAGCCAAGTCAATGGAAGCAGCTCACTTACAATTCCATACACTTGCTTTCAGAGCTATAGAGGATAATGAACTAAATTAAATAATTGTCTTGTACTTTTAGAGCTATATAATTATGATGTCAGTTGTGTTTCCTGTGACTGGTTCAAGTGATATTTATCTGGAAGGAAATGAAGAGTGGAAATTTGTCAGGAAAGTTATGTATACCACTGAACACAAAAAAGTTTATTATGGGGTGTCCCAGGGTTCAGTATTGGTCCTATTGTTATTCTTGGTTTTTATTAATATCCTACCATAACAGTTTCCAACAGCAGATACTGTATTATTTGTAGATGATACCAGCTTCTTCATGGAAGAAAAGAATGATTATGAATGGGAGCAGAAAACTGACAAATGAGTAGAAAAGCAAAAAAATGTTTTAAGCATACCTATCTAGTTGCTAATGGCAAGAAAACTGTATAGATGAACTTCAACCATATCAGAAATCACACTAGAACCAACATACAGATTACATTAGAGAACAGCCAAATTCAGTGAAAGAAACAGATAATTTTTTTTTTTTAGGATTATGGGTGGGTGAACACTTAAGAGGGGAAAAACATGTAGAAAAAGTTAAACAAGTGTTACAGCATATCAAGAACACTCAGACTGTTGCAATTCTGAAACAGTGTTAAGTGCTTGTTAGACCTACATGTGCACTCTACTAAGATGTGATACTATTCTGGGAAATACACATTTGTAAAACAGTTATTTAAACTTCAGAAGAATGCTGTAAAATTATTAAAAGCGGTTGTGCACAGAGAATCAACCAGCAGTATTCTTAAAGAATTAAAAGTCATGACCCACCATCTGTGTGTTCCATTGAGACTCATCAAGAGTTTCCAACTGTGTACAGTGAGGTCCACAGTTATGCAAGAAGGAATAGGGAGTACTTCCATACTCACACACAAAATCGGCATGTCAGGACAGTGTATTATATAAACCAGAATTCTCTTCAGTGCATTGAGAAATAAGATCAAAGAATACCAAACATAAATTTATTTAAAAGATAACTAAAGATATACTAACAATCTACAGCTTCTACCACATTAATAAATATTTGGAATATTGCTGAAAAATGTAGGTTCTGACTTTTAACTGACTCTTAATCTCTCCGATCAGAAATTTACGATCATCTGTTTCTAGTATTACAAGACGAAACTAAACCTTTTTTACTTATATACTCCTCTTAATTAATATTTGAATGTGCCTACATTTTGTTCATGAATGTAAATATGTAAAATTTTATACTGTCTTGTAGTTTGACAGTTCCTATATCATGAATGTGATAAAATGGGCATTAAACAGGTAAGTCATTAATAACCATTGTAAGTATTAATAAACTGCAGATAACTCAATGTAACAACATGACCCCCTCCTCTCACTTCCACAACCAAAATATTTCTTCATTTATGCTCTGAAAGAGGAACTTGAGGTTTTGAAAGTTAGTAATACTACCTTTATATGTATTGTCAGACTGGAGTTACACTTTCTAAAAGGTTAAGTGCTGATTATCTCATTTATCAGTAATAGCCTCATCTCTCTGATGTTTTATTACATAATTTCTCAAATGCTCCCAGGGGCTCTGGTACATGCGTTATGGACTTACAAATGGGGGTCAATGGTAGAGAACTGCTCTTGTAGTCGTCATGTAGCCAATTTTAATTTCAGTCTGTTCTCAGATCACACTGATACACTTACATTAGTTTTAAAAGTAAGTGAATGTTCTTGAAAATTTAATTTGGAAACAAAAAATATAACTGTTGTTTGTCATTCACACACTATTTCATGTAATGCTCACCTCCTTACGTATGCATATATTTCATCATCTTTGCCGATGTCATGCAGATAGTTTGAACATACACCAAAATGTAATGGCCCTCCACCACCTAAAAAGAAAGACCATACTATAGCAACAAAACTTAAGATACTTCAGTGAATATTTCACATCGGTATGTAAAGAAGAAGAAAAGAAAAAATCTTGAAGATTTATTTTTGCATTAGATTTTCCAGATATAACCTATTTAGATGTTTCTGTTATGATGGAAGATTTTTGGTAAAATGTAAACAAAACAAAAAAAAGAGTTATTCAGCAAAACTGCTCACTTCATATGTGAGGGTGAAAGGTCCTCACTAAATGACTTACAGTCTCTCTCACTGTGACATTTGTTACAGAGATTATGAATCACCTTCACTTTTTCAAATTAAACTATTGTAATTTCTACTGTTAGTATTGTTCTAAAATGATATGAAACCAATGGCATTTTACTCTTGAAAATCTAAATTGTAGTTTCAGAGAAATTACAATATTTAGGACTTAGGATTTATCTGTCTTGAAAACCAGTTGTTGGCTTATGCTGAAGTTCGTGTTGTTAGATGGAGCTGGTAAAGTAGGCTGAGTTGCACTCCAGCTTAACATAGCTCAGAGTGTTTTACTTATAAAACTGGAATAGTGGAGAAAAGTGGAATTTCAAATGGATACTAATCACGCTTGGCAACATGTTGTTTGACTGACACTGGAAGACAAAGGACATCGCATTTAAGGGTGCTTCATCAGTTAATTATGGTAACTGTTCTGCTCTTGTTTTTCCAGAGTCTTGAAAGAAAGGTGTACATCAAACATTTAATGGATTTGTAAAACAGGGAATTGAAGAGTGTAAACTGTAAAATAATAACTTTGTGACATACGTTTAACGTCAGGATAAATACTTCCATTGCAAAATTGTGTCAGCAATAATAACACAAAGCAAATCACTAAATCACGTGATCATAAACATATTCTTAAAATTCCTTTTATTCATCAAGTCTTTGAAATGCCCACCCTCCACTGCACTAAGAGACTGAATGAATTCCTTCAATATCATTGTACATGTTTTAAATCTCTTGGGTTTTTCAAAGTCTGAATAGATGTTATCTTTGAGTTTACCCCAGAAAATAAAGTCCAGTGGTGTCATTTGAGATGAATGTGCAAGCTAACTAACACCACCTTCATGTCCTGTCTATTGCCGAGGAAAGAGCTGTGTGAGTGATTTCCTAGCAACAAGCAAGTATTTAGTCAGGCACCCATCACTCATCAATTTATATCAAGTGGTACTTAATCTAGGAAAGCCAGTAGCACTCTGGTAGGAAATTGTGCATATATTTTACCCATTAGGGTTTCTTCAATGAAGAAGGACCAATCATGTAGTCTCCAATTAGTTGCACCAAACATTAACGCTCCACAGCCTCTAATGTTCAGCCCACTTCGGTGGCCCAATAATGCATATTTTTTACATTCAGCTTATGAAGATTTGTAAAGGTAGATTCACTGACAAAGAGAATTCTTTGAAGAAAGAACCTATTGGCTGATGTTACATTAGGCATCAAAACTCTATGCATCTCCTGTAATGCTACAAGTTACGTGACACATGATGTGGATGAAAGCTGTGAGCAAAGTGTGAGCAACATACCACAAAATCTACAATTCAGACAAATACAAAACACTGAACACTGTTGTCAACCTTTGCACCAAAACCTCAATCCTACTGAAATTTTGGTCGTATCTAAAGGCCTCGCCTTTAGCCCATACCCAAGTGTAACACGTTAGACTCATCAAAAAGCTGCTCCTTCTCCCAATCACATTTGATGAATACGTGCTGTTTTAAAGCATATTAGGTTGTTGCTCTGTTTATTGTTTATGCCATTATTTTTTATGCTCTGTTTGAAGAGCTATGATACTGAATACTGTGCAAGAGAAGGGATCTGGATTTGCAGTACATCTTAGGTTGTGGACAATCTTTCAGGTGGAAGAACACAGATGAAGGTGACATTTTGGATGTTGAAATAGATAACTTCATACTAAAAAAAAAAATTTAAAAAAAAAATAAAAATAAAAACACAAGTACACTGGATGCTAATATAGAAGAGTGTTGTAATTGCTGGGATCAACATGATTCAGAAGACAACTACAAAATGTTATGGGGTAAGACTTTTGTGGTAAGAACAACTATAGACAATACATAAGTTCATTTGTTCATCAAACAATCACATTAAAAGAATTACTTCCATGATAGAGAAACTGAGTTTGTTGTGTGGAGAGGCAATTGGAGTTATTGAGTCGTGTAAGGTATTTTGATTTTCATGGTGTAGAGCAGTGATGGCACCCTCTGCCTATGGTACACTGGCAAAAGCAGGATCTGAACAACTCAGCATGTATGATCCAAGAGTTGAGTGGATACAAGTGGATAAATAAGCTTAAGCTGCTGCCTTATGGAGCTACGAAGAAAGAATTTGGAAGACTGCCAGGTGCTGGCTTCAAGATAGCAGATTGTTTAATGCATTATGTCATTGGGCCACTTCAGTGCACGGCCAGGGGATACACACCTACATCAGGCTGCAAAACAGCATTACATTAAAAGTCTGTGAAATGTCACAACTCTCTCTAATACTTTGTATTTGGACATTATGAAGCTCTTTCAGGAGATTCATGGCCCAGATGCTGATAGGCAAGTATGTTATTGTGTTGTGTTGATTTGAAGAATATTGGAAATGAGAAAACTAAGAAGAAAAAGGTACAGGGAAACAAAAACAAAAAAGTAACAGACTAAATAAGTGGAGGTGAGAAACTGTTAACACATAATAAATATTCAGTGCTGACCTCATGCAAAATAACATGGAAAGAAGCTGATAAAAAGGCTATTGAAGGGAACATCTTGGTATTTTAAAGTGAATGCCAATTTGGATATATTTCAGTGTAACAGTCATTCGGGAGATCTATGAAATATGCAAGAGACAGAAGTAAAAATGTTACTGAAAATAAGCCAGATGATCTGCAGTTGCTAGTTCCTCAAGATACTTTTTGATACTGGTACTTGTTATTATGACTCCCACTGATTCCTTGTAATGCTTTAAGTAAGTGTTGTAATTTTCACAATCTAAAGAACGTCATTGTTCAGTTTTTATAATTTTTTTTTTTTCAAGTTTGAAGTTTACCTGTTGCGGTGGCTGAGCGGTTCTAGGTGCTTCAGTCCAGAACCGCACGACTGCTACGGTCGCAGGTTTGAATCCTGCCTTGGGCTTAGATGTGTGTAATGTCCTTAGGTCAGTTAGGTTTAAGTAGTTCTAAGTTCTAGGGGACTGATGACCTCAGATGTTAAGTCCCATAGTGCTCAGAGCCATTTGAACCATTTTGAACCAAATTTGAAGTTTCTTAGAGAAAAGGAAGTTGTTTGTTGTGAGCTACAACAGATTTAATGTATAAAAAAAAATTTGAAGTATTATGCTCACTATGATTACATAATTCTTTCTCTTTGTGTTCACTATTTGTGTTACAATTACCATAAAAAATGAGAGAACCATAAATTGTGAGGTAAAAATACTACAATTTTAAATTATCTTCTTGTTCTGCTGGGATATGACAGACAATGTAATTTTTGTGTCATGCCATTAGAAATATACACTTTTGCAACCACTTAATTATCAATTTCACAGACTCATTGCAATGATGAGATGACAGTTTGTATAGGTCTGTCATGCAGTGTTATTTTGAACTACAGTGTTAACACTTCATTGCTATCAGTCCCTCCAAACAAAGCGAACTTGATCCCAACCTTGAACCGTGCCTCTTCCAGTTCATAACACCTTCCAGCTGTAACTATCTCACTGCAAACACCCCCTGGTCACCTTCCTTATATCCATCTTTGCTTCACCACCCATCCTCAGGGTACTTCCCAAGAAAACCTCTCAAAAGAAGAAAGGACAGCAATTGCAACTTCAAAACAGACCCAGATTGAATATCCTTCCTGCGCACAAAGACTCCAACACTGCAACAAACCTCAGTGATTACCTGACAGAAGGATACTGTCAACCGTTTGACTCCTCCACCTACATAGTGATCCCATCCCAGTCCATCTTAACCTTCAATCCCTATTTAAATCCTTAGGCACATTACAGAAACTCTCCTATGAATCAGTCTCCCTCTTCAACCCAATGACCTTGACACACCTGCTTTTCAAAGTCCTAGAAACCCTATTGTAGCTGGTTGCTGCAATTCCGCTGAAAGTATTCCCTCTCTCATCGATCAACATCTCCAACTGATTGCCTGCAGTGTAGCCTCTCATATCAGAGATACAATCAGCTGGAGGTCCCTACTTATCAGTGTTATTGCTATCTTCGTGTACAACACCCCTCAGACCTGTGGCCTTGCTGCTATTGAACACTACCTCTCTCAACAAGCTTCCGACACGAAACCCATCACCTGATTCCATACCACAAATTTACTTCTTTGAGGGGAAGGTATGCAAACAAATCTGTGGCACAGCCATGGGCACCTACATACCACCCTCCAATGCTAACTTATTTATGGACCATTTAGAGGAAACATGCCTACCATCCCAAAATCTCTTGTCTGGTCCAGATACACTGATGATGTGTTCATGAATTGGACTCAGGGCATAGACACCCTATCCTGATCTCTCCACAACCTCAACACTTCCTCTCCCACCTGTTTTGTGTGGTCCTTTCGAACCCAACATGGCCACTTCCTTGATGTTGATCTCCACCTCTGTGATGGTTCTACGTATATCTTTGTCAATATTGAGCATACTAACAACCAACAGTACCTGCATTTTCACGGCTGTCACTCCTTTCACACCAAAAAACGAGTTCCTTACACCACGGCCACCTGGGAATGGCATACCTATAGTGATGAAGATCCCCTTGCTTAGTATGCTGAAGGTCTCAAAGGCCTTCACAGAGAGGCACAACTCCTCAAACTTAGTCAGCACAGGAATGGAGAGCAACTGAACTATGTCCTTCACCAGATTTTTGACTCTCTAAAATCATGCCTGGAAATGAGGGATATCCTACCTGTGATCTTTCCCACCCCTCCTACACAGCATGTTGGTCCGTCCCTATGCAAACTGATCTTAACCTCTTGCCACAGGGATCGTATCCCTGTGTAAGACACCAGTAATCCTATTGTTCTTCATCTCCACTACCCCACGCCTATGGAGCATTGTCTCAGTTGTGCAGCTGAATTTTTAATTTCATGGCACAAAGGAAATCAGAGAGTGCAACAGAAGTGATATCTATAATTCCCAAAGAAATTATTGTATGCTCTCTGCTGTTTATAATGTGTATAAATAATTTGGGAGACAATGTGAACAGCCCTCTTTAAATTGTTTGCAGATGATGCAGTAATTTACCATTTAGTAAAGTTGTCAGAAGATCAGTACAAATTACATTATATGCTATAGCCAAAAAGGAGCAGTTTACCCCGAAGAATAAAAAAGGCAAGGCCTTCCACATTGATACTGCTGAATTGCAGCATTGCTTAAATTTCTGTTACACAATAAACAATACTAATTTAAAGGTTGTTGATTCAACTAAATATGCAGGGGTTACAATTATAAACAACTTAAGTTGGGACCATCACATAGAAAATGTTGTGGGGAAGGTACACCAAAGGCTGTGTTTTATTTACAGAACACTTACATGGTGCAACAAATTTATAAACAGACCACCTACACAACACTTGTCCATCCTCTGCTAGAGTATTCCTGCACACTATGGGATCCCTTAGCAGGTAGGACTGATCTGAGAACATCAAAAAAATTCAAAGAAGGCAGCTCATTTTCTATTATCATAAAAAGGAGAGAGAATGTCAAAAATCTGAGATGCGAACTAGGATGGCACTCATTAAATCAAAGATGTTTTTCATTGCAGTGAGATATTATCACAAAATTTCAATCACCAATTTTCTGAATGCAGAAAATTTCAACTTCCACACACTAAGAGAGAAAGAACCATGGAAATAAAATGAGAGAAACTGGAGCTTGTAGGAAATAATTAGTTCTTCATTCTTCCCACATGCTAATTGAAATAGTTCAAAAATGGTTCTGCGAACACTCTGCCAAGCACTTGGATGTAGATTGCAGCATAGTGTTGTAAATGAATGATTGGTGTTTCAGTCCAAATTGTTGCCTCAGCCTCCTATCATCATTACATTATCTTCTTTCCCAAGATTCTTCCCCAAGGAACCCAAATCACAGGTGACATCACTGAGTCCTGTATTTAGCTTCAAAAAATCTAGTTATCTTTTAATCATATCCCACAGTGTTACATAGCAGTTCTTACATTTCCTCTCATGATTGTTTGTAGCAATAACATCTTCTTGGTCATCTTAACTTTTTCCTTTTTAGTCTTAATAGTTTACAGAAAGTTTTGGTTGAGAATTACGAATTATTTAGGTACAAAGGAGATGACTCACCGAAGGCAGATGTGCTGCATCATCGACAGGTACACAAACATAAAGTACAGAGCTTTGCTTTGCTAGCTTTTGGTGCTCAGTCGATTGCCAGCTCTTTCCTGGTCCACAGTGAGTGTAGTGAGGTGAGGTGGGGCGTGGTGAGGGATGGAGAGAGGCAGGAGGCAAGGAGGGTGTTGGGGGAAGCCTCTAGCAGCTTGTGGGAGAGTGAGGAGCTGTCTGTGGGCTAGCGAGGGGTGCAGATAGAGGGACCATGCTGCAGATGGCTGGGCACATGATTTCACAGAGTAGGGCATGAGGTGGCAGTACACAACTAGCTGACATGAATTGGAAAGGGTACTGGGACAGGGGATGGTGTCTGTACACACACACACACACACACACACACACACACGCACACACACACACACACACACACACACACACACACAAAAAATCATGTGGGGATGGGGAACAGCAAGTTACCTTAGGTTTAGGCCTGGGAGGTTACAGGATTGAGGATGTGCTGTAAGGATAGCTTCCATTTGTGCAGCTCATAGAAGCTGGTGGTAGTAGGGAGGATCCAGATGGCACAGGTTGTGAAGCAGCCATTGAAATCCTGTCTGTTGTGTTTGCTGCATGTTATGCCACTGGCTGGTCCATCTTGTTTTGGCAACAGTTTGGTGGAGGCCATTCATTTTGGTTGACAGCTGGTTGGTTGTAATACCAATGCAAAATATTGTGCAGTGGTTGCAGTGGAACTGGTATATAACAAGGCTTTTTTCACAGGTGACCCGGCATCTGATTGGGTAAGATAAGACTGTGACAGGACTGGAGCAGGAGGTGCTGGGTGGGTGGATTTGGCAGGTCTTGCACAAGGGTATGATCACTGTGGCAGGTGATTGGGGATGGGAGTTGCATAGGGATGGGCTAGGATGTAGTGGACGTTGGGTGGGTGGCGGAACACCATTTTGTGAGGGAATGGAAGTACCTTGGGTAGGATGCCCCTCATATCAGGGCCTGATGATAGATAATCAAAGCCCTGATGAAGGACACAGTTCAGTCATCCAGTCCCAGGTGGTATTGGGTGACAGAAGGGGGACGGCGCACTTCTGTGTGGTTGGTTCTTGTGATGGATCTGAGGATCGGGTGTATGTGGGGATATGGCATGGGAGATCTGTTTGTATATTAGATCAGAATGGTATTGCCAGTCTGCGAAGGCCTTCATGAGGCCAAGCTGTATGGGAGGGATTTTTTGGTTTGGAAGAGGTGGCAGCTGTAAAAGTGCAGGTACTATTGGTATTGGTGGGTTTGATGTGGACCGAGGTTCGGATGGAGCCATCTGAGAGGAGGAGATCGACATCCAGAAAGGTGGCACAATGGCTTGAGGAGGACTAGATGAAGTAGATTGGAGAGAAGGTGTTGAGATTGTGGAGGAATGAAGATAAGGTGTCCTGTCCTTGTGTCAAGATGATAAAGGTGTCATGAATGAACCAGGTTTGGGGTTTGAGGAAGCTAGGAATATGTCCTCTAGGTGGCCCACGAAGAGGTTGGCATAGGAGGGTGCCATGCAGGCACCCATGACTGTGCCACGAATTTGTTTGTATACCTTCCCTTCAAAGGTGAAGTAAGTATGGGTTATGATGTAGTTGGCAAGGTGTATGAGGAATGAAGTGGTGTGTGTGGGAGAGGTAGTGTTCAATCGCAGAAAGGCCGTGGGCATGAGGGATGTTGGTGTATAAGGAGGTTGCATCTACAGTGATCAGTAGGAACCTGGGAGGTACGGGTGTGGGGATAGTGGAGAGCTGTTCCAGAAAGTGGTTGGTATCTTTAATGTGGGAGGCTAGGTTTTGGCCAATTGGTTGCAGATATTGGTCAACAAGGGCTGAGATTCTTTTGTTATGGGCACTGTAATCAGCCACAATAGAGTGCCCAGGATTGTCAGGTTAGTGGGTTTTCTGGAACATGGAGAAGGTGAGTGGGTGCACTGTTGTTGGGGTGATTTGGGAGATGGATTCAGGGGAGAGGTTATGGGAAGGACCTAATGATTTTAGCAGGGATTGGAGGTTTCGTTGGACTTCTGGGATGGGGTCACTTTTGGCAGACCTGATAACCCTCCCAGCAGACAAAGGTTCCACCACTGTGAACTGAGTGACTACCTGGCAGAGGGCCTCCACCAGTTGTCGGACACCTTCACCTAGGAGCACCCCTAGCTAGCCCACAGATGGCTCCCCACTCTCCCACAAGCTGCTAGATGCCTTCCCCCAACCCCGTCCCTGCCTCTCACCTCTCTCTGTCCCTCATCCTGCATCCCCACCTCATCCCAGTGCCCTCAAAAGGAATTTCATTCCAAAAGCTAGCAAAGCAAAACTCTGTACCTTTTCTTTGTGTACCTGTTGAAGACGCAGCACTTCTACCTTCAGTGAGTTGTTTCTTTTATTCCTAAATAATTCCTTTTTAGCCTTGCATTTTATGCCTTGTACTTTGCTTCTAAACTTGATAGAATATCTACATGCTTTTGTGCACAGTTTCCAAAGTGCTGAAGCTATTGAGCTCTAACACTGCCACAGTGAATAACTCGATCTGTAACCATGGTGCATCATTCTAACAGTTCCAAAGAAAAGTGTGACTAGTGCCAATCCTGCCAAAGTGGGTTAACTCTTTCTAAATGTTATAGGTATATATCTACAGAACAAGTTTCAAATGCTTTATGTACGTTGTCAAATGATTATCCTGTTATATTATTCCATCAGTCAGATACTTTTCTTATGTAGATTGAAATATGTTCTGCCCAAAAAATTAGAGATGTTTATTCTCTACAATTTGTGCCACATCAGTTGGAGAACTGTCCATTCTTATCTGTCCATTATGTGAAATTTCAAGTGGGTGAATAATGTGTGGGCACCTGAGTAAATAAATGAAAAATGAAGCATGGAAGTGTTGTAGCATTTTTACATGCACACTATCCACTTCATCTCCAGCATGGAAATTCTTATAGCTACACAGATGCCAGAACAGTTACCCATAAAATATCCCCTCCCAATGGATTACTGTGTCAACGCAAGATTTTCTGAAGAATAATTCAGTTATGTTTTATATCACACATGTTCCAGAAAGGGTATGTCTGTCACAGTTTCACCATCCCTCCTCTGCTGTCACCTCCAACATACACAGTGAAATTGAGCCAGTAGATAACACACAGGCTGATAGGAAATGGGATGTTCAACAGCACACATCACATCACATGAAAATCAAAGAAAACTTACTTGTATTAACTATTCATGAAGTTCATCTTATTTAAGAATTTCTAACCTTCTCATGAAAATTACATTCATGTATCAGTTTCACTGTATAGTATACATTGTGAGAAGTAACACCCCTTTTATTGCTCGCAACATTGGGGTTTTGGCAGATGGTGGTATGCAGAAGGTAAAGTCTGCCCAGAAGGGTACATAATTTTACTTTTTAATTCTTATAAAAAATAAAGTCTGAGGTCCAAGCCAATGACTGGACACTTGGTCTGAGTGCAGATGGAGTGTAGCCTGTTGACCACAGTAAAAGGAGAGGTAGGGGTGGCAGGCACCCCATCCTGACCAGCTTTTAATGACTGCAAGTGGAATGTAGTCTGCTGGCCACAGTACAAAGAGAGATAGGGGTGGCAGTTACCCCATCCTGACCAGCTTTCAATCCCAGAAAAGATTTGTGGTATTCATTTTTAGAGCAGGCTAAATGGATCTGGGGGTGCTGGGGAAGTCTAGTGTTCTACCTGGTAGACTACGATGGCTGCCCTTAACTACTGTGTCCACTACAATAACTGATGCAAGTATAGGAAAATCCAGGATGGAATGTAACAATGTTATGAGAAGAGAAGTTGCTACTCACCATATAGCGGAAATGCTGAGCCGCAGTAGGCACAAAAAAAAAGACTTTCACAGTTGAAGCTTTTGGCCATTGGCATTTGTCAACAATACACACACATACACACATGTGCGCACACACACACACACACACACACACACACACACACACACAACTGCAGTCTCAGGCAACAGAAACCACATTGCGAGCAGCAGCACCAGTGCATGATGGGAGTGGTGACTGGGTGGGGGTGAGGAGGAGGCTGGGGCAGCGAGGGGGAGGTATAGTATGGTGGGGGTGGTGGACAATGAAGTACTGCAGGTTAGACAGAGGGCTGGGGGGAAGTATCGGAAAAGGAGAGAAATAAAATGACTGGATGTGGTGGTGGAATGGCAGCTGTGTAGTGCTGGAATGGGAACAGGGAAGGGGCTGGATAGGTGAGGGCAGTGACAGTGAGGCCAGGTGGGTTTTGGAAGTGTTAAGATGCATTGCAGGGAAAGTTCCCACCTGCGCATTTCAGAAAAGCTTTTGTTGGTGGGAAGGGTCTATATGGCACAGGCTGCAAAGCAGTCATTGAAATGAAAGATATCATGTTTGGCAGCACGTTCACCAACAGGGTGGTCCACTTGATTCTTGGCCACAGTGTCAGTGATCATTCATGCAGAGAGACAGCTTGTTGGTTGTCAAACCTACACAGAATGCAGCACAGAGTTTGTAGCTTAACTTATAGACCACATGACTGGTTTCACAGGTAGCCATGCCTTTGATGGGATAGGTGATGTTAGTGACTGGACTGGAGTAGGTGGTGGTGGGAGGATGTATGGGACAGGTCTTGCATCTAGGTCTATTACAGAGGTGTGAGCCATGGGGTAAGGGATTGGGAGCAGGGATTGCGTAAGGATGGACGAGTAGATTGTGTCAGTTCGATGGATGGCTGAATACCACTGTAGGAGGGGTGGGAAGGATAGTGGGCAGGACATTTCTCATTTCAGAGCACCACAAGAGGTAATTGAGACACTGGCAGAGAATGTAATTCAGTTGCTCCAGTCCTGGGTGGAATGCTCCTCTGTGGCCAGATGGTGGGACTTTGGGAGGTGGTGGGAGACTGGAAAGATAAGGCACGGGAGATTTGTTTTTGTACAAAATTGGGAGGATAATTATGGTCAGTGAAGTCTTCAGTGAGACCCTTGGTATAGTTCGAGAGGGACTGCTCGTCACTACAGCTGCGCCTACCGTGGTTGACTGGGCTGTATGGGAAGGACTTCTTGGTATGAAATGGGTGGCAGCTGTCAGAGTGGAGGTATTACTGGTGGTTCGTAGGTTTGATGTGGATGGAGGTACTGATGTAACCATCTTTGAAGTCTAGGTCAGCATCTAGAAAGGTGGCCTGTTGGGTTCAGTAGGACCAGGTGAAGCGAATGGGGGTGAAGTTGTTGAGGTTCTGGAGGAATGTGGATAGGGTGTCCTCGCCGAGGTTCTGGAGGAATGTGGATAGGGTGTCCTCACCTGTGGTCCAGATAGCAAAGATGTCATAAATGAATGTGAACCAGGTTAGGGGGTTTTTAGGAATGATTTCTCTAAATGGCCCATGAATAGGTTGGCATAGGATGTTGCCATGCGGGTGCCCATAGCTGTACCCTGGATTTGTGTGTAGGTAATGCCTTCAAAGGAGAAATAATTGTGGGTGAGGATATAGTTGGTCATGACGACTAGAAAGGACATTGTTGGTTTGGAATCCATCAGGCATTGGTAAAGATAGTGTTCAAAGGCCATAAGGCCTTGGGCATTAGGAATGTTAGTATACAGGGAGGTGGCATCAATAGTGACAAGCAGGGCACTGTGTGGTAAAGGGTCAGGAACTGTGGAGAGTCGATGGAGGAAATGATTGGTATCTTTTATATAGGAGGGTAGGTTCTGAGTAGTAGGGTGAAGGTGTTGGTCTATGAGAGCAGAGATTCTCTCAGTGGGGGCACAGTAACCGGCCACAATAGGGTGTCCTGGGTGGTTATGTTTATGGACTTTAGGAAGCATGTAGAAGGTGGGAGTGTGGGGAGTGGTAGGTGTGAGTAGAGAGATGGACTCCAGGGAGAGCTTCTGGGGTGGGCCTAAGGATTTAAGTAGTGACTGGAGATCCTTCTGGATTGCTGGAATGGGGTTACTGTGACAAGGTTTGTTGGTGGAAGTATCTGACAGCTGGCAAGCTCCTTCCGCCAGGTAATCCTTGTGGTTCAAAACGACAATGGTGTAGCCTTTGTCCATAGGCAGGACTATAACGTTGGGATCAGTTTTTAGATGGTAGACTGCAGTTCTTTCTGCAAATATAAGATTGGTTTGCATGTTGAGTGATTTGGGGAATGATGGTGAGGCAAGGTTTGAGGTTAAGAAATTCTGGAAAATTAACAGAGGGTGGTTTAGGAGCAGTGGGGTAGATCACAGTTGAATGGAGCAGGGAACTACCGTAAGTTAGGCAAGGTTCAATATTGGTCTTTGGTTGAGTCTGGTTGGTGGCAAAAAAGTGTAGGGACCATGAGAAGGAGAGATGGTCTTTAACAAGTCCTGCATGATTGAATCTGACAGTGGGAGAAAGGTGAGGCCTTTGGAAAGGACTGACATTTCTGTGGGGCTAAGGCTTCTGCCCCCACCGAGAACCCCCCCCCCCCCCCAAACCATGGACCTTGCCGTTGGTGGGGTGGCTTGCGTGCCTCAGCGATACAGATGGCCATACCATAGGTGCAACCACAACGGAGGGGTATCTGTTGAGAGACCAGACAAACGTGCAGTTCCTGAAGAGGGCAGCAGCCTTTTCAGTAGTTGCAGAGGCAACAGTCTGGATGATTCACTGATCTGGCCTTGTAACACTAACCAAAACGGCCTTGCTGTGCTGGTACTGCAAACGGCTGAAAGCAAGGGGAAACTACAGCCGTAATTTTTCCTGCGGGCATGCAGCTTTACTGTATGGTTAAATGATGATGGCGTCCTCTTGGGTAAAATATTCGGGAGGTAAAATAGTCGCCCATTCGGATCTCCGGGCGGGGACTACTTAAGAGGACGTTGTTATCAGGAGAAAGAAAACTGGCATTCTACGGATCGGAGCATGGAATGTCAGATCCCTTAATCGGGCAGGTAGGTTAGAAAATTTAAAAAGGGAAATGGATAGGTTAAAGTTAGATATAGTGGGAATTAGTGAAGTTCGGTGGCAGGAGGAACAAGACTTTTGGTCAGGTGAATACAGGGTTGTTGTTGTTGTTGTTGTGGTCTTCAGTCCTGAGACTGGTTTGATGCAGCTCTCCATGCTGCTCTATCCTGTGCAAGCTTCTTCATAATACAAAATCAAATAGGGGGAATGCAGGAGTAGGTTTAATAATGAATAGAAAAATAGGAGTGCGGGTAAGCTACTACAAACAGCATTGTGAATGCATTATAGTGGCCAAGATAGACACGAAGCCCACGCCTACTACAGTACTACAAGTTTATATGCCAACTAGCTCTGAAGATGATGAAGAAATTGATGAAATGTATGATGATGAGATAAAAGAAATTATTCGGGTAGTGAAGGGAGACGAAAATTTAGTAGTCATGGGTGACTGGAATTCGAGAGTAGGAAAAGGGAGAGAAGGAAATATAGTAGGTGAATATGGATTGGGGGTAAGAAATGAAAGAGGAAGCCATCTGGTAGAATTTTGCACAGAGCATAGCTTAATCGATGCTAACACTTGGTTCAAGAATCATAAAAGAAGGTTGTATACGTGGAAGAATCCTGTAGATACTAGAAGGTATCAGATAGATTATATAATAGTAAGACAGAGATTTAGGAACCAGGTTTCAAATTGTAAGACATTTCCAGGGGCAGATGTGGACTCTGACCATAATCTATTGGTTATGAACTGTAGACTAAAACTGAAGAAACTGCAAAAAGGTGGGAATTTAAGGAGATGGGACCTGGATAAACTGACTAAACCAGAGGTTGTACAGAGTTTCAGGGAGAGCATAAGGGAACAATTGATAGGAATGGGGGAAAGAAGTACAGTAAAAGAAGAATGGGTAGCTCTGATGGATGAAGTAGTGAAGGCAGCAGAGGATCAAGTAAGTAAAAAGACAAGGGCTAGTAGAAATCCTTGGGTAACAGAAGAAATATTGAATTTAATTGATGAAAGGAGAAAATATAAAAATGCTGAAAATGAAGCAGGCAAAAAGGAATACAAGCGTCACAAAAATGAGATCGACAGGAAGTGCAAAATGGCTAGGCAGGGATGGCTAGAGGACAAATGTAAAGATGTAGAGGCTTATCTCACTAGGGGCAAGATAGATACTGCCTACAGGAAATTAGAGAGACCTTTGGAGAGAAGAGAACCACTTGTATGAATATCAAGAGCTCAGATGGAAACCCAGTTCTAGGCAAAGAAGGGGAGACAGAAAGGTGGAAGGAGTATATAGAGGGTCTATACAAGGGCGATGTACTTGAGGACAATATTATGGAAATGGAAGAGGATGTAGATGAAATGGGAGATACGATACTGCTGAAGAGTTTGACAGAGCACTGAAAGACCTGAGTCGAAACAAGGCTCCTGGAGTAGACAACATTCCATTATAACTACTGACGGCCTTGGGAGAGCCAGTCCTGACAAATCTCTACCATCTGCTGAGCAAGATGTATGAGACAGGAGATATACCCTCACACTTCAAGAAGAATATAATAATCCCAATCCCAAAGAAAGCAGCTGTTGACAGATGTGAAAATTACTGAACTATCAGTTTAATAAGTCACAGCTGCAAAATACTAACATGAATTCTTTACAGACGAATGGAAAAACTGATAGAAGCTGACCTTGGGGAAGATCAGTTTGGATTCCGTAGAAATGTTGGAACACGTGAGGCAATACTGACCTTACGACTTATCTTAGAAGAAAGATTAAGGAAAGGCAAACCTATGTTTCTAGCATTTGTAGATTTAGAGAAAGCTTTTGACAATGTTGACTGGAATACTCTCTTTCAAATTCTATAGGTGGCAGGGGTAAAATACAGGGAGCGAAAGGCTATTTACAATTTGTACAGAAACCAGATGGCATTTATAAGAGTCGAGGGACATGAAAGGGAAGCAGTTGTTAGGAAGGGAGTGAGACAGGGTTGTAGCCTATCCCCGATGTTATTCAATCTGTATATTGAGCAAGCAGTAAAGGAAACAAGAGGAAAATTCTGAGTAGGTATTAAAATCTGTGGAGAAGAAATAAAAGCTTTGAGGTTTGCCGATGACGTTGCAATTCTGTCAGAGACAGCAAAGGACCTGGAAGAGTAGGTGAACGGAATGGACATTGTCTGGAAAGGAGGATATAAGATGAACATCAACAAAAGCAAAACGAGGATAATGGAATGTAGTCGAATTAAGTCGGGTGATGCTGAGGGAATTAGATAAGAAATGAGACACTTAACGTAGTAGATGAGTTTTGCTACTAAATTTGTTAACATCGAGTATAGATTTAAGTGTCAGGAAGTCGTTTCTGAAAGTATTTGTGTGGAGTGTAGCCATGTATGGAAGTGAAACATGGACGATAAATAGTTTGGACAAGAAGAGAATAGAAGCTTTCGAAATGTGGTGCTACAGAAGAATGCTGAAGATTTGATGGGTAGACCACATAACTAATGAGGAAGTATTGAATAGGATTGGGGAGAAGTTTGTGGCACAACTTGACCAGAAGAAGAGATCGGTTGGTAGGACATGTTCTGAGGCATCAAGGGATCATCAATTTAGTATTGGAGGGCAGCGTGGAAGGTAAAAATCGTAGGGGGAGACCAAGAGATGAATACACTAAGCAGATTCAGAAGGATGTAGGTTGCAGTAAGTGCTGGAAGATGAAGAAGCTTGCACAGGATAGGGTAGCATGGAGAGCTGCATCAAACCAGTCTCAGGACTGAAGACCACAACAACAACAACAAGGCTTCTAGAGGAAAGGTTCATGACCGTGTTGCAGGTCTGTTTAAGTTCTGGATTCTTTGTGGTGGTGGGAGGGAGTTTTGGAGGGTGGGGTAAGTGTAGTAGGTCTGTGAGACAGTGTTTGCCAGTTGTGTGTTGCAGAAGTGATGGACAGTGGTACTCCAAGGTGAAAGTAGGAAGTGAGCAGGATGAAGAGCTTTTTGTGGTGGCGTTGTGCATGTTGCTCAAGTTCCTGCAGGAAAAGAGTTTCATTGTGTGTTATGGATTTAAGGAATTTGGGATTGCGCAGCAGGAAAATTTTGCTGATGGAGAGAAGGTACTGCAAGAAGGTTCGGGATTGGTTGCTATAGTTTTGAAGGACTATGTTGGTGAGGGCTTAGGATTGGCAGAATTTGAACAATTGGAGGTCATTGTGGAAGGAGGGGTGGCAGCCAGAGATGGGTGGTTTGATGGTAAGGCCATTAGGGGGGATTCCATGACCCAAGCAACAAAATTTATCGGCGTAATTCTACATTATTTATGCAATTTTTCGCATTTTTTCCACCACCATGGATCCTTGCTCCTTTCATCTGCATCAATATAAAAAATAGTTATCCCTGGCTAAATCCCAGGCTAAATCCCAGTTTGCAGTCCCACATACTGTTCCTGCATTGTTACTGCCATGCAATTTCCAGCACTTCGCATTTAGGATTTACTAGATCTTCCTGTTGCATTCAAATATGGAGTGTGGGAAGAATGACTGTTTAAATACCTCTGCACATCCTGTAAGTAATCTAATCTTGTCCTCAAGATATCTGCAGGAGTGATACTCATGGGGTTGTACTGTATTCCTGAAGTTATCTTTTAAAGCCAGTTATTGTACCTTTACTGTTGGCTTTTTCAGGATAGTTTGCATCTATCTTGAAGTGTCTGACAGTTCACTTTCTTTAGTATTTCAGTGAGTCTCTCACATCAGTCAAAAAACCTGTGACCATTCATGCTGCCCTTCTCTGTATACTTTCAGTATCTCCAGTTAGTCCTTATCTTGTATCGGTCCCACACAGTTGAGCAATATTCTAGAATGGGTTGCACAGGTGATTTGTAAGCAGTTTCCTTTGTAGACTGATTTAATTTTTGTAGTATTTACCATTAAAACCTGAGTGTGCCACCTGCTTTACCAACGACTGAGCTTATGTGGTTGTCAACAAATTGTTACATCCAGGAATTTGTATGAGTTGACTGATTCCCACTGTGACTTGTTGATGCTGCAGTCAAAGGACAGTACATTTTTTCAGTGTGTGAATTGCACAATTTTACATCTTTGAACATTTAAAAAATGTTACCAATTTTTGAAACACTTAGAAGTCTTATCAAGGTCTGACTGAATATTTGTGCAGCTTTTGTCAGCCAGTGAAAATTCCGAGGTTACTACTGTCTCCAAGGTCATTAATATGCAACTTGAACAGCAAAGGGTCCCAGCACACTTTCCAGGGGCACACCTTAAGTTACTTCTGCATTAGTCAATGGCCCTTCATTCAAGATAATACGCTGCATCCTTCTCACCAATAAATTCTTTATACAGTCACAAATTGCATCTGATACTCTATATGCTCATATATTATACAGTAAATTTAGATGTGGTAATAAGTCAAATGCTTTTTGGAAATTGAGACACACTGGGTTTACTTGACAGCCTTGATCCATGGCTTTCAGGATATCATGTGAGAGAAGTACGAGTTGGGTTTCACATTGTTGATGTTTCCAGAATCCATTCTACCGGGTGATCAAAAAGACAGTATAAATTTGAAAACTTAATAAACCACGGAATAATGTAGATAGAGCGGTAAAAATTGACACACATGCTTGAAATGACACAGGGAGAATCGCATCATCCCCAGCCTGGCTGATAAAAACCTGCTGGAATGTACGATGTTTATGCAGGATGGCACTCCACCCCATATTGCTAGACGCGTGAAAGATCTCTTGCGTGCATCGTTTGGTGATGATCGTGTGCTCAGCCGCCACTTTCGTCATGCTTGGCCTGCCAGGTCCTCAGACCTCAGTCTGTGCGGTTATTGGCTTTGGGGTTACCTGAAGTCTCAAGTGTATCGTGACCAACTGACATCTCTAGGGATGCTGAAAGACAACATCCGACGCCAATGCCTCACCATAACCCCGGACATGCTTTACTGTGCTGTTCACAACATTATTCCTCGACTACAGCTATTGTTGAGGAATGATGGTGGACATATTGAGCATTTCCTGTAAAGATCATCATCTTTGCTTTGTCTTACTTTGTTATGCTAATTATTGCTATTCTGATCATATGAAGCATCATCTGCCGGACATTTTTTGAACTTTTGTATTTTTTTTTTTTTGTTCTAACAAAACCCCATGTCATTCCAAACATGTGTGTCAATTTGTACCTCTCTATCTACATTATTTTGTGATTTATTCAGTTTTCAAATTTATACTCACTTTTTGATCAGCCGGTAGTTGGCATGAAAGAGGTTATTCTATTTGAGATACCTCACTACATTTCAGCTCAGAATGTGTTCTAAGATCCTACCAAAACTGGATGTCAAGGCTACTGGATATTGTAGATCACTTCTACTATCCTTTTGTAGAAGGGTTTGTCCGGTGCTTTCCTCCAACTACTTGGCATTTTTTTTTTTTTTTTAATTTGAAGGATATACACTATATTATAGTTAAAAATGGGGCTAAGTCAGCCACAAATCTCATAGGGATTGCATCAGGTGCTGGAGTCTTGTTCAGTTTTAGTGATTGCAGCTATTTCTCAACACTGCTGAGACTAACATCTATACCACTCATCTTTGCAGTGTTGCCAGAATTAAACTGGGGCAATATGCCAGTATTTTACCTTGTAAAGAAACATTTGAAACAGAGTTTAATGTTTCTGCTTTTGCTTTGCTGCCCTCAAGTTCAATCCATGTCCCATATGCTGGTGTCTGTATACCAACTTTGGTACCACTAACAGCATTTACATATGACCAGAATTTCTTCAAGTTTCGTAACATGTCATTCAATAATATTCTGATACAGTATACATTGAAGGCTTGTCATGTTACCAAATTGACAGCCAAATGTGTTTCATTCAGAATTTTCGTGCCTCTAGATCTCTGCTTTGTTTTACAGCTATTATGCAGGAGGTTCTGTTTCTTTAGACGTTCCTATTTGTGTCTGTATACCATAAAACATATACAGTACACAAGTTAACAAACCAAATATTTTACTCACAGTGATTTAGTGAGCACCCATTACTCACAAAATATATGCTTTTCATAACAAACAACAGCTTATCACTTCACATAAGGTTCTGCTCATACTGTTTCCCATTGCCTTCGAAGTGCATTTGCAGTCATCCTTTGAGAGATAAGTGAACTTCATGAATTGTTTTTCATTAGTCTCTAAACATACATGATTTTATCATTTGATTTAGGAACAGGAGACACATCAAAAACATGTTCCACAAACAGGGAACAACAGATGCTAATACCTAAGGCCAGGAATTGAATGATCTAAAGTCACCATAATGTGCGTAAAAAATTATGGTGTATGGCCAAAAATTTACAAAAATATGCGCAGCGACATAAACAATATATATACTAATAGCATTAAAATGAGGTAAAATTTCTGTTGTAAAATAAATTAGTAAGTCAGTTTACAATGCTGAACTATTTGATTATGAATAAAATGCCCATAAAAAGTGAGCTACTCTATGTAATTTGAAGATGCAGTGTGCTTTTTGTTAACATCATAAGAACATAGTTAAACCATGTGTGTGTGTGTGTGTGTGTGTGTGTGTGTGTGTGTGTGTGTGTGTCTTTTTTTCAAATGGGCTCCGAGTTAAAATACACAATTCATACCCGTGTGCAAATTTTCAAATATAGAGGTTTACTATTGTCGGCCAACAAGCCTTGTCCATGAAAACCAGCTTTCTACTTGAACTGACACAAGAGGAGCATATTTAAAATGGACAGTATCATTTGAATGTAAATCTCACACAAACTCAACTCACACACAACTGCAGTCATGTAAACCTTAATGGCCGAAAGCTTTAATTGTGAGAATCTTTTTGTAGTGCTTATCTGCAACTCAGCATCTCCACTATATAGTGAGTAGCAACTTTCATTTTCATAACATTGTTACATTCCATGCTGGATTTTCCATTGTTTCAATCTAAATTATTAAGAGAGAATTTTTCACCCAACAAAATCATTGAAATGGAACACATTGTATTGAACCCCCCCCCCCTTTTCCTTTTTCTTGCAATACCTTTTTCCTTTTCTTTGTCACTTTTTCTCACTTTACCACTAACAGATTTTAATTTATTTGAATTGTTTTTCACTTTTGTATCTGCTTAACTAGTGGCATTTCCAGTTGCACCAAAGCAGTTATGGCTGCAGGAATAAATCTAAAATTTTATTTTATGTACAAAAGGTTGCCTGAAATGTCATCATAAGACATTAATTCTTGGGCTTGTCCCATTGAAGCAGCTTCACTGCTTTTCACAATGTTGAAATTCTGGCTATAATAGCTACAGGCATGAATCCTGGATCCCCATCTTGTCAAAATGGGAGATGGTGGTAAGAAAATGTCTGGAGCTAACAACTTAAATGCTGCAACACATAAAGGGCCTCCAAAAATGCCTTTCTTGACACACTCAATAAATTTGTCAACATCACTGAATTTGCTACGAATCTCTTCTGCAACTTTATGTAAGGCATGAGCTAAATGAGTCCCATGCACCATTTTCCTGTAGTGAATTGGCAGCATTCACCTTGTAGGACACAGCATCCATTCCAAAGAGAAGTACATTGTCATGCTGATTGCCATCAGGCAATATGGCACACATATGGATCTGTCAAACAATTTAATAGTGGTGGAAAGATTAACTTTTTCCATATATTCACAATGTAGTAGAAACTTTTTACCTAAACCATCTTGTTCCAAAGTACCCAAATTGACCCCTCCACTATATCTTTCCATTAGTCTGCAGTTTCATTTAATGTGGAAGAATCAGGAAGAGATTTGTCTTTGTATTTTCCTGAGGACTCACCAGATTTAGAGCATAAAATGAAAGATGATTTCAATTTTCTAAATGCAGAAGGTGCATTTGAAAGATGCTCAGTTGAATTAGAAAAACAATACATTGTTATTTTATCAATATATAGGAGCCCAGATGTAGAAGTAGCAAAATCATTTTTACCAAATGTGAAAGGATATTTTACAGAAAGTGAACAATGAAAATAAAAAGACAGAGGTTTTAATAGCTGCTGATTACAATATTCAATTATCAAATGAAACCAGTTATACAGTATAGTTTATGAACTTAATCCAAAAATTTGGTTTCAAGGCAAACTTCATGAAGGTCACAAGAGAAACTAGTAATAAAGGAACCAATATTGATAGTATTTTAACTAATTATAAATTTGATGGTTCTAGGAAGTTAGGTGTAGACTTAAGACTTCCAGACAATTCTGCTCCATTTATTGAAATAACTAGTGCAAATGAATGAAGCACTAGAAAAACTAATGGCAAAAGACATTTTACTGTTGCAAATTTAAACTCATTGTCTTCTAAAGTATAAGAGGTGCAGTGCTAAGTTCAAGATGATATTCAAATCTCTGTGCATTCATATTTCTAGAAATTTGCATTCATATTTCTAGAAATTTTTTACATTTATTTAATTAAGTATTCCCACAGTATGCCTCACAAAAGTCTCAAATAAGCTAAGTGGATCACTGCTGGAATAAAAATATCATGCGGGAAAAAAAGGCAACTGCACAAGGAACTGAAATACAACAAAGGCCCTGTTTTCATTCATTATGTCAAACAGTATAAAAGCATATTTAAAAGGGCAGTGAAAACAGCAAAAGCTATGGTTGGTAATAATTACATCTTGACTCATGGACACAAAACAAAGGCAGTGTGGTATGTTTTAAAATCAGAACTGGGAATTAGAACTGAAAGCAAAGATATTTCCAAAATTGAGGTGGTAAATAAAATTGAAACAAATCCTGTGTGAATGCCAGAATCATTCACTCAATTGTTTATAAATCATATCCTTTTAGTGGCTGATGTAATGACAGTTGAAGGGGTGGAATTTGTTAATCCTAAATTTATGTGACATTCACTTGGCTGATCCCACATTTCTTCATGATATGTCCCATGCCACCATGCAGATCGAAGAGCATCACTGCCAGAACAGTTTCCTTATGTGCTCTGAGAGTCACTGTGTTCTTCCTTGTCCTCTGTGTGATGTTCAAGCTGCCCATTCACACTAGTTTCCTAATGATTCATGCACATGCCAAGCATGTCGGACACTGCCAATCAGAATAGATGTCCCTATACTACTTTACCATTCTTACAACATTTCTTTAACAGTTACCACACACAAGTAGCATGTATAAGTTTTGCCCATTTGTATACATGTCTGTATGCAAGTAGTGTTGAAGTAGAAATGAGCCATTTATAGACAATGCATTTTGAACTTATTCTGCAGTCAAAGGGCTTAGTACAATAATAGAGACACCTCAAGAGCCTTTTTCAACCACTTTACCTTTTCATTTTAGTGGATTTCTCAAGTACTGTCACAAAAAAATTTAATGGAAATGTTAATAATTGCTATACCACTATACTCATCTCTCCTAGAGCTTTAATGTCTTTAAAAATTCAAATTATCCCATTTAATAAAAACTATACTTGCTTCAGTATCTTGATTGATACAAGAGTGATGAAAAGTAAACAAGGAATGAAATCATGTGCCGTTCTGCATACTGTCATTTTCTGAAGACCTCATTTTGGTATCTTTAACCGTTCATGAGATAGAAGTGGTGTTACATCTATGCAACTCAATTTTTGTACCCACAGGAGACTTCTTATACCTCCACATGGGGAAACAGTTCTGTACATACCTTGTGTTCGGTAAACAACAACAGCTGCTGTTATGTGCATTTCTTTTTGGTACACATCTGGAGAAGATGATATGCTATAGAATCTCGGTTGGAGTGGATCCAGATGAGCTGCTAAGACAGCAGCAGATGGGTGAACAGATGGGAATTGTTCCAGGACTTCCAGTAAATGTGGAAATCGCCATTGTCTCCATTTTTCATATGCTGCAGGTTCCTGTGTTTAGCAAATAGTAATATTAATTGTTTGTACACACTAAAAAAATCTATAAGGGGTGTTCAAGAAGAAATGAGCCAGAGGGATAATTACAGAAACTAGTACCTGTATCTTAGAAGTATTGACCTTGGCTGTTGAGACACTTGTCCCACTGTGACACAAGGCAGTCAATGGCTGTCTGATAAAATTCACAGGTCTACGATGTGAACCATTTCCGCACAGCTGAACGTCGTCATCCACACGAGTGCAGGAAAGGTTATGCTGACGTTCTACTTTGACCAAGATGGCCCCCTTCTGATTCACTTCCTGCATCATGGGACAACAGTGAATGCTCAGCATTACTCGCAAACCTTGACCACCCTTCGCAAAGTGATCAGATCGAAACAACCAGGCAATCTCAGCCATGGGGCCATTCTGCTCCATGACAATTCAAAGCCTCAAACGGCCAACACAGTCACGGCACTCCTGCAAAAATTGAAATGGCAGGTTCTTGGCCACCCTCGATACAGTCTGGACCTCTCTCCTGTGATTATGCCATTTTGGTCTCCTTAAAAAGGCTCTGAGTGGCGAACGATTCACCTCAGACAATGACATCCAGCTGTACATGCAGAACTGGTTCACATTGCAGCCCTGGGAATTTTATGAGACAGCCATTCACCGCCTTGTGTTACAGTGGGACAAGTGTCTCAACAGTCAGGTTCAACATACATACAGGTACTGGTTTCTGTAATTATCCCTCCGACTCGTTTCTTTTTGAATGCCCCTTATAATAAAGCTGTAGTCTAAATATTTTCTTGCACAGTCAGATTGGCTTATGTGCGAGCAAGACTTGTAAGTAGTTTTGATAAAATACACATAATTATACAAAAAGAATCTACATCTCAGAAATCTGATAGAATTTTGGTGATTCTAAACAATGTAGTTAATTTAAAGATGGCATGTGGTATATCAGGTTACATTAGCAAGTTTGTGGAAAACTTTAATGAGAAAAAAATAAAAAAATCTTCAAATGAATTTTTCTGCCACTGTTTTGTGGAGTGTCATTTACTACATTTATTGTGTCAGTTGTTATGAAAGATTAAACCATATACAAACTGTAGATATACTTTAAACCATGAGGTGGTGTTTGTATATGGCATTATCACACACAGAATGCAGTTATCCTTGAATGGCAGTATACAATTTGTTTCATGTCCCCTTCTCCATTATACACAGAGCTATCCAAAGTGTGGCTCAGATGCTGTATAGCTGTTTAGTCATTGGTAACAGACTTGTCCCTATACTACCATTGATATATTTAATAACTCTAAGGCACTTCTTTGTTCTAGTCGTTAGAGTGATTTACCCAAAGGTGATTTCACATTTGGAACTGATGCATACTTTTTAGAAAATTAAAGAGCAGATTACTGGTATCTGTAAATTGACCCATGATAATATGAGTATAGAAGTACCTTTATGCTGATATACATTAATACCGCACAAAAATATATCCAAATATATTCTAAATTTTATTTTTACAAAAAAATGCATTTAAACAAAAACTGCACAAAATGAACATAATTTTACATGATAATGATAATTCTACGAAAACTCATGTACGCTGCACACTAAATTTTAATTTTTGCTATATTTTTATTGTTTTGTATACATGTAACCATGAAAACATAAAAACTAGTACTTTTCAGGATTTTAGTTTCCATCTCAGTTTCCTTTCTTTGCACTTGCTGGAAAGTTTTGTAGAGAAATAAAGTTAGATTGACCTCTCACAAAAATGACAAATGCAAGGCAACTTTCTCTTCTCTTTTGGGTCATAGGTGGATCATGTTTTGTGTTTTTCCAATCATTCTATGACAACTTTCACTCTAGATTCTGCTATACCCAAAACACGGTGAATGGCTGCATGAAGTTCACAGGATATGTGACATAGTTGTTGACTCATTTTTTATCTGTGGTGTTGCCATGTGTTTGCAAGCTTCTTACAAAAATTAAACCATCTCACCTGAGTGTCATCTCTGTAGGAACTGTGAAGAACAAACGCATTCACCCCCCCTTATGTCCAACATGCGGAAAAATAATGACATTGGCCATCGCTGGAAGAGGCTTCGATAACCAGCAATATTTTTTTCAACTAAATATATTTATAGTGGAACCATTAGGTAAAGGTTCAGTCTCTATGCTTCTGTCTTCATAAATTTGATCAACTGCTTCTTTCAAGGAATTCACAAGTGGCAAAACAGATTTGTCTTCAATTTTGCACTGTTGCTATTCTGAATTATGTTTAACTTTCTGTTGCATTGTCACTATCTAATCTAACACCGCTTCGTAAACTGTCCTCAAACCATTTTAAAACAAAATCCTCAAATTCAGCAGACAAAGATCTGGCTACCGAATCCATACCACAAAGTCCCAGGTGTGGTCTCAGAGACTGCTAGCATGAAAGAGGCGGTAATAGTATCAGTCAGTGTCACATTCAAGTGACTACTGTCAAAGGAAACTACAACAGCTTCAAGGAAGAACAACTAGACAATGCTGCAGTTTCCTACCCCATCCTTATGCATTAGCAATGGAGTAACAATAAACGCTAACAGTCTGCGAGACCACACCTGGGACATTAAGAGTTAAGGAAGAAATGCCATTCAGAAATAAAACAGAAACCAATGACAAATCACCACTACATTCAAGAACCCCATCAGATTCAAGGCTGATTGGTAAATTATTAAGGCAGTTATTAAGTCAGATGTCTTACTGTTAATATTGCAGCAGATAACGTAATTCAGTTCTTCACTAATTCAAGAGGAATAGGATACTGGCCACAAAATCTTATTAATGTAGTATTAAAAAAACATGTAGAAGATACTGCGATAATTGGTGGGTAGACTGTAATTATTGGAAGGAATAGAGGTAATAACTCACAATGAAGTTAAGGGTTGGGTTGGGTTGTTTGGGGAAGGAGACCAGACAGCGAGGTCATTGGTCTCATCGGATTAGGGAAGGATGGGAAAGGAAGTTGGCCGTGCCCTTTCAACGGAACCATCTCGGCATTTGCCTGGAGCGATTTAGGGAAATCACGGAAAACCTAAATCAGGCTGGCCGGACGCGGGATTGATGAAGTTAAGGCATTGAGTGTCCAGTAAACATATAAACAAGAATGCAAATGATGATAAGCTTTCATAAAGTGTTGTTTTTCATAACTTACTAGTACAGAATACATGTACACCTGCACAGCTTCATTGTTTGGGTGGAATAAATTGTACCCGGTGGATTAAATTGTGCCAGTTCTGCAGCTCAACTTGACTGACACGTTGTTAGATGGGTTGGACAAAGGAAGAAATGGGGTTAGATGGAAGGGTAGCTGATTGCCAGAAGGGAGAGGCAGCAAGCCGATGGAATGAGAATTTGGCACTGGTAGAGGTAGGAGGAGTAGTATGTGAGGCATAGTGAATGGAGCATGACAGTGGCCCTCCTCATATCATCCAGAGTATGGAAAGGGTTCCTGCAATGACACATTGCTAGTTTCCATTGGTCCCAAGCTTGTGCAGGTGGGCTCAAGTCAGCAGATACCTAAAACCATACTATGTAGTTGATTCACACATCATGGAGAAAAGTGTCCATTAGATAGGTATAGTTTTTTATTGTCTTGAAAGACAAATGCATCAGATAAATACTGACTGTAGGGGTGTAAAACAAGCTGAGATTCCCTTGCTGATACTGCACAGCCCTCAAATTTCTCTTAACAAACATGAGAGACATCCAGCATCCATAGATGATACAGGCTGAAAACATGACTGACCAGCTTCCTGCTGGACCTGTGGGTTTGTGTACCTGATATGTACATGCCTGCCCCCACACTCTCGTGGGACAATTGTCAGGCATCAGACAAACCCTGCACTTGTCGATACTGTGGTGTACGCTAATTCAAGAGAGTAGTGTCCTATGCAGATAACTCTTCTTGCCATACAGTGACAGTATGCATTTGGTATAAGCCTGAAACTATCCTTCGAGCAATTTTGTGGAAAATGAACAAAGTTTCAAGAAGGATATTTGGCTGGTACATAGAAGATATGGGCAAAACAACGAAGGGAAAAGAAATGGAAAAGTTGATCCTCACTGTCTGTGTTGTCCTGGTTTAGCAATTGATTTGACACCACTCCTGAAAATTGCAACAATGTTGGTACTGAAAAGGGAAATAAAGAGCAAGGCTGAGGTACAAAACTTTGAAAATAGCCTAAAACATCATTCATGAATTAAAAAATTCTGCAGGATATGATAAACTGTGAACTACGTGATAATTTTATAGCTAAGAGACAGGAAAATGCGATAATATAAGGGGCATTGAGTAAGTAGTGCAGCACTTTCTTCTGAAAGCAGGTTGGTTTTATTCAGGATTCCAATACACCATATTATTCTGCACTCTTTTGGCTACTCATGGAGCTCACTTCAATTAATGAATAATGGAAGAGTGTTTCCATGAGAGCTGTGACCAACCTGCTTTCACCAAATGTGCACACTGCAAGAACTGTCTCTGCACTGTTTATGGTGTTATTGCTGACTTGCATATTTTTTGCCTATTGTAGTCGAGTAAGTAAACTCTGTTGTAGTGTGTTTAATGTAATGTTACTGACTGTGTCTGAAATAATCCATTTGTGTAATAAATCATTCGTATCTACAATACTCTCATTGTAGCTTTGACGACTGATATCTCCTGTTCTAATAGTCTGTAGCAGCTACAGTTTTATGTTGTATGTATACTTTGTTGCTCTGTTAATTATGTTATGTATGAATATAATTTGTACAATACTATGTTGTGACTTTCCCTTGTCAGGTGGGACACCAGTACTAAGCAAATAATGGAAAGCTGAAAGATGGAAGAAATATGTAGAATGGCTGTATAAAGGAAATGAACTTGAAGGTAATACTACAGTAAGAGAAGAGGAAGTTGATGAAGGTGAGCTGGGAAATGTGATACTGCAAGAACACTGAAAGACCTAAGTCAAAAAAGACCACTAGAGTTGATGACATTCTTTCAGAATTATTTAGGTCCTTGGGAGAGCCAATCACGACAAAACTACTCACCTGTTTTGTAAAATATGAGACTGACAAAGTACCATCAGACTTCAAGAAGAATGTAATAATCTAATTCCAAAGACAGCAGAGTTTATCAATTTAATAAATCACTTTTGCAAAATACTGACAAATTATTTATAGAACAATTTAAAAACAGGTAGAAACTGACACTGCAAAAGATCAGTTTAGGTGCCAGAGAAATGTACGTACACACAAGGCAATACTGACCCTATGACTTATCTTAGAAGGTAGATTGAAGAAAAGCTTTTGTACACACATAATCATTTATCCCTCTGTGAACACTAAAATAATTTTAAATATAATACCAGTGACCAATATTTTAGAAACGTATGAGTAACTTAAAGAGCAATTAAAAAATCTCCAAAAGTTAAAACTAAGTCACCTTAGCTAGAAGAATCAAGTTCTGCTGATCCTCTGCATTAGTTGCAATACTGGCAAAATGCTGCAGCAGCTCTGGTGTGGGGGGTGTGGTGATATCCAAGAAGCGTGTGAGAAGAGTTCTCAGGGAACAGTGTGGGAGATGTCTTGCTGGTTTCCACATCTCAAGAGCACCTAAAATAATTGACCACAGGTTCACATTTTTACTAACAATTACATTAGATGGTTATTCTTTATTTTGTCTGTTGTTGCAATGAAAACAGCATCATTATTGGTGTTGAACTTAAATACTGAAACAGCAGTATGAGATAAATATGTTAGAAGAGTGAGATAAGGAGGAAGGGTATTTAAGAGTTGAAAATCCCATTGGCACTTGAGTCACAGAAAAATAGAATAATATCAACTGATCTCTTCCTCATTAGTTCACTAATTTGCTATCTACATAATCACTGTATGCTGCAGTGATTTTCTGTAAATGTGGATCTGATTTGTTTGGACTGTGAAAGTTAGGCACTTGTTATGTTATTTTATATTTGCTTGTACAAGATGATAAACAAGTTGTTTAGTCAACCTCTATGGCTTTTTCATTGACAGAACATTAAATCCTAATCTTCCTGCCTTACCATCTTATCTTGCAACATCTGTGTGCACGCATGTGTGTACACACATGGGCAATTAACATTTTTCATTATGCAGTGTCTGCTCTGGCAGAGATTAAAAGTAACTTGTCACATTTGAGAGTTGCCATGAGCATTATTAGTACCATTTACTTGATTTTTTTAGTGTAGGGAGGACAGAAAGAAACCAAGTTTTAAGAGAGGTTAGGATTGAGACAAACCTTCAGTTTGAGAAAGAAACCAAAAAATATAATTCTAGCTTATTACAAGAACATAAACAGCTGTTGGATAAGAATTTTCAACAATCAGCAGACATTTCAACTCTACCCAATTTTAACTCAGTCAGTGTGAAATGCCAGCTGTCTTTATTTCATCAAAATATTCGAGGACTGAGAAATAAAATTAAAGAATTAATTATGTGCATAGATGAATTAGAGCCCTCAAACGCAGCTGACATAATCTGCCTCTCTGAACATCATGTGACCACTAGTATAGAACTTTTAAAGTGCTGCAGGATTTAGGTTAGCATCTCACTTTTGTAGAACAGAAAAGGAGAAAGGAGGATTTTCCACATTCATCGGGAACTGTCAAATTTAAGAACATAGACATAAATAAATTTTACCTAGAACAGCATATGGAAGCATGTGCAACAGAAGTGGAATTTCATAAAAAAATCCTTCATTATATTAAGTGTATATCAAGCACCTGCAGGTAACTTTAATCTGTTCATAAACCACCTTGAAGCTGTACTGGCCCATTTAACAACCAAAAACAAAGAAATAGTGGTTGCTGGTGACTTCAATGTAGATTTCCTTAAATACTCTCCCAATAAGAACGTATTTGAGTTAATTACACTATCATTTAACTTAATTCCCACTGTAAAGTTCCCAGCTAGGGTAGCCAATTGCTCACAAACAGCCATTGATAATAACTTTATAGAAAAGTCCAATGAACAAAATTATATTACAAAACCAATAGCCAATGGCCTCTCAGACCATGATATGCAGTTCCTTCTGTTAAATGTTAATACTGAACAGGATATAAAATCTGTTAAATCTGAACTCAAGAGGGTTATCAGTAAGACAAAAATTGATTATTTTAGGCTGCTCCTCAGAGACAGTCACTGGAGTGATGTTTACAGTGCTCATGGCATGAATGAGAACTATAACACTTTTGCTAATAAAGTGCTTTCCTTATTTTAACACTGTTTTCCCCCAAAATTAACCAAGATTAGAGCAAAGTCTACAAAGAAGCCATGGATTACTCATGGAATAGAGGTATCTTGTAAAACAAAAAGACAACTATATCTGTCAATCAGACACAGTTCTGATGCTACAGCACATTACAAGAAATACTGCAAAATATTGAAGACTGTAATATGCACATGAAAGCAAATATATTACAAGGAAAAGATAGTCATATCAAATAACAAAATATAGACAGTATGGGATATCGTGAAGGAGGAGACTGGTAGAACCAGACATGAAGAGGGGAAAATAGCATTAAGAGTAAATGATACATTGGTGACAGATGTGTTTAGTGTTGCAGAACTTTTTAACAAACATTTTATAACTGTTACTGAAAAGATGGGGTTGTCAGGTTCTGTAGATGCTGCCATGGGATACCTCAGATCAGACGTTCAAGTAACTTCCATAATATGAATATGACCCTCACTACCCCAACGGAAGTATTGTTCATAATAACATATTTAAAATCAAAAACATGTAGTGAGTACGATGAAATATCAACAAAGTTAATTAAAGAATGTGATTCTGAGTTAAGTAACATATTAAGCTATGTGTGTAACCAGTCATTTATCAGTGGAATATAACAATCGGATTTATAACCACCTTATCACAAATAACATACTATCAAAGTCGCAGTTCGGATTTCTAAAGGGTTCTGATGTTGAGAAGGCTATCTACATTTACAGTGAAAATGTACTTAATTCATTAGACAAAAAATTGCAGGCAACTGGTATATTTTGTGATCTATGAAAGGCATTTGACTGTGTAAATCACAATATCCTTTTAAGTAAATTAGAATATTATTGTGTAACAGGAAATGCTACAAAATGCTTCAAATCTTATATCTCTGGCAGGAGACAAAGGGTGTTATTAGGAAAGAGACATGTATTAAGCTATCAGGCATCATCCAACTGGGAACTAATTACATGTGGGCTCCCACAAGGTTCCATCTCAGGGCCCTTACTTTTTCTTGTGTATATCAATGACCTTTCATCAGCTTGTTTTGTTTGCTGATGATAGAAATATTGCAATAAATAGCAAATGAAGTGTAGTCTTAAAAAGATCTGCTAATAAAATATTTGTGGACATTAATCACTGGTTCCTAGCCAATTCCTTGTCACCAAACTATGAAAAAACACACTATATGCAGTTAAGAACTTGCAAGGGTTGTCCCACTAGTATATGACTAACATAAGATAACAAACAGATAGAAGAAGTAGACAGTGTTAAATTCCTGGGATTGCAGCTTGATGATAAATTCCACTGGGAGGAGTACACCACAGAACTGCTGAAGCGTCTAAACAAATCTCTATTTTTAACGTGAATTCTGTCAGACATAGGGGATATAAAAATGGAAAAGCTGTCATACTATGCTGAATTTCACTCCATAATATCATATGGGATTATTTTTTGGGGTAATTCATCAAACCAAGCTAAAGTTTTCCAGGCACAAAAACGTTCAATAAGAATTATATGTAGTGTTAACTCTAGAACATTCTGCAGAGGCCTGTTTAGGAAACTAGGAATACCAACTACTGCTTCCCAATACATTTATTCCTTAATGAAATTTGTCATTAAAATATATCACTTTTTCAAACCAACAGCTCCGTTCATGGAATCAGTACTAGAAATAAGAAAATCTTCACAAGGATTTAAAGTCAACTTATTCTCGTACAAAAAGGTGTGCATTATTCAGGAACACACATTTTCAATAGCTTGCCAGCAGCCATAAAAATCTTAGCAACCAATGAAATTCAATTTAAGAGAAGCAAAAGGGATTTGTGTGTGTGTGTGTGTGTGTGTGTGTGTGTGTGTGTGTGTAGTACAATCTAATGTCTGCACCATTTCAGTACAGTAATGTGTTCATTGTAAACAAGCGTTGTTGTAGTTCTGTTATATGTTCATTACATTATAAATTAAAAAACATTTTTTAAAATTTTAAATGCAGTGTATTAATGCAGAAAAAGAGATGATCATTCCACTTGGGACCTGTGGAAAGTACATTAGCTTATTGGTTTTGGTTGTAAATATTTGTCATGTATTATTGTTTTCTGACATGTTCTACATCCTGGAGGACCTCCTCACTATGGATCAATTGGAATGGAAGTAAATCTAATCTAATCTAAAACCCTATTAGTCATGTCTACAACAAACAACATGACCACCCAGCATCAAGGACTGAAGATTTCCTTTATCCATTTGTTAAGGAGCAACAGTCATTCTAAACAAGATCTCTGTTGTTAGAGGTGTCTCTTGTCCTGTGATACATGGCAATTTCCTCTGCAGGTATTTAGCTAAAAGCGAGAGATAAATGGTAGACATTTTATATTGCTGAAGAAGAGGAAGAAGCATCTTTTTTCCTCCTAAGTATTGACTTCCCTGCTAATTTTACTTTGTTAAATTTAGACTGAATAAAAATACTGATAAAGGTCTTAAATACATTCATACCAGATACACCGGCAGAATAACAGAACTGCCTTACAACTTATTTGCAGCAAACAGCTGAACTTTTCATCTTATAATGATTCATGTTACATGACCCCCAAACAAGTAAACAATTACTTTACATGTACAAGGCATACAATGAATCAGGCTCCTGGGCATACAGGTGAACAGTAAAGTGATACGGCACCAGCACATCAGTAAGTTAACCAATAGTTTCAATTCTGTCTACTTAGAAATGCCTCTAGTCATGGTGACCTGCCAATGGGATTGACAGTGTACCTCACAAATATAACTCAGTACTTTCCTATAGCATATTATTCGGAGGTAAGGCAGAATTCATTCTACTAGTGTGCAATAATACATCTTACAGGACAGAATCACATATATTACCGAATTGTATTTCTGATAGTATTTCTGATTTAGTTTGAACTGCGCAATTCACAGCCACAGTACTAGAAATAAAAAGAATTTTCTTATAGACTATGCACCTCTATTTAGGCTTCAGTATGGGGTTTCATATTCTGGTGCTGAAGTCTGTATTTATCTTTCTTTATTTATTTGGTTGTCTGGGTTGTTGGCAGACATCAGGTGGGAAATTGAAAAATCTCTAGACATCAGTATACGAAGTAAAAGAGTACCTTGCAAGTCACTGCTTGAAGTTCCTTGTTTTAGAAAGAGAGCTTTATAATCTAAGAGATCGTTTCTAACTACACTACTAATCATTAATAATCAAAAACAAAATCAGTGACAAATTCCATCTCCTGATAACAATAGTGATAGGTATGGCAACATGTGGAAAACATTGGAAATCATATGTTGTTGTTGTTGTTGTTGTTGTTGTTGTTGTGGTCTTCAGCCCAGAGACTGGTTTGATGCAGCTCTCCATGCAACTCTATACTGTGCAAGCTTCTTCATTTCCAAGTAACTACTGCACCCTACATTCTTCTGAATCTCCTTAGTGTATTCATCTCTTTGTCTCCTTCTACGATTTTTACCCTCCACGCTGCCCTCCAATAATAAATTGGTGATCCCTTCATGCCTCAGAACATGGCCCACCAACCAATCCCTTCTTCTAGTCAAGTTGTGCCACAAATTCCTCTTCTCCCCAGTTCTATTCAATACCTCCTCATTAGTTATGTGATCTACCCATCTAATCTTCAGCATTCTTCTGTAGCACCACATTTCAGAAGCTTCTATTCTCTTTTTGTCTAAACTATTTATTGTCCATGTTTCACATCCACACATGGCTTCACTCCATACAAATACTTTCAGAAACGACTTCCTGACACTTAAATTTGTACTCGATGTTAACAAATTTATCTTCTTCAGGAACACTTTCCTTGCCTTTGCCAGTCTACATATTATATCATCCCTACTTCGGCCATCATCAGTTATTTTGCTCTCCAAATAGCAAAACTCATCTACTACTTTAAGTGTCTCATTTCCTAATCTAATTCCCTCAGCATCACCTGATTTAATTAGACTACATTCCATTATCCTCATACACTTTTGTTGATGTTCATCTTATACCCTCCTTTCAAGACACTGTCCATTCTGTTCAACTGCTCTTCCAGGTGCTTTGCTGTCTCTGACAGAATTACAATGTCATCAGCAAACCTCAAGGTTTTTATTTCTTCTCGGTGGATTTTAATTCGTTCTCCAAATTTTTCTTTTGTTTCGTTTACTGCTTGCTCAGTGTATGGATTGAATAACAATGGGTATAGGATATGACCCTGTCCCACTCCTTTCCCAACCACTGCTTTCCTTTCATGCCCCTAGACTCTAATAACTGACATCTGGCTTCTGTACAAATTGTAAATAGCCTTTTGCTCCCTGTATTTTACCCCTGCCACCTTCAAAATTTGAAAGAGAGTGTTCCAGTCAACATTGTCAAAAACTTTCTCCAAGTCTACAATTGCTAGAAACATAGGTTTGCCTTTCCTTAACCTATCTTCTAAGATAAGTCATATGGGTAATTATTGTCTCACGTGTTCCAACAGTTATACGGAATCCAAACTGATCCTCCCCAAGGTCGGCCTCTAACAGTTCTTCCATTCATCTGTGAAGCATTTGTGTCAGTATTTTGCAGCCGTGACTTATTAAACTGATAGTTTGGTAATTTTCACACCTGTCAACACCTGCTTTCTTTGGGTTTGGAATCATTATATTCTTCTTGAAGTCTGAGGGTATTTTGCCTGTCTCATACATCTTGCTCACCAGATGGTAGAGTTTTGTCAGGGCTATCAGCAGTTCTAATTGGCATGTTGTCTACTCTCAGGGCCTTGTTTCGACTTAGGTCATCCAGTGTTCTGCCAAAGTCTTCAAACAGTATCATATCTCCCATTTCATCTTCACCTATGCACTCTTCCATTTCCATAATATTGCCCTCAAGTACATCACCCTTGTATAGACCCTCTATATATTCCTTCCACCTTTCTGCTTCTTCTTCTTTGCTTAGAACTGGTTTTCCATCTGAGCTCTTTGTATTTATACAAGTGATTTTCTTTTCTCCAAAGGTCTCTTTAATTTTCCTGTAGGCTGTATGTATCTTACCCCTAGTGATATATGCCTCTACATCCTTACATTTGTTCTCTAATCATCCCTTCTTAGCCATTTTGCACTTCCTGTTGCTCTCATTTTTGAGACGTTTGTATTTTTGCCTGCTTCATTTACTGCATTTTTATGTTTTCTCCTTTCATCAGTTAAATTCAATATTTCTTCTGTTACCCAAGGATTTCTACTAGCCCTTGTCTTTTTACCTACTTGATCCTCTGCTGCCTTCACTACTTCATCCCTCAGTGCTACCCATTCTTCTTCTACTGTACTTCTTTCCCCCATTCCTGTCAATTGTTCCCTTATGCTCTCTCTGAAACTCTGTACAACCTCTGGTTTAGTCAGTTTATCCAGGTCCCATCTCCTTAAATTCCCACCTTTTTGCAGTTTCTCCAGTTTTACTCTACAGTTCATAACCAATAGATTGTGGTCAGAGTCCACACCTGCCCCTGGAAATGTCTTACAATTTGAAACCAGGTTCCTAAATGTCTGTCTTACTATTATATAATCTATCTGATACCTTCTAGTATCTACAGGATTCTTCCACGTATACAACCTTCTTTTATGACTCTTGAACCAAGTGTTAGCTATGATTAAGTTATGCTCTGTGCAAATTTCTACCAGGCGGCTTCCTCTTTCATTGCTTGCCGCCATTCCATATTCACCTACTACTTTTCCTTCTCTTCCTTTTCCTACTATTGAATTCCAGTCCCCCATGAGTTTTATCTCATTATACATTTCTTCAGTCTCTTCATCATCTGTGGGTCAAATATCATGAATATTTTGTAATGGACAATAAGTGTAAGTATGAATATTATTAGATTATGCTGAAATTATGCTAACAATAGTGCATTCACTACCAAAGCCTTAAGTTTCAAACATACTAAAGTCAGTTGGTAGCTGATAATGAGGAATTGGTCATTAAATGGAAATTTTGATTTTATTTACTTATAATTTCCTATTTGTAATCACTGAAGATATTGCATATTTCTGAACTGCACTGAAATCTATATTTTCCTATATTAGTTATTTGACATCTGACTTTTTCTTTTGCACTCTAACATTGAACAAATTATATCTAACAATGTTTGGATTTTACTGTGAGAGTTGGCATACCCTGTTGTTTCAGTTTATTCTTTTAGCCACCCTAGTGACTTGTCTTGCATGGTTTATAATGAAATGCTGTTGGTGACTCTTAATTGTGTCACAATCTGCAATACAATTTTTAGTCGAATGCTTAAAATTTATTACTTCAGCTTAGTGTTTAGACAACTGTGCTGTAGCTAGCACCATTTTCAGTTGAATACATTAAATTTATAAATTTATCAGTTCCATTTTTTATTTTAACAACTGCTTTACAATACATATATTCATTAATATCTGTTGGCATTACAAATATTTCTTTATTTTCAAAATGTACGGTGTTCAAAAAGTTTCTCCGAAGTGCCGTATAATTGTTAGCCGTGTGTGCCGTATGCCGCAGTGAATATACCAAAATGAAACTCAGTGAAATACAAGTTATTAATTTATTGAATATTCATTTTTACTTACAAATTTTCACATTAAATTTTGAAAGTGTTCCCCCTGTTGTTGAATACACAATTCAATTCATCTAACAATGTTTCCAAACACAAGCTCTAACATTTCTTCTGTAACAGAAGCAGTGAAAGTGGATATTGCAGTTTTCGATTCATCGATGGATTTTGGACGGTTTGTATAGATAGTTGCTTTCACTGCACCCCAGAAGAAAAAGTCAGGTGGTGTTAGGTCACGCGATCATGGAGGCCAAAGTTCCTGTCAAATTATGCGATCACCAAAACCATCAGCAAGCAGTGACATTGAAACGCGAGCTGTATGCACTGTTGCACCATCTTGCTGAAAATAATCATTCAGTATTTCACTTAACACAAGTTCTCCTATGAATGGGTACAGAATAGCACTGCAGTATCATTGTGCGGTTATTGTTTCACTGAAAAACCCAGGCAGGCGAACAATCATACAGCACTCATGGCTAACAATCATACGGCAGTGCTGCGAGACTTTTTGAACACCCCCTAGTTGTGATGTTAGGTGTGCCCATGGATGTGTGTTTGGATCCGTATTGTTCATGTTATGTTAATAACCTGGAAGATTTTTGTAGATGACTAGTTATCTGTACTGAAGTACTATGTGAAAAAAAGCTGCATGAATATGTAGTCAGATCTTGACAAGATTTCAAAGTGGTGCAGATTAGAAGAAACTTGCTTTCAATTTCCAGTAATCTAAAATTGTGCAGTTCACAAAAAGCAAAATGTAGTATCCTATGATTAAAATATCAGTGAGTCACAAGTGAACTCACACAAATACCTGGGTGTGATAATTCATGGGAATATGAAATAGAGTGGTCACATAGGCTCAGTCATTAGTAAAGCAAGTGGCAAGCTTTAGTTTATAAGGAAAATACAATCGGTGAGCAAGTGGGATTACTTACAAGACAGTCATGCAACTCATCTTTGAATATTGTTCACATGAAGGTGACCCAATCAAATAGGTCCAATAGGAAATATTAAACATATTCAAAGAGGGGCAGAACAAATGCCACATGTTTGTTTGACTCTTTGGGCAGTTTCATGCAAGTGATGAAAAACTTAAATCGGCAGGTGCTTGAAGATAGATGCCAGTTATCCTGCAGAAGTCTGATTATACTCACAAAGTTAGAGAACAAGTATCAAGTGACAAATCTATAAATATACAACATTTCACTCTCATAGGTTCCACAAAGATGAGTTTAGACTAATTTCAACAAGCACGAAGACATTTAAGCAGTCATTCTTTGCCATACTCCATACATCAACAGAGCATAAAGAAACCTAATATGTGGTATAATGGGTAGTACACTGTGCCACGCACTTTGCACTATTTGTAAAATGTGAATGTAGATGTAAATGAAAATGGTGCATATCATAAATGTAATACTTTGGCGTAAAATAACTTATGAAAAGATTAAACCGGTTTCACATTACAGCTGGAGTCAAATCTAATTCAACAACCTGCCACAGAATATTAAATCTCAAGTGGATAATGTGGCAAAACTTAAAACTGAATTCAGAATCTTTCTCTTGGGCAACTCTTTCTACTCCACTGAAGAGCACTCTCATAGAGATTCTTCAAAGTTGTGTGTTATGTTACAGTGTAATAAATGATTTGCTGCAGTAGTACAGTGTTTCATAAAGTTAAATTTTGTTGCACTTAAATAAAATATACCTCCTTGACTTCTATCCACATTCCAGGAACCCTTCTCTGCAGGACCCATTGAATGTGATTCATGTAATGTAATTTAACTGTGCACTATTCACCTATGCCATAGATGATTTTTCATGACTTATTTCCTGTGAAAGTGGATTGGTGACCAAATGCTTGTGTATCTCGTTACTTTGATCTTAATATCTGCCAGTGCTGATATAAGTGGAGTATTATATTATTACTTGTTAGTAATGCATTTTACAGTGTAATCTATACATTAATTATAAATGTGCTGCTTCTTCTCAATATTCTTGTAGATAGGTTCACTGCAAAATTGAAGGGAAAAGTTAATGAAACCATTTCAGTTCCTTTTTTGTAGATTTCCCCCCAAATTGAGGATTGAAGTTCTTACATGCCATTATGAGAGGAAATGATACTGTACTTTGTATATGACTTGACATTCTTTTTTATGTTCATCATCTGTGAAATACTGTCACATAAAATCACTTGGCACAGGTACCAGATAAATGTTGACTGATATTGTGTTAATGTTTGCAGGGAAGAGATAAGAAAACTGAAATATCTAAAAATGTAATTATTGTTGAAGCAAAATGAACCATTTGTTACCATTGGATGTATATGCTTCATTCAGCATTTGAAGCTCAACAGGTTGATCAGGGTCATGCTGAAAATGTATACGTTCCAGAATCCCATTGACAAGTGCAGGCCTGTTGCATGGGAAAACAGCAACATGATCCCCAGGTAAGTATGTGAGATCAGTCTTCAGCTGAAGTAGAATTGTAGTATGACTGAAAAAGAAATGATATGAAAATGTAATTAGCATGAATTTCATTCATAAGTAATGCCGACACATTGTTACACTGTTTAATCTTTTATTGTAATTGTGATATATTACATAGTCACTGATTAAATAGACCAATATGTTTTAAGTTTACTGAACATTTCCCATGCTCAAAGCACAAGTTGTTTTAGTTTGAACAGATGTATTTTACTGTTAAGCTTTAGAGACTGAAGAAATTCATTTTAAAGTAACATTCTGCCATTTCTACTTTTTCCGTTTCTATTTATTTCTTATCTATGTTGAGATTCCTGAAGACCATTGGTCACCATAGAATGTAACACATAAAAAACCACAAAGAACATATAAATTGATAGTGATGTTATTTCATAGACTAATAGCTAATGTTGTTATTTTTTTGAACCCGGAGCTAATATTTACATCATTCTCAAATTTTACAGACAATGTTCGTGTGTGGTAGTCATTGCCACTTGTTAAACAGAAGTGCAATTTTATACTTATGATAGAGTTGGCAAAACTACATCTGGTAAGTATTGTCTCATAAGAAACGTGGACCGTAATTATTTATTTCATATGTTAGTGGGTTAGTGGTGAAATGCCTTGCCTGTTGGAATGCTCTGTGTCATAGTGTGGCCATGACTTTCAACCATATTTCAAAGTGCAAAGTAAAAAGGGTAACTAAGCTAAAACAAGCAGAAGGTTTAAGTATAAGATTAGAGATATGGAGATGCTGAGTTAAACACACCTGGCTGTCAAGAGAACCACGTGTCAAACCTTCGAGTGCTGTAGCAAAATATTCTCAAAGGATTTCTCACAAAACCCAAATAAATTCCAGTCATATACAAAGGCTGTTGGTAATACCAAAGGTAGCGTCCAGATTGTCACACATAAGACAAGAACTAAATTGAGAGTTGCAAAACAAAAGCAGAAATTCTGTACATTTTTTTCAAATGTACCTTTACAAAGGAAAATGCAGGAGTATTATCCTGATTTAATACTCACACAACTACAGAGATGAGTAATATAGATATTAGTGTCCAGTGATGTCAAGAAACAGCTGAAATCACTGAAACTGGACAAATCTCCAAGGTATGATGAAATCTCTGTCAGATTCTATATCGAATTTACATCTGACTTAGCCCCTTTTTCAGTAATAATCTGCTGTAGATCCCTTGAACACAATACCATGCCTCATGTTTGGAAGAAAGCACAGGTTGACCCCATCTGCAAGAAGTTCAGCAGAAGTGATCCACAAAACTAATGTCAAATATCCTCCACATCCGTTTGTTGTAGAATCTTAGAAAATTCTCTTAGTTCAAAGGCAATAAGTTATCTCAAACAGAATGAACTCCCTCCATGCAAACCAGTATGGATTCCAAAAACATCAGTTATGTAAAACCCATACCGCCATTTCATCACATGTTATCTCAAACAGAATGAACCCCCTCCATGCAAACTAGTATGAATTCCAAAAACATGTGTTGTGGTCTTCAGTCCTGAGACTGGTTTGATGCTGCTCTCCATGCTACCCTATCCTGTGCAAGCTTCTTCATCTCCCAGTACTTACTGCATCCTACATCCTTCTGAATCTGCGTAGTGTATTCATCTCTTGGTCTCCCTCTACGATTTTTACCCTCCGTGCTGCCCTCCAATACTAAATTGGTGATCCCTTGATGCCTCAGAACATCTCCTACTAATCGATCCCTTCTTCTAGTCAAGTTGTGCCACAAGCTCCTCTTCTCCCCAATTCTATTCAATACCTCCTCATTAGTTATTTGATCAACCCATCTAATCTTCAGCAGTCTTCTGTAGCACCACATTTCGAAAGCTTCTATTCTCTTCTTGTCTAAGCTGTTTATCGTCCATGTTTCACTTCCATACATGGCTACACTCCATACAAATACTTTCAGAAACGACTTCCTGACAGTTAAATCAATACTCGATGTTAACAAATTTCTCTTCTTAAGAAACGCTTTCCTTGCCATTGTCAGTCTACATTTTATATCCTCTCTACTTCGACCATCATCAGTTATTTTGCTCCCCAAATAGCAAAACTCCTTTACTACTTTAAGAGTCTCATTTCCTAATCTAATTCCCTCAGCATCACCCGACTTAATTCGACTACATTCCATTATCCTCGTTTTGCTTTTGTTGATGTTCATCTTATATCCTCCTTTCAAGGCGCTATCCATTCCGTTCAACTGCTCTTCCAAGTCCTTTGCTGTCTCTGATAGAATTACAATGTCATCGGCGAACCTCAAAGTTTTTATTTCTTCTCCATGGATTTTAATACCTACTCCGAATTTTTCTTTTGTTTCCTTTATTGCTTGCTCAATATACAGATTGAATAACATCGGGGAGAGGCTACAACCCTGTCTGACTCCCTTCCCAACCACTGCTTCTCTTTCATACCCCTCGACTCTTATGACTGCCATCTGCTTTCTGTACAAATTGTAAATAGCCTTTCGCTCTCTGTATTTTATCCCTGCCATCTTCAGAATTTGAAAGAGAGTATTCCAATCAACATTGTCAAAAGCATTCTCTAAGTCTACAAATGCTAGAAATGTAGGTTTGCCTTTCCTTAATCTTTCTTCTAAGATAAGTTGTAGGGTCAGTATTGCCTCACGTGTTCCAACATTTCTACAGAATCCAAACTGATCTTCCCCGAGGTCGGCTTCTATCAGTTTTTCCATTCGTCTGTAAATAATTCGCATTAGTATTCATCTACATCTACATCTACATCTACATTGATACTCCGCAAGCCACCCAACGGTGTGTGGCGGAGGGCACTTTACGTGCCACTGTCATTACCTCCCTTTCCTGTTCCAGTCGCGTATGGTTCGCGGGAAGAACGACTGTCTGAAAGCCTCCGTGCGCGCTCTAATCTCTCTAATTTTACATTCGTGATCTCCTCGGGAAGTATAAGTAGGGGGAAGCAATATATTCGATACCTCATCCAGAAACGCACCCTCTCGAAACCTGGCGAGCAAGCTACACCGCGATGCAGAGCGCCTCTCTTGCAGAGTCTGCCACTTGAGTTTATTAAACATCTCCGTAACGCTATCACGGTTACCAAATAACCCAGTGACGAAACGCGCCGCTCTTCTTTGGATCTTCTCTATCTCCTCCGTCAACCCGACCTGGTACGGATCCCACACTGATGAGCAATACTCAAGTATAGGTCGAACGAGTGTTTTGTAAGCCACCTCCTTTGTTGATGGACTACATTTTCTAAGCACTCTCCCAATGAATCTCAACCTGGTACCCGCCTTACCAACAATTAGTTTTATATGATCATTCCACTTCAAATCGTTCCGTACGCATACTCCCAGATATTTTACAGAAGTAACTGCTACCAGTGTTTGTTCCGCTATCATATAATCATACAATAAAGGATCCTTCTTTCTATGTATTCGCAATACATTACATTTGTCTATGTTAAGGGTCAGTTGCCACTCCCTGCACCAAGTGCCTATCCGCTGCAGATCTTCCTGTATTTCGCTACAATTTTCTAATGCAGCAACTTCTCTGTATACTACAGCATCATCCGCGAAAAGCCGCATGGAACTTCCGACACTATCTACTAAGTCATTTATATATATTGTGAAAAGCAATGGTCCCATAACACTCCCCTGTGGCACGCCAGAGGTTACTTTAACGTCTGTAGACGTCTCTCCATTGATAACAACATGCTGTGTTCTGTTTGCTAAAAACTCTTCAATCCAGCCACACAGCTGGTCTGATATTCCGTAGGCTCTTACTTTGTTTATCAGGCGACAGTGCGGAACTGTATCGAACGCCTTCCGGAAGTCAAGAAAAATAGCATCTACCTGGGAGCCTGTATCTAATATTTTCTGGGTCTCATGAACAAATAAGGCGAGTTGGGTCTCACACGATCGCTGTTTCCGGAATCCATGTTGATTCCTACATAGTAGATTCTGGGTTTCCAGAAATGACATGATACGCGAGCAAAAAACATGTTCTAAAATTCTACAAGAGATCGACGTAAGAGATATAGGTCTATAGTTTTGCGCATCTGCTCGACGACCCTTCTTGAAGACTGGGACTATCTGTGCTCTTTTCCAATCATTTGGAACCCTCCGTTCCTCTAGAGACTTGCGGTACACGGCTGTTAGAAGGGGGGCAAGTTCTTTCGCGTACTCTGTGTAGAATCGAATTGGTATCCCGTCAGGTCCAGTGGACTTTCCTCTATTGAGTGATTCCAGTTGCTTTTCTATTCCTTGGACACTTATTTCGATGTCAGCCATTTTTCCGTTTGTGCGAGGATTTAGAGAAGGAACTGCAGTGCGGTCTTCCTCTGTGAAACAGCTTTGGAAAAAGGTGTTTAGTATTTCAGCTTTACGCGAGTCATCCTCTGTTTCAATGCCATCATCATCCCGTAGTGTCTGGATATGCTGTTTCGAGCCACTTACTGATTTAACGTAAGACCAGAACTTCCTAGGATTTTCTGTCAAGTCGGTACATAGAATTTTACTTTCGAATTCAATGAACGCTTCATGCATAGCCCTCCTTACACTAACTTTGACATCGTTTAGCTTCTGTTTGTCTGAGAGGTTTTGGCTGCGTTTAAACTTGGAGTGGAGCTCTCTTTGCTTTCGCAGTAGTTTCCTAACTTTGTTGTTGTACCACGGTGGGTTTTTCCCGTCCCTCACAGTTTTACTCGGCACGTACCTGTCTAAAACGCATTTTGCAGCTGTGACTTATTAAACTGATAGTTCGGTAATTTTCACATCTGTCAAACCTGCTTTCTTTGGGATTGGAATTATTATATTCTTCTTGAAGTGTGAGGGTATTTCGGCTGTCTCATACATCTTGCTCACCAGATGGCAGAGTTTTGTCAGGACTGGCTCTCCCAAGGTTGTCAGTAGTTCTAATGGAATGTTGTCTACTCCGGGGGCCTTGTTTCGACTCAGGTCTTTCAGTGCTCTGTCAAACTCTTCACGCAATATCATATCTCCCATTTCACCTTCATCTACATCCTCTTCCATTTCCATAATATTGTCCTCAAGTACATCGCCCTTGTATAGGCCCTCTATATACTCCTTCCACCTTTCTGCTTTCCCTTCTATGCTTAGAACTGGGTTTCCATCAAAGCTCTTGATATTAATGCAAGTGGTTCTCCTTTCTCCAAAGGTCTCTTTAATTTTCCTGTAGGCAGTGTCTATCTTACCCCTAGTGAGATAAGCCTCTACATCCTTACAGGTGCAAATTATCATGAGAATTTTTACTTAAACGTTTCCTACAACCCTCTGTGTATCACTCCCAAAGGGATGATGAATACAAGATCAGATTAATGATAGCGGCACAGAGGAATTTAAACAGTTATTCTTCCTGTATCCCGAATCTGAATAACTGGGAGAAATCAGCCTAAATGGTACAATGGTAAGTACCCTCTGTCATGCAGAGTATGGATGTAGGTGTACAAGGTGATTATAATTGAACTTTCACTACTTGAGAGTGATTCTAGGGCAGTGAAACTTGAGACACTTCTAAGGACATGCAGAAGAGAGCTAATGAATACACCATTGAAAGGAACACACTTTAATTTAATGTGGGAGGGTAACATTTGTTAATTGTGTACCATGCCTACATTCCAGGTTACAAACATTGTTCAATGGGATGACTATCTGCATCCACAACAGCTGGGACAGCATTAGAGACACCATTTCACAATTGTTTGCAGCAATTTCACAATGGTGGGCCATGGAATGTTCAGCTGTCACAACACAGCTTGTGCACTGCTTGAAGACTGCACATTGTGTCCAGCATTTCCAGCCATGGCGGCAGCTTGTGGCACAATTCGGAGTTGACCTCTCCTGGAGGAATACCCAAATCACCATTTAATTCAAACTTCTGAATCATGTTCTTCAGCCGGCCGGTGTGGCCGTGCGGTTAAAGGCGCTTCAGTCTGGAACCGCGTGACCGCTATGGTCGCAGGTTCGAATCCTGCCTCGGGCATGGATGTGTGTGATGTCCTTAGGTTAGTTAGGTTTAAGTAGTTCTAAGTTCTAGGGGACTGATGACCACTGAAGTTAAGTCCCATAGTCCTCAGAGCCATTTGAACCACCATGTTCTTCAACCCTGGTGTGGAAAGAAGACCTTTGTGCATTCCGTTAACATGTTGCTACTTGTGAATAACTGCAGCACTGTTGCTGTTGTTTGATAAAACAGCTTTACAGGTGAAGCCCTGCTCACCTTGTCCAGACCTATGTTGACTGCAATTGTAATGCACACAGATGTTTGTTTTTCAACCCTGTGTCACCATACCAGTCCTTGCACATAATGACAAGCCATGACACTAAAACTATTACAGGGTGTATACGACCTGGGGAAAACCCTGGGAAACCAGGCTGAGATGGAAGGTTGGTCTGATAAGGAATTGTTGTGTGTTGCAAAATTGAGACTAACAGTTGGAGCTAAAACTTACATACCGTATACAGAAGCTCTTAAGGGAACCACAGCTTTGAAGAATTTAAAGGGTTAATTCAGAGATACATGAAATAAAATAGTGCCAGATACTATAGGGAACAATTAGCAGTAGTAACTAAGAGAAACGTGGAAACTGTGGAACAATTTGCGGATAGGGTAAGGAAAATTAATGGATGTACCTATGAATTAAGATAGGACGCTGTAGGCAATGAAGTTATTTTACAGAAAATGAGCACATGGTCCTTGATGTTTTTTAAGAGAGGTGCATGTGGAAACATCAAGATGTTTACAGACAGGGGTCTGACAGATTTGTGCACATTAGTGCAGTTAGCTATAGAGTGTGAGGAGATTGATTTGTCAACTGGAATACAGGGTAAACGGACAGTGTTTGCAGCTAGTATAAAATGTTTCAGATGTGGACAAATGAGGCATGTAAGGAGGCAGTGTCACCAGCTTCGGGTGGTGTGAATAAAGTGAGAGGAAATAATAGTTTTAGAAGCAGAGGACCGGGGAAGAATAAGGTGTTAAGTGCCAGTGGGAACCCCTGGTCTACCTACGGTCATTCCCCATATGCAGAGGTGTATTGTGCAATAAGGGGAATAATAGGAACAGAGGCTTGCAGGATATTATTTGACAGAGGCGTACATGTGTTGGTCACCAGTAGTGATCCGATGAAATGTAAGCAATGGGACCAACCACGGTGCAGATAGTGTAGAGTGTCAGATAAAAATGTTACACCATTAGGATTGGTGGACATAGACTTTTACCTGGACCCAGTTCAATTTAAACAATGTGTAGAGATTGTGCTACACGAGTGAGGACTGTGACATAATTTTAGGATTACATTTCTTAAATCAGCCTTGTGCTGTAATTGATCTTCGGCAATTTATGGTGGAACTTGATGGAAAAATGTTTCAGTTAGGTGAAGCCATTGCCAGTTAGTGATGTCACGAGGAATGTCTATTGCAAAGGATGAACAGATTAAACTGAGAATGATCACACTAAGATTTGACTCACACGATTGTGTACCTAAGGGTACTGACAAATCCCTTTGGGTCTGTGTTGAGTCTAGCTTACCGGTAGTAATTTTGTTTGTGGTGGAACCATTAGAAGAGAATGAAGTATTAGGTCAGGTGGGTTGATTAATTAAAAGAGGTATGCACACAAGAAATAAAGGGTGAAACAAAGGTACATGTTTCTGTGGATAATTTTAGCACAGAGGACATATGATTAACAAAGGGTTTGTTAATCACTAACATGGATATCCTTAAGGAAAAATAATGGGACACAACGGATGTCAGCCTTGGACAATTGCCGGACGACATTGAAACTACTTTATGAGAAAAAGTGAAGCACCTAGGGAGAAGCAGTAGGGGATGGATGGAAAAATGACATTTAGAATTTAAGGATTTAATTTTTCCAGAAGTATATTACACAGCACCGCATACCAATGGGGAAATGAATCGCCAGTCTACCACAACCATACAGAATAGGTACTTGCAGCAGATTTTGGAAGAATTTTTCAATCAACAGCTGAAAGATGGAATAATTGAAGAAAGTAATAATGCATGGGGGGGGGGGAGGGGGGGAGGAATAGTTACTGTGCCAAAAAAAAGGATAAAAATCAACAGATGGATAAAGAAAATACAGGTTTTGTTGTGATTACAGGCATCTAAATGTGAAAACCACTATGAACACCCACCCTTCGCCAAATATCACAGAAACCTCAGATCGTTTAGGGCGATGCAAACATTTTTCAGCAATGTATTTGAAGAGTGGTTGTCACCAGATAGAGTTTGGACTTAAGGATCTACACAAAACAGCATTTTAAGCACTCTGGGGGCACTACCAATTCAGAAGAATGCCATTTGGATTAAAAAATGAGCCTGCAACATTTCAGAGATTGTTGAACAGGGTACTCAGAGGTTTAAAACTACAGCAATACTGTATCTTGATGACGTAATCATGTATGGGAATGATGTGGAATGAATATGCAATGATGAAGGGAAGTATTCCTAAGGTTAAAAGCAGCTAAGTTATCATTCAGTACAGAAAATTGTAATTTTATGATGGAAGAGGTAGCATACCTAGGTCATATCATAAGTAAAGATGGGGTTAAGAAAGCCCCAAGGTTAATTAGAGCTGTACGTGAATTTTCTGTACCAGAATCTGTAAATGAGTTGCAATTGTTCTTAGTAGTTGTTAACTATTGCTACTGTTTTGTGAAAGGATTTACAGGTATTGCCAGATGGTTGACACAATTGTAAAAAAGGATACTAAATTTGTGTGGTCAGAAAAGAGCCAGAATCCTTTTCAGGAGCTAAAATCAGCTTTAACATAGAGTCTGATATTGGTATTTCTGGATTTTAATAGAGAATTTGTTTCATTATGTGATGCATCAAATCATGCATGTTATCTGTACAGTAGAAAGCTTAGCATAATAATAGATCATGTAGTATTAAAATTGATGTTGGAGTTAAAGAATCCTTCTAGTCTGTTGACTAAGTGAATTTGATTTCGAAGTCACACATAATCCTGGGAAGAAAATGACAATTTTGTATGTAGGGTAGTTGATACCTTTTCAAGGGAGTCTGGAAGCTATTCCAGGGATAAAAGATGTGGACTAGAAAGGGAAAGCAAGGAGAAAGGTTTTGGAAGATAAACAAGAGGTTGTGAATGAAAGAGTAACAAGGAACCAGTATGAATTAAGGCCTAAGAGGTAATCATTTAATATTTTCTTTTAGATTAGGTATAGCTTTAGTATAATTAGCATAAGGAGCTGCAGAACAGCGGGGAATTGAAGGGGGAAGAAAGTAATAGGTATTGTTGAAGAGAAAGCAAGGTGATGCTGTTTGTAGTGAGACTAATCTTCTTAGGGGTGAAAGCATTATGAAACCAGCACCTGGAAGGGGGAGTGCTATTTGCCAAGCAGGAAATCATAATGATCACCAGTCATTGCTGGGCAATACAGGTGATACTCAATGCACTTGAGATGCATAACGAGGTGAGAAGATGGGAAGAAGCATTCGAAAAATTCCATCAGGAAATGGAAAGGCATGGGATACTCAAAAGAAGTGCCAGGGTATGTGAAAGAGTACATGGAGCATACGAGAACTTGAAGGAGTGAAATTACCCCGGTACTGGGGGTTATTGCACATACGCGAAGAAAGAGGGGTTGGATTGCTGCAGGAAGTTGGCTTATGAAAACAATATTTAGCCTTGCTGATGAGGAATACATTTGAAGGGTGAATGACACCATAGAAGAGGTTAAGCAGTGGGCAAAAGGGAACAAAGTTATGAGTTATTGGTACAATATGCAGCTTGCAAGTTTAGAGAAGGACGTATGAATAACCCACAACTATTACAACAACTGACTGGAGAAGTAATTTGGTATGCCAGAGCTACAGAATGGGCAGTTAATCAGAACATCGTGGAACTAAGAACCAAAATAGGAGTCTTAGATAGGGAGGTAGTAACAACAAAATGGTTGCAGTCCGTGGAAGATAGTGTTTGGGAAGCAAAGGGAGAGGTAACAGAACTACAGAAGGCTATGCAGCAGGCTGTAAGAGGTCAGCTGGGGGTAAACTTGTTGCCAGTGCTGTATTTAAAGGGTCTAAGGAAAGTGCAGAAGGAATGACCACCAGTGTGGTGGTTGGTATTAGAGCCAGTGCACAAAAACTTACCTTTTAATTTCAAGATAGCCATAGTGTTGGTGAGAACTGATGAAGCGAAAGTTTACATTTCTGTTTCTGTACCAGCAGCAGGAAAACAAGGATGTTAAAAGTGCCACATAGTTCATGCATATCCTGTGAAGTGCAGGATACTGAAGAAATTTGTATGGGTAAGAACAACAACTATTATTAACTGCAAAAGTTAAGGGAAGATATATAGAAATGGAGGAAGCAAAGTTACAAAAATGCCACCAAGTGGAAATCACAGTCTGTCCAAATACAGTAAAAAAAGGGGGTGAGGTTCCTGCACAATGAAATTGCTAATGGGGCAAAAGGAGGTAAGAGAATGCAATAAAGAAGTGATCAAGCTGGAGGCATATTGGTTGTACTCTACCTTTGACAAGATGGTGGTAGTGGCTAGGTGTCCCAAGCAGGGGAAGCTCACATCAGCAAAGAGGCTAGAATTAAATGGGAGTGGTTTGTTATTAAATGGAACAGTGTGTGAGGTAATGGGGTCTACTTTTCATCAGTCCACCAGGGATAACTCACCTGAATATTTTGAAGCCTCATTTGTATTGACCAGAGGAGCCAATAGAAGTACTACGTGCCACAGATCTCACCAGCTTAAATCAAACTCTAGGCCCAGAATTAATGTAGTCTATAAATATGTTTCTGAACCAGGAGGATGGGCACATCTCCCTGGAAGCCTTATTGCAGCATGTAAATTTATATCAGGAAAATCAGTACCGAATGAGACAACATTGACTATTGTCATACCAACTACCACATTGACATTTGTTCTGCTGAGCATAGTCCTTGTTTTGGTATGTAGATGATGAAACAGAAGACTGAGTCCAAACCCTGCCATCATTTAGATTCCAGTGGATTGGATATGTCGACCATAAAAGCAGCAGAAGGATGATGAACACAGAAGGGGGTAGTGTTAAAGATAATTGATTCATTTTAACTTGTAAGTTTGGAACAGAGAATTAGAAATCATTGCACAACAAGCCTCGCAGTGAAGTAAGTTACATTGTGTCTGAGTTGAGGAGCAGGGCAAAGGGCTATGAATGAATGTGTAAGACTAAGGATAGGGTTAAGGAAACCAATTGTTAGAATAATTCCTGAGAGGTGAAACAGGGCCAGAAGGACCAGTCACTAGGAATCTAGTTTGGTTGATTAAAGTGCCGGGTCTCAGTAAAAAGGAGGGCAATATAGCATATCGACCATGTTCGGTCAGAAAGTACACGGAAACAGAAGTGAGTTGCAACAGAACCAGCCACAGGCAGTCAAGAGTGTTATGTGTTGTGAAAACACAGCTGACAGCCAACCCGAATCAGAGCCAGCTGGGTGCAGTGTGACAACAGTTGATGCTACAATATGCTAGCAGAAAGATGGAAGCCTTTTCTCACTTCCCACCACGAAAGTGTTTAGAGTATGTGTCTTAAGCCCTAAACAAACATAGCCTGGAGCATATAAGAAATCAGCCATTCATGTGCTAAAATATTCTTGTCCCAGTATCACAGCTTAGACCATGAGCATATGACACCTGGAGTGACATCCCGGAATGCAGTACGGGGTCCAGTGTTAGACCACGGGGCACAGCAGTCTGCCCTGAGACAAGAGTGGCTGCCTCCAGACCAGAGAGCTGCTCACTCACTGGAGGGATGTCACAGTCACCTCCATGGTACCGCCAGCTGTGTTGCCACACTGTCATCATGGTCATAGCTGGAGACTTATCTGACAGTGGCATTCAAGTGATGTCCTGCTCTTTGCACTGTCAACAATGCTGGATGTCTGTTGTTTCACTTTAGGGGCAACTGGACACTCTCACCAAGCTGTTACTGATGCACTACAGCTGAGGGCTAGAATAAAGAAATTGATTAAACAAATCTACTGTTGTCGTCTCATTTCGCTCTCCACAGGCGACAAGCAGAGGGTCAGTTGTCCGTTAGCAAGAACGGTTGTCCATTAGTGCTCTAATAAATGTTATGCTTGTAAGCAATAAAAAAGACAATATACGATTTGATTACTTTAGACCTGAACAATCAGTGCAATAAGCCACTACCACTGGGTATCCACACAGATCAACTTAGCTCAGGGGGAGGATAGGTGCCGTGCTGAGATGAATTGGATGAATGATATGGAAGACAGATAATTCTCTCTCTCTCTCTCTCTCTCTCTCTCTCTCTCTCTCTCTCTCTCTCCGCTGTTTTTTCTTGAAGTTCGGGGCTTTATTGTGAAAACTTACAAAAAAGTTATGATTCATAATATTGCCCATAACTGGCCACTACATTATCGCATCTTTCAGATAGCATACAAATCCCGTGGTGGAAGAACTGGGCATCTTTTGTGGGTATCCATGAATCGATTCAATTTTGCACCTGTTCGTATGATCAGAAGTGCTGGTCAGCCAGATTGTATGCCACTGATCGAAAAAGGTGGTAGTCAGAGAGAGCAACGTATGGAGAATATGGCAGGAGGGATAGGACTTCTCATTTCAACATTTCCATGTATATTTTGATGGGTTTTGCGACATGACGTCAGGCATTGACATGCTGCAAAATTACCTTTAATGTCTATCACTGTATTGTGGTCGTTTGTGTTTGAGTGCTGGGCTCAAATGCATCAATTGCTTTCGATAATGATGTCCTGTGACTGTCTTAGTCTGTTTCAGTAGCTACAAAACGTTCTGTCTTCCCCCACTATGCCGGTCTTCAACATCAAAATCACCATTATTAAGGCAGTGAAAACATTCTCTGCACATTTTTCCACTAATAGTTCGCTCACCATTGGTCTTACCCAGCATTTTAAGAGCCATGGCCACAGATTTCATGTTAAAGCAGAAAATTAAAACTTCCCGCAAATGGCGAGAAATGGGTACGTAAGTTGACGTACTTAAACGAGAATAACCTTATGATGCAATCACAAATCAACTAATATTTTTATGGCATTATCTTTGCAGATGCCTAAGCTTATTGTATTACACCTATGACCAACCGCCTGAACCCCACTTGCTGCTACTGCCGTCTATTGCAAAACGGCGGAAACAAAGTTGTAGACCTAATAAATCACTTAAACACATGCTTTTAAAGTTCAAAGGGGGTACATTCTGAGAATAATCAAGAAACATTCTACTATATTCCATATTCAGCTCAAGTAATAACAGATACAGCAAATAGAAAAATGTGGGTCCGGCCAGAGGCATACTGACAATTTTACTTGTGGTGCACCACTGCTAACTGAATAAGGAAGGTGTAAAATGATATTTGTATGCACTGTACAGAAGTTTATAGTGTATTGGTGAAGATGTACACAACCACTCCAAATCTACCACATTTCAATCATTTTCTTCCTGCGGTGGTGTCTATCTGATCTGAAATATTCTTGATTAATACTTTTTATTGTGTGATGCAGATTCTGGAAACTGTGTATCATTTCAAAACCTTACAATTGAATGAATAAGAGTCACACACACCTCTAAAGGGAGATCTACATATAAATCTACATCTGTACTTTGCAAGCCACCTTATAGAATACGACAGAGGGTACTTTGTATACCACTATCACTTCCCCTTTCCTGTTCCAGTCATGATTGGTTTACAGGAAGAATAATTGATAATAAGTTTGCTCAAATCTCTCTGATTTTACTTTCCTGGTCTTCCTGCAAGGTGTATGAAGTACATTGAAAAAATGCCAGAACATTCGGTATTTCGTGCCAGTAGTGTGTTGGAGCGAAATGTAGTTGTTGTCCTTACAAATACCTGTGTTTAATGTGTAACTGCTGGAAGTTTCATTGTTATATGTCTGTTAGTTATTGTTCAGTGCTGTACTGAGCAGAATGAATTTCTTGATGGTCGAGTTAAAGAAGCAACACATCTGCATTAAATTTTGCATAAAACTCAAGAAAACCTTTACAGAGATACACCAAATGATGTAGGAAGCCTATGGTGATGAGTGTTTAAGCCATACTTTGTGACACGAATGGTTTGCATGATTTAAAAATGGCCAAATGGAAGTTAAAGATGACCCTCGTTCAGGATGCCCTTCAACATCTACCGACAGTGCTCATGTCAGGAGTGTCAACAAAATTGTGTATGCTAATTTAAGACTGACTGTCCAAGAGATTGAAGAAGAATGTAACATTTTAGTTGGATCATGTCGTGAAATCATGACGCAGCATCTTGGAATGCACTTGTTGCCACCAAGTTTGTCCCACAGCTCATGAGTCAAGAACAGCAAGACCTTTGCCTCACAATCAGGGAAGAGCTTTTGGATTGCACAAATGAGAATGAGATGTTCCTCAAGAGAATCATAACTGGTGATGAGATTTGTGTCCATGATTATGATGTTGAGTCCAAGGGATCTTCACAATGGGTCAGGAAAGGCCCTTCAAGACCAAAAAAGCTTGTCAAGTGAGGTCAAATGTCAAAGCCATGCTGACAGTTTTCTTTGAATTTGAAGGATTAGGTCATCATGAATTTGTGCCACAGGGACAAACTGTTAATGGTACTATGGGGACATGTTGCAATACCTGCAAGAAAATGTGAGAAGGAAGGGGTCTGAAATGTGAGAAAAAATTTATGGCTCTTGGCTCATCATAATGCCTCTGCACATTCATCCCTATTGGTGTGCCACTTTGCACAAAATCCAAAGCACTGTGCTGCCTCAACCTCCATACTCTCCAGACTGGCCCCTGTGGACTTTTTGTTTTTTTGTTTGTGAAGTTGAAAACCCTGTTGCAAGGACAAAGATTTGTGACGATAGACAAAAGGAGAGCATTTCAAAGGAGATGATACCCAGTCGGTATAAAGTAAGTGTAGAAAAATTTTGTGGACAAAGTTACTGAACTTTTTGAACAGATCTTGTAAGCAATACATTTGTTTCTGTTGAGGGATTACTTGCCCATCCCTGTACTAAACGCCATTCCTCTGCAGGATTTCCTGTATTTTGCTACAATTTTCTAGTGTTTTGACTTCTTTGTATACATCATTCACAAAAAAGCCTTAAGGGACTTTTGGTGTTATTGGCTAGGTCATTTATGTGAAAATAATGGTCCTATAAACACTTTCTTGGTGAACACCCCAAGCTACTTTTTTGTCTGAAGATTTCTCTCCACTGGGAATGACATGCTGTGTTCTGTTTGGTAGAAACTCTTCAGTCCAGTCCCACAGCTAGTCTGATATTCTGTACACTAGTATTTTGTTTATTAGCCTGCTGTATGGAACTGTATCAGATGTCATCTGGAAGTCAAGCACAATGGTATCAGCATCATCACTTGTATCTACTGCTTTCTGGATCTTGTAGATGAACAGAGTGAGCTGGGTTTCATATAATCATTGTTTTCAGAGCCTATGTATAGATTTCATGCATCTTTAACACATATTTGCCAATAGTCATGTGCAAAAGTCGCTTTGCCACATCTTACCTTACATCCTCATGATGAAGGTTAGTCTGTTTTATAAGCCTGCAAACAGATGCTTGCTTGTTGTGAAATGTTGACAGAGCTGTAATTAAGAAAAATCTGTTGTTACAAAGTTTCTTATGAAGATTGTGGCAGATTTTGTGTCAAGCAAGTTTGAGGTACAAGTAATTTTGCTGTAAATGTTATTACATACCTTTTAACAGGTTATCCTCTTTTGTGTGCACAAATCTTACTGTAGTGGCTGACAGTGTTGCAGTTGTTAAGGATTTTGTCACCTTCAGGAGTGTTTCGTCAGCATCAATACAGAATGCTTCACAAGCAAGCTATAAAATTCACTTTTTATAATGTCACAGAAAGTACACCACATCTCTAATAGTGCTATTAAGACAATTTCATTAAACAAGAATGAAAAGCAGAGATATTTCAAAATTATAAGACTTTGAAAATGTAATCACTTACAGTAAAAATGTTGGCTGCCCATTTCCTGAAAGTCTGCTCTTGACCACACAGTTCATCTGCCTTACATACATCAGCTATCCTCTCTCCTCCAAGTTCTCCAAGTATGTTGTCTACATGTTTTCCAAATGCACAGAAATTGGGATAGGCACGTGAACCAAGAGCAAAGACAGCAAATCTGTAATGGAGTGAGTGATTTGTAACAGTAAATATACCTTTCTAGGATCAGTATACCTGCAGCCCCTCGTAAATCATAAGACTTTAAACATGTAAATTGTGATATATAGTGATTAGACTTTAAAACTATAAATTGCGATGTATTTGACAGTACACTCTAGTTCTAAATATTCTGAGACTTCACCCATAAATAATGTAAGTTTCGTACTGGTTTCTGTTGACATTGATGTTTTGCAACATTTATAGCAATACCAGAAAAAAATCCTACAACAGTGAAGGAGTTGGAATATTAAAGAGCATTCATTATCATGCCAAATGTCGCACTCAGAATTACTTTGGTCATTCCAGTTGCACAAAAGAAATAATGAAATAGTGTCAGCTGTAAATCAGCAACAATATCTGATGGACATCAGACAATTTTCATATCATTTTCTTTCTACAGTTGTAGAAAAAGCAACAGTGTTTCTTTTCTCTGATGTGTATTCCCACTGAGAGTTACTTCTCCAAGGAAACCACAGGAAACTGAATAATATGATGGAAGCAAAGTGATGTTAAAGTGAAAAGCCTGCATCAGGCTGAGCCACCTGATTTTTTTAATGTCAAATCTGGATGAAAATTTGTGTCTCCGTCCAGTGCTCACTGAAAGGAGTAGTAGTTATGGGACAAAAGCTGTCACAACATTCACATGAAAAGAAAATTTCAAAACTTTGCACATCATCTTGTAAAAATGTTTTTTCTCAGTTAAGTTGTTAACATCTATTGTTTTACATTACAGTAAGTAGAGGAATTTGGTATGTGGGTTTAACTGATTAGGAATGAAAGGAATTTTAAAATTAATTGAAGACTTCAGAGCATCTCCAAAAGCCTGTATCAGGGACAGTCAACATAACAAAACGGTTAACCCATCACGCACAGTGAACCTTACACTGTCACTAAGGGAGCTAAGACTGAGGGGATGCCACCTCTGAGCTAATGCTTCATATATGAGAACGAGAACTCTGCCATCTCTTTCTTTTTGCATTATAAATGGGATTTGCTTACCAGACTCCTAGTTTGATAACAGGTCAGACCATCTGTGGTGTTCCCATCAAAGCTGCAAAATTTTCCATGACATAATTCTTACTTTAGAAGAACCGAGAAAATTTTGAATTGCAGCACTATGGTGAAGACAGCTAATAACTACATAGGCATACATTCAGTAGCCATATCTTTTTTATATCAATTTCATTAACATATCTGTGCTTTAAAGCCTGATGGCCTTAGGCCATTCAGTACAACAATGGAACAAGTTAACTACAGGCAAGGGGAGGAACTTGGGAAAGAGTCAAAATATTTTGTGTTCAGGGGTGTTCTGTGAGTAAGCACACCCTTTTCTTGATAAATTTTAAACCTTGTGCCTACTTTTATAAGGAAGAAAAGATGGAATATTCATGAACACATTACCACTTATGTTGACTACCATGAAGATTAGGCCTCCATGAAAAGAATGCTTAACAGTTGGTAATTTCCTTGTTGTATTCTTAATTGACAGTTTTGGTAGTGATAGAGGATACAGTGAACAGAACTTCACTGTACATACGTCAACTGCTTCCTTGGATTTCATGTACATCCTGACTGTTTTTTGACACCAGTCGGATGCAAGTCATTAAGATGTGTGATATCAAAGTCTAAATTAACCAGTACATAAAAATTCCAATTCAGTGGACACTGCAGTATTATTTTGTAGTAGCTCAGTGAACTGTGAACCTGTATTGATGGTTATGATTATTTGTCAGTATATTACAGTTTTCCATTTCACAGCTCATAGTGACAGTTGTAGTACAGAAGTGGTTTTATACTTTCTTGAATCCCTTACTGCTAAAACATGAATGGGAGATCAGAGAAAAATATTCTGTACATATTGAGACACCTATACATAGAATCTTAGTGCAATTGGTGAAGCAGGCGGCTGTGCCCAATTTAAAAAACTGCCCAATTTAAGAAACTGTCTGTATAATTTACATTAAACAGCAGGAAACCTAAACCTATATGGCTGAATGGATACTACAAATCCAATTCATAACTATCACACTACCAAATGTTTGGAGAGAAACCTTGTTGAGTCAGTTATGTGTATTTGTCTGCGATGAAATCTGTATCTTCATTGTTGCATGTCGGCCTTCAAAAGATAATAGGAGAAGAAGGTGGATCACAGTTCACTATTTTTCTGGAGAGTGATAATTTATTTGTGAATCAGATACTGATTGTTATATCATCCCAGCTAAGTAGTTGAGTGTATTTTACCTCACGCTGCTGAGAGGTCCAGCAGCACTGCTTTCCGAGAGGACACCACTGTCGTCAGAGGATCCTCTCGGGGAGTCGATGCCCGTGGTGGATGTCTTGCCCTCGTCCAGCATGTCCATGTCAGTGCAGTCATTCACCCCAATGAGTGACCTTGAGATCGCCATTCTGCAGTTTGATAATACTTATTAGCGTTTAACCTGCTTATCATGAATACACAATTGTAGCAGAGATGCTGCAGGACTATGAGACCTTTTACTATCACTCTGTTTGTAGTGTGCAAACAGCGCCCTCAAGTTCCCCATTTACTCCTTTATGTGTACACAAAAGCAGTGGAATAAACAGTGTAGGTATATTGGCACCCAAGGCAAGGAATTTAGTGTGTCACCCCCTCCCCCAGTTCCACATCATAACATCAAATATGCGTATGATCTATGGAACTTGTAACTTACTGGATAACTGACTGTCTGACGTAAGAACACCCCTATATAAAAAATTTTAAAATCTAAATTTTAATTACTTTGTTTTTTGGATAGTTACCTCAATTAAAAAAAAAAAATAATTCATCAGAAGTGACAATTTGTGAGATTTAATTATAGATTAGTTTATTTAGGTGTACTTTTCATTCCAGTTGATCCATAGTAGGAGATCGTCCAGGATGTAAAACATGTCCGAAGAACAAGAATACACAATAAATATTTACAATGAATAACAAATAAAAGAGCACTAATGTTCCTTCCATAGATCCCAAGTGGAATGATAACATGGATGTGGAATGAATTAAAAAAATTAAACTTATTTTTGTTTATGAAGTAATAAACACTGAATAGAAGAATAATTTTACAACACTTATTTTCAGTGACTGCATTGCTGCATTGTATTTGTACAGAAGTGAGATTGTACTAATATTTGTATTATTTTATATTATTCGTAAAACACACACGTAAACATATGCACCCACCAGTTGTTTCTACAAAGAATTTGTCATTAGAGCAGGAGGAGTTGGCCACTAATAAAACTTTTAGGCTCCTCTTAAACTTAGTGGTTAAACTTTCTATGGCTGATGGCAAGTTACTGAAAATGTTTGTTACTCACCTTTTTGGACCAAAGTAAGTGAAGATGGTTTTTATTTCTAGTATTGATTCCATGAACTGAGTTGTTGGTTTGAGAAAGGGCTATATTTTTAATGGCAAACTTCATTAAGGAATAAATATATTGGCAAGCAATACTTAATGTCCCTAGTTCCCTAAACAAGCCTCTGCATGATGATCTTGAGTTCACACCACAAACAATTCTTATTGCACATTTTTAAATCTGGAAAACTTCAGCTTGGCTAGATGAGTTACCTCAGAAAATAATCCCGTATGACATTATGGAATGAAAGTAAGCATAGTATGTCAGCTTTTCAATTTTTATATACCCTGTGTCTGACAACATTCACACTGCAAATAGGGATTTGTTTAGACACTTAAGTAGTTCTGTGATGTGCTTGTCCCTGTTGAATTTATTGTCAGGCTGTAATCCCAAGAATTTAACACTGTCTTCTACTTCTATCTGTCTGTCATTATTTAGGAATATACAGGTGGGAAACCTCTTACAAGTTCTGACTTGCAGGTAGTATGTTTTTTCAAAGTGTAGTGACAGAGAGTGGGGTAGGAACCCCTGAAAATTTCATTAACTGATCTTTCTAAGACTAGTGTTTGTATCGTCTGCTGTAAGTTTACCCCGGTAGCCGAGTGGTAAGTGCGACAGAATGTCAATCCTAAGGGCCCAGGTTCGATTCCCAGCTGGGTTGGAGATTTTCTCCACTCAGGGACTGGGTGTCGTATTGTCCTAATCATCATAATTTCATCCCCATCAACGAGTGCAAGTCGCCAAAGTGGTGTCAAATCGAAAGACTTGCACCCGGCGAACAGTCTACCCGGCGGGAGGTCCTAGTCACACAACATTTACATTTATTTATCTGCAATAAAACAAATTTGGCATCTGATAATGTTACTGATGAAAGGCCATTGATAAACGCAAGAGAAAGCAAGGGTGGTAAGCTGTGACTTTGTGGGACACCACGTGTAATTAGTTCCCAGTTGGATGATGCCTGATAGCTTAAGACATGTCTCTTCCCTAATGACACCTTTTGTTTCCTGCCAGAGAAATAGGAATTGAATCATTTTACTACATTTCCTGTTACACCATGTTATTCTAATTTACACAAGAGTATGTAAATGAAGATCAGAACAATAAAAAATTAAGAGACTCTTAACGTCAGGTGAAATCAAGAAACAGTAATGTAAATCATAGATGACTTACGGATGCTGTGTGAAAATACAGTGCTCTGCATCACTGGAAAAAAATTTGGGTGCAAAGTCCAAGGTTTAAATTTTACCAGGAGTGCACTACAGATCTTCAGGTTTCATTTAGAGGCTGTATTTTTGGATGTAATGGGGTGTGAAGCATTTTGAAGTTTGGAAAAAGGACCTCCTTCAACTTCATTTTAACCTGTTAATTTGTTGGCAAAAGGCAGATACTCTTACCACTCATCCACTGGCATTAATAATAATGCTAATCATGAGATTACTAAATTGTTTGCAGAAAATTAGGACTATTTTGTAAGTACTCAGATATTTAAAATAAATTAAAATCTCTGGAATGAAAAAGAAGAAAAAGTATTTTTGATGTTTGTATAACTCTTATGTAGACAATGTGGATATGGATTTTTTTACGTTTTGTGGGATACACTCTTATTATCAGCAAGGTGAACTGCACTTGACTAGTGCTTTTGTAGCCGCAGATGAAGCACATTTTTTCAAAGTTTCATCGCCTTAGGCTGCTGCCTGGCTTTACTATGCAGCAGGACTAGCCCTGAGGAGAAGAGGTATCCTGTATAGTATTCTGCGTGTAGGAGGAAGGTGAAAATAGATGCGTGTTGTCTGCCTCACAAATACATGTAAATGTAGGATTAGTACAGAAGTCTAGAATATTTCCAGAATTAAAAATCAGGCTTATAGAGTGGAGTTCAATTTTTTTATTGCAATTTGCCATCAACCATAAGCACAGACATTGCTCAGTGTTAAGAGAATTGACATTCTCTTGAATTCTGTTCACAGAAGTTGATAGGTAAATAAGCTAATATGATAAATGTGTTATAGGAGGTTGAGAAAACGTTCATGTGTAAAGAAAGCATGGCAGTTTTTAATTTGTAAGAATTATGTAAGTAAACAAATACAGTTACAATTAATAACAGCAAAAATAGTGACATTTACTAATGGCACAAGTATTCTGATCAAAGGGTCCAACTCCACAATGCAAGATACATCACAGACAATCAGTAACCAAGTACACAAATGATTCATAGCAAAAAGTAACCCAATTTTTAAAAATTAAAAACATGTAAAAGAAGGTCAAATTTATTTCTTTTACATATATCAGAACCTCAGTGATTTTTCTTCTTTATTCCCATTAAAATTTCTTGTCCTGTGCAGCTCCTTTGCATCTCAGTATCACTGTATATTCTGTCGTATGTGTGTGTGTGTGTGTGTGTGTGTGTGTGTGTGTGTGTGTGTGTGTGTGTGGGCGCGCGTAAGGATTGGGTGTGTAATAATTTACGTATGATTGTGCCATGCGAGGTTAGTTTTTGAGCCATGCATTAAGAGCAAAATAGCTTGACCTGAAGAAGAAAAGTGAGATCATTCACATAATCAGAAATTGGACTGGTTGGAAGTTTTAAGTATGCATAGTATTAAAATCACACAATGATTGGACTGTTGATGGCTTGAATAAACTGCTGAAGAAACATCCAATAATAATGCATACAGCAAGTTGGTTGCAGAGTGGACGTAGTGTGACTCGGCCAATGCTGAACAAATAAACGTCAAGTCAGTTTAAGAAAGAAACAATAATGCATATATGAAATGCCACACATAGAAAGATATGTAGGACAGGCTAGTGTCCATTTTCGAACAAAAATATGGTACCAGTGTTTACATCTTACTGCAGCAGTGGTATAGTTTGCAGAAGAAACCAACTAATAATGTAAGGACACATATTGCCAGAATTGAGGGTCTTACACATCACTTACAGATTCTAGGTGAGCAAATACCTGTGCAGATAATCGTTACAAAAACTGTCATGACTCTACCAGGAGCATACAACTATTTTGTCAGTGTGTGGGAATCTGTGCCGGCAAATGAATGATCACTTAGCAGTCTGATGTCCGGACTTGCTGTAGAGAAAGGAGAATGAACACAAGTGATAAACGTGAAATTTTAGCATATGCAGCAAGTAACAGCTAAATAAAAACTGTGGTAAAAACCTTAGCATTTTGCAAAGTCAGGTACTTGTCACTATTTTCATAATGTGGGTCACTGGATTCATGACTGCAAAAAGCAAAGATCTGTAACTGAAAATCAGTCTTATACCAATGGAGAAGCTCTCCAGAGACAGCTGGAGAAGCATAGTAAATGGATTCAGGAGCAGCTGATCACACCTTGAATCAATATTCTTGGTCCATAACCTATGAATAATTTCCAGAGGCACATCCTTTTCATATTACTGGTGAAAAATACATTTCTGATATTGGACATGGAGACATTAATACTCTAGCCAAAAGTGGAAAGTAATGGAAAGAAAAGCATATCAGCAAGATTTTGTGTGTTTCAGAGTTAACTGACTGACTGTTGTGCTAGGGTGCAACTGTCACTAAAAGCATGGTACATCAGTCTGACAATAAAATGTGTAAATTTTGAAAGGGTGAAAGTGTTTTTGCAGTAGGAGAGAAACATGACAAACAGTTAAAATTAAATTTGAGGTTATGTCAAATCATGAGTATAGAGCAAATGTTGCTGCTAGTGAAACTCTCATTTAGTGGCACAAGAGAATTCCGCATCAGTATGTCATGCAAGCTAAACAACTGTTGTCAGTTGCCAAGATAAATTTTCAAGATCAGTAAGTTGAAGACTGTGTTATAGGTAAGATATGTAAACTGTCATTTCCATCCAGTGATACCAAATAAAAAGAAATAGATGAGCTTTGTGCATTCAGATACGGGGGGGGGGGGGGGGGGGGGTCATGAAGATAACCTTCAGAGTGTTCCTGCACTGAAAAATTCTGGAGAATTCTGTGAAGAGAGAGACAGATATGTACATTCTGATGATGTCAGTGAATAGGGAGCAGTAGCAGCTGAAGCAGTTCAATGTAATAGCAAGTATCAGTTAAGAGGAGGCAGATCATTAAGATTGCCAGCAAGATGTGAGAATCCATGTATCCATTTTAGACACTGTTAATCCATGAACATACAAGAAAGCAATTAATTAAGTTGGCTGAGGTAGAAAAATGGAAAAATGCAATGAATTACTTCATTGACAGTTATCAAAACCTGGGCATTACTGGATCCAACAGCACTTCAACAGGTCAATGATAACCACTTGTTGTTCAAAATCAAGTATTCTACTACTGATGATGCTCCACATTTCAAGGCAGGACTTGTGGCTAGAGGTTTCAAGCAAGTTGCAGCCATAGATTATCTTGGCTTGTAGGTCAGTGACTAGATTTGACTCAGTTCAGATAGTCATACCCATTGCAACTTTCAGGAAGATGTGTCATGAATAATTTGACATCTGAAGTGCTTTTCTTTTTGGAAAAACGTTGTTGTTGTTGTTGTTGTGGTCTTCAGTCCTGAGACTGCTTTGATGCAGCTCTCCATGCTACTCTATCCTGTGCAAGCTTCTTCATCTCCCAGTACCTACTGCAGCCTACATCCTTCTGAATCTGCTTAGTGTATTCATCTCTTGGTCTCCCTCTACGATTTTTACCCTCCACGCTGCCCTCCAATACTAAATTGGTGATCCCTTGATGCCTCAGAACATGTCCTACCAACCGATCCCTTCTTCTGGTCAAGTTGTGCCACAAACTTCTCTTCTCCCCAATTCTATTCAATACTTCCTCATTAGTTATGTGATCTACCCATCTAATCTTCAGCATTCTTCTGTAGCACCACATTTCGAAAGCTTCTATTCTCTTCTTGTCCAAACTATTTATCGTCCATGTTTCACTTCCATACATGGCTACACTCCATACAAATACTTTCAGAAATGACTTCCTGACACTTAAATCTATACTCGATTTTAACAAATTTCTCTTCTTCAGAAACGCTTTCCTTCCCATTGCCAGTCTACATTTTATATCCTCTCTACTTCGACCATCATCAGTTATTTTGCTCCCCAAATAGCAAAACTCCTTTACTACTTTAAGAGTCTCATTTCCTAATCTAATTCTCTCAGCATCACCCGACTTAATTCAACTACATTCCATTATCCTCGTTTTGCTTTTGTTGATGTTCATCTTATATCCTCCTTTCAAGGCGCTATCCATTCCATTCAACTGCTCTTCCAAGTCCTTTGCTGTCTCTGACAGAATTACAATGTCATCGGCAAACCTCAAAGTTTTTATTTCTTCTCCATGGATTTTAATACCTACTCCGAATTTTTCTTTTGTTTCCTTTACTGCTTGCTCAATATACAGATTGAATAACATCGGGGAGAGGCTACAACCCTGTCTTACTCCCTTCCTAACAACTGCTTCTCTTTCATGTCCCTCGACTCTTATAACTGCCATCTGCTTTCTGTACAAATTGTAAATAGCCTTTTACTCCCTGTATTTTACCCCTGCCACCTTTAGAATTTGAAAGAGAGTATTCCAGTCAACATTGTCAAAAGCTTTCTCTAAGTCTACAAATGCTAGATACGTAGGTTTGCCTTCCCTTAATCTTTCTTCTAAGATAAGTCGTAAGGTCAGTATTGCCTCACGTGTTCCAGTATTTCTACGGAATCCAAACTGATCTTCTCCGAGATCGGCTTCTACTAGTTTTTCCATTCGTCTGTAAAGAATTCGTGTTAGTATTTTGCAGCTGTGGCTTATTAAACTGATTGTTCGGTAATTTTCACATCTGTCAACACCCGCTTTCTTTGGGATTGGAATTATTATATTCTTGAAGTCTGAGGGTATTTCACCCGTTTCATACATCTTGCTCACCAAATGGTAGATTATTGTCAGGACTGGCTCTCCCAAGGCCGTCAGTAGTTCCAATGGAATGTTGTCTACTCCTGGGGCCTTGTTTCGACTCAGGTCTTTCAGTGCTCTGTCAAACTCTTCACGCAGTATGGTATCTCCCATTTCATCTTCATCTACATCCTCTTCCATTTCCATAATATTGTCCTCAAGTATATCGCCCTTGTATAGACCCTCTATATACTCCTTCCACCTTTCTGCTTTCCTTTCTTTGCTTAGAACTGGGTTTCCATCTGAGCTCTTGATGTTCATACAAGTGGTTCTCTTATCTCCAAAGGTCTCTCTAATTTTCCTGTAGGCAGTATCTATCTTACCCCTAGTGAGATAAGCCTCTACATTCTTACATTTGTCCTCTAGCCATCCCTGCTTAGCCATTTTCACTTCCTGTCGATCTCATTTTTGAGACGTTTGTATTCCATTTTCCCTGCTTTATTTACTGCATTTTTATATTTTCTCCTTTCATCAATTAAATTCAATATTTCTTCTGTTACCCAAGGATTTCTACTAGCCCTCGTCTTTTTACCTACTTGATCGTCTGCTGCCTTCACTACTTCATCCCTCAAAGCTACCCATTCTTCTTATACTGTATTTCTTTCCCCCATTCCTGACAATTGTTCCCTTATGCTCTCCCTGAATCTCTGTACAACCTCTGGTTCTTTCAGTTTATCCAGGTCCCATCTCCGTAAGTTCCCACCTTTTTGCAGTTTCTTCAATTTTAATCTACAGTTCATAACCAATAGATTGTGGTCAGAGTCCACATCTGCCCCTGGAAATGTCTTACAATTTAAAACCTGGTTCCTAAATCTCTGTCTTACCATTATATAATCTATCTGATACCTTTTAGTATCTCCGGGGTTCTTCCATGTATACAACCTTCTTTCATGATTCTTAAACCAAGTGTTAGCTATGATTAAGTTGTGCTCTGTGCAAAATTCTACCAGGCGGCTTCCTCTTTCATTTCTTAACCCCAATCCATATTCACCTACTACGTTTCCTTCTCTCCCTTTTCCTACTACTGAATTCCAGTCACCCATGACTAATAAATTTTCGCCTCCCTTCACTACCTGAATAATTTCTTTTATCTCATCATACATTTCATCAATTTCTTCATCATCTGCAGAGCTAGTTGGCATATAAACTTGTACTACTGTAATAGGCATGGGCTTCATGTCTATCTTGGCAACAATAATGCGTTCACTATGCTGTTTGTAGTAGCTTACCCGCATTCTATTTTCCTATTCATTTTTAAACCTACTCCTGCATTACCCCTATTTGATTTTGTGTTTATAATCCTGTAGTCACCTGACCAGAAGTGTTGTTCCTCCTGCCACCGAACTTCACTAATTCCCACTATATCTTACTTTAACCTATCCATTTCCCTTTTTAAATTTTCAAACCTACCTGCCCGATTAAGTGATCTGACATTCCACGCTCCGATCTGTAGAACGCCAGTTTTCTTTCTGCTGATAACGACATCCTCTTGAGTAGTCCCCGCCCGGAGATCCGAATGGGGGACTATTTTACCTCCGGAATATTTTACCCAAGAGGATGCCATCATCATTTAATCATACAGTAAAGCTGCATGCCCTCGAGAAAAATTACGGCCGTAGTTTCCCCTTGCTTTCAGCCGTTCGTAGTACCAGCACAGCAAGGCCGTTTTGGAAAAATGCTAGCAACAAAATGAAAACTGCACTATAGACTGTGTAAATGTACAAAGCACAGATACTAAAGTGAGATACTGCACCTCTAGAATTCTAACACCAAATTCTGGACTATCAACAAACCAACTCCCAGTCCAATTCAAACCATAGCTGCACTCATGTAACAAACTGAAGAGAGTTGCAAGAATCATTAGTATTTTCATCTTTATCCACAATAAAAGTGAAACAGAGAGATGGAGATGCCAAGCACATAAATCTGTTAACAACCAGTAACTACCATGTTTCCAGTAAAAAAGTATACCTTATGCTTGATTTTGTAAAGTAGACTGCAATGATTTGATTTTTCATTTAGTCCTGTAGCTTACATAATATACAAATAATATAGTACAAGTCAAGTGAAAGAATACAGTATTATCTGTACCTTTTAGATACGCATGATTTAGTGTTACCATAACCTATGTTCTTCAACATGCAATAAGAACTGACAGATGGCAAGTGGCAGCACTGACAGTGGAGGGGTATATAATGCATGTCGGGGAATGCGGAAAATAGTGCAGTCATTTCTGTAAAGCAGAAATGGAGCAATTTGTCTGATGCCTAATAGGGCATGATAATTGGCTGTCAGGCCAAGGGCGGTAACATTTCAGAAATGGATGAGTTCATAAACTGTTCATGTACCACCTTGGTTAAAGTATACCATGTATGGTAAAGTGGTACAATCAAAACACAGCACCATGGCAACTTTGGTGCATGATGGACCATAGATGAAAGGATTGAATGATGGCTGCAGGGATGTGTGTAGACGAAGAGATGTGCAACTGTTGAGCACATGTCAACCAAGGGGCTATCAATAGTGTCTCCTTAACCACTGTTCAGCAAACATTGTTCCACTTCCGTAGCAGGCACCTGATTCGTGCACCCATGCTGACTGCTTTTCATCAGTGATGAAGGCTCTAATTTGCACCCCAATACGGCAATTGGACATACATTGAGTGGTGACAGGTGGCGATGGCAGATGGCCATTAAAAGCGAACAACCTCGTATAATAGACGGAAGGGTCCAGGCTGGAGGAGGGAGCGTTGTAATCTGAAGAATGGTTTTGTGGAGTTCTCTAGGTGACCTCATAATTCTGAACGGCAAAATGGATCAACAGAACTAAGCAGGTATCTTTTGGGACCATGTCCATTGCTATATCTACATCTACATGGATACTCTGCAAATCACATTTAAGTGCTTGGCAGAGGGTTCATTGAACCACCTTCACAATTCTCTATTATTCCAATCTCGTATAGTGTGCGGAAAGAACGAACACCTGTATCTTTCCGTACGAGCTCTGCTTTCCCTTACTTTACTGTGGTGATCGTTTCTCCCTATGTATGCTGGTATCAACAAAATATTTTCACATTCGAAAGAGGAAGTTGGTGATCGGAATTTCGTGAGAAGATTCTGTCACAACGAAAAACGCCTTTCTTTTAATGATGTCCAGCCCAAATCTTGTATCATTTCTCTAACACTCTCTCCTACATTTTGCGATAATACAAAACGTGCTGCTCTTCGATGAACTTTTTCGATGTACTCCATCACTCCCATCTGGTAAGGATCCCACACCGCGCAGCAGTATTCTAAAAAGAGGACGGACAAGCATAGTGTAGGCAGTCACCATAGTAGATCTGTTACATTTTCGAAGTGTCCTGCCAATAAAACGTAATCTTTTATTAGCCTTCCCCACAACATTTTCTGTGTTTTCCTTCAAATTTAAGTCGTTCATAATTGTAATACCTAGGTATTTGGTTGAATTTGCAGCTTTTAGGTTAGACTGATTTATCGTGTAACCGAAGTTTAACGAATTCCTTTTAGCACTCATGTGGATGATCTCACACTTTTCTTTGTATAGGGTCAACTGCCAATTTTCGCACCATTCAGATATCTTTTCTAAATCTTTTTGCAATTTGTTTTGATCTTCTGATGACTTTGTTAGTCGATAAATGGCAGCGTTATCTGCAAACAACCTAAGATGGCTGCTCAGATTGTCTTCCAAATCGATTATATAGATAAGGAACAGCAAAGGGCCTATAATACTACGTTGGGGAACGCCAGAAATTACTTCTGTTGTACTCGATGACTATTGTCAATTACTACGTACTGTGACCTCTCTGACAGGATATCGCAAATCCAGTCACATAATTGAGATGATATTCCATAAGCACGCAATTTCATTACAAGCCGCTTGTGTGGTACAGTGTCAAAAGCCTTGAAAAACCAGAAATACGGAATCGATCCGAAATCCCTTGCCAATAGCACTCAACACTTCATGTGGATAAAGAACTACTTGTGCTTCATAGGAATGATGTTTTCTACACCGATGTTGACTGTGTGTCAGTAGATAGTTTTCTTTGAGGTAATTCATAATGTTTGAACACGATATATGTTCCAAGATCCTGTTTAATATCGACGTTAACGATATGGGCCTGTAATTTAATAGATTACTCCTACCACCTTTCCTGAATTTTGGTGTGACCTATGCAACTTTCCAGTCTTTGGTTACGGATCATTCGTCGAGCGAACGGTTGTATATGGTTGTTAAATATGGAGCTAGTGCATCAGCATACTCCGAAAGGAGCCTAATTGGTATACAGTCTGGACCAGAAGACTTGCTTTTATTAAGTGATTTAAGTTGCTCCACTACTCCGAGGATATTTGCTTCAACGTTACTCATGTTGGCAGCTGTTCTCGATTTGAATTCTGGAATATTTACTTCGCCTTCTTTTGTGAAGGCATTTCGGAAGGCTGTGTTTAGTAACTGTGCTTTGGAAGTATTGCCTTCGGTAGTATCTCCATTGCTATCACGCAGAGAATGCATTGATTTTTTTCTTGCCGCTAACATATAAGCATCTCGCATTGAAGTCCGTGCTAAACTTCGAACTTCTGTAAAAGATCGCCAATCTTGGGGATTTTGCGTTTGTTTAAATTTGGCATGTTTGTTTCGTTGTTTCTGCAACAGTGTTCTAACCCATTTTGTGTGCCAAGGAGGATCAGCTCCGTCGTTTGTTAATTTACTTGGTAAATATCTCTCAACTGCTGCCGATACTATTTCTTTGAATTCAAGCCACGTCTGGTCTACACTTACATTATTAATTTGGAATGAGTGGAGATTGTCTCTCAGGAAGGCGTTAAGTGAATTTGTATCTGCTTTGTTGAATAGGTATATTTTTCGCTTATTTTTGGAGCATTTTGGGATTACAGTATTAAATTTCGCTACTACAACCCTGTGTTCACTAATCACTGTATCGGTTTTGATGCTCGTTATTAACTCAAGATTATTTGTTGCCAAGAGGTCAAGTGTGTTTTCACGACCTTTTACTATTCGCGTGGGCTCATGAACTAAATGCTCGAAATAATTTTCAGAGAATGCGTTTAACACAATTTCGGATGATATTTTACGCGTACCTCCGGAATTGATCATGTATTTTCGCCAACATATCGACGGTAAATTAAAGTCACCACCAACTGTTATGGTATGAGTCTGGTACGTGTTTGAAATCAAACTCAAGTTTTCTTTGAACCTTTCAAAAAATGGTTCAAATGGCTCTGAGCACTATGGGATTTAACTTCTGAGGTCATCAGTCCCCTAGAACTTAGAACTACTTAAACCTAACTAACCTAAGGACATCACACACATCCATGCCCGAGCCAGGATTCGAACCTGCGACCGTAGCGGTCTCGCGTTTCCAGACTGTAGTGCCCAGAACCGCTCGGTCACCCCGCCCGGCTTGAACCTTTCAGCAACTGTATCATCTGAATTGGAAGGTCGGTAAAAGGATCCTATTATTATTTTATTCCGGTTGCCAACAATGACCTCTGCCCATAGTACCTCATTTTCGCGACAAGTTAGACTACTTCTGACAGCAATAAACACGCCACCGCCAACCGTGTTTAGCCTATCCTTTCGGAACACCGTTAGGTTTCCGCAAAAATTTTGGATAAGCTTATCTCCGGCTGTAACCAGCGTTCAGTGCCTATAACGATTTCAACATCAGTGCTTTCTATTAGCGCTTGGAACTCTGATACTTCCTCAACACAGCTTCGACAATTTACAACTGTTATACCAATGGTTCCTGTATCTACGTTCTTCCTATGTTCGGCCGTCACCCTTTGTGACTGAAGCGCTTCTTGTGTATTCTTGAGACCCTTTAACCTAAATTTCGCCCAGTCCACGTCACACAACCCCTGCTACCCATGTATCTGCCTCCCACGTACAGTGAACACCTGACCTATTCAGCGGAACCCGAAACCCAACTACCCTCTGGCGCAAGTCGAGGAATCTGCAGCCTACATGGTCGCAGAACCGTCTGAGCCTCTGATTCAGACCCTCCACTCGGCTCTGTACCAGAGGTCCGCAATCAGTCCTGTCGACTATGCTGCAGATGGTCAGCTCTGCTTTCATGTTCCAAGCAAGTCTGTTAGCCACTCAGAACCAGAGATAATCTCTTCTGATCCGAAGTGACACACATCATTAGTACCGATGTGAGCAACCACCTGCAGTTGGCTGCACCCTGTGCTCGTCATGGCATCTGGGAGGACCCTTTTCACATCTGGAATGACTTCACCCGGTATGCACAAAGAGTGGACATTGGTTTTCTTTCCCTTCTTGTCAGCCAAGTCCCTAAGGGTTCCTGTAAGGCGCCTAACGTTGAGCTTCCAGCTACCAATAATCCCACCCTCTGTGATTGTCCAGATCTTGCAGGCTGAGTGGTTTTCTCTGAAACAGGAGAGGCCACAGCATCTGGCTCAGCGACAGTGTCAGCCACAGACAGCACCAGGAACCTGTTTGTCAGACAAACCGGGGAGGCCTTACGTGCGGCTGGCTGGGAAGTCTTTTGCCACCTGCTTCACCCTGGGGTGACCTCCCACTCGACCACAGGTGAGGGGTCAACCTCAGTGGAAGCCGTAACTGGGTTGGCCACCGGTGAGGACTGATCAGAGGACTCAGACGTGCTGGATATCCGTTGGATCCCCATGGCCGGCCCACAACAGTGGTGCCCATCCACAGCAGCCTCAAGCTGTGTAACTGAAGCCATCACAGCCTGAAGCCGAGAGCGAAGTGTTACCAACTCGGCTCGCATCTGCACACAACAATCGCAGTCCCTGTCCATACTAAAGACCTTGGAAAACTAAACTATGCAGATAAATGGACTATCAGCACATGCTGCCCAACTCTACTGTAGACCCTGACAAAAGAGCAGGAACTGTGTCTAATAATATGCAGATATTCAAAAACCTAATTACCGAAGCACCCAGGTGAAACTACATACAGTTTGTTTTTCCTCGGCGTGATGGCATTTACCACCAGGACAGTGTGATGTGTCATAGCTTCGGGTAAAAGTGCATGGCTGGAAGAGCACCAAGATGAGTTTAACATACTGCCTAGCCACCAGACTCTCCAGATTTAAACCCAGTTCAGAATCTGTGGGACCACCTCGATCAACCTGTTCATGCCATGGAAACCTAGCTTAGGTGGCCATGGTACTGAGGTTGGCATGTCTCTACATCCATGCTAGTATCTTCCAGAACCTCATTGATTCTCTTCCTGCAGGTCTTGCAGTGGGCTGCACTGCAGAAGGTGATTATGCAGGCTTGTGACAGGTGGCCACATTAATATGAGTGGACAGTGTATTTTAGACCTTACAGCTTCAAACAGGCCTGATCCTATCAGTGGTGTCAGGGATTAGTGATCATGGTGTGATAGCAATAGTGGTTACTAAAGTTAATGACTCTGTCAAGAAGGCAAGGGGAGTATTTATGCTGGGAAAAACAATTATTGTGAACCTATAGCACGGCACAAAGTCCAAATGGATTGGAAGAAAGTGCAGGTAAGTCCTGCATATAAGAAGGACAAAAAAACGAATTCATAAAATTACAGACCAATACCGTTACCGTTAGTTTGCTGCAGAATTCTTGAGCATATTATAAGTTCGAATGAAATAAATTTCCTTAAGACAGAAATGCTCCTGCCCACAACTTAACATAGATTTAGAAAGCATCATTTGTGTGAAATTCAGCTTCTTTTGTCACATCATATCCTGTGAACCTTGAATGAAGGGCAAAAGGCAGATTCCATATTTCTAGATTTTTGGAGAGGTGCCCCACTGCAGACTGGATGAAGGTCCAGGTATACAGATTAAGTTTCCAGATGTGTGAGTGGCTTGAATAACTTTCAAATCATCGAACACAGTACATTGCCCATGATGTAAAGCTATATGAAATGGAATGGACATGTAAGGGCAATAGTAGGAAAGGTGCAGACCAACATCAGTTTAATGGCAGAATTTTAGGAAAGTGAATCTCACTTATAAAGGAGGCTCTGTATAGAACATTAGTATGACCCATTCTTGAGTACAGCTCAAGCGTTCGGGATGCCCACCAGGTCGGATTGAAGATAGACATCAAAGCAGTTCAGTGCTGCTACATTTGTTACCAGTAGGTTCCATGAACACATGAGTGTTACGGAAATGCTTCATGAACTCCAATGGAACCACTGGAGGGAAGACAATGTTCTTTTCATGAAGCACTATTGAAAAAATTTAGGAACAGAAAGGAAATGACTTGTAATGGTACAATATAACCACTGCCATGTACCATACCCGTGGCCCAGGTAATATGTATGTAGATGTAGAGAAGTGCTTTACAGTTTTCACTCGTGGAAAGGTACATCTCCCTGTTGGTAATAAACAAGGTAACAGTATCCCAGTGATTGAAGTGGTGACACTACTATTCCACAGTCAAATGTTTTTTTTTTATGTATATGAGATTGGTACAAAAGTTTGTAGTGGTGGTGTTCCTGTTGCTATGGGTTTATGTTTCGATTGAAATTTTTTATTTGTAGTTCACTGCTGCTGTTTGAGTTTACATATTATTTTATCATTTGGAGGTAGCAAGTGTAGCAGTGAACAATAGAAAATGGAGAAATCGGATAATTTCCAACATATTCTTCTGTTTGAGTTCAGTAGAGGGGTGACAGCAGCGGAGCAATTCAGAAACATTTGTGCCATGTATAGGAATAATTACATTGGGCAGAGCACGGCGAGAAAATGGTTGTCTCATTTTAAGGAGCATAATTTTGATGTTAGTGACTCTGCACATTCAGGAAGATCTTCACGGTTTGATGAAAATTGTTTAAACACGTTAATCCGCGATGATCCACGTCAGTATACTCGAGAACTGGCAGATATGATGAACTATGATCATTCCACCATTGTGCAACATTTGCATACAATGGGGATGTTTCAAAAATTGGGTGAATAGGTATGGCATCCTCTAAGCCAAAATAAAAACAAAATCTGTGGGTGGCCATAGGTGCATCTCTGTTTGCTTATCATCAACTGGCTCATGAGCAACACCGAGTTTTCGTATCCTGTTGATGAGAAATGGTGTCGTCATGCTACCATAGTGAACAGACAAGAATGGTTTACCCCAAGCAAAGCAGCAACTCCCCGTACTCCATCCACAAAACATAAAGTTATGCAACCGGTGGAACAGTGGCAGTGTGGTGTATTGCTTCTCCGAGATGTAACGATCGATACTGACATTTATTGTCAACAATAGAGATGTTCCGCAGACACAATCTAACAACAACGACCATGAAGACTGTGTGAAGTTATGTCCATATTCTGCTCGACTGATTAAAAACACTATACAGGATTGGATTGGGAAGTCATTCCTCACCCACCTTATTCACCTGATCCTGCACCCTCAAATTTTCATCTTTTCCACTCTCTATCAAATGGTACTGGAATACTCTGTTTCAAATTCTGAAGGTGGAGGTGTAAAATACAGGCAGCGAAAGGTATCTGCGATTTGCACAGAAGCCAGATGGCAGTTATAAGAGTCGAGGGACACAAAAGGGAAGAAGTGATTGAGATAGGAATAAGACAGGATTGTAGCCTATCCCTGGTGTTATTCAATCTGTATATTGAGCAAGCAGTAAAGGAAACAAAAGAAAAATTTGGATTAGGAATTAAAATTCATGGGGATGACATTGTAGTTCTGTCAGGGGCAGCAAAAGACCTGGAAGAACAATTGAACGGAATGGACCTTACCTGGAAAAGAGGATCTAAAATGAACACCAACAAAAGCAAAACGGGAGTAATGGAATGTAGTCGAATTAAATCAGGTAATGCTGAGGGAACTAGATCAGGAAATGAGACATTTAACGTAGTAGATGAAACTTGGTATTTGGGAAGCATAATAACTGATGATGGACAAAGTACAGAGGATATAAAATATAGATTGGCTATGGCAAGGAAAGCATTTCTGAAGAAGAGAAATTTGTTAAGATCGAGTATAGGTTTAAGTGTCAGGAAGTCCTTTCTGAAAGTATTTGTGTGGAGAGTAGCCATGTATGGAAGTGAAAAATGGACGATAAATAGTTTAGAAAAGACGAGAATAGAAGCTTTCAAAATGTGGTCCTACAGAAGGATGCTGAAGATTAGATGGGTAGGTCAAATATCTAATGAGGAGGTACTGAATGGAATTGGGGAGAAGGGGAATTTGTGGCACAACTTGACTAGAAGGAGGGTCGGTTGGTAGGACATATTCTAAGGCATCAAAGGATCACAAATTTAGTATTGGAGGGAAGTGTGGAGGATAAAAATAGTAGAGGGAGACCAAGAGATGAATACACTGAGCAGATTCAGAATGATGTAGGCTACAGTAGTTACACAGAGATGAAGAGGCTTGCACAAGATAGAGTAGCATGGAGAGCGGCATCAAACCAATCTTTGGACTGAAGACAGCAACAGAAACATCAAATTACCTTCAACGAACTTCGTTTCCAGATGAAAATACACTTCAAACGTGGCTCGAAGAGTTCTTTACCCCAAAACTACGTTGATTCTACAGTCATGGACTCTAAAAGCTATCGCAGCATTGGCAGATCATTGTAAATAGTGAAGGAAGATACAGTATTGCTGACTAAAGACTCTGTTACACATATGGAAAAATGCTACAAACTTACATATTAACTGAATATATCAAGCTGACTCTGTGTGTCTTACATGCTGGACCTATGTCAAGAAGTGACATCTTTTCTTTAATTATATAATACACTCAACTGTCTCCTAAAACAAGGCAGTAGCAATTTTGAAATCACTAAAATACTGCTAGTTCTTTTGATAGATGTAATCTGTAAATATGAAAGCTTTATGTAGGAATACAGCTAGTATGTTGTGCTGTTTATGCATTTTAACCGTTTCAACTTACCTCAATGTGTCCGAGCATTCATAAATTTCTTTATTTGCTGAGTTTTCTGAGATGTCTTCCATTTTCTTCATTGCACAGAGATCGTGAATGAATCTCTGAAAATTGAGATGTTTGTAACTTAGCATTTACAGTTACATATTCATTTTATTTATTTCTTATTTATTTATCCGCAGTAAGAAGGTGCAGACATGATTTTGGTGTAAAAGCTCATTGTGAGATTGTTTCGTAAATACATTTTAAAATCATTTAACAATGAAATTCTGTTGGTGTTAGCGCTCACAGTATCTCTGCCACCAGTTTATCTCACAGAAATAGGTTATTAACCTTATCTGTTGTCTAAAAAAAGAGACAAAGCAGAAATTAAATCGGAAAAAGACATGCAGAAAAGCAGACATTAATTCCACTCTATAAGAACTCCCTTTGCTCAGTACGTGTACATTCATGCAGTTTACGAGAAACATTTAGTGACCCCATGCAGATAGTCTTACCTTTCCATTCTCTGGTGGATCGCCATTGCCGAATGTTGAAGTGACAATGAGTATTAACGTCTCTTGCTCAATATTGTTCATGTCGTAGTCATCCATGCAGCATACCTATCAATAGGCGACAAACCAACTAGTCACAACTATAGAGGTGCACCGAAGAACAATGTGTATGACAGATTTTTAGATGTATACCGGTAGAGCATGAAAAGATAAATATAAAAGCCACATACTTAGTTATTGTACAGTAGTTAAGCATGACTATTCTGTATGGGTTGTGCTCCTTATGATAACAATCAAGACTGGATACTCTATGTAAATATAAAAATTGTTGACAAAAGGCATGTTAATAATACAGTTACATGCTACATGATTATAAATGGCTTTTGTGGATCTCCCTCCCAATGAAGAGTATCACCTCATAAATGGAAACTAATGTCACTTCCACATGTTAGGAAAACATTTGTACATAATAAACGTCTGCAATAATTAATCTGGTGTTTATTTGGAGACATTTTTATAGTATTTCAACCCATGTTCATTGTCACCATGTGATAGTGTTTCAGCCAATAACATAGAAATAATTTCATCATGCTGTTATGTGTCTTGTATGGTGGAAAACCTCAAATATACAGCTTTTAGAAGATTTTGAGCTAAACACCCTACCTGCCTCCCCACCCCCCTCTCCCCCAAAATGAACGATGGACCTTGCCAAGGTGGGTTAGCAAGAGTGTCTCAACAGTACAAATAGCAGAGGTAACTGTGGAGAGGCCAGACAAAACTTATAGGTCCTGAAAAAAGGCAGTCCGCATATTTGACTGGTGGTGGAATGTTATACCCCTTCAACAAGAAGGGAAATAGAGTTTAAAAAGGGAGATGGATAGGGTGAAATCAGACATGATGAGAATTAATGAAGTGCAGTACCAGGAAGACAAGGGCATCTGGTTGAATGAGCACAGAGTTACCAATTCAAAATAAATAGGGCAGTGCAACAGTAGAAATAACGATGAATAAGAAAATAGGAATGTAGGTAAGCTACTATGAACAACATAGTGCACACATTATCACAGTGAAGATAGGCATGAAGCCAATAACCACCATAGTAGTACAAACTTATGTGCCAAATAGCCCCACAGATGATGGGAATTGAAACAACGTATTACGAGATAAAAAACTTAGTCAGATAATTAATTCAAATGAAAATTTAAATGTGAAGGGGGACAGGAATTGAGTAGTTGGAAAAGGAAGAAGAGATAAAATAGTAGTAGAATATGGACCGGAGCAAAGGAATAACAGAGGAAGCCACCTTGTAGTATTTTGCATAGAGCATAATTTAATCATCGCTAATGCTTGGTTTAGGTTCATGTAAGACGATAGTCCTCCCCCCATGAACCATGGACCTTGCCGTTAGTGGGGAGGCTTGCGTGCCTCAGCAATACAGATGACCATACTGAAGGTGCAACCACAACAAAGGGGTATCTGTTGAGAGGCCAGACAAACGTGTGGTTCCTGAAGAGGGGCAGCAGCCTTTTCAGTAGTCGCAGGGGCAACAGTCTGGATGATTGACTGATCTGGCCTTGTAACAGTAACCAAAACAGCCTTGCTGTGCTGGTACTGCAAACGGCTGAAAGCAAAGGGAAACTACAGCTGTCATTTTTCCCGAGGGCATGCAGCTGTACTGTATGGTTAAATGATGATGGCATCATCTTGAGTAAAATAGTCCGGAGGTAAAATAGTACCCCATTCGGATCTCTGGGTGGGGACTACTCAAGAGGACATCGTTGTCAGGAGAAAGAAAACTGACGTTCTACGGATTGGAGCATGGAATGTCAGATCCCTTAATCGGGCAGGTAGGTTAGAAAATTTGAAAAGGGAAATGGATAGGTTAAAGTTAGATATAGTGGGAATTACTGAAGTTTGGTGGCAGGAGGAACAACACTTTTGGTCAGGTGAATACAGGGATATAATTACAAAATCAAATAGGGGTAATGCAGGAGTAGGTATAATCATGAATAAAAAAAAAGGAGTGCGGGTAAGCTACTACAAACAACATAGTGAACGCATTATTGTGGCCAAGATAGACATGAAGCCCATGCCTACTACAGTAGTACAAGTTTATGTGCCAACTAGCTCTGCAGATGATGAAGAAATTGATGAAATGTATGATGAGATAAAAGAAATTATTCAGGTAGTGAAGGGAGACGAAAATTTATTAGTCATGGGTGACTGGAATTCGAGAGTAGGAAAAGGGAGAGAAGGAAACATTGTAGGTGAATATGGATTGGGGGTAAGAAATGAAAGAGGAAGCTGTCTGGTAGAATTTTGCGCAGAGCATAACTTAATCATTGCTAATACTGGGTTTAAGAATAATGGAAGAAGGTTGTACACGTGAGAGAGTCCTGGACATACTGGAAAGTTTCAGATGGATTATATAATGGTAAGACAGAGATTTAAGAACCAGGTTTTAAATTGTAAGACATTTCCAGGGGCAGATGTGGACTCTGACCACAATCTATTGGTTATGAACTGTAGATTAAAACTGAATAAACTGCAAAAAGGTGGGAATTTAGGGAGATGGGACCAGGATAAACTGACTAAACCAGAGGTTGAACAGAGTTTCAGGCAGAGCATTAGGGAACAGTTGATAGGAATGGGGGAAAGAAAAACAATAGAAGAAGAATGGGTAGCTCTGAGGGATGAAGTAGTGAAGGCAGCAGAGGTTCAAGTAGGTAAAAAGAAGAGGGCTAGTAGAAATCCTTGGGTAACAGAAGAAATATTGAATTTAATTGATGAAAGGAGAAAATATAAAAATGCTGAAAATGAAGCAGGCGAAAAGGAATACAAGCGTCACAAAAATGAGGTCGACAGAAAGTGCAAAATGGCTAAGCAGGGATGGCTAGAGGACAAATGTAAAGATGTAGAGGCTTATCTCACTAGAGGCAAGATAGATACTGCCTACAGGAAAATAAAAGAGGCCTTTGGAGAAAAGAGAACCACTTGTATGAATATCAAGAGCTCATATGTAAACCCAGTTCTAAGCAAAGAAGAGAAAGCAGAAAGGTGGAAGGAGTATATAGGGGGTCTATACAAGGGCAATATACTTGAGGACAATGTTATGGAAATGGAAGAGGATGTAGATGAAGATGAAATGGGAGATACGATACTGCACGAAGAGTTTGACAGAGCACTGAAAGACCTGAGTCGAAACAAGGCCCCGGAACTGGACAACATTCCATTAGAACTACTGACAGCCTTGGAGAACCAGTGCTAACAAAACTCTACCATCTGGTAAACAAGATGTATGAGACAGGCGAAATACCCTCAGACTTCAAGAAGAATATAATACTTCCAATCCCAAAGAAAGCATGTGTTGGCAGATATGAAAATTACCGAACTATCAGTTAAATAAGTCACAGCTGCAAAATACTAACGCGAATTCTTTACAGACGAATGGAAAAACTGGCAGAAGCCGACCTCAGGGAAGATCAGTTTGGATTCCATAGAAATGTTGGTACATGTGAGACAATAACTGACCTTGCGACTTACCTTAGAAGAAAGATTAAGAAAAGGCAAACCTACGTTTCTAGCATTTGTAGACTTAGAGAAAGCTTTTGACAATGTTGACTGAAATACTCTCTTTCGAATTCTAACGGCGGCAGGGGTAAAATACAGGGAGCGAAAGGCTATTTACAATTTGTACAGTAACCAGATGGCAGTTATAAGAGTCAAGGGGCATGAAAGGGAAACAGTGGTTGGGAAGGGAGTTAGACAGGGTTGTAGCCTCTCCCTGATGCTATTCAATCTGTTTATTGAGCAAGCAGTAAAGGAAACAAATGAAAAGTTCGGAGTACGTATTAAAATCCATGGAGAAGAAATAAAACTTTGAGGTTCGCCGATGACATTGTAATTCTGTCAGAGACAGCAAAGGACTTGGAAGAGCAGTAGAACGGAATGGACAGTGTCTTGAAAAGGGGATATAAGATGAACATCAACAAAAGCAAAACGGGGATAATGGAATGAAGTCGGGTGATGCTGAGGGAATTAGATTGGGAAGTGAGACAGTTATAGTAGTAAATGAGTTTTGCTATTTGGGGAGCAAAATAACTGATGATGGTCGAAGTAGAGAGGATATAAAATGTAGACTGGCAATGGCAAGGAAAGCGTTTCTGAAGAAGAGAAATTTATTAACATCGAGTTTAGATTTAAGTGTCAGGAAGTCGTTTCTGAAAGTATTTGTATGGAGTGTAGCCATGTATGGAAGGGAAACATGGACAATAAATAGTTTGGACAAGCAGATAATAGAAGCTTTCGAAATGTGGTGCTACAGAAGAATGCTGAAGATTAGATGGGTAGATCACATAACTAGTGAGGAGGTATTGAATAGAATTAGGGAGAAGAGAAGTTTGTGGCACAACTTGACAAGTAGAAGGGACCAGTTGGTAGGACATGTTATGAGACATCAAGGGATCACAAATTTAGCAATGGAGGGCAGCGTGGAGGGTAAAATATCGTAGAGGGAGACCAAGAGATGAATACACTAAGCAGATTCAGAAGGATGTAAGTCGCAGTAAGTACTGGGAGATGATGAACTTGCACAGGATAGAGTAGCATGGAGAGCTGCATCAAACCAGTCTCAGGACTGAAGATCACAACAACAACAACAAGATAGTATGCGTGGAGGAGACCTGGAGACACTGGAAGGTTTCACAGTGATTGTATAAGGCATAGATTTTGAAATTAGGTTTTCAACTGTAATACATTTCAAGGGACAGATGTGGACTCTGACCACAATTTGTTGATTATGCACTGTAATGTAAAACTTAAGAAATAGCAGAAGGGTTCTAAATTAAGGTTATGGGGCCTGGATAAATTGAAAGAACCAATAATTATTCAGAGTTTGAGAGGGAGCATTAAGCAATTTTTTACTGAGGCAGTGGAAGGGAATGCAGTAGAAGACGAATGAATAGCTTTGAGACATTAAATGGTAGGGCAGCAGATGATCAAACAGATACAGAGTCGAGACTTAGTAGAAATCCTTGAATGGCACAAGGAACATTGACGAGAGAAGAAAATATAAAAATAAAGCGGGAAAAAACTGATACAGATGTCAAAAAATGAGACTGACAGAAAGTGCTAAATGGCTAGAGGACAAATGCAAGTCTGTAGAAGCATGCATATCTAGGGAAAATACAGATTCTGAATCTCACAAAATTAAAAAGACCTTGGGACAAAAAGAAGAACTATATGAATATCAAGTGTTCTGATGCCAAAGCACGTATGGCGGAAAGAGTGGGTCGATAAGGGGAACAAAGCTTAAGACATTATTGTAGAAAGAGAAAAGGAAGTAGATGAAATGAGACGAGAGATATGGTAATTCGAGAAGAATTTGACAGAGCACTGAAAGATCTAGGTAGTAGCAACATTCCCTCAGAAAAGCTGAGAACCTTGGAGGTGCAGAAGATGAAGGCAGCCAGTAGAAAATGCACACACACAACAGGCGTCGGATAGAGAGCCAGGATGGGCTGCTGTAGATGCAATGGTGTCAGTGCTTCTCATTCACATGGCTGTGCAGAAATCTTGAGCACATTCTAACTTGCATCGCAATGCGGTATCAGACAAAGGCACCTTGGGTGGCATAATTGTGCAGAACGAGCCAGCATTCAGCCCCGAGAAGTCAGTGGTGTTGACCAAGATCAGACCCAAAACTACTGACCGGCGAGAGGTGACTGGCTCTGGTGAACGCCAGTGGCTCGGGGCTGGGGAGACCATAGTTCAACCTTCAGCCAATGTAGGTGGCTGTCGGTCTCATTGATATCGTGGAAGGACATTGGGGGCCTCAAGGCAGAAGCCGGCATTTTCGTGGTAATTGAGTCTATGTTCCACCAATTCTCCGATAATCTATGTGACCGGATGGCCAGTACTTATAGTCTCAAAATGAGAGTTTCAGATGCCAAAGTCGCATACTAAAGGGTTCTTCGTTATGGTAGAATCGGGCCTGTGACCAGCAAGCGGGCGTTACACTCGTTGAATTCGGAAGTTACCAGGGATCATATACAGCAAGCAAAAGGTTATGTGCAGCGTGTACAGAAACGAGCCTGCAGTTACAGGAGTAGAAGGTCGTGAAAGGAAAGCAGAAGTTAAGAAGAAATTGAGGCAGGGTTGTACCTTATTCCCGAATTTATTTAGTCAATACACTGGGCAAGCAGTAAAGGGAAGGAAACAAAAATTTGGAGAAGGAATTAAAGATCAGGGAGAAGAAATAAAAACTCTGAGGTTTGCTGATGACATTGTAATTCTGAGACAGAAAAGGACTTGGAAGAGTAGTTGAACGAAGTAGATAGCGTCTCGAAAAGAGGTTACAAGATAGGCATCAGTAAAAGAAAATGAAATGCAATGGAGTGTAGTCAAAGTAAATCAGGCAATGCTGTGGGATTTAGGTCAGGAAAAGAGACTAAAAGTAATAGATGTGTTTTGGTATTAGCTCAGCAAAGTAACTGATGATGGCGTAAGTAGAGAGGATGTAAAAATGAGACTGTCTATGCGAAAGAAAACATTTCTGAAAAGTAAGAATTTTTTAACTTCTAGTATGAATACTCTTGTACAGAAGTGAAACCTGGACGAAATAGAAAATTTTAAAATGTGATGGTATAGAATAACACTGAAGATTTGACGAGGAGATCTCATAACTAATGAGGAGATACTGAATCTGAATGGGGAGAGAGAAATTCATGGCACAACTTGACTGAGGGAGGGGATTAGTTAATAGTACCTGTTCTGAGGCATTAAGGACTTCTCAGTTTGGTATTAGAGGGCAGAAAGTGTGAGACGTAAATACAGTAGAGAGAAACTAAGGGAGGAATACAGTAAACACGTGAAAAGGCTATAGGTTGCAGTAGTTATTTTGAGACGAAAAGGCTTGCACAGGATAGACCAGTTTGCAGAGCTGAATCTAACCAGTCTTGGGACTGAAGACATCGGCCACGGACTGCTGAGCTCAACAACATAAGCTGAAAGTGAAAATGTTGCCAGCTCGTAGCGCACTACTGAAAGTGGAATATATGTGAGTCTCAATTCCAGTGTTGTTAAACTACACCAGCCTTCTTCGTAACTCTGAGATGATTGTGGTTGGTAGTTTTGTGACAAGCTAAAGCCTTTCATCAAATAAGTGGTGAAATTATCCGATTCATTAATAGTCAGTGTGAAAATCCATCATTTTTTTATTTGTTTGCAAATAGGACACTGCTGAATCCCATGAGTCACTGCACCATAACTTGCCGATAGTTTTTCCGTCCGTACTGTGTAATTCAATAGTAGTATGAATCCGTTATTGGACTGTTGCAGTGAGATGCTTTATTACTATTGTTAGTAATAATAATAATAATAATAATAATAATAATATGGATACTTATCTTCGTATTGGGCATATCCATGAAAGTGAAAAGAAGAGAGAGGACGAAAGTTACTAGTGCCACATAGGCTGGCTGTGTAGAAGGCGCTAGGCGTCACATTAGTACACCTTTCCTACGGAGCAATTATAAACTAATTTTACTTACTGTTCCAAGTTATATACTGAAAGTATCTGGGACTTAACAAATGACAAGTGTACCCAGTCCATTCATCAGGTCATTTCATCTTCTTTTGCTGTCCTAACGCCTCAATTAAAATGATTGGCAAGATAAATGCAATCTTCCCGATTTATCTTAAGGATAACATAAACGATTTCTACAAAATTCGAAACAAAACGCCACAGAATGTATCTAAGTGTCTGTTAGAAACTGTTTGTCAGACTGATACGGCCCATTTTGAAGATACTATTCTTCCTTTGTTGTTTTCGTTTCATAATTTCGCCATTGTTTAGGATTTAATATTCCAGTAGAGTGTGTAATTCCCAAAATTTGGTGCAGCACATGCTGGAAATAATTCACGTGGCGGAACAGATCGACAAGTAGAGAATTATAATATCATCAGACCGAGTATTGAGTCATAGAGTCCTATCATTTGCGCTATGTCAGTCAGTGTAATAACAAACACAAGACTTGTAACCGGTAGTGTATTTTCTTCAACATTACACTTTAAAGGAACTGTTACGGAATTCAGTAGCATCCATTATGGATAAATTTAGCTTAAAGACTACCTCTTAGAAAGATATGTAATACCTGCACGTTGAACACATGGCCAAAAATGTCGCCAAGTTTCTTGGCGAACGTCTCGGACCTGCCAGTCTCTGTGGCGTACAGGATTGTGGCCTTGATGCGCGCTGACAGCACGCGTACAAACAGCTTCGAAGAGAACAGAGCTACCCTGGAATAATAAAAAGAAGAACGATCAGGTAAATGTGTTGCGAGACATTTCTTTTCTTTGGTGATGCCCGTTTATCGCGGAGTTCCAACATACGTACTGGGTGGTTATGGAATCTACTAAAGGCAATGACATTAAAATCTTCATGCGTAAGGTTTTTTTTCATTATTGGCTCAGATTGAACTATTCGCCAATCTTCTTACAACACTGAATGGAGACAGACTGTCAGTGATACAGGTCCCAGTTGTTCGCTACAAGGGAAGTATACTACAGTTTTTTCCCTATAAATCTTCGAGAAGCATCTAATAACACTTCGAGCAAAGGATGCCCGCAACTTGATGTATGAAAAATTTTTCTCGAATCTAATGAAGGACGACCATATCCTCATTGTACAAGTAAACTTTATTTCATTGTGTGTTGTGTACAATGGCACTGCTACTTTTATTATCTCCTTATATGCCAAACCCAAGATATAAAAACTAGAAAGATATCCAAATCTGGTCGTCGTGTCATCTCTGCCAACGGCGTCATTTGATGCACTATGGACGCACACGGGGTCAGCTCATCTATCCCGGACGTTGAAAGTTTTACAGGCCTTGTAGTCGCTACTTCTCATTCAGATAGCACCACAGTTGGCATCCTGAGCCGAGTGAATCCCGTTCCAGGGCTCTAACCAAGAAAACTCGAACCTAGGTCTTTCGTACACCAGTCAGACACGCTGACGACGTAGCCACGGAGGCTGACATTAGGCCACATCATTGACGTATACTGTCAGTTTCTTGTGACAGGATCCAACAAAAACTTGGCAAAGTTGCTCGATTTCTAGTAAAAGTGAACAGGTGCTTGATACTAGATACTGAACCGCCGTGAACCGGCTTGGGCTTTGCTGATAAAGACGTTTGTAGAGGTTTTGTTTAACTGGCGGGGGCATCTGCAGGCAAAGGGCATGTAAACAAGATTAAGTGCTGTGCATCCACGAGCTTTCTGTCACTGACTCGCATACAGTCGTGATACGATATTATGGTCGTAAACAGAGGCTACCCCAACTTGTATGTTATAGTTGGATAGAAGGAACACCTGCATGCCCGCGTTTCCGTTTTTTCCATTCTGAACAAGTGAGACGGTCTTACCTTCTTCATGCATTTTTCGAGTTGGAAAAGGAAAATGTCTTTTACGTTTACAGTAGAATTTTTCTATTTATTGTATGGTGAAGTCACTTTTACTTTCTTACAAGTTTCCACAGTCTTGTAACTTTTTGGCTTGTGTTTGAGTGCCGTAATTCGAAATATACCAGAACTGAAATTTATTGTGGATTTGTCCTTCGCACTTTATCTTCAGATCGCATTCGTTTAATGTTTGTTTTATCTCCGTTGGCGTTTTGCACCTGCGTGTTCAAGACATTTATGGGCAATAGGAATAGGATATTTAAGCTTCTTTTGTAGTTTCTTGTTGTGTTTGTTTTCCAATTCAAGCACTATGTTTGTTACCTTCTTCCAAAATAATAACTCAACCCTCCATTCTAGCCGGCCGAAGTGGCCGTGCGGTTAAAGGCGCTGCAGTCTGGAACCGCAAGACCGCTACGGTCGCAGGTTCGAATCCTGCCTCGGGCATGGATGTTTGTGATGTCCTTAGGTTAGTTAGGTTTAACTAGTTCTAAGTTCTAGGGGACTAATGACCTCAGCAGTTGAGTCCCATAATGCTCAGAGCCATTTGAACCCTCCATTCTATTCCCCAGATCGTCCGTTAGTAGGACTGAGTACTACTTTCCGGTTAAAAAAGTTATGCTTTTAAATCAACATTTTAAATGTTTTGAAACTCATTAGACATACGTTTAAATCAGAGTAAAAAAATAAAGTAGTAAATCATGTCAGTGGTATTCATGTACATATTTAAACCTAACATAGCCCTCTAAAACAGGTTGTTCAGAAAAAAAGCTTAGACTGAGACCTAAACATGAACGCTCAGATATTCATAGAACTGTCTTATATGACAAGATATGGTTTCTATCGAAACAGAAGTTCCGAATGCTGAAAATTTTGAAACATCACGGGTACATCAAGGGTACAAGATATCATCCTATTAGAAAGCAGTCCCTAGATGTTCTCTGCTGTAGGAGTTAGAGGAAATAATTCCCTATAAATGTACTGAAAGTTGCTACAGATGTTTTCTACTGTAATGTGAAAAGGATCTATCAGGTTTCAAATGATACTGACAAGGAAACCGTCGAAACAAATCATTGCAGAATACTCCGTTCTGTGCAGACATATAGTGAATGCTAGATAATTCTAGGATGTCAACCGTGGTCACAATCTACTTAATTAATTGATCGGCGTGCTTAGAACCATAAGTTTAATGTACAATCTCAGTTTGAATACAGTAATAAATTTTTCCAGGAGACAAAAAATGTTGATAAATAAAGACACATATAGTAAAGTTAGCGACATAATAAAATACACGGAGAAAACGAGCTGTTCTTTTGTGTATTTACTATTTGATTGACAATCAAATGCACATGTTTTTATAAGCTGGGGCGATTGCGTGTGTATTACATGGTTTAACGTTAAGACTTACAGTAGTAAACGCTACATCAATTAAAACTGTGTGGTAGACCGGAATATCGAAAGCGACAGTGTTTTACGAGCTCAACATCTCAGAACTCTGGTCAAAGCAGCTATTATTAATTCTCTACTTTGAGTACCGCACGGCGCGTTCCGATGTTCCAGTTGGCGTAGCGTTGGCAATGGAAAGCAAAGATCTGGTTCCGAATTCCGATTCGACACACAGTGCAAATCGACATCCACATCTATACTCTGTAAACCACTTTGAAGTGCACAGCAGAGGGTGCTTCCCAATTATTAGGGCTTTTCCTCGTTCCACTCACGTATGGAACACGAGAAAAATGTTTAAATTCCTCTTTGCGGGCTGTGATTAATCTAGTCTTGTCCTCGCCATCCGCATGGGAGCGATACGCAGGGGGTTTCAGTATTTTCCTAGAGTAATAATTTAAAGGCGGTTCTTCAAACTGTGTAAGTAGGCTTTCAAGGGATAATTTACATCTATCTTCAGGTTTTTTTACATCTCTGTGACATTTTCCCACGGGTCCTATTTGGTGCAGGTCCCACACACGTGAGCGATGTTCTAGGAGAGACCGCACAAGCGATTTTTAACCAATCTTCTTTGTAGACTAATTGCATTTCCCCAGTATTCTACCAATAAACCGAAATTTACCACCTGCTTTATACACGACTAAACGTATGTGATCACTCCATTTCATATTCCTACAAAGTGTTTCATCCACGTAGCTTGTGTAGTAATTAAAGTGCAGCTGCTCACAGAGGTCCAGTGAGGTTACAGTTTATTGTATGGCAGCGAAAATTGGTAGATATTCTAATGTGTGAATGTGGAACCGATTTACGTTGAAAAAAAAATTACTTCCAGTTTTGGCCATCAGATGCAAATCCGGCGCTGTGAATGCAAGGAAGAAGTACAGAAATGTTTTCAGATGTGATAGACATAAAATTGCTTTACTATTAGCCGTTGCTTACACACTTTGTTTAATATAAGAACCGGAGACGTAGACGAGATGCTGCGTCCGTAAAGCGACGTGATTGACAGTTGCTCACAACTGTTCTAGTGGAATCTGCGCAACTTGTCCTGTACATTGGTCTTCAGATCAGGTAGAGAAAGAACATGTTCCTGGTAAACGCGTTCTTTTAGATATCCCCTGAGCCTAAATTCATCAGGATTGAGATCAGGTGATCTTGCAGGCCATGCATCTACGAAACCTGTGCAGATAACACGTTCGAGGATGGCTGCATTAGGAAGATCTTTCACTGGGCGAGCGATATGAAGTGTTGCCCCATTTTTAATGGAGACAGTTGGTCTCCATTCAGTTTCGTTCTTCCAAAGCAGGAATCAAAAGCTGTACAACGAGGTGTCAATAAGGTGCAGACGTCACGGTTCACCTGACAGGTGCTTTGGTATATTCTCTTCAAAGAAGAACGGACCGAGAATGAAGCTGCTTGTGAACCCACACCACACAGTCACATAAGCGAGTGCAGTGGCTCGTTGTGCACAACACGTTGTTTAACAGTGCCCCAAATTCGACAGTTCTATGTACTCACTGTAATGTAAAATGTACCTTGTCACTCCATAGAATATTGCCCGGCCACATGTCATCAACTTCGATCCGTGCTAGAAACTGAAGAGCAAATTCAGAACGTTGCTGCGGAGTATGAGGCTTCAGTTGCTGCACCATCACGATCCTGTACAGGACCAGTAAAAACAGACTGTAAATTCCATGCTGGTGACCATCGGATGGGAAATTCTCGTGACACTGCATGAGCACTAGTTCTAACCGGAGCGCGTGCTGCATGGTCACTTGCAGCAACAGCAACCTCGTCAATAGCTCCCACTGGGATAGGACGCCTTCCTCTGCCAGGCACCAGATGAAGCTAACCCGTGTTCTCGAATTTCGTCATCGTGATCATCTTTAAACCGTTTAGTGACATCCAATCTCTTCTCAGACCTTTCAGTCGACGATACACTGCCGGCCGGTGTGGCCGTGCGGTTCTAGTCGCTTCAGTCTGGAACCGCGTGACCGCTACGGTCGCAGGTTCGAATCCTGCCTCGGGCATGGATGTGTGTGATGTCCTTAGGTTAGTTACGTTTAAGTAGTTCTAAGTTCTAGGGGACTGATGACCTCAGCTGTTAAGTCCCATAGTGCTCAGAGCCATTTTTGACGATACACTCTCAGTGAAGCACTGTTTCTGTTTCCATAAAACAGTTTCACTTACAGCAAACGCTCTCTATTCTCGATAGCCATACTGTTAACTCACGTTATGGCTTGTCAAGTGACAGCATGGGTGTCATGCCATCATACAAACAGTGTACAGCGCCAAATTTATACCAGATAGCCGAAACTGGGGCTTAAGTATTTTCCAGAGTAAATCGGTTCTGCATTAACACATTAGCATATGTACCAAGTTTCGCTCCCATATGATAGTTATAGCCCACACTGGATCTTCGTGAGTAGCTTCACTTTAATTATGTCCACTCGGTATTTATATGAGTTGACTGGTTCCCATTGTGACTCGGCGATACAGCAGTCACAGGACACCATGTTTTCTTATAGAATTATACATTTTTGAACATTTAAAGCAAGTTGTTAATCTCTGCACCACTTTGAAATATTATCAAAATCTGCCTGAAAATTTATGTAGTTTTTCAGACAGTACTGCGTTATAGATAACCGCAGCATTTGCGAAAATTTGGAGGTTACTGTTAATATTGCCTGGGAGGTCATTAAACACATTATGAACAGCAAGGGCCCCAACAAAGTTAAAGTTGTCTGGGGGACCCCCGAATTTACTGGTACATTTCTGTCGATGACTGTCCATCCAACGTAACATTCTGCGCCCGCCATACCAAAAAATTCTCAGTTAAGTTATAAATTTCACTTAATACTCCATGCAGTTGTACTATACATAACAAGGGCAGGTAGGTTAATTTTAATGCACAATCAGATGCAGATGAAAGTTTCATACCGAGATACAGTATTGCGCCGTACGCTCTGAAAGTAACGGGAGCTGTTTGCTTGTTCTGAATAAATGGGACTTGGTTTAACACATATGAAAATCGTATTACTTGTGTTATATTACTTTGCTAAAATCTGATACTCATTTTCAGTCAGAAGTGCAGCATGATTCATAGTCATCTTGCCACCTTTACAGAAATTATTAATGGTACTTGCTTGTCTAGGTGGACTTACGCTCGCTTTTACAAATGTTAATATTGACATCGTCTGAACTTACCTGGCAATTTGTTTGAAATTAAATCTTCGAGATGGCTTGCTCATTATTGTGTTATAAGCACAACTCTTCCACACGTGTGACTTCCAAGCAGGATCCTGCAACAGTCAAGCACGAGATCAGGCGAATGACTTATAATTGCTCTTGCAACCCAAGAATTCAGTTGCCGATAGATGTCGGCAGAGTCATAAAAAAGACTGGTCTGCTAAACAGAAGGAAGAAACTGAGTTCAGCCATGATGGGTGATTTTGTTGAGCTTGCAGAAACAGATGTGGTAGAAACTGGCGCCTGAAACTTCAGCGCCGATACACTACAAATGATTTACTCAACAGTATTTTGATGGAAAATTACGAACGCACCATTTATCTCACATATGACGTCGCAGTTTTACGATCGGTATACATATAATTTTTCTGCTTATAACTTGGTAGTTCAGGACACTGACGCTGTTAATGAAATTGATGATTAATAATGCTTCGTAGAATAGCTCTTTCCATGCGCCCTGTACTTAAGATTATGGATTTATTTCTCTCTGAAAGAGTTGCGACGCCCCATCTGGCTGTTATATTAGCAATATTACTGAACCAGAGCTTCTAATTATGCCTCTAATGTGACCTCTAGTTAAACCTCTAATATATATTTCACTGACACTCTGAAACTCGACTGTTCATCAGATGACTGATTCATATACTCGTAAACAGTCATTAAGGAGAGCAACTGAACCTATAGAAGGCTAAAAGGCGCTATGTGTTAAAATCATTTATCGCACTATCAGAAAAGATAACTACGTTTCAAAACGACCTTGTGAATTACTGAAAAAAGGAAATAACGCATTTCACATTTTACTTGTCACTCAACCTTCCTGATTGCACGGAAGTCCCCACAATATCAGTTAATTGCAACCACTATAAACAAACGTGATGAGATACTTCGAAAGCACCGTTCTTTGTGCTGATAATTCACGAACCATCTATATATCTCTCAGTTTTATTGTTACTTAAATAGTGAATTGACGTGGAATTTCTTTTACTTTCTAAAATTTAAGTAACTGTGGAGCATGCTCAAGAAATTATGAAAAATTTCAATTTCTCCGTATAAATAATGTCTATTGTTTGGCCCTGGCTTGTTGAGAGATACGCTCTTATGAGTTTTTGGTTCTCCCTTGACTGGGAAACGAAGTAATTATTGATTTTGTGTGGTTCTTGATACACTGCCGGAAAAAAATAATACTCCCTTTTAGAGGTTTTCAATTCGCTCAAGATTTATTGTTGTAGCAGTGCACATGGAGTACATGAAATGATTACATTTACAGATTAATAGCACAAGCGGTTCTTAGGTACCAGGCATCCATGCTGAAACAGCCATATTAGTCCGTGGCGTAGCCTCCATAGGCGGCAATTCAGGTGCTGACTCTGGCATCTAATCGATCGTACAGATGGCGAATACTACCCAGGGATACGTTATGCCACACCTGCTCGACAGGTTCACGTAGTTCTGCAAGAGTTGTTCGCTGACGAGTCGCATGAGTCACTTATCGTTCCATCATATCCCACAAGTGCTCCATTGGAGACAAGTCTGGAGATCGTGCTGGTCAGGGCAGTTGCTGCACGTCTTGCGGAACACGTTGAGTCTCACAGGCAATGTGTGGACGAGCACTATTTTGTTGGAAAATACATTACCTCCCTGTTGCAAGAACGGCAAAATAACGGGTCTAACAACATTCTGCACGTACCGAGCGCTGGTTAGCGTCCCCTCCAGAAACACCATAGGTGAACGAGGGTTGTAGCTTATCACACCCCAGATCAAAAGGCTGGGGTTGGACAAGTGTGTCCTTGACGAATGCGCTCTACGAGACAGTGCTCACCAGGTCTATGTCGCACGCATAAACAACTATCACTTGCGTGCAGGCAAAATCTGCCTTCATCGCTGAAGACCACGGCGCGCCATTAAGTCTTTCAAGTGATCCTCTGACGCCACCAGTCGAGTTGTGCACGTCGATGCATGAGTGGAAGACGGGCTAGAGGTGTCCGTGCCCACAGTCCTATTGCTAATAACAGGTTCGCAACAGCTTGTGTCGACATGTCAGGGCTCACAATCCCTCTGCGCTGTGGTAGCTGTACGATTTGCCGTTGCTGTCCTTGCTATACGACGAACCTGGCGGGCGTCTGTGCTGCGTGGACAGCTAGAATCTTGTCTATGGGTGTCAGAATGTTCTCGTAACAACTGGTACCAGCATAGTTGCACAACTGATGCAGCACGTCCAACTTATGTGGTAATTCTCCGATTGGACCATCCCGCTGCTCAGAAGGCCACAATTTGCCCTTTTCAGACTCGCTCAGTTAGCTGTAAGAAGCACAAATGCGTCTCCTTGGCATGTTTGCCTGCTTGCTTCACACGACTGCAGCATACTGATCCTTCAGGCTGTGAACATTCCCAATTGAACGGTAGACACAGATGGCGCTCTGGTAGCTACACCACTACGCTATCTGTTGTGGCGGACAACGTTGAATCCGTTATCAGTACATCTACTATTCCTCCCCCCCCCCCCCCCCCTCCTCAGGCGGCATATGCTGTCATCTGATCAAAATCAACGTTGTCTTTCCAGGTGTTCTAATTTCCTTTTCCGACAATGTACATTTGCAGGTTGTAAGGATGATTTGCCACGTAACTTTTGTCTAGGCATTAGATTAAACGGTATTATGTTTGGTCGCATGTTGCAGAACAGGTTAGTCTTTCTGTGGAGGAATAAAATGTCTGGTATATCTCCAGAATAACTGTAGAAATGTTGCACCTACCTGACTCAAGAAATACATGTCTGTATTATCTGTTAACTGGAACCTATGTGATTAGTTCCTCCGAAATTTCCAGCGATTCAATGTTGGCAGATGTATTACAGTGCTTACTGACAAAGCTTCAATAATAGAACTGTGAAAGGAATTTTTCATCATCAAGTAATGAATGTAACTGAACTAAATCAACAGAAGAGATTCCTGCAAGTTTCGTGCACAACATACTTAGAAAAGCATTTTCGTGACAGCACAGTCGGAGTGAGAAGATGGACGCGGTGTTGTTCCAGATTTATTGTTTTGCACATACTGTTTAGCAACAGATACAATTGTGTAATCTTCTTTTATGGCGGGGATGCTATCAGAACTTTTCAAGTTGTATCGAGGAAATCTGGCCTGTTTACGAGTCATTTTTTTCAATGAAGTAAATCGCATCGTGTTTCCGTTATTTTTTACCTGTGAGAAGTAGGCTAGAGACTCAGAAGAATGCATGCGTAGTGTTTGGCAGGGAGCTCTCTTCCGCCCGCGGCTGCAGTTAATCTGTTATATTGGCCATCAGAAAGGTATTGACCTACTAAGATGTCACTGTCAGGTTTATTTTGTTTCATTGTTCGCCGTTTGTCGCCCCTCTTTAACTTCTATTTACAAGATCGATGTCATAGGAAAAATTTATGTGAAGTGTGCGTAGAGACATCACGTCCACATTGCAAACAAGGGACGGAAACCCAACAGTTGGGAATATTGTAAATGAGTCAGACGAAACGTATATTGTGACTAAAGAAAAGCATTTCTGCATTTATATAAACAGGACATGAATTAATACACTAAACTGCGTACGAAGCAGTGACTGATAACATATATACACAACTGTAGAATCTGACCAATATTGTTCCCAAAGTATCAGTGTGCTGAATAGGTGATAGATTTAACATATTTGCGACACCTACACCTCAACATCTCAGTCACTTTTACAATGGAGATGTAATTAACTTGCTGGCTTATTCCTTTCACGCGTATCCTTCTCAGCAGCAACCAGGTCTGTACTACTCAAGACTGGCCTACAGCTTACAAAACCAAAGTATGAAACTTTTGTAAAACTGGGCGATGAAATTGAAACAATGAGTTGTAGCCATTCAAGTAATTATTACACCTCTGTTCTCTCACAGTAACTATATAAAAATAGTTATGACTAACGGATATCGCTCATTAATTATGTAGAATAAATTGATGTCAACGTTTAATTAATAAAAGCTCGAAAACTGCACGGTCTCACCTGGTAATCGTAGGAGGGCTTAAGCAGGTACATCGCCATCTCCTGGTGGTACACAGGGCACACGGACCCTGAGATGGGTGGCACAATCCACACCCAGTCAGCTGGACATCCCTTGCGCAGCCGCATTTCGTTCTTGTAGTGCTTCATGAAACTCTCAGAAGCTGTATGATGGTCCACAATCGTCACAGATTTCAACTGTAAGAAGGAGACAATATTTTAGTGACACATGTAGTCAGGAATATGATATCAGGTACAAAAGAGTTTGTTTTTCTATATTATTTAGGCCCTTTTTTTTTACAAACTACGAGCGACTGAGAAGATGTCTTTGTATGTGCTGTAACTAACCAAAAGTTAGCTTCACTTGAGCGATGTTAACAAGATGCGTGCAATATATTCCCAAATCGATTTGTAAATCACTTGAAATTCCTGAAGAAATGTTACTGGGTCATCGAAAAAAAAAAAAAAAAAAAAAAAAAAAAATATCTGTGCAGATAAACCAGGACACAACTTTTAACTCTAAGGACGAATCCCAGGACACACAGATTGCTATAGCACCATGATCATGTTGGTGACGCAATATGCAGGCTATGGACTAACAAACATTATTGGTGATGGCTTGCATCTGCTCATGCCAGTAACACCTCCCTCTCATCCCCAGCATGGTATTTATCAACACGAGAACATTTTGCACCAGACGGCAACAATGCTCGCGCTGCAGAGGTCCCAGTACCATTGAGAAGAGTTGCAGTTGATCTCCTACGTGTACACCTGCCCCCCTCTTCCACTTCCAAAGAAAGAAAAATCGTGATAAGCCGACCTTGCCAAATATAAAATTGTTTTCTTTCTGTACCATCATAAAATGTCTACTGAGCTGCAGGATTTGTGTCTTACCTGAAAGCTGTGCAATACGGCAACATTGACTTCTACTAGCGCCTTATCCTTCCATAACGTAACTGCAGTTCGCGTATCCAAACCCATTCGTGTGGCTACCGTCTGAAACATAAACAAAGTCTTGTGCAGTCTATTATTATGATATTCGTGCATGGATGAAGTGACTTTAAGACAAATCAGAATATGGTTTTATTTTCTCTGGGAAAACGAAAACTTCTTTGGAGTGGTCCCAGAAATTTTATAGAACAATAAATATTTGTGAGTAGAAATCGAGACGAGCGAACAGCACGTCTACAAGTCTGTACATAAAATCAGCTGAAGCATAAATTACAAAAGAAAAAAGTGGTTAAGATAGTGGCGACTGCACCTGAAAGGATGATAACACAAAATGAGAAATTAATGAACCGAAGACCGCGGTATACGAGTGATTGGGGGAACGCCACAATGAAAGTGCTAATGAATAACGTCAAGGATCTTGGCCAGGAAGAAGCAATATAAATGAAATACACGAAACAGGAATAGATTTGGAGGAGTACAAAAAAATTTAAGAAACGTATGTGTTCCTGTCTTGTTGTTATTTATAAACATAGCTATCCTGATGTGATTGGTTATGTAACTAGTGCAACCTGGTCTGCTCAGTGCATTCATGCTGAGAAATCACGTTTTTCCTGAGGATATGTGTGTGTGCAAAGACATAAATGAGTTTTCTCAGTCGTCTTGTCAAAGAAAGCCTTACCTCAAGCATATTGTATCTGTGAGCATCACAGAGATTGCGACAACCAATTTCCGTGCTCATGTACCAGCCGTTGAAAGGAGCAGCGGTGAATTCGATTCCTCCACAGTCAAACATCATACCCGACACTGCTGGCAGCGCGAACCACTGCAGACCCAGCTCCTCGAACCAGTCATACCTGTCATGTGAATTAAACAACACATTACTACGTTGACGAATAACACGAGAGACAGAAAACAGATTGACAATCCCACCATTCAGAGAGTATGCCTGCAAGGACTATAGCGCTGTTTGAGACTGCTTACGCTGCAGTATGTCCAGGATGTATTTTTACCTTGTTAATCCATCCTTATTTTTCGGAGAAGAGATTAATACTTGCAGTAAAATATTTTTCCTTATTGTTCCATTTTTCATTTACCATGGACAGATGCATAACTCAGTTACATTATTCTTGAAAAAAAGCAGAGGATTGTACCACCTTTCTCTCCTGGCCTATACTTTACTTAGGCTACACCAAACAGGGGCGACTATAGAAGCGAGTTTAGTGCATGAAATTTTGCTGACATTAATAGGCATGTTTTATTTTTGTTTCAGCTGGAATAAGTACATTCACGCCATCATATTATCATGTGAGAGACACATGTATCGTTTTATGTGTTTCGTCAAATACTGAAAATACAAGTAACACTTTTTCATTGGCGAAAATGTTGCACTTGTTTGTGAATTCCTTTGTACACCATAAACTATACGAAGAACTATTTCTTCGATGTGTTGTTGATATTTAAAATGAGGTGCAAGGCTTCTGTTTTGACTTTACGATTTTTCAAACGTCGATTGACTTCACTTGGTGATGAATGGTCCGTCCTGAAATAATGTTTTCTAAAAAGAAAGTTTGTCGTTTAAGGTAGCGTTGATGACGAGGTCGTAAGAAATGGAGCAGAAGCTGTGATTACGGATGGATGGTAAAGGAAATCTGCTATGTGCTTTCCAAAAGAACCATCCTTCCATTTACATGAAGTGATTGAGGTCGATCTGTCTCTCTCTCTTTCTCTGTTCCTTTCTCTTTCTCTCTCTCTGCCCCTTGCTCTTTCTCTTTCTCTGTCTCTGTCTTCGTAGAGATTATACATAACATTTGAGAAGACTGACGCGAAAGAGAGATTAAAATCTGTTTCTTTTTTCGTATCAGGATGTCAGACGTTTAATGAACCCTCACATTTAAAGTGAAGATGCAATGAACCGACTGGATACTCACGTTGGATGTGAGAGTGGTACCCGCAGGACCAGCTCTGACGGGATGTCAAAGATCTCTGGATCCTCTCCATTTGCAGACAGCACCAGCGGTAGAACGTCGAAGTTCGTGCGTGGACTCTTCCATCCCAGCTTTAGGCACACCTGCCAAAAATGATTTACTGACGGCTCTACCAGCGAGTTGGAGTAGTTTCTCCAGTAAAGTAAAGAGAATCAGAGAACGCGCTAACACATTATGTATGACATGAAGATTCCTAAACAATTTATTCGATCTTCTATTGTGAACGTTTAATAGTTAATCAAATTCATGTTTTCCAACTAATGAAGCAAGCAATGACAAATTACTTTATTGGACTACGTATATCGATCAAATGAATGTGAAAAACCTACTAACCTGAAAACTACTTTTCAGAAATGTAATTGCATTCACTGAAATGGAATGTGTGGGAAGAAAGGTAATACATTCAGTGACAGGAAACGAGAACAATATCCGTTCACAAACAGTGAACTTGCAGTGTAATTTGTGGCAGACCAGTTTCCGAAGCCAATTAAATACAAGCTTTTCGTGAACATTTACCGTAGTCATTTGGGTATTTGAGCACGATTTCAATACTGGGTAAAGTTTTGCTGTCACGGAGTCCTACCTGTCACACCAGAACATTACACCACAGGATTTTCCTTGGGGCATGTGGAAATGGCACCACAAGGGGAAAACAGATTTGGTGGAAGATAGTTACTCACCACGCCATAAAAGTATACGTATGTTGAATAAAATTCATTGAAAGTAAAAGAACGTTATTGCAGAAGATGAAATCAGCTAAATACAACGACATGAAGAAATGCAATGAAAAACCTTCAGAAATGCTGACTATACAATGTAATGACAAACTCGATCTTCATTGATTCCATTCAATTCAGCTGATATATGTCTTTATAGAAGGTAAGCTACGATCCTCGAAAAAGTCGTCGTCGTCGTTCGCATTGGTACGTGGTGCTGTTCTCGCAAACGCCATACGAGTATATCTGGCTGTAGGTAATGTTCGTATCACCAGCAATATTGAAAATTTTAGTCCGTCCTGGAGACGTACTCGGATGGCCTAAATGATTCCAGTTCGGCACAAATTTTCGTTTGTCATAACAGATTCGTTAAAATGAAGAAACAGTTATGCAAATACTATACTCAGTAATGGTTTTCTAACTTTGAAACTTTGTGTTGCGATGTAGTTTGCACACGACTCAGAACCTATTATGCTTTATCGTTTAAGGACATTCACGTACAATAATGCTGTTTCCTTCACGACTGAAGAATGATACGTGCAACGTATTGGTAGGGAGTTTTATAAATTAAGATAATAGACTGCCATGACTATAAAAGAAAAGCGACCGAGTATACATGTTTGTGAGGAATGAAACCTGTGTCTATCAGCATCTATTTCTGCTGTCCTTACTGTCAGGAAACTGGTTTATAGTCAAATCAGCTGAGTACCTCTGTGAACTCCACATTGACGGGGTCTCCTGTGACGCTCCCGTCTTCATTCTTGTATCCAGCAAAATTGATCAGCTGGCTGTTCCAGACCCTATAGTCATGCTTCCCGTCTGTGCGCTGGGGGAATACAGTTATCGCAGACCTGGAAGAGAAGGAAAATATTGCTCAGCCACATCCGACAACATGAACTGCCTGTTGCTAACAGTTTTGAGTGAACCAACTCCAAATAAGAGCAACATAGAAGACTCTCCCTTTCGAATAGTTACTCAGACTTTTTCTATTAATATAGAGTGGCTTACTATATATGATAATTTTTTTTTCGTTTCTGAGTATTTGAAATCAATACATTTGAAACGTGTAGAGTTACGAGGGGGGACCGTTCCACCATTTATGAACCCTCCGTCACTCGCCTGCCAAATTGGTGATGTTCCGACAGCCCAGTCTCTGTCTGCTCGGACTTGGGTCATGTGAACTGAAATATCTTTACTGTTTATTAATTGCTCCTACTCCCGTACTTTCTTCCTGGAGAGACTTGTTCCCAATAAAACCACCAGGCATATACAATACACAAATAAATGAGGTACCGTAATTTAGTATAAATCTTTTACTTTATCAGTTCAGCGAAACAGAGATGTAGATTTAGTCAGTGAAAGTAGTGTATGGGTCCCAAGAAGTTGTATTATACAAAAAAAAAAAATTAAAAAAAACCAAGCTGATGTATCGGTATTAAAGAATTGCTGGACTATTTTATTTCTTAATTTGTGGTTTCGGCGTCTTTTCGACATTGTGAGGAACTGATAAATAGAAGATTTAATAATGTGGTTATTATATGCCACTGGTGATTTGTATGATAATCCACTTTTATCACAATCCTGATTCTACAATAGTATACAGGGATATGATATATACTCACTTTATATTCCCGTTGTTTGTGCTAAATTCTATGTGCTTGCAGAGTGCTTCAAACATTCCCTTGGCTGTCGTCACGTGTCGGCAGTCGAAAACCTAACGATAAGTAAGAGATTAACAATCAACATCGACATAATTTCTACAAAGTATCATAAAATTGTCGAAAATAATCACAATTGTTAAAATATGTAGACTTTTATTTCCAAGAGAGGAGATTTCCTTGTTGGAATTTGAACCTTAAATCGAGAAAGATGTTTCTACTACTCAACATCTGGAGAGCAACATTATACAAAAGTAATATGTGAAAGGTGAATAGCTGTTCAGATACAATGCGAAATTGAGAGGTATACAAAAAGGAAAAGGAGCGACTGCAGAAAAAGACTGGAATACGCTTCATAGATAATTGACGACATTGGGTTTAGTAAGTATGCATAAATGAATGGAATTACTTTGTGGAGGGGATGACTGAATCAATCTAGCTGAATAACTATAACATTGTAAAAATTAAATAAATGCTGCTACGCGGGTGAGAAGTTTCACGACACGTGTATGTGGCTCTAATACTTATCAGCCGCATCTGTGCACTCCCGCTAACACGCAATAACATGTAAAGTGCAAGATATAAACTCCCGACAGTCCCGACGATTTTAGAACTACTCGTGTGTAGACTTCTCACCTGTAAGTTTGCCCACTGTATGCGACCAATACAGCGCACTGAGTTTCTCCAGGCGTGCTTGGCTCCGTACGCCAGCTCATCACTCGTCAGCCGGTAAGTCCCTGTAGCTGCCACCTCGTGCTGCACTTTCTCCAAACGAGTCCTGTACTCCTGACTGTCTGCCCTAAAACAGCATTAATGAAAATGGGAGTTATTACGATTTTTCATCCTAAAGTTAGTATAAAGCTATTCACAAGACATTCCCGTTGCATTTTGCGATGTATCTGAAACGTAGGAGGAACTGTAATATGTAATACATAAAAAAATAAAATAAAAAAATACGTCGTGTTGTCAGTGTTAGCCTTCGCTTTTCCTGATATTTGTTTTCTGAACATTCATGTGTTATGAATCGTTTGTACTCCACGGCCGTAACTTACTTAGTCTGTTTGCTTGGCGGCTTCTACGAGTGTCCCGTGGTCACCTCATAAACCGCGAGATTTACTACGACTGCAAATCACTGTTGTTTGTATCAAACATATATCACTTGTTGTCATACAGACCGTCGTAAAGTTCCAGACAATGAGGAAGCAATAAATCAAGGACACCTCTCCTGCTTGTGTATGGAACTAGCGTGTCCTTCAGTTGGGCGAATTTGAACTAATCAGTGGGATACTTCTCAAGCACCGTGATTTCTCGACTTAATTATTTCTTTGAGAGATAAGTGAAGTGAGTATACAAAGAAGACCGTGATGTCAGAACTGTCTGGTTTATAGTCTTGAAGAGGAAGTAAGTCTATAGTTTAACATTCAATTTAAACAGAACATATTCGACACCTACAACTAGATCTGCTGGGAAATGAAACAAGCGGTGGTTGTCTGTTGAAAGAACAGCAACGTTCGCGACGTAGGGTGATTAGACAAAATGACGTATGAGAAACGTACGCTACACAAAAGCGATTTCAGTGTCTTAAATACACCATTACATTCCTAGTTTTGTTCAACCCATCAACGAGGATTTAATGCTTTATTTACGAATGTCCTACTTCGGGAAGCGGCTGCAGAATTCCACAATCTTGAATGACTGTTCTCCCAAATGCGCTGTCGCACTTGCCCACATGGTCACCGTCATGCACACTGCCCTTTTCGTTGAAGGCGTTTGGACGACTTATGAAATTTGCCTGCGCAAGTAGCTCAGCATCTGTTTGCTTATGACGCTAAATTTAAATCTGCGCTACGACGTTCCTGTTTGAGAAAAAATTCATCGCTGAACCATACTGGCAGCTTGCGAAAGACGGCATCAAAGCCGTCTTTTTAAGTCGATACTGTTTGTATACCGTTAGCGATTGTGAAGTGCCAGTAGTCCTCTATGAAAGCCATGACCTACGGGGTATTTCGAAGTCTTTGCGACAAACGTCTATGGCTAATAGATCACGTCGTTAGAGACAAAATGTTCGCTGGTGTTTACTGGCGATGCTAGCCGTCGTTTAAGACTGGTTATGCCCCTGAGAAGCTACAGAACGGTGGCACTCTGTGGCGTTAGTATCCAATATGTATCGCCTATCATCCAGTATTTCACTCCGCGTAGAAGGTCGTAGGCTTCTAAAATACCATTCTCCGCTTAGAGACACTCATTGTTATGGTGTTCTATCACTCAGTTTACTGTTGTAAGTAACGTGCTATACACATGGTTTGTGGACCGACCTAGGTAGGTAAAATCTCATCGTCTCAGGGCCGGCGAATATTAAAGAATGTCTAGAGTCGCTGGGAAGCATTAGCTAACATTTTGAATCTAAAAAAACTTGTTCCCCATAGTGTTATCTATCATCTATTAATGTTCGTCGCAAAGACCTTGAAACACCCCCTACACTTGAGTCGAACATACTCTGTCAACAAAAGTCCTACCGACAAACATTTGCCGGGGTTGGAAACTTTTTCCTTCTAGTTACCCTTTCACTCATGGTGGAAGTGTAAAGAACCTAGGCTGGTAAAACTATAAATAAACTCCTGATCAAACGTGACTGGTGACTGTGACGTGTCACGAAAGCAAGTGTACATTAGGCAGTAGTAATATATGGTAAGATAAATGAAGAAATGGAGGACAGCACACGCTACCGAGTAGAACAGAAGCTAGCGTAGATGCAGGGTCACGCCATGTGAGGGCGAGAGGCTGAGGTACACGCCCTAGGATAGCGAGTAGCGGGAGGCGGGGCGGTGGCTGTCCAGGAGCGACGGGCCCTCTGTCTTTCTGAGGTTGTCCCTCCAGGAGATCGAAACTCTTTCCTGTCTTCTTAATACATAAATTATTAATTTTAATAATTTGCGTTTGCTAATTAGTTATATGTTTACAACTACATACGGCTGCAACTTTGTTAAAATTCTAAAGAAACCAAGTAAGCTCCGTTTTATATTCATATACAGTTTAATACTGTGAAACCACGACCTGTCATAGTCACTAGGTAGCAGCTCAAAGGTAAATAGCAAAAAATAACATAAAAATAATAAATACCCTTGTTGAATATTAAATAGCAAATGCTGTCGTAGAAACTAAACTCATGGAGAATTTATTTCGACTAAAGTTAACTACTGTAGTTTCCTATCTTTGCTGTGTTTGTCATGGTGGGGTGGGATCTTGGAAGCTGTCCAAGAAATAACATCCTCATCATGTGTTCGCTGTAAAACTGTTATGCACTATTTTTTATGGAGACCTCGGAATAAAAAACCGCAGAAAAATTGTACCCCATGGCCACCGAACTCTTCGGCGTTTCAGCTACTTCTGCTCATGAAAGTTCTCTGTTCTCGGAAGTGTATTTCATTCCTTCAGGTTCTCGATCACAGAGCCTATGGACAGGAGTGCTGCTTGCGTGTGACAGGTTGAGAATTTATATTAGACGGAAGTGCTTCCGGATGGCCGAGGAAATTAAGGAAACGGTTCTAGAGAAGGGGAGCACCCGGGTTCGAGTCCCATTCCGACACAAATTTTCATCCCGCATCGTTGATTTATTTTAATGCCTGTAGACGGCAAAATGTCTTGTTTTCTCTTAATCATGTCATATACGTCAGCTGCAACGGATCAACGTTTAAATAAAGTCATTTCGAAATTTTAGTGCATGTTACTTTACCAGTTGAGCTGAAAATGAGACTAATATATGAATATGAGGGCAATATCCACTACTCATTTCCAGCATAAATTCTTGCTGTTTGAGATCTTAATTTTTTTTGTACAGAATGACTGGAAAAGAATAAAACTCGTCTTTTATTATATTCGTAAGTATCGAGGTTCTTCGAAAAGGACATGCTCCCTTGTAGGGTGTTTTTCAGAAATCTTCAATGGTTTCCAATAAATTTTAGTCTAGTACTTACGGAGACAAACGAAGAGAGATTATCTTAGATTCAGCTTGCACTCTCGTAGTACAGTTTAATCACATTAGAAGAGAAATCTAATTAAAATCCAGGGACATTTAGTTTAACAGCAAGAACAGTTGCTCGATGCAGTAATGGAGATGCACAGATAGTTTTAACTGCGGGGAAGAATGTGTTGGAACATTTGTAGAACAGTGGCTTTCGGTTGGATGTCTCAATATCCTTACCTTTCTGGTTGGGATGTTCTTTTCGATCCGTTTGATTTACAAGTATTTCCAACTAAAAAAGACATCCTTATGTAGCAATATTTGTGAATTTACATCTTACTTGACACTATTACTTACCAGTTAACCTGGTATTTCGATCCGTCTGTTAATGGACCATCATACGTGTAGGTTTCACTATGTGCAGTAAATTCCAGTAACAGAGGGCTGCAGTATTTTCACGACCAATATCCCAAAAACTACTAAATACTAATTACAAAACTAAATCACACGTCAGTATGTTCAAAAAACTCTTCGCGATGTGCTGCTGATTGTTGTGACTGCGTCATAATTACTAGTTTTTTCATAGGTCTAATTTCGCTGTAATTCAAAATTGCTTCTTGTCTTGCAGATCAATGACACGATACATTTGTTTTTCAGTCATTTCTTTGTTCCTCATCGTTCCAAATGGTTTTCAGTTTATCTGCAGTTAAAATCTGTCAGTGGTAATTTCGTCGACCTAGGCTGGTGATCAGTCGGCACGATCCTGTTTCTATGTTCCATAGAAGCATACAATCAACTTAAGATCGAGGATAAAGCAAACGTATGGCACCGTGTCGTGGAAGCCGTCGTACATTAGCCGCCAGGAGAAATGATCATTTCTTGGCTGAAAGTAATGTTTCACTGGTGAAGCTATCCAAGAAAGAGACAGAATTCTTTTTCTATGCTGTTGCCTTTGCAGTTACGTTACTACATTCTACAAATCACGCGCAGACGCATAGAAATTGTGATTGAGAAAAAATCAATTGTATTAGTGGAACAAATGTAACGTGATTCGCTGTGTCGCTTACGGTTTTACGATTATGGTCAGGTTTTATTATGAGTCATAAATCCATTCTCTGCTTCTTTGTTATCTTTCCGACATTGCCGTTGTAGCAACAGTGCAGAGTTCTTGAAAAACGGTATATACATGCAGTAAACCTACGTACATATGTAAGTACATACGTCTGTATCCCGCGTCGTTGCACCAAATACATTAGTCCATCTTCTTCTCTTGAACTTCTTTCCCGTTTCTATTCCTAACCAATGCACGTTCCTCTTCTTTCTACGTGGGACCTGATCAAGTCTCTATGTCTGGTTCCAGGTCTTCCTCAGGATCTTCTCGGGGTAACCACGTGGCTGTTAACTGCAAGAAATTACTTTTTAAACGAATCTTTATTAGATGTTCGAGTCGTTAGCCTAAAAAGCGTCGTATCTTTGTCTTAAAGGGATGCGGAGTAGATCGTAGACAGTTTTGTCACCAGAGATGTCCCATAGATCCAGTCATTCTGAAGTACGCGATTCTGGCCTTAATAGGAAATATTCCAGTCCTTCATGGACCTTTGCAGAGAAGTATGTAAAAACATTTGATCTGAATAAAAGACAAGATACTCAGATAAATCCCCTTTTAATAATTTTTAATGATAATGTAACGCTCTCGTCAGACGTGGTAAAGGAAGTTCCTTGTCATCGCAGGTGGACTTTTACTCGTTAATACTGACGGGTTTCGGTTATGATTATGTTCGAAATTACGGCCAGAGGAGTATCATGTGTCTTGACGTCAGGAGTTGCGTTAGACTCACATGAGTCGTTAATTGTGAGTGTACCCTTAATCGAAAGAGCTTATATAATAATCTCTGCTTCACTGATCTGTGTCGTTTTACATTTGCTACAGTCCGCTCTCGCCCGACCAATATTTTTCTCGGTTTATTAGCAGTAAATGTATCCCTAAAAGCCGTACGTCGTTGATTTCTTGTAGACGGATCAAAAGCAAAGGTTGACTGTTAATACATGCAGGGCTGCTCTCCGTGGTATAACGTGCCTTTATTGTCTCGTAATCGCAAAGCCTGCTTGGAACACTTACGTGTTACCGCTGTAGTTTCATCTGATGGATGACTATATCGCGGCTAATCGTGAAAGTTCGATAGCCATAAATTACTTGCTGCCATTTTAACTCGTAACGAATTGTTACAGACCTGCGTAAGAAGTACGTCTGAGAAATTCTTTCACGAGAAAGTGGCTCCCTTGAAGCAATGTAGACGTCGTAATGTCTGGTGGGTGCTTGTCGCAATTCCTTCCCCTCCCTCACTGGTTCTTATCGAAACAGTTATTGAGGGACTGGGTTTCCACCCCCGTCCGTCATCCATAATTTAGGCTCTACGTGAATCATTTAATACGAATTCTGCGATCATTTCTTCAACAAGGCTACGTTTGATTCTCTTCTACCATCCATTCTAGTTGAAGTAGTGGCCTGAGACGTCTACTTCCAATCCTCTTTGTGTCCATCCCCTTTTCATGCATTCTGATTTCCATCGAGGGAATTTCTACCAATACATAGCATTATATGAGATCTGAAGATGTTTCGCAACTTATATTGAATCATCAGCATCCGGTATCGACCAAGACTGGCTCATTGAGGGAAAGGAAAGCCTGATCGAAGAGGAACATTTAGAATTTCTGAGCCGTTTGCAATCTGACGAACTTGACCCTGTCGATTATTCTGACTTAGAATTAAGGCTGAAGGTACTTTAGAACAAAAATCTCGGTTGTCAAATGGGTTAATAAGCAAGAAAGCTGTTCGATATAGACACTCTTAAGTTCTCCTCTTTATAACTCGGTAAGGACTGGAGTATTTCTCTAAAGAAGGCCAATCTGGATTTTTGAGAAGACTCAAACTCCAGTGACAAAACTGCTAGTTAACAGGAAGACATGGGGGAAATAAGATGAAAGATCTGTTTCCCCCTTTGCTTGTCTTTTCTTTCATAAAACTCTCTGTCTGAAAGAACAGACACCACACATTCATATAATTTGATAGGCCTAGCTGGGCAATGAATCCACCTCTTAACAGTGCGGATGCACAAATTGGTCCGACCTCCTGTAAGAATCGTGGAAGAGCGAACATGGAGGAAATGGACAGGGGCTGCAGGTAGGTGGAGATCGATGGGAATATGGATCGACCGTGAGGCGAGTCGAGATAGTCCGTGCAATTGCGATAACACTGTGTCCCGGATGGCGCAATGGTTAACGCACCTGGCTAGCAAGCAGGAGATCCCCGGTTCGAATCCCTGTCCAGTACACATTTTCATTCGTCGCCGCCGATTCCGCGTTAAGTCCCAGTGCAGCTGACAGCAGTGATCCCTCCCCTCCCCTTTCTATTCCTTTTTTCACCACTCCACGTTCTCTTATAAGTGTTTATTAACCATGATGATACCGAATGAAGGTAGGATGCTGGTGGCGACCAGATTTGCTGCTAACAGCGCCAGCGTCGATAGCGGACGAACCTAATTATCTCGCCCCTCTGCTGCCATTTTCCTCCCTTGACCTAAAGAATAGCACAATTTGGATCTTCTTTTTATTACAATGCAAACTGTTCTCCAGTGACAGGCAATGAAGCAAAGTTACCTTGTAAGGGCCGACATAAAATTTAAGCAGCAGTCTTTCTGAGTGACCACTGAATCTTAGTAGGACTTTCCAACTCCATTATCTGAGTTTGAAATAACAGATTTTAACACACGGATACTCACTGTTAATCGGTAATTTAACTGCAATGAAATATACCTGGGCGTCTTAGTCTGTGTCAACACTTGACTCTGTTTACAAATTAACAAGTGGTGCGCAAGTGAAGACTGATGTAGTTTGGAAAAATTTGGTGGTTTATTTGTTTTGCTACGACCAAACATTTCGAATAGGTGTTGGCATGAATAATTCTGTGCTTGCTGGACACAGTTTGGAAGTACCCAACGCAAGTGTTAACCATGTGCAGCCTTACCGGCGCATCGACGAGTAGTACTGCTCGAGGAAATCGTTGGCATGTTTGAGTATATCCTCTCTCGTCCTCAGCGCTTTCGCGTCTCCTCCCGGTAGAGCCACAACACTGCCAAGACACGCTTTCTGTCCACACTGAGACGACTGAAACAGAATATACGAAAAGAAATCTGTATTCTAGCTTCGTCAGGTATTTCAGACAGTACTGTACAGTATAATAAAATACTTATGCAGAACCTTATAATAAATATGGATTGTCTAGCACTACAGCTGCAGTCGAGTGATAGTCAGGAGGGGTCTTAAGCATTACGAACCACAAGGGTTATAGTCACGGTTGCCGCGCTTGATATCAGAAAAATAGTCCAATTATCAAACGGCGTGCTCGAGACGAAATTTTACATAGCCTCATTAATTGCGAATCAAATTATTTACGCTCTCATTTTGTGAATATACTCTGCGGTATGAGATTTGGAGCCAGCAGTCGCATAAGTAAATGTCAGAAAACAACAATGGTCAATTTACGTCCATAGAGAAAAATGAATGTAGATTTGGAAAAAATAAATATCTCCACGAGAATGAAGAGAGTGAAAGATTTCCGCAATTGTCAAGAGGCGTGAAACAATTGTTTGGTCATGTCGTGATGTTGGAGTTCAGTAGACGAGTTGTTAATTACGTTTGCAAGATTAGGAAAGAGAGGGTAGTTCTAAGAAATAAAGAATAGTTGGGTGTAACTAAAGACTCACACATAGAAGGTTACGAAGCGAATTTCAATACAAAATTTATTTTTTTCCGGAAAATTGAAAATACAGAGACCCCCCCCCCCTCCCGAGAAGATAGGAGGGAAAAATTGAAATATTGAAAATGTGTTAGAAAACAAGAAAGGAAATAGAAAATGAAAAATTAATGCATTAGGTGACTAACTATACGTTGTCCCGAGAGCTCTAAACTCGAGGCAAAGAAGATGGAAAAGAAGAAATCCGTGTTGAAAAGTGAGTGTGTGACATAATTCTGTCCAGTTTTTTCATAGCGATGTTTTCAGTGCCTGACTAATTGAGATATTGCCTGCACATTACCAGGTATCAGTGGTTACTACCTCTCCGAAGCATGGTTTCCAATATTTTTAAAAGAAACTGAAATAATTTAAATAGGGGGCGTTCAGTAATAATGCAACATATTTTTTTCCTCGCCCAGTTTCCGTTGAAAGAATGCGGAATTTGCTGTGGCACATCATGGAATATGTGGTGTCACCGCCAGACACCACACTTGCTAGGTGGTAGCTTTAAATCGGCCGCGGTCCATTAGTACATGTCGGACCCGCGTGTCGCCACTGTCAGTGATCGCAGACCGAGCGCCACCACACGGCAGGTCTCGAGAGACTTACTAGCACTCGCCCCAGTTGTACGGACGACTTCGCTAGCGATGCACACTGACGAAGCCTCGCTCATTTGCAGAGCAGATAGTTAGAATAGCCTTCAGCTAAGTCAATGGCTACGATCTAGCAAGGCGCCATTAGTAACATTGCATGTATCTACAGTCTCACTTGTATCGTCAAGAGCGATGTACAACAATGATGGATTAAAGTTAAGTATTCCAGCAGCAACGTACTTTTCTTTATAGCATTCATTACGTATCCTGTTTCAGACCTATCTCTAGCCTGCGTGGGTTAACGCGTGCATATCGGCTTCCTCACTCAGGTAGTGTTCGTTGTGTTGGCTAACTGCTAACACTACAGAATATTCCCGCTTCAGCTCTCTTCATTCTCATCAAGTTCGGATAGGTGCCGGCGGTATACGTAGCCACAACAGTGACCTCTGTAACGGAGGTCCGTTCCAAGCAGAGAGCTGTCATTGAGTTTCTTTTGGCGGAAAAACAGAGCATCGCAGATATTCATAGGCGCTTGCAGAGTGACTACGGAGACCTGGCAATGAACAAAACTATGGTGAGTTGTTGGGCTAGGCGTCTGTCATGATCGCTACATGGTCGCACAAACCTGTCAGATCTCCGGCGTGCTTTCCGGCCGCACATAGCTGTAACTCCTGCAATGTTGAAATGTGCGGACACACTCATTCGAGGTGACGTAAACGAGCTTCTCCTTCTCCGTGACAACTCAAGGCCTCTCACAAGTCTTCGCATTCGAGAGGAGCTCGCAAAAGTTCATTGGACTGCTCTTCTTCATCCACCCTACAGCCCAGATCTCGCACCCTTCGATTTCCACCTATTTGACCGAATGACGGATGCGCTCCGTGGGAAGCATTACGTGGATAATTGGGAGGTTATTGATGGAGCACGACTCTTTTGGCTTCGACGTCGACCAGTAGAGTGGTACCATGCGCACATGCAGTCTCTCCAAATATGGTCATCGCAATGAACGGGGTTTTGTAGCAAAAAGAGTAAATAAAACCAACCTGCTTTCAGAAAAAAAATTGTGTTGCATTACTTACTAGACCCCCCCCCCCCCCCTCTGTAATTCAGCCGTACCATCTGTAGGTAGTCTAAATACTTACTGCATCTGGAACTAAAAGTAGGCATACCTAATTTTATGGATAATACGGTGTTGTACTATATCTTCTCGTGTAGCTTAATGTGCAGCGCGCTATCTTGTCACACGAGAAACTGAGCCAGACCCCTGTCGAATCCTCGCGGCGTTTTAACGAGCGCAGGTTGGTGCACTGGACAGCGTTAGTGTGCTTGTTAGACAATCTCCCACTGTCGTTTAGACAAAAGTTGGGCTGGTTCCCACATTCCCCCTCAGAGAATACGAAATACACAAATAGTTAAAATACGATCACACACAGCAAAATCCACGGCATTCACAGACAAATGATGCGCACGACGGCACTCCCTTAGATTACCTTGATGACTGTGTCGTCAGAAAGAATATCCACAAATTTAAATAACTGGGTAAAATGTGTCATATCCTAAAAAAGCAGACACCAAACTATACGGGATGAACGCTATGGTTCAAATGGCTCTGAGCACTATGGGACTTAACTTCTGAGGTCATCAGTTCCCTAGAACTACTTAAACCTAACCAACCTAAGGACATCACACACACTCATGCCCGAGGCAGGATTCAAACCTGCTACCGTAGCGGTCGCGCGGCTCCAGACTGTAGCGCCTAGAATCGCTCGGCCACTCAGGCCGGCTGAACGCTATGGGAAACAAAGAAGACACGTTGTTCTACTATGTAATGAGGCTATCTGAGTCGTAGACTGAATTCTAGCAGGAAATGGATGTTAAACCTGAACAGGTATTTGAATCCTAGGCTAACGGCGAATGTGACGTTGGCACAAATCTGTGGCCTCGGAAGAAGTAATATGGAGTATCTCGGCAAAATACAACTTGTATGCTTCTTTGTTGCAGTAATTATATCTTCTACATCAACATCTATACTCCGCAAGCGGCCGTGCGGTGTGCGGCTGAGGGCTCTTTGTGTGCCACTGTCACTTCCTCCCTTTCCTGATCCAGTCGCGAATGGTTCCCGGGGAGAACGGTTCCCGGTAAGCCACTGTGTGGGTAGAATCTCTCCAATTTTGTCTTCGTGGTCTTTTCGCAAGAAATACGTTGGAGGAAGCAATATAATTGTTGACTCTTCTGGGAATGTCCGCTCTCGGAACTTCAACAACAAAGCCTCTGTTGGAGCGTCTTTCACTGGAGTTGTTTGATCATTTCTGTGACGCATTCGCGGTTGCTAAATGAACCTATACCGAAACTCGCCGCTTGGATCTTCTCTGTTACCTCTGTCAGTTCTATCTGCTACGGGTCCCACAATGGCGAGCATTATTCAAGTATTGGTCGAATGAGTGTTTTGTAAGGTACTTCCTTTGTAGGCATACCACTTTACCTGGGAATTCTTCCATTGACTCTGTCTGGCATCTGGCTTACTCGCGATTAAGTTCATGTGGTCGTTCCATTTTAAATCGGTCTGTGCGCATACTTATAGGTATTTTATGGACGTATCCGCATCTAGTGACTGTTCAGTAATCCTGTAATCACACAAAGGGTCTGTCTGTGTATTCGCAACACGTTACATCTGTTTATGTTGAGGGTCAGTTTCCACTCCCTGCACCAAGAATCAATCCTCTGTAGCACTTTCTGCATTTCGCTACAGTTTTCTAACGTCGCGACTTCTCTGTATACAATAGCATCATCCGCGAAAAGCTTCCTGGAACTCCCGACGTCATCTACCAGATCAGTTTTATTTACTATGAAAAGTAATAATCCTATAACACTTCCGTGGGGCACGCTCGAAGTTACTTTTACATATCTGCGTTCAAAATGACATACTTTGTTCTGTTTGCTAAAAACTTTTCAGTCTAGTCACACTGTTGGCCTGATATTCCGTATGTGCGTATTTTGTTCATTGGGATGCATTGCGGAGCTGTATCGAATGACATGTGCAATGGCGCCTATATCTACTGCTTTCTGGATCTTGTGGACGAACAGAGCGAGCTGGGTTTCCCGGGATCGTTGTTATCGCAACCCATGATGGTTTTTACAGAGAAGATTTTCGGCCTCCAGAAACACAATATTTGAGCATAAAACATGTTCAAATGGTTCAAATGGCTCTGAGCACTATGGGACTCAACATCTTAGGTCATAAGTCCCCTAGAACTTAGAACTACTTAAACCTAACTAACCTAAGGACGTCACACACACACCCATGCCCGAGGCAGGATTCGAACCTGCGACCGTAGCGGTTCCGGACTGCAGCGCCAGAACCGCACGGCCACCGCGGCCAGCATAAAACATGTTCCATAATGCTACTACTGACCGACGTCAGAGATATAAGCGTACAGTATTGTGCTTCTGTTCGATGACCCTGCTTGGAACTTGTAAACGAGAATGACGTGTGCTTCTTTCCAAACGTCAGGAACACACGGTCGTCCCAAGATCTAAGGTACACTGCTACTAGATGAGCAGGACACACACACACATATTTCTAACCAGTTATATTAAACAAACGTATCTTCGAAGATAAACAGGCTTTGTGCCCACTTAAAAAAAAACATATCGATAACCGTCAGCATCATCTTTGCAAGTCATATAATTTACACTTAGCTTTTTTTTTTAGGTGCTAAGGTAATTCAATGCGGCATAGCTTAAAACGACTTTCCATCACCTTACACTCAGTTTAAATCGTGTAAGTTCTGTGTTAGAAATATTAAACATCTCGTTGAACAGAAAAGTTACTGAATGCAATGTCATTACTCGCTCTTACCGAGACTGAAAGAAAAAATCGATCTGATGTAATTTCATTCTGACTTTGTCGTAGAATTAAGGGATGGATTGTCAATGAATCTACATCCACATACACATTTCGCAAGACAATGTGCGGTGAGTGGCGGACGGTCCCTTGTACCACTATTAGTGATTACCTTTCATGTTCCACTCGCAAACAGAGCGAGGGTAAAACTAATGTTTGTATGCGTCCATACGAGTCCTAATTTCTCTTTCCCCACGCGAAATGTACGCTGACGGCAGTAGAAACGTTATGCAGTCAGCTTCAAATGCCGGTTCTCTAAATTTTCTCAATAGTGTTCCTCGAAAAGAATCCCTCCGGGGATTCCCACTTGAGTTCACTAAGCATCTCCGTAGTATTACGTGTTGATGGAACCTAACAGTAAGAAATCTAGCAGACCGCCTCTGAATTACTTCGATATCTTCCTTTAATCCGACTTGGTGGGAGTCGCAAAGGCTCCAACAGCACTGAAGAATGAGTCACACTAGTGTTCTACATGCGGTCTCCTTTATCGATGAACCGCACTTCCGTAAAATTCTCCCAGTAAACCGAAGTAGACCTTTCGTCTTTCCTATTACGATCGTTACTTTCTCGTTCCACTTCATGTGGCTTTAGCCGCAGATTGCTGCTCACCCTGTCCGTCGGATCATTTATGTATATGGAGAACAACAGCGTTCCTATCACACTTTCCTGTGACATTCCTGACGATACGCTTGTCTCTGATGAACACTCTTCGTCGATGATAACGCGCCGTTGATAACGACGTACTGAGTTCTATTACTTAAGACGTGTCCCACCCGCTCACATATCTGGGAACCTATTCCGTATGCTCGTACCTTCGTTAACTGTTTGCACTAGAGCACCATGTCAAACGCATTCCGAAAATGGAGAAATATGTAATTTGCCTGTTGCCCCTCACCTGTGATTTGCAGTATATCACGTGAAAAAAGAGAGAGCTTAGACTCGGGCGAGGGGCGCTTTCTAAAACAATGCTGATTTGCAAATGGTTCAAATGGCTCTGAGCACTATGGGACTTAACTTCTGAGGTCATCAGTCCCCTAGAACTTAGAACTATTTAAACCTAACTAACCTAAGGACATCACACACATCCATGCCCGAGGCAGGATTCGAATCTGCGACCGTAGCGGTCGCGCGGTTCCAGACTATAGCGCCCATACTATAGCGCTGATTTGCAGATAGTAGTTTTTACGTCTCAAGGAAGTTAACTGTATTGGAACGGAGAGTGTGTTGAAGAATTCTTAAGCAAACCCATGTTAAGGATTGATCTGTAATTTTGCGGTATAATTCTCTTTTATCTTTCCTTTAAACAGTAGTCATCTGCACTTTGTTCCAGTTTTTGGGACTTCGTGCTGGACGAGAGATTCGCGATAAATGCAAGGTAAGTAAGAAACCAGTGCTGTAGAGTACTCTTTGTAAACCCGAAATAGGATGTCATCCAGATCTGGCGCCGTATTTACGCACGGTATGCCCAACTCTTAGATCTTGAAATACAGATGTATTTGCAATTTTTTGTTTTCGAAATAGGACAGTCATTGAACATAAATGTAGTTTCAAACTTGCAAAAATTGAGTCGGGGAAACAAAACATCTGTTGTAGCATACGAGGAGGAAGACAAGAGACTTCAGTGTATCGCGCGAAGGATGACCCAACAAACATGACTGGCTGGTTCAAATGGCTCTGAGCACTATGCGACTTAACTTCTGAGGTCATCAGTCGCCTAGAACTTAGAACTACTTAAACCTAACTAACCTAAGGACATCACACACATCCATGCCCGAGGCAGGATTCGAACCTGCGACCGTCGCAGTCGCACGGTTACGGACTGCGCGCCTAGAACCGCGAGACCACCGCGGCCGGCAAACCTAACTAACCTAAGGACATCACACACATCCATGCCCGAGGCAGGATTCGAACCTGCGACCGTAGCGGTCGCTCGGCTCCAGACTACAGCGCCTAGAACCGCACGGCCACTTCGGACGGCACAAACATGATTATTCTGGCCTCCATCAATAACAGAATGCTCTTAAGAGGAGTTGAGACCTCTTACCTGATAGTAGTTTATTGCTCCGACTACTATCGGAGAGACGGCAGCTTGCCTTGCAGACCTCTGGAACCATAGGTCAGGGTTATGTCAACAATTGTTTCCAAAACGAGAACAAGGGTTGGTGGGTAAAGCGAAAACGAGTTGTAATAGTAGTGAGCGATTGTTGTTGCTAGGAGCATAGGGCGCTTGACCTTAGCAGAGTGCGATGGGCAGTGGGAGGCAGGACGGATTCGGCAGAGAGAAGCTCGTAAGACTCGGCCGAAGCGCTCCCATCTCGTTGGCGGCCGCCTCGTGCCGAGGAATCCCAAACATGGAGCGGCCGCTGGAAGTGGCGGGGAGCGCTGGGGCCCGCCGAAGCCTCGGAGGCGCCTGCAGTCGGCTCTCCGCTACCGCCCCGGGAGACTTGTAACAGTGGTGGCCGCTCTCAGTTGTTTCATTTACTGGACACAGTGGAGCTGCAGTCTGTCCTGTGGGTCTGAACGAAGTACAGAAGGTGTTGTGTGGAGACTGGCGATAACACTCCAGCCGACGGGCTCCTGTAGGGGTTCCTATGACGCATCATATGTCAGGAAAATAGGCAAAAAGGTTTCTCTCAATCAAGGCAAAGTAACGGTAGAGTAATACAGTATGCTGTGCTGTCGAGTGCAGTTAAGTAGGGGCCATTTTGGACTCCACAGTTACTCCTCGTGTGATAATGAAAGTGTTGATGGGAGGATGTGTTTCCAGAGTGGAACTTCCACTTTGGAGCAGAGTGAGAGCGTTGTAGAGACTTCCTGACAGTTAATGAACCTCCCCGGAACTGGAACGGGTCTGTAACAGCTTCATCTACGAAAGGAAAGGCTGTAAGTTCTAGTCTGGGTCCGCTACACAGTTTTAATTTGCAACAGGAAACATGCGAGTCAGAGATATCACACGTCACACCAACCAGAGCGTTTTTGTGCCGTGTTATTTCGAACAATTTGTTACTAGATTCATTAGCAGGAAGTACAGGGTGTAAATTTCCAAATAGATGAGTGAAAACACTCCATTGACCTCGTCAGATACCTGAAGACGAATACTAACTGTATTAATGTTACCATCCTGATTTACCAGTTCGGAGAAACAGCGGGATTCAGTGCGTGTACTTGTGCTCGCAACATTCACCTGTACGGGAATTAGAACGGTTCGAACTGCCAGTTAGCATGCAACCTGCCATTAATGTGGACCAGTGCTTTATGACTGTTCTTCATGACTACGTCGCAAATTATTGCGAAACTGAAATAAAAATGATGGTTGTTTTGACGTAAAGAAGAAATTTCTTTCGAAGAGAGAGTTTACGGCGTTCACATGCACTCATTCCATTCTATACTTTGCTATTCGAGTACACGTCTCGACTAAAAGGCAACCACAGCAACAACAAATCTACATGAATAATCTATTCATCCTCTGTATCTGATCAGTTAGCGCAAAGCTATTTATGTTATTCTGAATTTGTACATAGTATTTGCGTTTTATATGGCACGCAGGAATACTCTCATCTCTTTCGTTCCTGTGACTTTTTGGTAACGTCCTCGTTCTGTAGTCGTCACATAGAGCACAGTGCCTCTTTCCGATCAGTAAGCCGGCCTTCTGTGTTGGAGGATATGTCATTGTTCCACATGATTTATGATTTCTGCAAATCTTTTACGTGAATGTTGTTTAAATAACGCCATGGTTGGTTTCATTCCCATATTTTTCGAATCGGATTACACGTTCTATCTGTTAACAATCTCTGAAAGGTTGAGGTCTGTGGCGCAAATCTTTGGACTGTCGGCCGAACTACATTTTGGGCGCAGCCATTGTATTCGCTGCGGCGCTAGGTCAGCTACAGGGATGGGGGAGGGGACTGGGGCTCTCGCACTGGCCTGGCCGCGTTTACCTCCTCGAAAGATCCTCGGTAGTTATTTCGCCAGCAGGCGTAATGGAGCTGGGGCCCTTCTAGAGGGACTGGAACGCGAAAAAATCGTCGATATCGTCCAGGATCGAAACCTGGACTATCAGTGCAGGTGCCTAGTGGTCTACCTGCCAGACTACCATCGCCCTCTCGTGCGCAAGTCTGAACTTCTGTAGGTCTTCCCTACAAATCGCACAGGCGTACGTCACTTTTATCATAAGAGGGAGTTGGAAGCTATCCAATTTGTTTCGCTTCTTTCGACAAAGTCAGTGAGCGATAGTTTTCTCTTTACCATTCCCACATCCCCTACAAAACCAACAAATAAAAATGGCAAGGCTAAATTGTTGTACCGCATAGTCGCACGGGGTAAGGATTATAGAGAAAAAATTATGGCGTAAGGATCCGTGACGCACATCGAGTGCATAACGTTTACTGTCTACCTCTAAGTGTACCTCTAAACTTTTTGATCCAGGTAGCGAGCGGCAGAAAGCGTGATTACAATTATTGTGTGATTATCTTTAATAATTGTTGTTGTGGATGTTGAAGTTCTTGACAAAGTAATTAACGTCAAAATTAGTATTGCCCCTTATTCTTCAACCAGAAAGAAACCATATTTTAAGATTTTGCAGCGGTTTCAACAGAAGTCGCGTACGACATGTACTTGGTACGTATCTATGAGAAATAATATTTTCAGCTCTTAAAGGTAAACCACCACGCATGAATTACGTGCTTTGCATTTCAAATACACTACCACAATGCTATTACTGGCAATGTTTTCTTATAAAAATTCTGTAATAAATTATTCAACTATAAGTCTTTCGTGTATCGCTTACGGCCCAGCTCAATTAATCGAATATATGAATGACAGTGTACGGGAACCAGTGAAGCGTTTTTTACGGCGCCAAGTGATATTAGACGTCAAGGTAAGAGTAAGGGAGTCTTCCTGGCAAGTTTAAAAGAGTGTATGCCGGACTGGGTATCGAATTCTGGTCTTTGGGAGAAAAGATAAGCCAGGTGCCATTCTTCTATCAGTATCTAGGCTGTGGATCCTGCTATACGCTTTCCCCCAGTGTTGCTAGCTCAGCAAGATATACAGGAGACTCACTGTGGAGCTAGTGAAGCAGGATAGAGATCCTCAAGACACGAAACATTCATTAGGTCCGGGAGCGGACTTAGATGGTAGATCGATAACCGGGAAACGCAGATATCTTTGTTCGAGACTTCCGCAGGCCCGCAGATTCTTCTTGTCAGGTGAATATCATTTCTGTGCTTTGGAACGTATTTCATTCGTGATAATTATAGAAGTCTTCAACTGTTCAGGATGAAACGATAATTTCATGGCAGCGAGTTCTGACAACTGTAATGACTGCGATGTCGCATTTTTTTGATGGGTGTTGTTCGATGTAATCTTCCTTATGCTATATTAATTAACAGCCACTAACTGATGTGTGCTACGGGAAGCGTTGTATTTCTTGTGTTGTAGATCGACATTTAGAAGTGTCATAGAAAGATAATAAGCCTGTATGCCTGCACGAATGAACGATGCTTATTAGTCAACTAAGTGGAATGCGCTGTCCAACGTGGCGCGAAGTAAACTGGTCGCGTAACTACGTACAGCAACTTTGTAGTTTTAAGTACTGAGCATTGCCTTGGACTGCCACCTTGGAAAGTGATCACGTGAAATGTCTTTGCGGCCAAGCGTGATCAAATTTATTGATGGTCAGCAGGAGGAACAAGTGACAGTATTTTCGGAAATAAACTAAGGACTTTACTTGGATATTCAGGCCGTCCATACTGTGGACACCGTGAAAGAAGCAGCCATCATACAGACGGAATTGGAATTCGATTGTCTACTCAAGAGAAGAAAAGGCAGAATGCTGTCATTGACAGTATGGATAAAGGTGCAGCAACATACCAAATTTTGCGGTATTGTACAGTAAACAAACAATAAAGTACTTGCGCTAAGAGATAAGCCCTCAAATTATGATTCTGTGTAATTCATTCTTAAAATTGCGGGAATAAACGAGTGATTTTGCGCAAAAGACAGTTAACTGTCACGAATTTCTTTGTTGAATTTCTTTGCTGGTATCTGTAAAAAATATATTAGACGATAGCATGCTTAGCACGCCGTCCCAATAGGCGGAACTTTTCTGCATTAACAAGATAATACTACTGCTCACAAGGCAAAGGCCATTGCGTTATGGTTCGAAGAAAAGCTGGTGTGTATCCTAAATGACGTGCTAATAGCTCTGTCCTGAGCCCCATCGCAGATGTTTGGGACGACGTAAAGCGCCGGTTTCAGGCCAGATCAATCCCCGAAAACCTGGGATCCACTGTTCACCAGGCTTAAGGAATACTATAAAGAAATCTATGTTCAGTCAGAGTTTAGTGGAAAGCGTTCCCTGAATGATAACTAAAGGAGAACCAATACGTCGCTATTATGTCTCGCCTCTTCTGGACAGTCAATATGGATGTCCGGATATTCTGGCCGTATAGTACATCTTTATACAACTATAATGTTCGATATTTTTCCTGAGCGCAATACGGGTCCCCACATCGCCATATGAGGGTACTTAAAGCTCCTGATTGGTGGACCAGGTTTTACGGAGTGGGGAAGCGTAATTTTGCGTAGGTGTACTGATCTCCAGATATTCGAAGGTGGTACACTCACAGGTTAACGTTATTGTGACACTGTACTCGTTCACCATGTGCGTCTTTTCAGGGGTGTATTGGGCTCTGACTTCATTTCTGTAAATTATAGTGCGCGAACGCATCGAACTATACAGATGGAGGAGCCCAGTGTATGAATGTTCCGCATGTGAACTGCCCTGCCCGTTCCCCCGACTTAAATCCCATCCAGTACGTGTGCGATGCATTGGCAAGACACACTATAACACGCCCTCGTGCACTAACGACCATCCGCTAGTTGTCAGCCGCGCTGGTGAAGGAATGGATTGGATTGGATTGTTTGGGGGAAGAGACCAAACAGCGAGGTCATCGGTCTCATCGGATTAGGGAAGGACGCGGAAGGAAGTCGGCCGTGCCCTTTCAAAGGAACCATCCCGCCATTTGCCTATAGTGATTTAGGGAAATCACGGAAAACCTAAATCAGGATGGCTGGACGCGGGATTGAACCGTCGTCCTCCCGAATGCGAATCCACTGTGCTAACCACTGCGCCACCTCGCTCGGTGAAGGAATGGACCACCTTACCGCAAGAACTCCTTGCCAACCTTGTGGCCAGCTGGGAGCTCACTGCAGAATATGCACCGCTGTCCGTGATGGTTACAGACTCTTATTAAGAGCCACATGTTGGCTTTTGTAATGTGCAGGGGACCGTCAAAAATCGCAGTGTAATTACAGTCTTTGAATAAAAGTATGATTTATGCTCTTCTCAGTGCTCACTTCTTTCAGTTGCCTTCTGTACAATACTGAAGCAGTTATTTCTTTGTACTGTTAAAATTTTATCAAGCTTTGTTTCTTGGCAATGATACGCCATGCGAAAGTTACTTTCGTACTTAAGTTTGGCACAACAGTGTACATGCTTTATACAAATGACCAGCGTGCACTACTTGTGAAATTCTGAAAATTTATTGGAAAATGACTGGCGAATGTTTGATTGATATACCGCTTTCATTTTCACTTGTTTATTTCGTAAGGATAGATTAGCTCGATCGCCAAGAAAAATTTGAAGCAGACTGAGAAATTCTCTAATTGCTTGTGTTGTTTATTTGCTTCCTCCACCATTTATAGGCTACGTTGTCACTACATCGCAAGATTATACGCCTGCTAAGTTAAAAAATTATGTAAATAAATATTTGCTGTGAGGAATATCTCTTCCAGAAATATTGTTGATACTGTGATATATCCGTCAAATATCTTGGAGTACACGTACGGAGCGATTGACCGAGCGAGGTGGCGCAGTGGTTAGACACTGGACTCGCATTCGGGAGGACGACGGTTCAATCCCGCGTCCGGCCATCCTGATTTAGGTTTTCCGTGATTTCCCTAAATCACTCCAGGCAAATGCCGGGATGGTTCCTCCGAAAGGGCACGGCCGACTTCCTTCCCTAATCCTATGAGACCGATGACCACGCTGTCTGGTCTCCTTCCCCAAACCAACCAACCAATTTAAAGTGGAACGACCACATAAAATTAAACGCGCGTAAGGCAGGTGGTGCACTAAAATTCACTGGAAGAATCCTCGGGAAATTCAGTCTGTCAGCAAAGGAGGTAGCTTACAGAACCCTCGTTCGACCAATACTTGAATATTGCCTGGCAGTCACGGATCCGTACCAGATACGATTGATATGGGAAACAGAGAAGACCCAAAGAAAACAAGCACGTTTCGTTAGAGATTCATTAAATAAGCGTGAAAGCGTCACGGATCTGCTCAGCCAATTCCACTGGTAGACGCTACAAGGGGCGCGTTCTACATCAGGGTGTGGTTTACTGTTGAAGTTTGGAGGGAGTACTTTTCTAGAAGAGTCAACCAGTGTATTGCTTCTTCCGATGAATATCTCGCCCTAAATACCATGAAAATTAGAGTAACCGTTCTTCCCGTGAACCATTTCACCCCCCTCCTCTCTTTCTCTGTCTCCCTCCCTCCCTCCCTCTCTCTCTCTCTCTCTCTCTCTCTCTAGCTTTCTACCTCTCTCTCTTCCTCTATGCCCCTCATACACACACATATACACAACCACAACCACGCACACACAATATATAAATATGTAAAGTCGATGAAAGAGTCATATTTAAGTTCATATAAATGTTCTAAGCGCAACAAATAGCAGGTACAAACCGTAAAAAAACAAAAAACAAATAAGGAGCGAGTAAATCGTAAATCCGAGACATCCTGAGAGATAAACATGATTACTATTGATTGAAAGAAAGCAATAGGAATCCCACAGAACTTTTATCATTTACAGTAAGTGAAACAATACTTCCCTTTTATGCCTCGGGAGCCCATCGCAGCCAGTCGCGAGCGTTCGTTGCTTCATGTCACATACGCTAGTGTGGGGTCAGAATGCACGCCTTGGCTACAGTGGGAACCTCACACTACTTACCGAATAAAAATTCACTCCTGTTAAGAGTAAGCGAGAAGTCGAGAGCAGCAGTTGTATCATCAGAGTGTTATCAGATTATTTAACAGACAATTAATAGCGCGACTGAAAGCAGACGTTTTATTACCTAGCTTTGCCCCCACGAATCGAATATTGAATTCAAATTTAACGAAAGTATGCTTCCGGGATCTAGGGAACTACATCTAATCCGCTCTATTAAAATTAACTATATATTTAATAATCATGTCTAATAATACATATTTTTTTATAAAACTTTAAACAGCACAGTAAAGCGTCTAATTGCACCGAGGATGAGATTTCTCCTTTCTGGATGGCGTTTCAGTGAGGAGGGGTTAATATTGTTGGGAAGCAGGGTTGAAGTCCCCGTTCACCTTTAACGACATCCGTTTTCTGTTTTTCCCTAAATCGCTTCAGCCGAATTTCGTGTCTATTCCTGCAACTAGATGGCAACAGATTCCTTTCGTCTTCCGTTTCCTACTGAATCAGTGCTGTATGTTTTCTGTTCAATTTAGCAAATGTAATATTATTTGTTGTTAAACTGAAAAAGGAGAGAATGCAAATGATCTACACCTAAGTTCAAACTAGTGTCTTTCCATGAAGTACGACCCACACTGATATTTACATTAACACCGTATGTATGAAACTAGTTTTCCAAATTTCATATTTATAACAGCACAGATTTCCCATACATGGACTCAGCAGAACACGTGAACAACGATGGCTTGAACAGTTGTAAAATAGTAATACTTCCGTATTTTTCGCCTTTACTAGTATCTAACGATACAAAAGCGCTCCAAATTTCGAAGTTGTAAAAATAGTGTGTCGCAGAATTTCTAGAGTACAGCATCTACCATAGCTCAGGAAGATAGCTACGGAGGAAGGAAGGGAGATCAGGGTTTCGAGCAACATCGATTGTGAGGTCACAAGAGACGAGGCCCAACTTCGGACTGGCGCATTGAATCGTCATGTCCTTTCAAAAAATCCACTCCGGCATTCACTTTGTTATTTCTCGATACCACTGGAAACTTAACAATGGACGGCAGGACCGGGATTTGAACCGTCGTCCTCCCGAATACTAGTCCAGTGTCCTGCCACTGCGACACTTCGCTGACTGGGGAGAACGTTGTAAACGATCCCAACGTGAATCTCTGTTAATTTGCAATGACAAACAGACAAGTGCCAAACAGACAAGTGCGGCGCCGAATACAGAGCAGAGAATGTCCGTGTTTGAGAGCTCAAGCTGCATCTACTGTACCTTTTGTCTGCCGCTCACGTTGGTGTGCAGCCGGTCGACATCAGTCTCCTTCGTGGCGTGGTTTCGCAGTCGTACGAAGTTCCCCAACATCGCCACAGTTTTCTGTCTATAATTTTTATATGACTTTACTAGCAAATCTAGAGGCGCAGTCTGCACAGCCTGGAGCTACAGCAGCTTTCGAGAACGGAGCGTCCTTCGGCGTTCTGAAGCCCAGAAGGAGGGTGGCAGGTTGCTTGACCTGACTGTCTCGTGCCCGTGGTCGGCGGTGCCTTATATGGGTGGGCGGCACGTGACCCGGCCTGTGGTCGGCAGCGTCACCGCCGCCATCGTAGGGCGGGCCCTGGCCCTATCGCAGCCTCGCTGCGCGCAGGGCCGCTCCACTCCTCTTCAGTCTCGGGCGGCAGACACATCGTCGGCGAAACCTAGCAGCCCACGTCACGGGCCCACAGTGTCTGCAGCAACTCTTCCACCGTACTCCGTGTCCTCCTCGTGCGTGGACAGTATCAGATCTGTAGGTGTCTGGCCGCATATCAGAAACTGACCGTAATACCGCCTGCAAGTGCTTGCGAATTATGTTCCACTCTATTGGCAACGTTCTTTCGAAAGTATGACAACTTTGCCAGTTCTCAGCGTGACGCCTGAAATTACGAAGCCCTTAAGAGTGTGATTTACACTTTTTTGTGTTAGGAGAGTGATTTAAACTTTTTTGTCCGTAAGAGAGATTTACAATGCTGTTTCTCTGAAAAGCAGTTTTTGTTAACGATATCCTGAGAAAAGAATGTAGGAAGCGACATACTTGTACTGCAGTTTGTAACGTTTCCTTGACAGCAAGACCAGCTTTACCAAGCCGTTAATTTAGCGTCTATAAGTAGGCAGGTCGTTATAAAATGATTAACACTTTTACACCCATTCCTAAAGAAAAGCAATCGTGTCATATTTTAGTGCAAGGTGTATTTTACAAAGGGAAGAGAAGTGTAAGACATTATCAGTGGCCGACATTTAGACTGCACGAGCATGTAAAAACGTCAAAAACCAATAAATTAGTTATTGATAGATTCGAAAAATGTCACATTTGACAATTCCGCACCAAAAACTGGACTTTTGACTGACTGAGACTGAAGTATGGTGGCTAAAAAAACCGAAATTAATGATACGAAGTTATGAAGATACCTTGTGTTAAGAAGGGTAAACATTAGTGCAAGATTTTTCATCTTTCTGCTGTGTTTTCACAATTCATATTTCAGTTGGAATGTGATGATGAGTGCAGAATGCGTAAATTAATGTGTCCAATTCCCTAAAATCACATCCCATCCGCAACAGTCCTCGTTACTTTTTTCGACTTGTCGACACAATTTCCAATCGAATCGATATATTTCTCATATGATGCAAATATAAAAAATCGCTGATACAACAAAGACATAGGGTTTTCCAAATTTTCATTGCGATGTCTTTCTCTTTATAAAGAAATAAACGGGCGTAAGTAACTGCTGCAGCTGTGAACGGAATGAATTGTTAACTACAGCATTTGATTGAGTAATGTATGATAATCCCATATTATACACGTAACAATGGATGAATAAAAAGCAAGACTCATACAGAGTCGCGCAATACTGATTAACAGTCATTTATGAAACTTCGGATTAAGCTGCAGAAAATGTTTGTGTTGTATCATATGGGAAGTAAACGTGCGAAGTAATTCTCTGATAAATCATTTAATTCGTTGAAACTTCCTGGCAGATTAAAACTGTGTGCCGGACCGAGACTCGAACTCGGGACCTTTGCTTTTCGCGGGCAAGTGCTATACCATCTGAGCTACCCCGGCACGACTCACGCCCCCTCGTCACAGCTTTACTTCTGCCAGCACCTCGTCTCCTACCTTCCAAACTTTACAGAAGCTCTCCTGCGAACCTTACAGAACTAGCACTTCTGAAAGAAAGAGCACTTGCCCGCGAAAGGCATAGGTCCCGAGTTCGAGTCTCGGTCCGGCACACAGTTTTAATCTGCCAGGAAGTTTCATATCAGCGCACACTCCGCTGCAGAGTGAAACTCTCATTCTGGATTTACTTCGTTAGCTGCCGCTGCCTACAGAATACCTCTATTTACAACTACACATAAATCTAGTGAGAATAGTTACTGTAGCTGTCTACACGAGCCCGTCTGGCTACCCTTTGCCGCGACGATTGCAGGTCATAATACACCACCTTTTTTTAACGTCTTCGCAAAATGTAACAGTTGTGTATCCACCTTGCAGAGACCGAGCGAGGTGGTGTAGTGCTGAAACACTGGAGTGGTATTCGGTAGCCCTTTCGGTCATCAGGATTTGGGTTCTCCGAGGTATCCATAAGTCGGTTAAAGCAAAACCCGGAATGGTTTCTTCGGAAAGGACACGGCTGATTTTCTTCCTCATGCTTCTCAAATTCGAACTTGTAATCTGTCTATAAAGACCCAGTCGTCGACCAGACATCAGCACCAAATCTTTATTTTATATATATATTGACCTTATAGTCACTTAGACAGTGTGCAAAACTGTATGCACATTCTCACTGAATTGCGGCTTCGTATCCTTTGCATTATCCTCAGTTCTCTGAGTTACCTCCCATTGATTATTTGCTCTTATGCTGTCATGTCTGTGCCGTGAATATAGATCGAAGTTAAGCATGGTGAAGATATCCAGCACGTGTTTTACTGTATCTTAATTGCATAGAACTGACAAATTCCTGCACGCATGCGATCTACTACCATAAAGATACCTGCTCACTGATGTCGATCAAGAGCTCTTCTGTCTGCAGTCCACTATCCATTTTGGCGACCTTTCGCCTGTAAGTGACATTTGGATGACAAACATTAAACTCCTCAGTAAGTCAATAGCTACGTGGCTTCTGCAAGCCACATTTTACTTACTGTTATGTTGCAAACTGGTATACTAAATTATTACGATTATCAAAAGTTTGAATACAGTTCTGCTAACGACGAAGTTAAATGCATATACTCAAAAACGACAAATCCAAATGGCTGCAGTGTGAAATACTGTTACAGATACAAAAATTGGTGTAACCCACTAGGTATCGAATTGATCTGACACTGGTTGGCAGATACGGGCACAGCTTTCCCTGCTGTTCCTCTGTTTCAACTCTGTGTCAGAATCAGTAATCGTAGTGGCGGCGAGGGAGTCTTTCAGCAACTTGTGACCAGGTATTTTCAGTGGGTAGACTTGTAGAGAACGTGATGGCCAAGCCAACAATCGAACACCCTCCATATCGAGGTAGGTCGGCACAGCACGGGCAACGTGTGATTTTGCGTTGTCTTGTTGATAGATAGGGCGCTGGCTCCGACTGTAATATGTCAGAAATATAACACCTGCTGTCCAAATTACCGGCTATGCGAGCAAGACGTGCTCGTGGAGTGTACCCAATGTCTCCCCATACCATCAGGGCTCGCATGACGATGAACAGAATCTGGCAATGTTGGTTTTCCTCAGAGCCTCCAACCACAAACACGTCCACCGAATTGCTGTACGTTGACCCCGTCTGTAAAGTCGACGGTGTGGCACTCCAGTGCTTAGTGCTGTAACTCAGCAAGTCTCCCCCTCCTGCTGCATCTAGGGAAGCGACAACAATCGTCGCCGTGCTGACAATGCTTAGTGCTCCTGAGGTCGTCACACCTTCCGTATGGAGACTTATCTTACTACAAGAAAGTCCGTTTCCTGACTCAGTGTATGTGTAATCGGGCAGTACCATGCGACATGGACTAAATATGATTTAAATTGCCTGATGACGCCAGATGAGCCATCTTTTATCTTCTTTCCACCATGCAGGGGCTGCTTATCGCCGTCTGCTGAAGAAGCTTACAAGCGAGACTACACCTTTCCTATATTGTCAGTCATGGAGATGATTCTGCAGTTGTGTTAACATAACTTCATGTAATTACACTGGTCGTATTATTATTTATAAAGGGTTGAATAAGACTACTTGCAACGTCGAAATATTGAGTAACTAAGTGTATCCAATACGAGCAGATGTTGCTCCGTAACAGAGGCGCCGACCTCGAAGATAACAATACCACAATTAATACAGATAACTGTCTTCCGGAACGCTATTGCAAACTTATGGATTAACTTGAACAGAGCTCCTCGCCCACCAGTCCACCAAATTTCAACGTTATCGATGTTCTGTCGCTTTTGGAGCAGCCAAACTATAGACTTTTAGTATACTTTACGTACATTGTTCCGTCATTTTCCTCATACATCATGTCCTTTTTTTCTTCTTTTCAGAAGTTCACCGTTTGTGATGTCTGATCCTGCTTTCATGAATCTCTTATTTAAATTAGTTTACAGTCGTTTCGATGTAAATGAAATCTCACAAAAACGTTCATTAGCACAAAAATAACTTACAAATTTATGGATTAAAAACATAATAACGTGCAATATTCGAATTTAATGTAAAGCGTTCGTTAAGATGTATGTTCATCCGTATGATATATGTATCCATAAAACGGTAACGTAGTCACGAGCGCGACGAATAAATTAAGTTATAAATTTACGGAGTGCGAGAATTGACACATTTATCTTCACCGTAACATGTGAATTTGTGCGCATCACTGGTGTGACTTTCCGCTGATATTGAGGCTGTTTCTCCTAAATGCAGTTTCATCATGAAACCGTAGTTTTGTTGGGTGAACTATTTGGCATAATGTTTAAGATACAGGAATCGTATTCGAGATGATCGGTATTCATTTCTTCGCTAATATAGCTTTCCCGAGGCTTGTAAATCTGTTCGGGTGACTAGTTAAATCTTGCTAGCATATGCGCAGCTTTTTTCGGTTCAGATAGTGTGTATGTAGCTTTGAGTATGTGTGTTTGTGAGTGTGCTTCCGTGCAAGTATATCCGGCACTCTCATCTCGTGTTTCATATATACTGAGTCATGGGGCGTAAACTTGGCACGTAATAGTGGAAGCAGTATTGATTTAGGTCTCCTGTGATTTTCCTAAATACGTCCGTGTAAAGCCCGAAGCACGAAGTACTGTAAGTCCAAGTTGATTATTTCTTGACTCTTTGTCCAACACCAGTTAAGATATAGGGAGCAACGAATCGGTGGATTATTGAGGAACTACAGCGGGTGGGCAAAAATATGGAAACCCCGCGAGATATGTATGCTCGAACATAAATACAGATGCTGTCCAAGGCTGTAAGTGGCACAGTTGTGTTTGAACACTAATGGTATCTATGAAATGCCCTTGTCAAATAACATGAAGGTCACTAAAATTTCATGCAGATACAAATGCTTTTTAATTATGTTACCTCTCAAATGTCATATAAATTACATAATATGACCAGTGATTAAAAAAAGTTAAAAATTAACTTTGAGCTTGAGTCGAACCGTCACCTCATACACGTTTATCTTAAGTAGTTCGAATGATAACCACTTGACCACCATGAACTCTGCCTTCCGTCACCTATGCACAGATACGTGAGTAATATAATAGACGCGTAAAACTTCACTTGCGTTTTTCTCGGAATTTCCAGAGTAGCGCATCTAACTACTTGCGTATTATGTTGTTTTAATGGCCTACTAAATGTGCACAAAGTTTAACATAAATCTGTGATCCTAACGTCGTGACCTCCCGTTGTCAGTGAAAAACGCTAACTACTATTTTGATGTTGCTAGGGTCTTACTAATACTTTACAAAAGACGATCTCTTAACAAGGAAACGATCATGTTTGTGTTCCGGCTGTGTCAGCCAGAGGTAACTGTTTACATTCCTGCTTGTGTTGTGTGTGTGATAAAAGGCGGTGGTTCAAGCTCCCGACTAACAGACTTCTGATGTTACATAATTTAGTTAGTGCTATGGGTGACCTAGAGATCCTACTTCCGCTACCTCCATAACCGCCCGAAACAAGATCTCCTTTTTTCATTAACTAGGTAAGGTGTTTTATGATAGCATATTTCTTTGCTGTGGGTCCCGGCTTACTTGCTAAGGTCATATATTAGAGCAAGTAATTTTGCAGATTCCGTATAGCCCATTTGCAACATCGACCGGCCATTCGAGCTACAACTAAGTAGTTTCGAATACGAGTGTTCTGTTGCGTTAAAAAATGTATTGTCTTATGTACTATAAATTCAGATCATGAAACACTTCATCATTTAATAGAGCTTGGCTGAAATTAATTGTTTACATAAATAAATGTCTACAATTATAAGAATACGAGGTATCATAATGTATGTACAGTTATCAGACTTCGTAGAAGAAACCATCCTCTCTGAAGTCAGTCATTCAAGATGTGCTTCAACAGTTCTAATCTGTTGTCTACAAGTTGTGGGTACTTGCTGAATTGTATTAGTATATTAAGTGTAAAATACGACCACTTAAAACTTTCTTCAGTAATATATATTCTACAGTACATGTTAAGATATTGGTATTGAAACGGTTGGGACACGTATAACCACGAAATGCGCATAGTTATGAAAATTTTGTTTAAGTTCGTAATGATTTAGATGTGAAGAGTCTTCCTCTTACAAAAGCAGGAAGGTACAGTAAAGAAGTCCTGTAAACGTGTTCTTTGATACACGCTTTAGCTGGCTACATAGCAGTTTATCAACTTTCTTTTAAGCTGTATCTTTTCTTAAGTAATGCATCTATGGAGATCAGCATACGCATGGCATGATACGTCGCTTCTGTTGAGTTACCTTACTTGACAAAAATAATATTTCCAGCCGTGCGGGGTAGCCGTCCGGCCTAGGGTGTCTTGTCACGGTTCGTGCGGCTCCCCCGGTCGGAGATTCGGGTCCTCCCTCGGGCAGGGGTGTGTGTGTTGTCCTTAGTGTAAGTTCGTTTAAGTTAGATTAAGAAGTGCGTAAGCTTAGGGACCGATGACCTCAGCAGTTTGGTCCCATAGTCCTTGCCACAAATTTCCAATTTCCTAATATTTCCAAAATGAATTTTCACTCTGAAGCGAAATGTGCGCTGATATGAAACTTCCCGGAAGATTAAAAGTGTCCTCACAGGTTTTTGGAAAGTAAAGCACTTGCCTCCAAGAGAAAAAGGTCCCGGGTTCGAGTCCGGTCCAGCACACAGTTTTAATCTGCCAGGAAGTTCCAAAATAATATTGTATGTCGATGGCAAAATTGCTTCAAGTTATAGCAGTCTACCGAAACGATCAATTTCAGCTTCGTAAGCCAGATTTCAAATGCAGTGAAAAATAATGTAAATATATCAAAAAAATTATTAGGCGTTACGAATGCCTTTTATTCAATAGCTATATGGTGTTCGTAAGTAAACTTGTATGCCGTGGTGTCCAAGACGCGCCAAATGAGTGGGTTAAAGCCTGTTCAGGAAATTATTCTCAAGAAACAGTGGTCTACTCGCGAATTATATCACGGAGAAAATTTCTAAGACGTTACCAGGAATAGATTAAAACTACGTTCTTACTGTCTGCATCCTTCCACACATAGCAATGTAAATGTACATCAGTACATATTATAAAACTGTATGTATGTATATTCCCCATCTCCTAAACTACTGGATCGATATGAACCAGACTTAGTACACATATCACTTGCTTTCTAGAAATAAGCGCTGTGGCGGTAAGAACCACCTACTTATCACGAGGATGGGAGTGAAATGAAGAGTACCCACTAAGCGCAGATACACACACTTTATTCATCCAGTATCAGATAATGAGAGCACTTAGTCTCTTGCAACAAACTTTACACACAGTTTCTAACCTCTTCGAAACTTTCTCTTGCCGACGCCTTCCGCGAAATGGTTGAAGCATGATGTATATCCCTTTCTGCATTTTCGACGTTCATGCACTAAAGTTGCCACATCAGGCAGACGTTTTAGGGTATTGCTTCTTCACTTCTAACTCGGTTCGCAAAACATTTTTCAGATATTATTCGCACATACCACTAAAGGCATCTGCAAAAATTATTCCGTCGTATGGTATACAGTTCAGAAGAGAAGGCGTCATAAACACTGAAGTGCGTGAAAAACTGCCGCACCATGCATGGTATTTTAATTTAATACTTCTTTACTGCTAGCTCTATTCCCAACCCTTTTCGCAGCAGTATACACATATGCAGCCGAATGTATCTGCGAAATTATCATAGTATGACATCAAATTCTGAATATAAGGCGTCATAAACATTGGGCTGGGTGAAAACGCACTGCAGAGCGAAATTCCCAAGAGATACAGGCGAAGTATGTGTAAAAATAGATGTGCAATATGTTAAATACATGCGAAATACGTGTGACATGTGCTTATACGGTGAAGCCATCGGTAAAAAGCTCCTCCTAAACACCTGGATCGATTTCACCCAACTTGATACACATATTACTATTTGGAAAGAGATATTGTAGCGGGAAGAACCACGACCCTCCTGTTGTGGTGGGGCTGCTGGACGGGGAAGGGTGGGGGAGGAGAAGATGAAGAGTCAGACAGGGGGAAGGAAGAGTTAAACACATATAGGAGGGAGGATGAGATGGGCAGAGAAAAGAGGGATGTTAAGCTGGACAGATAGAGGGAAAAGAGGAGATGGGCAGATAGAGAGAGAGGAGGCGATAGACAGAGAGAGAGGGAGGAGGAGATGGACGGGCGACGAGGAAATAGAGAGAGGGGACAGGAGGAGATGGACTAATTGAAGACTGGAATAAATACATACGCGGGCCACGCCGGGTATCCAGCTAGTACACAAAATTAACACCTGCATGTACGGTTACTCAGTTAATAAACATTGTAACTGAAATCAAATTTCTCACCATTCAGATTCAAGGCATTATCAAATGGAAGCATGATACTATCTTAACAGAATTTTGTGCAAGAAGTGCGTGTGTTTAAATAGAGAAAAAATGAATACAATAGCCATCTAGGTATAAAACATCAGTTTACAAAATGTCGTTGCTTTAAATGGTGTCGAACTAAACAGCAAATTGTCAGAAGCTGGTAAGAGTCCATTTCTGAATGTTTCGATGTAAGGAAACCTTGAATCCTGGTTCATTACAATTCGTTCGAATCGTTACTCCGCTTACCTTCTTTGGTATACTGTATTCAGAACATGTGCATAGCAGCCCAAATGCGCGTAATGGGAAATGTGCGTTGTGTTGCAACGAGAACCATTTCATTCACTCATAGCACTCGCTTTTGGCAAAATAGTGAAATGAAGTGTTACGTCTCCGCCTCGAGACTTCAGTTTTATGCTGTTCAGTCGGGTCTTGAATTTTGCTACAATACTCGTACATAAGCAGCAATGCCAAATCGACGAGCTCAAGTATGTAGAGTACACGATACCAGTATGTATCCATGCTCTCGCAGTCTGTAGTTTCAAAGCTATGATGCTGTGAAGAGCTTTTTCCCTAATAATGGCATCTTCATCAATTACATTTGCTTTTGTGCATAGGTGCACGTGAGAAACCGCATCATTCTGAACGAGGAGATCAGAATGCCTGATCATCAATAAGGCGAGTCAAATACGGTTGGCAAAATTCTGTCTCTAATCGGCGCATTGCACGAGTTCCGAACATAGCCAAACGTCTATTATAGAATCCTATATTACATCAGCACATTTATCATGGGTAGAAGGTGCAGGCATAGCAACAAGCAGACTTTGCTGGGCGGGTGGAGATTTCACAGCGCTATCCACAAAGTCATCATTTTACTGCTTATATATTTGTGGAAAATACCTTAATTACGAGAGGTAAAGTGTTGAAGAAAAGGAATAGTCATACACGGAATGATGAAAAGAGAGAAGTACTGGCTGTCGACCCTACCGATACCAATTCGCGTGTACTGTCAATGATTTTGCCATGGTATTTTACATCCTTCCAGATAGACTTTAAGCGAGTCATCTGCAAACTGATTGTTGGAAACTCGGCCCAAGGTGGGTAAAAGTAGTGACTAAGAATTTGTCGGCTTATGTTGTTTAAAATGATATGCCGCCGAAACACTTTGAATTCGATTATAGCAGCAACATTGATGTAATTTAGAGAACCATGGACTAATGATAGTAGTCATGTTCCAAGATCTGCTACGTCACCACAGAAGACACCAAAGAAGTTCTGCCTCTTCTAGAATCCTCTGAAGACATTAATTTACGCTACTCGGATAGGCCGGGTTGTTAAGATTGCCGCAGCTGCTTAAGTTGTACATCAATCTGTTTGTATTCTTATGCGTGAAAAACTATGATGTACCATTGTCCTGTTCCGCGGTCATAGACATACTGAACAGCTTCTGTAAGGAAATATTTCTGCTCTTCTGTGTACTGCACGGAACAGAGCTATGAATTATTCTCTGCTCAGAAGTGTTGTTACCTGATCCAGTGATTGTGTCCTACCGTTGGCAGATTTCTGGTCTGATGAGGAAAGGGTTAGAGGTGTGTTGTCAACAGCAGATGCCAGGCACAAATTGTAGCGTTCTTCTTGCAAATGGGACATGTATTTCATATTACATGCATTTTCAATGGATCACAGGCAGAAGGAAATACTCTGAAAAGAATCATTAGAGACTGACCTTTCCTATATCTAAAAACCCAGCAAGCGACTTTGACCAGCCTTAAATTTTTGTCTATGGAGTTTAACCAGGTCTGCAAAATATCATACCCACTGCAGATACATTTTTTTCTTTTTTTTACATGGTTGTCTTCCAACAAATTTTTCATGATGTTATATAACTTTATCTACATACAACGACATACATACTCAGCAAGTCACCGTCTGCTACATGATGGAGGATACCTTGTACCACCACTAATCATTTCCTTTCCCATTCCACTAGCAAATAGGACGAGGGAAAAATGAGTGTCTTCATACCTATAGTTAGAGCCCTAATTTCTATTATATTCTTACTTGGCTAGAGTAGAATCATTCTACAGTCAGCCTCAAGTGCCAGTTCTCTAAATTTTCTGAGTAGTGCCTCACGAAAAGATCCTAACCTTCCCACCAGCGAATTCCCCCTGTGTTCACAAAGCATATCCGTAATACTTGCTTGTTGATCGAATCTATGGGTAAACAATCTGGCAGTGTTCCTCTGAATTGCTTCGATATCTAGCTTTAATTTGACCTGGGGCCCTATTCTGTATCTTTCGGCGCTCTGCCGATCGGTGCAGCAGGCGAGCGCACCGAGCAGTCTTATTTTCAAAGAAGAGCCCCTACGTTATTCTGTAAGCATTTCGGAAGCGATGCCGCACGGTTCTAGCTAACCGAGGAGCTGTCGTCAGTTCTCTCGCCAACGAATTATTTAGTTAGTTAGCGAAATAGTTAGTTACGTGTTCCATTGATAAACAGCACGGAAAAACCGTTATGATGTGGAACATGTCAAATGCACAAGAAATGCGCACAGGAAACAAGGATTTTTTTTTTTTTGCACATTATAGTGTTATACCTAAATATTTCTATTATCTATCCCATTCCCTTAAATGGCACAAAATGCATATATTATATCTCCAGAATCAAAAGAAAGCAGCAGTAGATCCGTGCATGCACACTGCAGTGCGCACAGTGCCAGGAACCCAAAGCGGCTAGCAGCCAACACAGGCTTGCTCTTCTTCGCACTGCTGAAAAGTGTATTTTAGAGTATGTAGTACTGCTTCAGTTTCGCTGACCTCTTGTTTCCGTACACGCATAATAACGATAGTGCATTTGACTGTGGGCTGGAAATTGGGGTGGCCGAGCGGTTCTAGGCGTTACAGTCCGGAACCGCGCGACAGCTACGGTCGCAGGTTCGAATCCTGCCTCGGGAATGGATGTGTGTGATGTCCTTAGGTTAGTTAGGTTTAAGTAGTTCTGAGTTCTAGGGGACTGATGACCTCAGAAGTTGAGTCCCATAGTGCTCAGAGCCATTTGAACCATTTGTCATAAATGCCACGTTGTGTCATTTTAGTCTCATTCACATTGACATCTTGTTTTGCATGTTACGTTTCGGAATGTGAGTTAGGAATGGTGTGTAGTACCACATTGTACAAATACATCTATAGAACCACCCGAAAAATTGTTTAAGAGAGTGTCAAAGAATATGAATATGCATAGAGTGTGGTTGTAAATCGCTTCTAGAGACCCAAATGATGAAGTAGCCTACTTCCCTATATCAAATATCAACGATTTGGATCTTAAAAACAAAATTTTAAAAACGCCTTTTCTAGTACGTGTGGCGAGTGCAGCTATCGAAAGTCGTCGAAGTTTATAATATGCATTTGATGAATCAAAATGTCTCATATATGGTGGTATAGTCTAAATGTATTATGGTGGGGATTTTTCATCTCTGTCTACTGTTGTTAAAAATTCGATCGCAGATAGATACTTGTGACATGTAAAAGTATAAAGATGATTGCTGCTAGTTCCATTCGCAGTAATCTAAGCTGCGCTCTTAGATACCTGGCTAACTTCACACTAGGAAATCTCTACGTATTCGGAAAAAGAATGAGTTATTTGTGACAAGAAGAAACAAATATAAGTGTGACTGTCGTTGTTTCACACAGAGCAATATCATCTTTCATTTCTTAAACAAACCGAAGTCACGAAGTCGAAGATACTCATTACTGAGAAAGCGCACTCTTACATGTAAATAACAACAAATGTTGCAGAAAAATACTTAAATTTCATGTATTACAAAGTCTCACAGTGTGTTACGAACACAAGGAGATTTTTTTTTTTTATACCCAGCAAAATACAAACCCTCGACATTTCGCACAGCTGTCTGTTACCTTAACCATTAGACCATGACAGCTAATACGCACCGAGCCATCTTCCTGTGATTCTGCTGGAGAGGGACGCAGGCTGAATTCGTTGCCGAACGATACGGGCGTCGTAAATGCATGAGATTTTGGAGTGTTTCCACTATCAGAATTAACAAAGTTCCTTTCCATTGTTACTTTAAGGTTGAAAACGTGTTTCGATAGTTAGTAACTAAACCATTTGCGGGGCAATGTGCGGAAAGTCACTAATAATTGCAGCTAACTGGTATGTAATAGACATTGGCAGAGCCCACGTCTTGAAATTTAATGATTTTTCAAGTCATCAGTACATAAAAATTACATATTTTGTGTGAGAAAATTGACCGAAAATGTCTTTGATGTTTTAATCATTCACAGGAACAACAATACAAAACCATATTTCTAACAAAGGTAAACAGTCCGTTATGAAGACACTTTTCACTCAGATGCGTCCTGGTGATTTTTCAGTAAAACATAATCACTATATCCAAAACCTAACCACCTGTCGGTAGAGTTGTCGCAAAATCGGTGGGCAAACCGATCGTTAACAGGTCTCAAAAGCGTACGGAATAGCAACTTCGGCTAACGCACCGAAAATAACGTCAGTATCGACGGCTGACCTACTACACCGATTGTTATGAACGATACAGAATAGGGCCCCTGGTGGGGATCCCAAACGCTCGAGCAGTACTCAAGAATGGCTCGTGTTAGTGATCTATAGGCAATCTCTTTCACAGATGAGCCACACTTTCTTAAAATTATCCCAGTCAACCGAAGTCGACCATTCGCTTCCGCTACTACCATTCTTACGGCTCATTCCATTTCGTATCACTTTGCAACGTTACGCCTCCATTTTTAATCGACGTGACTGTGTCAAGCGTTGCTCCACTAACGATGTATTCGAATATTATGGGATTGCTTTTTACATTTTTCTACATTTAGTGTAAGCTGCCTTTCATCACACCAACTAGAAATTTTGTCTAAGTTATCTTGAAACCACATACAGTCACTCAACTACGACACATTAGTGTACACTACAACATCATCGGCCAACAGCAACAGAGTGCTTCTCACACTTTCCATCAGATCATTTATGCACTTAGAGAGTGATAATGGTCCTGTCATGTTTCCCTGAAGCACTCCTGACGACACCCTTGTCCGGAATGAACACTCGGCATAGAGGACAATGTACTGAGTGTTAATACTTACGAAATCTTCGAGCCACTCACTCCATATCTGGGAACCTATTCCATTTGCTTAGACCTTCGTCAACATTTTGCAGTAGGGCCAGTGTCAAACGCTTTCCGGAAACCTAGGAAAATGGAATCCGCCTATTGCTCTTCGTCCATGATGTCCTGTGAGAAAAGGATAAGCTGAATTTCACACGATCGATGATTTTTAAATCGGTGCTGATTTGTGGAGAGAAGGGTAGTCAAAGATACTTTAGTTTATTAGTTATTTATGCTAGCAGACGTGAAATGTCTACAACAGCCATATACTGCCGCTGTTTACACAGCAGCCGGCCAAATGTGAAACGATCCTAAATCTTCCGCCAACGTGCTGCCAGGCGATCTCGTTATTTCATCGTTCGATATCCCAAATGGATGGCCCACACACATACGCCAGCAGAGGACCCTGAGTTCACAGGATGTCACTACCTGCGACGGGCAGGTGCGCCTTTTGAGGCAGCCACACACACACAGGCTCGCTAGAAACTCAGTGAAGTTTCGGATTCATATCAACCTTAGCACCGAAGATTGCAGTGAGGGCATGTCGCCATAGCGATCGGTGTCACGATTTTGTGTAGATGTCTGATTACCTTTCTTGGCTACCTCTACTACCGGCACATCAGTACCACTGCTCGTCTGTTGTTTCAGTCCAGCATTGAATTAGAGACTGATTTGCTGCTGTGCAGCCAGCCTACCCAATGTTACACTCCACACGGTATGTACACCTTTATTTGGCAACAAGTGAAAAGCTCAGTGTTTACACGGCCCTCGTGACGCTATATTGCATTGTTTGGGAAGACTCTACGAAATACGCTAAAGTCAAGCGTCTTGTCTATCCTGCACTGGATTGTCTTGTCCACGGCTAGAACTGGAAGTAATTACATCGCAACATCTTTTTCTTTTCTTCGTTGTTATTATATCCCCCTCTACTCATGTGGGCGAGGGGATCGGCTGTCAACGGTACAATATTCCGCTCTTCAGTCAAGAGCGTTTTTGAATTGCAACGAAGATGAGAAAAACATTGGGAATGTTTTCCTTTTTTAAATTAAAAATCAAATGACGGACACCTAAAAACCTAAAATATATAATTCTAAAAACACATCGCAGAATGGTGAAATTCGTCTTAGACAAAGCACTGAAGAAGCACTGCACTTTCACTTATAATCTGAAGGACCTGTACTGGGAAAAAAGTATTTTGGAGAGAAAGGGTTTGTACCATATGGCTGAGGGGTGTGGGCAGAAAAGACAAAGTTCTGTTAGATAAGAAACTGTTGTTGCTGTTGTCGTTGTTGCGGTCTTCAGTCCAGAGACTGGTTTGATGCAGCTCTCCATGCTATTCTATCCTGTGCAAGCTTCTTCATCTCCAAATAACTACTACACCCTACATCCTTCTGAATCTGCTTAGTGTATTCATCTCTTGGACTCCCTCTACGATTTTTACCCTCCACGCTGCCCTCTAATACTAACTTGATGATACCTTGATGCCTCAGAACATATCCTACCAACCGATCCCTTCTTCTAGTCAAGTTGTGCCACAAATTCCTCTTCTCCCCAATTCTATTCAGTACCTCCTCATTAGTTACGTGATCTACCTATGTAATCTTCAACATTCTTCTGTAGCACCACGTTTCGAAAGCTTCTATTCTCTTCTTGTGTAAACTATTTATCGTCCATGTTTCACATCCATACATGGCTACACTCTACACAAATACTTTTAGAACAGATTTCCTGGCACTTAAATCTATACTCGATGTTAACCATTTTTTCTTCCTCAGAAACCATTTCCTTGCCATTGCCAGTCTACATTTTATATCCGCTCTACTTCGACCATCATCAGTTATTTTACTCCCCAAATAGCAAAACTCATCAACTACTTTAAGTGTCTCATTTCCTAATCTAATTCCTTCAGCATCACCTGATTTAATTCGACTACATTTCATTATCCTCATTTTGCTTTTGTTGACGTTCGCCTTATAGCCTCCTTTCAAGTTAATGTTCATTCCGTTCAACTGTTCTTCCAGGTCCTTTGCTGTTCCAGAGAATTAAAATGTCATCGGCAAACCTCAAAGTTTTTATTTCTTCTCCATGAATTTTAATTCCTAACTCAAATTTTTCTTTTGTCCCCTTTACTGCTTGCTCAGTATATAGATTGAATAACATCGGGGATTGCCGGCCGGTGTGGCCGAGCGCTTCTAAGCGCTTCAGTCTGGAACCGCGCGACCGCTACGGGCGCAGGTTCGAATCCTGCCTAAGGCATGGATGTGTGTGATGTCCTTAGGTTAGTATGGTTTAAGTAGTTCTACGTTCTAGGGGACTGATGACCTCAGATGTTAAGTCCCATAGTGCTCAGAGCCATTTGAACCATTTTTGAACATCGGGGGTTGGCTATAGCCCTGTCTCCCCTGTTCCCAACCAGGGCTTCCCTTTCATGCCCCTCGACTCTTGTAACTGCCGTATGGTTTCAGTACAAATTGCAAATAAACTTTCGCTCCCTGTATTTTACCCCTGCCACTTTCAGAATTTGAAAGACTATTCCACCAAACACTGTCAAAAGCTTTCTCTAAGTCTACAAATGCTATGAACGTAGGTTGGCCTTTCGTTAACGTCTCTTCTAAGATACGTCGTAGGGTCAGTATTGCCTCACGTGTTCCAGCATTTCTACAGAATCCAAACTGATCTTCCCCAGAGTCGGTTTCTACCACTTTTTCCATTCGTCTGTGAAGAATTCGAGTCAGTATTTTGTAGCGTTGACTTATTACACTGATAGTTCGGTAATTTTCAGACATATCAACACCTACTTTCTTTGGGATTGGAATTATTATACTCTTCATGAAGTCTGAGGTTATTTCTCCTGTCTCATACATCTTTGTAGAGTTTTGTCAGGGCTGGCTCTCTCAAAGTTATCAGTAGTGCTAACGGAATGTTGTCACATACTCCTGGGGCCTTGTTTCGGCTTAGGTCTTTCAGTGCTCTGTCAAATGCTTCACGCAGTATCATATCTCCCATTTTATCTTCACCTGCGTCCTCTTCCATTTCCATAATATTGCCCTCGAGTACATCGACCTTGTACAGACCCTCTATATACTCCTTCCACCTTTCTGCTTCCCTTCTTTGCTTAGAACTGATTTTCCGTCTGAGCTCTTGATATTTATACAAGTGGTTCTCTTCTCTCTTAAGATCTCTTTCATTTACCTGTAGGCAGTATCTATCTTACCCCTAGTGATATATGCTTCTACATCCTTACATTTGTCCTCTAGCCATCCCTGCTTAGCCATTTTGCTCTTCCTGTCGATGTCATTTCTGAGACATTCGTATTCCTTTTCGCCTGCTTCATTTACGGCATTTTACATTTTCTCCTTTCATCAGTTAAATTAAATATCTCTTCTGTTACCCAAGGATTTCTACTAGCTCACGTCTTTTTACCTACATGATCCCCTGCTGCCTTCATTATTTTATTTCTCAATGCTACCCATTGGTCTTCTATTGTACTCGTATTTCTGGCCCCTGTTCTTGTCAACCGTTCCCTAATGCTCTCTCTGAAACTCTCTACAACCTCTGGTTTTTTCAGTTTATCCAGATCCCATCTTCTTAAATTCCCACGTTTTTGCAGTTACTTCAGTTTTCATCTACAGTTTATAACCAACAGATTGTGATCAGAGTCCACATCTGCCCCTGGAAATGTCTCACAATTTAAATCTGGTTGCTAAATCTCTGTCTTACCATTATATAACCTATCTGAAACTTTCCAGTGTCTCCAGGTGTAACCTCCCCCCTCACTTATCGACCTTAATGACAGTGAAAAATTAAACCGCGTGTACCTAATGGAAATTTGGGAAAAGCAATCGTCACCGAAGTTAATCTATCGGTAAAGAGGGAGGAAAGGGTTACATCTAAATGAAAGGAAAAATGCAAATGAAACTGGTGGAAATTAATTTTGAAAAGGGGTAAAGTTAATAAAGAAAGTAAATGTGCGGCCGTTACGTTAACAATTAACTAGCGGTAATTAGATATTTGAGATTTGGGGGAAATCACAGTCGCCAGTCCTAAGGACAATTACTATAGTAACTGAAAAATAAAGGTTATTACACATATAATTAACACTAGAAGCGTGGCAACTGAAGGTTGACACGTGTAGTGTGAAAACTGAAAGTTTGTCAGAAGTAATAAATTTCGCTACACTCTGACTTAATTTAGCAAAAGAATTAATAAAACCGGAAAATCGAAAGTTAATTTAGTGACTGAAGTTAATAGTGAGCTTTCTTTCTGAAGCACATCGAAATCCAGTAAAATACGGTTAGTCTTGGACTACCTCAACAATCATTTCAAAAGCAACTTGACTCTACGCAATTTAGAAACAAGAGATTTTACTTTGAACTTGAATTAAATGATTCTGAACTATTAACAATAGAAAAATTTAGTACGTACCAAGCTGAGCTGCAGTCACAGGTAAGCTAAAATATGCTACCAAAACTCGCACTCTAAATTTGTGCTCGTGTAACCTAAATATTGTAGCCAGCTACTGAACTTTGAAGTTAAAGCAGTGAAATCTAATTATATTATTTTAATGCTGGCGTTTGAATTTCAACGACACTCGGATTCATTTCGGAAAAGGAAGGGACCCTGCTTGGCAATGCAATTGGGACAATGTGCAACAAAGGTTCATGCTAAGTTGCTGTAATTTTGCGAGGCAAATGGAACAATTTGAAAAGCTGAGGTCTGCCATACAGTTCTGAAACTTTACGTGCTTTTAGTCTTCCTTGTTGGTTGATTGAAAGTTTGAAGCCGTCGATCGAGGAGGTGGCGACAGTCACTCATTGTCGGCCGTCGCTGTTGCAGAAGCTGGATGTTGGCGCGCCTTCTTCTCGACACGGTCACCAGGCGAAATGGGCTCTTGATGTGCGCCAGCTAATGCTTCCCGTCCGCGACACCATGTCAGAAACTATCATCGCGAGTCGAGCGCAATTACATGCTGCCAAACCCCGAAAGCGCGGCAACTCGCGGGAGCGTCACACAACACCTGCTCCACTCGCTACTCCCGCCAGACTCCCTCTGCCCGCGCCCCACGCGGCAGAGTTAACACTCCCAAAGATCCTACACACTTTGATTCTTCACACGACCCATCGATGTAATCGTTCGATAGCAGTTTTCCCTAGGCAAGGCCCAGCGTAAAAATACAAATAATATTTACGAAACAAACCAATTATACATCGACATAAGTGCATAAATATATATATACAAACAGTAAAACAATTACAATATATAAAGAGACAGAAATGTCATATCTTGAGGTAACAAAACAAGGAAAAAAAATAATAGTACAATAGATGAAAATAGGAGGATATGCATTTCCGGCGTTACACGTGCCCCACATTGTGTGAGGATGTTCGTGTAACGTAAACAGACTCAGAAAATGTCCCAAAAAAGAAACAGCGGAAATGCATATGCTCAAAACATCAACAAAAGTTAGCATTCGTCTAATTAATCATAAATCAGTTTTTAGACCATAATAATTGAGTGGAGACACTCCTAATCTTATTCCACTCTGTCATCTTGCACAAAATAAAACAGGTTGACAACATATTAAAATTCATAGAAGATATAGAAAATGGTTTAGCTATTCCAAAATCGTCAAAATCCGTAACACTATCATGAAATGGAATACTATTTACAAAATTAATCAGAGTACATGGTCATAAAAACAGGTAGATCAAAATACGCAAATTAATTATTAATTACATAGATACACATTTTATATCACCTTTTCGTAATTAATACGCTTGCCATGAGAGTCCACTTAATGCTAAACAAGAAAATAATATTCAGTAGATCGAAAAAAACATAAGTATTGACAGCAGAATTCTTTCACATCATCTGTCCGGGAAGAAAAACAATTCCGCCTTCCGTACTCGCAAGTACAAAGAATGCCGACAGCGGCACAAGAGCCGACAGCGGCACCGCCTCGCCAGTATTGTTGCGCCCGCCTGTGCGGCACGCTTGATCTCACTCGCCTGTGTAACGGCATTGCCAGAACGTCCGCTTCACTGAATTCTTTGGGAAAAACTCACTCCCGAGTAATCTCAAGGAGTCCATTAACACTATCACAGTGGATAACTCAACACTGTCCATCATCACACGCATGTACTAGCCTGAAACTTAAAACACCGTCTAAGTACATTGGCAATGACTAGTAAAACACATATTCATGAAATCTTACAGCTAGTTACAAAATCGTATTTACATTGCTTAATCTACTGTGACTCAGCTGAAAACTTAAACTAGCAGCTTGGATTTTTCAATTGATAAATAATCACTTTCTCTTAAATCATTTAGTCAAAATTAATTACTTATTAATTACAACTTCTTTAATGTCCTCTTGGTCAGGCAAAAGCATGGCAATCTAGCAAACCTTAAATCTTACACTCTATATTTACATATTGTACAAATTACGCATTGTGTGGTATTAATCGATCCTAGATTGGTACAATTTCAAGTCTACTATATTCCGTATACCTAATCGTTTTCCAGAGCTTGGATACTCTAAAATAAGCATTTGTGTGAGGTATACCAATGACTTTATATGGTCCATTATAAACAAACTTAAATTTAGAGATTTCATTGTCTATCTCGCTCGATTTCTCATGAGCTTTTACAAGTACTAAGTCTCCGATTGCAAACTTAGCAAAACGCGCTTTAGCGTCATGACGACGTATGCGAGCATCAGCTTTTAGCTTCATTACTTCTCGCAAACGATCTTTTTTCACACCAATACTAATGTCAATCCGTGGAGGGAATTTGATTACCTCTTCCACTAAACTTTTACTTCTGTCATCCAACAGGATTTCCTCTGGAGAAAATCCAGTAGATTCACGTCTCAAGGTGTTCATAATTCTCTCAAATACTGCTACATATTTGCCCCATGCCCTATGGTTGTGATGGCAATAGGTACGGCACAGTCGGCCTAGCTCGCGCATATACCTCTCAGCGGGATTCCCAGCCGGACAATAAGCTGAAATATGGATCACCTCGACCCCATTACTTTCCATGCCTTCATTCCACAACTTAGAAGTAAATTGTGCCCCATTGTCTGATAGAATCGCCTTGGGCTTGCCAATATGAACAAAATAATCGTTCACAAGCTTGCTATAGACCGCTTTGGCTGTAGCTTTCCTAATCGGGTATAGTTTGATGAACTTGGAAAAAGCTTCTAGCACTACTAAAATGTAGGCAAAGTTTCCTGATGACTTGGGCAAAGGTCCGTACAAGTCCACGCACAGTAACTCAAAGGTGTCGTTAGGCCTTATACTTTGCATAGGACCACGACTCGTACAGTTGGTAACCTTCACCTTCTGACATAAATCGCAAGTTTTCACTCTGTCAGTAACTCGTTTTAACATGTTGTTGAAATGCACTACTTCACTCAGCTTTTCCGTACATTTCTTTGGTCCACAGTGACCATACGCCAAATGGTAGTAGTCTATTATTTCCGTGACGTATTTGCTGGGCCAGCATACCCGCCAAATATTACTATCTTCACCCTTACGTATGTACAAGATTTGATCGTATATCTTGTAATACTTCCTTAATTTCTCTCCTTCTGGACTCCTTTCGTCATATCGGGTTTTCACCATATTTAAACAACCATCCTCGTTCTGATGACGACGTAGATTCTTACAAATGTTCATTATTAATTTACGTCCCTCAACTTCTTCAAAATAGTACAATTTGACCTCTCCATCTGCCTCATCTTTCAATAGACCTTGATTAGACTCGGGCAACCGCGACAGCGCATCCGCTACGCAATTGTCGGTCCCTTTTACGTAACAGATGTCATAGTTAAATTGCTGTAAATACAGCGACCACCTAGTCAGTCTTTCGTGAAGTAGTTTACAATCCTTCAGATAAGTGAGCGCCTTATGGTCCGTATGAATAATCACCTTACGGTCCCATAGGTAACCCTTGAACTTCTTGAATCCCCACACGATAGCGAGACACTCTTTCTCAGAAATCGTGTAGTTTCGCTCACTTTTTGATAAAGTTCGACTCGCGAACGCTATCGTCCGGTGTTCCTTATCCTCTCCTTTACCAACTTCTTGGAACAGTTCTACCCCCACCCCGTAATTCGACGAATCCGTTCCCAGATGGAAGGGTAGCGATAAATAAGGATGAAATAGTATGTTAGATCTTAACAACTCGTCTTTTAATCTCTCGAAAGCGGTCTGACACCCGTCAGTCCACACAAACGGAACATTTTTGCGTAAGAGGTTATTCAAATTTTCATCATTAAACACTTGTCCTTTTACAAATTTACGGTAAAATCCTGTGAGCCCTAGAAAACTTTTTAACTGTTTCCTAGACTTGGGTGGAGGACAATTCCTTATTGCCTCTAGTTTCTCTGGGTCTTTCGTAATACCAGCAGTGGTAATTACATGCCCTAAAAATTTCAGTTCCTGCTTCACAAATTCGCATTTCTTTAGCTTTAGAGTCATTCCGCCATGGCGCAATGCTCTAAAAACTTCATCTAACAGGTCACAATGGTCATGCCAAGTGGCATTGGCCAACAATAGGTCGTCAACATATACAGTTAATCTTGAACTCAAAGCCGGTCCTAGCACTTTATCTAGGGCCCTGATGAATACGGACACAGATATATTAAGTCCAAACGGCAGTACTCTATACTGATAACACCTGCCCGTAAACAAGAAGGCGGTGTATGGCCTAGATTCTTCTTCGAGTTCTATTTGCCAGTAACTAGCTGTCAGATCGAGGCTAGTCATGAACTTAACGTCATGAAAACGTTGCAAAATCTCCTCCATACTCTCTGGTCTGTCTGTTTCACGTTGAACGACCCTATTCAACGTGCGTGCGTCAATCACAATACGCACACTACCATCCCGTTTTGCTACAATGACCAAACCGTTATTGTATGGACTTGTACTTCTTTCAATCACTCCCCATTCGATCATCTTATCTATCTCCCGTTGCACTGCTTCCTTTTTGGACAGCGGTATAGCATACGGTCTCACGAAGAATGGTTCGTGCGGAATTACATGCAACTTGCATTTATATCCTTCCACAAGACCCGGTTTGTCTGAAAACACACTCTTATTCCTCATTATTACTTCATACAGGCCTCGTCTTTGTTCGTGTGTTACGTTTGACACACCGTCTACAATACTTTCCAATTCACTTTCTACACTATTGTCAATGCCGAGATTCCTCACATTACAGTAGTTCAAATTCATACCTACGTCAATACCATTCGGCCAGTTAACAATGTGTATAGGCTGGTATTGCCTATGCACACCGTCTCCTGCCTCGTCAAAACTAACTACTATTGTTTTATCTTGGGACGTACATGTCAAAGTTTTGCTTTCGCAGTTAATCACTGCACGGTACTTTAATAGCCAATCTAACCCGATAATTACTTCCGTAGTTAAGTCTGGCACGACGACAAACTCTTGTTCAAATCGTGCCCCACATATCTCGAAGTTGACAAAAATCTGTTTTGTGACCGGTTTACTGGCCTTCCCAGTAGCACCGATAATTTTCACTCCTGTTACTGGCATAACTACGATGCCAGGTCTGTCTTTCAGTAACTCAAATATTTTCCCAGATACAGCACTCAATTCTGCACCGGTGTCAATCAACACGTTTAGTTGTAGGTCGTGCATATTAACAGACACTACTATCTGTCTACACTTGTCCTCGACTGTTTCTTTATTTTCCCACAGTAAATCCTCGTCTATATCCAGGTCATTCCAGAAAAAACCATCCGGCTTTGATCCTAAATCCGGTTTATCTGGCGGCTTTTTCAGCCTCTGTTCACATACAGTTTTAATTTCAACACGTCTGTCCTGAGGCTTAGTCTGTAGCTTCGCCTCCAATACCGAAACCTTTTCCTGTAACTCGTCAACTAGTGAGTGTTGCTTTGCTATCGATTCACTAATTGTCACCTTCGTTGATTCCTCTTTGGTCAGATCGATCTCATCTGCCAATCTACCTGGAGGAATGTGCCCAGTCGCATCTGAAATTACTCCCTCTGGATCTGCGCAACCCACACTGCTACCGTCTGACCGCATAACGTCAGCTCTAACCTCATACACGCTGAAATCTATGTGCTTTTCTACCAATTGTGTCCTGCTATCACTAAAATTTTCGTAATCTTTCCCCTTAATACTCTCGCAATGTTTAAACTGGAGGTTTGCGTCGGATGGGTCGGCTACTTCTACCACTATAACTTTCGGTAAAGTCTGCCGGTTAGGGCCAGAACTTTCCGTTACTCCTTCAACATCTAACTCCTGCGGGACGAAACACGACGAATCTTGCTCATGCTCCCCATTAACATCAACTATTTCTGGTAAAGTCTGCCGGTTAGAGCCAGAACTTTCAATCACTTCACAAATACTATCTTCCTGTGGGACGAGACGCGGCAAATACTGCACGCGCTCCCCATAAACACTTCTCCCATACAGACCCCTATAATCTCTTAGTTCGTCGTATAAGCGACCGAACTGCCTTAACCAGACCTCATCCCTCTCTGCATCCCCTCGCTCGATGACGGACGTTTTATCCGACATCTGATCTTCTCTCAACAATTGCGAATCATTCTTAAACTCAATCTCCAGTTCCGCTGTGGGTATTACAGCTGGCACCTTATAATCGATTTCCGGAACACTACTTAAATTGTTCTCACTGACAGTGAATGTACCTTCTACTGCCGTGTATACAGCTGATCTACTACTTGTGGGCGCACTCCTTTCTCTTAACACTGGCACACTCTCCCGCCGTTGATTATTCCACACGGAATTTTCATATCGACGACACCTGGGTTTTCTCCTGCTATTGGGCCGCCAAAATTTCTCCACGCCCGGTCGGCCCCTCACCGGCGCGGCTAATGGTTTCCCTGTCTCGTCCCAGCAGATACGGTCCCCGGATGCTGCTGAGGCGGCTGATCACACCCTCTGGCGTTATTACTATTCTGTGAAGCCCGTATCACGTTAGTATGATACTGGTTTCCGTCATTCCTGTTATTATTTGCATTGTACCGATTGTTATTACGATCCGAACCATTATTGTTATTGCTGCCATGGTTGCGGTATGCATTATTCCCATGGTTATCGTTGTTGTGGTTGCTGTGGTACCCGTTGTTGTTACCACGGCCTCTACCACTGTCGCGATTATTGCGCCAATTGTCCTCATCCTCCACTCTTTCCAGGAAATCATTTATTGTTCTGTAATTGCTTCCTACGTAGCGTTTTGTATCATCTAGAAGCTTCATGTAGAGTTCCCAGACTATTTCGGATTCCGTGCGGCGATCACGCAAATATTCCAACTTGCGGATCCAGCCCTCACAAAACTCCTTCATCGAGCCGCGCGAATTCGCATCGAAAGGCCTCGATACGACAAATTCGCGCCAGACACTTTGCTGTTTTTGCTCTGACCAGTATTCAGCCAGAAACAAATTTTTAAACTCGTCAAAATTCATGTTCGTAATGTTGAGGTTTAAGCCCCAACGCTTGGCATCACCAGCCAACACATCAATAATCGCATTAATTTTTCTCTCATTAGTCCATGATCTGGGTAAAACTCTTTCACAATTCTTAATGAAATCCGTCGCATGTATACCGCCTTTTTTCAAGGGGTCGAACCGCTCCTCTTTCGTCAACAACTCCGAACTATGTGCACAGATTGGCACATAGCTCTGTTTTTCTTCAAGTTTCCTTTCTAATTCCGACACCCTCGTAATCACTTGGCAAGTGGTTGTCGCAAGCGTTTCCACTTCCCTCTTTTTCTCTTCGCAGGTGTTAGCCTGCTTCGTCACTTTGGTATCTACTTCGGATACTAAAGCCTTTAAAGTTTCCACCTTCTGTTGATCCTCTTTTCTCACTAATTGAATTTGTTCCGTCACCTTATTCTCGATGATCGGAGCAACTGCGTCTCCTACACTTTTCTCGATTCTGCTAATTTCGGAATCAAAACGAGTATTTATGCTCGCAATTTCCGCCTGAACGCCTATCATTTCCTGTTTAAGGTTACCGATTTCGGTATTAATCACGACAATATCGTCTTTGATTTTATCAACTTTTGTGTTAACAACTTCAACATTGTTGTTAACAACATTAATAGCATTGTTCTGATTGTCTAGCATTCGTTCAATTTTTTCAGACTGAGCTACTTGCTTGGCAGCCTGAGCTGCTTGCTCGGCAGCCTGAGCTTCTTGCTTGGCAGCCTGATCTTTAATTTCTGCCGACTGACTCTTGATTTCGTTAATCAAAACATTCAATAAATCAGTTAAATTCCCGGAAACCACCGGTTTTACTTCCGTAGCGGCTTCCTCTTTCATTGTCCCCCCGAATTCGTCATCAAGGGATTCAGATTTGATTTTCACTTCCGATTCCGAAACATTTTCTAAAGTCTGGAATTCCATTTCTGCTCTTTGTTGCGTTTCGGCGGTCGCATCTTTCATGCTAGCCGCCTGCCCCGGAACAATGGGTACCGCTGTGCGCGTTTCCCACTGTTCGACCGATTGTTCCGTATCCAAGTCTACCAAATTTTGGTAATTGTTGCCTTCACTCATTTTAATAATTTTCAATATAAATGCAAAATCTCAACTCTAATTAGGATTCCTCACACGAATATTCTCGCTGACGTATCGACCATTTCGTAACCAGTACTTTGTTACGAGATTTGCACAATGCAAAATTCGTGTCCAGAACAACCTCAAATTTGAAGATTGTCCTGTCACCAGGTCGCCACGTGTAACCTCCCCCCTCACTTATCGACCTTAATGACAGTGAAAAATTAAACCGCGTGTACCTAATGGAAATTTGGGAAAAGCAATCGTCACCGAAGTTAATCTATCGGTAAAGAGGGAGGAAAGGGTTACATCTAAATGAAAGGAAAAATGCAAATGAAACTGGTGGAAATTAATTTTGAAAAGGGGTAAAGTTAATAAAGAAAGTAAATGTGCGGCCGTTACGTTAACAATTAACTAGCGGTAATTAGATATTTGAGATTTGGGGGAAATCACAGTCGCCAGTCCTAAGGACAATTACTGTAGTAACTGAAAAATAAAGGTTATTACACATATAATTAACACTAGAAGCGTGGCAACTGAAGGTTGACACGTGTAGTGTGAAAACTGAAAGTTTGTCAGAAGTAATAAATTTCGCTACACTCTGACTTAATTTAGCAAAAGAATTAATAAAACCGGAAAATCGAAAGTTAATTTAGTGACTGAAGTTAATAGTGAGCTTTCTTTCTGAAGCACATCGAAATCCAGTAAAATACGGTTAGTCTTGGACTACCTCAACAATCATTTCAAAAGCAACTTGACTCTACGCAATTTAGAAACAAGAGATTTTACTTTGAACTTGAATTAAATGATTCTGAACTATTAACAATAGAAAAATTTAGTACGTACCAAGCTGAGCTGCAGTCACAGGTAAGCTAAAATATGCTACCAAAACTCGCACTCTAAATTTGTGCTCGTGTAACCTAAATATTGCAGCCAGCTACTGAACTTTGAAGTTAAAGCAGTGAAATCTAATTATATTATTTTAATGCTGGCGTTTGAATTTCAACGACACTCGGGTTCATTTCGGAAAAGGAAGGGACCCTGCTTGGCAATGCAATTGGGACAATGTGCAACAAAGGTTCATGCTAAGTTGCTGTAATTTTGCGAGGCAAATGGAACAATTTGAAAAGCTGAGGTCTGCCATACAGTTCTGAAACTTTACGTGCTTTTAGTCTTCCTTGTTGGTTGATTGAAGGTTTGAAGCCGTCGATCGAGGAGGTGGCGACAGTCACTCATTGTCGGCCGTCGCTGTTGCAGAAGCTGGATGTTGGCGCGCCTTCTTCTCGACACGGTCACCAGGCGAAATGGGCTCTTGATGTGCGCCAGCTAATGCTTCCCGTCCGCGACACCATGTCAGAAACTATCATCGCGAGTCGAGCGCAATTACATGCTGCCAAACCCCGAAAGCGCGGCAACTCGCGGGAGCGTCACACAACACCTGCTCCACTCGCTACTCCCGCCAGACTCCCTCTGCCCGCGCCCCACGCGGCAGAGTTAACACTCCCAAAGATCCTACACACTTTGATTCTTCACACGACCCATCGATGTAATCGTTCGATAGCAGTTTTCCCTAGGCAAGACCCAGCGTAAAAATACAAATAATATTTACGAAACAAACCAATTATACATCGACATAAGTGCATAAATATATATATACAAACAGTAAAACAATTACAATATATAAAGAGACAGAAATGTCATATCTTGAGGTAACAAAACAAGGAAAAAAAATAATAGTACAATAGATGAAAATAGGAGGATATGCATTTCCGGCGTTACACAGGCCTCTCCCACGTATACAACCTTCTTCCATGATTGTTAAACCCAGTGTTAGCTGTGATTAAGTTATGCTCTGTGCAAAATTCTACCAGGTGGCTTCCTCTTTCATTCCTTACCCCCATTCCATATTCATCTACTACGTTTGCTTCTCTTCCGTTTCCTACTATCGAATTCCAGTCCCCTATGACTATTAAATTTTTGTCTCCATTCACTATCTGAATAATTTCTTTTACCTCATCATACATTTCTCCAATCTCTTCGTCATCTGCAGAAGTAGTTGGCATATAAGTGTATACTGCTGTGGTAGGCGTGGGCTTCGTGTCTACCATGGCCACAATAATGCGTTCACTATGCTGTTCGTAGTAGCTTACCCGCGCTCCTATAAAATACTATGATGAGGAAAGTAGGTGTTGGGGAAGATGGTAGGATGAAAGATGGTGGGATAAACAGAGAGTGACGAGGAGTTTGTTATGTAGGCAGGGTAGTGGTAACGAGAGGAAAGGGATGGGCGGAGAGGAAATGGATCGAAGAGCCCTCATATGGAGTGGAATAGGTGGGGGAAAGTTAATGTTGGTAGGAGGGATAAATATCAGGGCAGATCTAATTGTGTGGGAGAACGAGTTGGTCGAAGTTGCGTTAGTAAAGGATATGGAGTGTGCGTAGGTGTAGGGACGGAGGAATTTGTTTGTGAAAGGATGTGTTTGTGAAAGCTCGGTAGCATATTATGGTTGGTGATCAGGGGCAGACGATGGGGTTATTAGGATGTAGTTTGTGGGTGCGGAGGTGTTGGATGTGTGTAAGGAGAAAAGCGAATTTGATGAGATAGTAGAGGATCCATGAGGAGAAAGGTTTACGGTTGCGGAATGCATGGCGTTTGAGGCTGTGGAGCAGAGATCCGTGCAGCATTTGCATAACACAGAATGGGTTGGACGAGGTTTTTGTAGGTGTGGAGAATAGTGGAGGGTACAGTCCCCAAGTTCAGCCTGTTAGTAGTTTCAGTCAGTTGTGTGTTTTCTGTTTGATGGTTAGTAGGTGATGTTTCCACATTAGATGCCGGTCGTGCAAGACATTTTTGTGTATTCGTTAACTATCCTAGACTCGTGACAGTACCAACTGTACTATTCACAAGGCGGCTGCAACGCTGTCTCTACAACACGCTATCGTTTGTAATACAATTGCTCACGAGATGTATTATTATTACACTTTCGTAAAACGAAAAAAGAAAATTAAGTATTCGATGATGTATCTGAGTAAGCGTTAGAGCCATGTCGAATGCAAAATGTAGTAACATTAGTAAAGAACCTTTATTATCCAAGCACTTCAAAAAAGGTTTTACATTATCGTGTAGAGTCTTTCCATACTGTGCGACTTTGCTTCAGAAACGGAAAATAAGTAACTCAACCTGTGGCGAATGTATTATCATGATCTAAAGTGAATGAAGTGGCTATCGTTTCTTAGCCAATATTATTTAATATTACACATAACTTCGTTATGTGGTTCTAGACGTGTCATTGCTGTTTACCTTATTATGACTGTTTCAGAAGTAAACGTTATACTATTTTGAAAACTAAGATAGAAACAAGAATCAGAGTCAAATATGCTAAATAATTTTTTTAAAAAGTTCGTAAAATTTAAAAACAGGGATATGTGCTACGAAACGCACGTTATTTTCGGCCCCGATTTTAGTGCTTCTGAATCTCAGAGTTGCTAACGACATCACCAATTCATATGTGGTGCTCAGATTTCAGTCGAGCTCTCAAGTCAGTATTGTCATTTATCTGCCATTCAGTCCTTGGATGTCTCCTAATATACTAAAGTCTAGTATAGGTGGTGACACTTATTATCCCACCACGCTGTCTGCACTGCAGGTAGGCAAGCAGTCCACCCACACCTGTACCACACAGTGCGAACCATCAAGGTCGTTACCTCATGGGTCCTAACAGCTGCTGTGCTGGACATCTGCGTCTGGATCGGACATTTGTATCCACCCTCTTGGTTCCCTTCCTCCTTCGTAATATTTAATTAGGGAATTAAGGTCTCTCTCTCTCTCTCTCTCTCTCTCTCTCTCTCTCTGTCTCTGCCCCCCCTTCCTCTTCCCTCTCCCTCTCCCGCCCCAACATCGCGTCACGCCACCTTCCGTGCAGCAATTCTTAGTAGAGACAGCTTGGAGTCTGTTTCTTCGTTTTCAGATTTAAGGGGAGTTGGATCGCCCAATCCCGACAATGTTAAATTTAGTGACTTGGCTTCCCTGTATTTCAGGAACCACTGTAGCCATTGACATGAAACTTTTACAAGACATTAAACTGTATTTTCTGAGTCTACTGAACTCCATAATTGCATATCAGCCACTGCTTTCGGAAATACAGTTTTTTAATTAAACGGTTAAAATGTTGTGTACTTTTTGTACGTTATGCAAAATAATTTTAATTATACATAATATTATGTTCATGTTTTAGTTCAGTAGACTCAGGGTATGTATATTATTACCCCCTGAAAATTTTAATACTCTACTCGAAGTGGTTTCTGAGATTTAGGGAAACGTCAATTTTCAGGAACGGCTTCTAAAGTTTCAAAAGACTGTAACTCAATATATACTTAATTTTTTATTTTTAGTCACTCAGAAGCACCCTGCACCATACTGTATATCATCTTCTCATCTTTTTCCTAGTTTTTTCTTCTTTTCTTCTTTCTGGACTCCTTAGTGGCCAACTTTGCTGCATATTTTGCTTTATCAATGCCAACCACGTCCATGTGTTCAAGTTCTGTGATGCTTTTTGCTCCAGGAGTAATTCCCATAAGCTGTAGCACTTTTACCCTACCAGTGTTGCCATCATTAAAAGCAATAACAGTATCACTGACCCACCCACTTTACTGTCTTCATTCCAAGAAAAACATTTTTAGGTAAGCAAGTCCATATAAGATTACTGAACGACTCATTGGGATTTTGAGCCTGACCTGCAGACACTTCTTCAGTAATTCAGGATTTGCCAGGTCTCTGTAAATATGTTTTATGATATCCATGACTGCTTCTGGGATGGAATGTTTATGGCTGGACATTGTGGTAATTGCACCAAGAATCAGGTCCAGGAAGGCAAAGGTGATGTACTGGTTTTTCATCAGGTGACAGTCTGTGGAAGAAGGTAGCCCATACTGCCTGCTTCATTTTCAACAAATCCTCAGTATTATTTCTAATGGCCATCCCATAATACTGCTGTAGTTCATCAATCATTTTGTCTGGCAGCCTGCCTCTTATGCTTTTACCGTCAGAAAGTTTCTTGTCTCTCAAACTACGTTTCAACTTTCTCAGCCTGGTGCTCATTCTATTCTGGACGTTATCAACACATTCCAGTTTTGTGATAATCTTCTCACGATAAGGCTGAGCGGCTACTACACTGTTATATGCTTTTGAGTCTCCATCACCTAAGAACTTAGTGTAACACACTCCCCTTTCGTTCACAGATCGATTAAAAATTTCAGTAGCTGCAGAGACCTCCGTATCACCACTTGTTCCTTCATAATTTTTGTCACAGATAAGCCCTTTTTCATTCCCTGATTACCACTTATAACAATGTTTGGTTAAAATCTTTCCAGTATCCATACTGGCCACCGTAGCACCAGAATTGTTAGAACTGTTGTTGTGCTTCTGCCAAGTGCCACCAAAAGCTACTATATGGCAGTCATACCGTCATTTATTTCAACAGCTTCCTTTGCAGCACCCTTCATCGACTCACATGCAACAGATTCCACAGCAGTTCCAATGAAGCCTGCATACTTGTGGGTTTTACAAGCCGGGTGTGGCATGTTCATCATGGCACACATTGTTTCTGCTGCAGTCCCATTGTGCTAACCCAACGCATTTGGTGCCATATCTTGCGGCTTTGTGGAAACTCCTTATTAAACAATAGTGCATTTAATTTATAGGAAGTCACCACTCCAGGTGGCAAGGCCGGTTTACAATTATGTTCCTGTTGTGGTGAGGAAATAAAGAGACATAGCGAAATTTCTTTATTGTAATATCATGTAACTTGGAGTGCTCACCATATATTAATTTTTAACAGAAAATCATAAACTTACCGGACAAAATATGAATCACCCCCTTAAAAAAGCGAAGTGGTCATTTTAGAGCGCAGTTGATCTGGTGTGGCCAAGAATTTAGCTCAAGAACCATGACCCGACTCGCATGCCATAACTCTCAGCTGGGCTGCACGCTTCCCCCACTGCCACGCCACACTGTCAGAGCTTGAGGAGGGGAAACTACGAAAGTCCCGTATTTGCATTGCACTGCATATGACATGGTTTCATATTTCTCAACAACATAGATCACAGGCTAAACAAATTTTCGTTATTATATTTGGTGCGCAAAGGACATAATACAAATCTTTATCTGGTACATACTCTCGGCATAAGGACAGCAGCGATGACTTCCTTAGTTGCATAATCGAAAAAAGGTGTTGGTCGGTATATTCTATTACTTTTGCAACACCATTATGGAGGTATGGAAACTCTACCTGAGGAAAACAATTTAATATAAAAGGATTTGTCTTTAAAACGGTAATTACATTACAGATCAATCAGTTTCATCTGCAGTTGCACAAGTTCACTTTCAACTGAAACAGCAAACGTCTCGGAAACAGGTATAAATTGACAGTGTCTTCAAAACGTTTAGAAAACTATCCTTATAATTCTTTTAAGGCCGCGATGAATTCTTCAAACTTCGCATTTTCTTTAATGCCAATGAGCTTAGGGATGTGAACTGTGTCCCTTGTACAGTACAATTTTCTTTTTAAATGCCTCGCCTTCAAATCAGAAGTAATATGTTTCTCACCTTGCAATGTCTTACAGTCAGCAGTGTGCAGTCAAGTCCACTTGAAGTCAGAGGTCTGCAGTCCATTCAGGATGTTTTTATTTTCGTTCCTGCGCTCCTTTTTCTTTCATAAATTCAACAATAGCGAGTTTTAAATCGAAATATCGTTCCAGGCATGTCCTTTGACTTAACCAACTTGCTTTGCATGTACTCTTCGTTCAATTCCATCGAAATCTGTCGCAACTGACAGTGAAGTAATGCGTGCGACTTCAGAAATTGTACCATTCGTATCAACAATTACTTCATGTGCTTCACGCCTGCAAATTCAGCACAAAGTACTCCTTGATGTACTTACAATGAATTCCACATGGCAGTTATTTTAATGTTTTGCTCTATCGCTAATAACTAAATGTTAAAATTTTTTGTGCATGTTGTAAAGTCGTTTCATAAGAAATCTGCAATATCTGTCGATTATGTGACTGCGTAATAGATATTGACGATTCTCGTCCCTCTTATACCGTTCCCATTCATTTTCAAAGGGTTGTGACTGTACATTTTTGTCGAAATAGTCATTGGACCTGTGAACGTCCTTCGTACCACAAACAAACAGCGAAGGGTAAATAACGCTGACAGCACGATTCTGCGGAAATGAAAAGAGTCATGTCAGCCCCCTCCTGCACATCTGGCCGCCCCTGCTGCAGATGGTGTAGCAGACAGTCAAACGAGCCTCGGGTTTGGCTTGGCTGCTGGGGGCCTCTCGGCGGGCCGCGGGCCGGTAGCAACCACGTGGTGCCGAACATAAGCTGAGCATGAGGGGTGGGCCAGCGCGTGGTCCAGCCGCGTGGCTGGGAATTCCATGGTGACACTGAGTCGATGAAGGAGACACACCGGGAGCGCCAAAGATGGCGAACTTTATGAAACCTTAATGGCACACATTTCACAGTTCGTATGGATATTAATAGTAGCCAGATGAATCATGATACCTCGAAAAGAAACATGTACATTACCATTATTTGCACGATGATTCTGATGGTGCAATCAGATTTTCAGTATGTTTATTAGTTTAAAGTTTAGTATCCGAGTGTAAATTATACAAGTAACACCCAGCAATGAATTTCCAAAATCTAACGGTTTATCCGATTTCGTCGATCATCATGTCTTTAGAAAGCTGTTAGTGTAAACCTAAAGTGGTATGAATTACAGGCATGTAACTTAAATATTACATGAGTTATTGGAGGTCAAAGTGGCCGATTACTACTAACGCGTCAGGCTGTAAGTACTCCTCAGTTACACTAAAAAACGGTAGCAGCATGCTTATAAATATATTTGTTCATCTATGTATTTATTTATATCCGATATATGCTATTCATGAAGAAATTGGTCAATTATTTACTGTCTTTTAGAACCCACAAAAAAAAAAAATGGCTCTGAGCACTATGGGACTCAACATCTGAGGTCATCAGTCCCCTAGAACTTAGAACTACTTAAACCTAACTAACCTAAGGACATCACACACATCCATGCCCGAGGCAGGATTCGAACCTGCGACCGTAGCAGTCACGCGGTTCCGGACTGCAGCGCCTAGAACCGCGTGGCCACCGCGGTCGGCTTAGAAATCACAGAGACATTAGGTTACTGGCCTATTGTTGCTTGCTATTCCTTTGATATATGTCTATTTAATTTATTTATGTATTTAATAATGTGTGTTAGAGCGTATTTATGGTCCAGCTGTAGGAATATTTATTTAATATCAAGTTATTCAAATGTAAATCCAGTATTTCGAAAGTATTTTATGTTTGTGAGTGTGCATTGGCTTGAAGACATGGTGGGAGCGCTCTAGCCAATCACAGCGCTGGTGAATAGGGAGACTCGATGGAAGTGGGGGAGGAGTACGGCACAGGACATGGGAGGTGCTGGACGCAACGGACGCACGGTCGCAGGAAAGACTTGGAGAGTGTGGAGCGGTTTGCGCGTGATCGTGGGAGGTAGGAATACTTCGTAGTGCCGACTTGTGAACGTGGTTTCTACGGTGAAGGCGTAGTTTGCGTTTAGAAGTGATATCTCGCGAGTTATGTTGTCGTTCATAACTAATTCCGTGAAGTAGGAATCTATTGTTTCCCTGTTATTCAACTTATATTTTATTTAATTGCTGGACTATCGACACCAATAAGTGTTTTGCAGAAATATACCGCACTCTCAAAAGTACTTCTACTATCGTACTCATCATTTAAAGTCGTTAAGATAGTACATGCAGATTTTATTTAATTGGAATCTTTCATTTATAAATTTCTACGTTACATTCACAGTTGCCTGTAATGCGGCAACTACGTATCCCAGCCCCTAGACAACAAAACCAGCCAAAACTTCCAATATTTCAACTCTGAGTCAGAGGGTGCGTAGTTGAGGGCCGCACCACCATACATCATTTAGTTTGTTGAAAGCCCGCAAGGTGTTGTAGACAAAATGTAAACTTTAATCCACATTATTACTTTACTTCCTTTTTGTGTGACAGAGGCTTTACCAACGATAGGAAGCTGTTGGGGTTGGGTAAGAATTGACGGTATTTCTGCTTCTACATCTATGTTTTTGGGTGGCATAATACCTTTATTCCGGCAAATGAATGCCTTCAGTACACGCGCTTACCGTCTGTTTTTGTTGACGAAGGTGGTACAACTTGATGTACGTCCATACTGTGTTTGTATCTGCAGTAATCACTTTCATGAGCATCTGCCAGAACGTAATCGACATGATGTAGCAAGCACACTAATTGTCTCTTCTTGTTTTTCATTAATCTGAGGCAGTTTTTTCTATGAAGACAGGTTCAAATGGCTCTGAGCACTATGGGACTTAACATCTATGGTCATCAGTCCCCTAGAACTTAGAACTACTTAAACCTAACTAACCTAAGGACAGCACACAACACCCAGCCATCACGTATGAAGACAGGATTCAGTCTCCTGTTATCACATTAAATTTCAGTAACCAGGTATTGGAAAGGTATTACAAATTCATTTCTGTACTTCATTCCGTCAGTACTATTCAGAGTTCATTTTTTTTTTCAAAATTTGCGTATATTCTTTGCATGAAACAAACCTTCAGATTTAATTATGGGTGACTGATGCTGGCGCTGAGATTTTGGGGGATGCGATGTCAAGTTAACACTATTTTAAATACTGGAACGTCTTACTTTTGGTTTAGCTCCAATGGGGGAAGGACGACGTTAAAGATGCAGAAGTAACTGCGAACGTCTAACGACCATGAGAACAGTGGAACGCGGCCCTTCTTCAAACACCAGCTCACTATCACTTGAATAATGTACGAAACTAGCAGGAAAACGAATCTGTCACGTGATTAGAACTTCAGTTCTCTCTTCATTGACACCATGGTTTTATCATACAGCTTCCCATTGGAAATATAAATATAGGTTTACAGAATGAGAAATATAGAGACCAGATACAAAGTATAATAAAAGCCACCAGGCTGAGAAACTTTCGTGACCGGCATCTAAAACGAAGATTATGTCTCCTCTCTGTAAACGAAACCTCTTGTATCGAATGTTGTGGGCTGTCAAAAAACAAAATTTTCCTTTACATTAGCTTTGTCCTGACGAATGAGTTAGATACATTTATCTTTCAACCCATGGGAACGTTTCGTCTGTTCGAGCACGTCGAGGCTCTTAGGATGTCAGGTGACGAGCATCTTATTGTGTCCCTTTTTACACGTTGCCACTCGTCCTTCACACCCTGCCACTGTACTTAACATGCTGTTGCTATAGGCATTCATAATGCAATCGCACATGTGACCCATCATCCAAAAGACGTTAAAATTAAAGAATGGGGCATTTCCCAGTTGCTTTAAAACTTATGAATGGATAACAACATCCCAGTTTACCTCAGAGACGCAACGAACAAATAGTAACGCGCGTGAAAAGAACACGAGTGGAATAATCCTACTCCCGCATATGTTACAGTTACTAACCTAGCTAGTTAATCTGTTGATGCAATTGGTAATCATCATATCACTCAAGGACATTGGATGTCTTAACTTTGAAGATAACGAAGGAGGTGAGTTTTAAAGATATTGCCCTCATTTTTCCTGCTGTACTATACGTACAATTATGGAGTAACATGAATGAATGATCAGTATCTCGATAGAGAAGACATCAAGATTGCTTGCATTACTGAGCAAGCAGTTCCTATGACGTGTTAGTATGCGGCTGTTTTTACGCTGTTACAAGTTTCGTGAAAATCGATCGACTCAACGGCAGGGCAAAAGAAGCCCACTACAAAGACGTTCTTGACCTCCGCCGGAGTCGTCATGTTCAAGATCTGGCACCACATGCAGACAGATGCCATAAATTTGCTTACTTACCAAATATGTTTAGCTATAAGTAGGTCCCATTTGACTCCACGCACATCGGCATTCATTGCTTCCTCTGAAGAAAATCGTTTTCCACAAGGCTGCTTGAGAGATCCTCTACTTCTATGTTTTCGGCGGAGCACAAAAACATGTCTATAGAAAACTGCTCGTCCACTGCAAATGGGATGACCGGTTTCGAAAAATATGTAACAGCTTAAAGAAACAGTTCAGAGTGGTGCACAGTCGGGCATTAATGTGCCACGAAAATTAGTTCATCAGTAAAGCGACACAACTTCTTTTCTCTCATGTCAAAGTAGTATACCCACAGCAACTTCGCTAAGTCTCCTTCAGTCGCCAAAGTCCTTGCTACTGATTTATTTACTAGTATTTTGAAATTTTTACTGAATGCTCCACGGTTTCTTTTCTTCTTTTTTTTTTGTGCCTAGTCGGATTCAGTCTCGAGTCATTCATAACATCTTGACAAAGTCTTGATAATCGGTCGCTCGACGGTTTTACAAATAATCTCTTGTAGTTTCTGCCAAATATTTTCTGATTGGTGATCTGTAGAGACGTAAACAAAGTAGAAAACGGGAGAATACATCTGGATCAAAAATGAGATTGAGATATTCTCCAGCAGCATGATATATGCGAAGACCGGAATTCATGTAGCAAAAGTACTTGATTAAACGGTGAAGTCAAAATCTGGTGTATAATGAATGTGTGAAGTTCAAGAGAAACATCTTGACGACACTTGTCGTTCAATACTAATATTTTCATAAATATATATAAAATACAAACTTAAATGTACCTTAAGAATCTCTGATGTAGGAAATCAGTATTGAACTATGATTATGAACTTTAAATATTAACAGCCGCGATGCAGGGATGGCAGACGAGTTTGATAAGAGGCATGACCGGTAGATATGTTTATTAGTTTTTGCCCTTGAGAAGACAAACATTAAGCGGCCTGATATTTCGACCGCCAGGGATGGACGTGAGTATGAGTTACCCGGAAGTGTAATAACTTCGGAGGCATAGCTGATCGCGAAATGTGTGAAATAGGTAGGCGAGCTGTCTGAGGAATTGTTAGAGTGGAAACATTATTTCACAAACTAAGAGAAATGTGAAATTTCCCTTAGGGAAATAAAACACAGAGCAGAAAGACAGAACTGCATGTATGCAGATAAAAAGAAAAAAATGTTGAATGCTCACAGTTGTTTCTAACTTATATTCCTGACTGACTTGAAGAAACACTCTTGACAGAACTTCGAAAAATTGTAGGGACTGAAATGTATTCACGTGGGACGCTGCGTGTGGGTGGGAGTTAAAAGTTGCAGAGCACCGATTTTCTTGCCGGTCTCTCGTGTACTTTGCGAAGGTGGGACAGCAGCTGAAACACTGAGGATGGAGCGGAAGACGTGATCTGTTTCTGACTGCTGCAGTCGATGAAGGGTAGGGGTACAACGGTGTTAATGAGGAAACAAAGGAGCTTGGTGTTCACGTTCTCTACTGTCAGTAATGTAAGTGATGTATCTATGGCGCACTTGCCGGATTTATGTATGTAATATAGGGTACTTAGAGGGGACCCCCCCCCCTTGCCCCCCCTACAGCACCCTCCTCAGATTTAGTGGTAGGAGGGCCCAGTGGACAGTTCGTCAAAAACTGAACACAGATTAACCATGAAAACAGGAAGAACTTTTACTGGACTGTGAGAAAAAAATAAAATAGAAACAGTGAACGGTCCATGAACAAGAAGTTGGGAAGAGAAATGGTGTCGTGGTGTCGTGGTTAAGTGGTTATGGTGCTGGATTGCCACGCGGACGAACCAGTTTTTTTATTGGTTACCGAATACGAGTCATGTGCTAAGAATACGTTACCGTCACAAATAAATGTGATGAATATTGAGAGCAGACGGGATACCACATAGACGTCTCACAGAAATGAAAACAACAAATCAACGGGAGTGAACTATGTTACAACAAAGGAATTCAAGAGACAAGAATTCCATACCGGAGCGCAACTTGAAAAAAGTTGAAAACATATGTTTTGACAGAGTACAGAGAGACTGTGTGATTGTGAAACTGTTGCGTTCATTTGTTGCAGCATATGCGACAAAGTGTTGCGTTTTCGTCATTTCTTTGGGAATGATCACCTTGACATTCATACGAACTCCTGTATCGGGCGAGGAGGCATATCTCGCTCACTTACCAGTCGTACAACTTAGGTACATCGATAAGAGATTCCTATCACACGACACATGTACTATCACTAACGCCTTGTATGGCACACCAAACGTGTTTTCCAGTGGAGGATTCGGCTAACTTGTCGTCAAACGTTTGCGGTTACCATTCGAAAGCCACTTCCTTTCGGCTGCTAATAGAGTAGTTTCGCCGCGCGTTGTAGCCGCGCGTTCTAAGGCGTCATGTCACGGTCCGCGCGGCTCCCCCCGTCGGAGGTTCGAGTCCTGCCTCAGACATGGGTGTCTGTGTTGTCGTTAGCGTAAGTTAGTTTACGTTAGATTAAGTAGTGCGTAAGCTTAGGGACTGATGACCTCAGCAGTTTGGTCCCATAAGACCTTTCCACAAATTTCCAAAAGAGTAGTTGTGCAAAATCGGCTGTCATAGGTACCGACCGTATACCTCGCTGTTGAAAACAGACTTACACCAAGACACAGACACAAATTTGAATAAAGCGAACAGCCCAAAAAAAAGTTGGAACAAGGGAGAATTGAGCCTGGTTAGGCAACACCATAACTAGTTAACCACGCCGCCATTTTGTAGGGAAGCAGCCTACTCACGCCATAGTAAATTCACATCAGTCTTTCCATTGTGTGCCAGCCAGTCCGCTGTAACTAGCTCTGACGTCATAAATGTTGCGCAGTACTTTAAAAATCAAGTAAATAACCTAAAATGTTTCTAGCATGTCAGGAGTAATACTAAATTAATATGTGTTGAATATCAGTTCGATAACTTTAGCCATTTTCGAAATTTGGACGTTTTTCTGTAAAAATCATTGGCGCAACAGAAGAGAGCTAGAGACTTCAAAATTTATAATTAGATTCCTTTTTCATAATAATTTAATAAAAACAGTACTTTGGATTTCACAAATTAAGATTTTAGTTGAAATTCATGATTTTTTGGGTTTTGTCTTAAAAATTAAGGAAGCAAGATAGATTAAGTAGGCTAATAAATAAGGCTAGGATGTTTATATTTAAGTAGAATGGAGATCCGCTATAACCATAAAGATGTGAGAAGTTTCATTTGAATACCTATAAAACTATAGCGACAGCGTATCTCCAAAGGGCCAGTTCAGACCTCATCTACTGCGTGCAGTGTAATTGAATTAATTCTCTCGCCCAAAATATTTAACTTAGCCACGTCAAACTTTTATTATGATTACTTACCTGTGTGTTGAATGCACATTTAAATTGAGAGCTTCATCGGCCATCAGCAAAAGAAGCTATGATTTATTTAATAACTTAATGTGGTGCATTACTAGCCCAGCGGATAGTCGGGAGAGCCGATTTGATCAGGCGTTCCCTTAGCCGTCCGCACCGCGGCTTTATATATAAGAACGCTGCGAAAGGAAGCAAGGCCCCAGTTCTCTCCAGACCCTGAATAGCACGCCATCTGTGTCGGGAGTCGCGTCGCTTCGGTATCATTGTTACAACCAGCCTCGGATGCCGTATTAAGTTACTCGAGATACGCGTAACCATGAAATCATTTTCGAGTGAAGTGTTAATTCTGGGTTGACTTTAATTATCGATCTTCAGTTTGCGTATTGTCGTATTTTCACGTGCCGCCGCGGGACAAACATTCTACCATTAGTTAGCGTGGCGTTTGATGAACCTAATCATTAAATTATGGCGAGCATTCATTTAAATATTTAATTTGGACAGTTATAGGGGCATCAGCGCATTAGACTCTGAACTGCTCTGTTAGATTGTGTGGATTCTTTTGCTTTCATCTGTGACTTTCAGAATACAGAACATTTTTTCACGACCGTTTTTAATTAGAAATCCCAGACAATCTCCTCATTCCTCGGAGCTATAAGCTGTAACTATAAGTGTATTCTCAGATGAAGTGGGCACTAGGAATTCTAATTACAGGCTTCACGTTTTGCTAATCACTTTCTGGTTGCCAATATTGTAGTTAGAGAGCCAGTGTTGAGAACGGCGAAAGACAGCATAAATAACATTCTAAATAATAGGAAATGTTTCTACATTCAAACATTTATACAACAGTAAATTTCCGCACCTACTGCCCCACAATTTGTCTGCCTGACTGCTGTATGTGGCACTTCTTGTTCTTGGACCGTTCAATGTTTCTATTTTACTTTTTTTTTTTTCACAGTCCACTACATCTTCCTGTTTTCATGCTTGGTCTGTGTTCTGTTTTTGATGGGCTGTCCTCTGTGCCCTCTTACCATTAAATCGGAGGGGAGTGCGATGCGGAGGTTCTCTTGTTAGTACCATACCTCTGACGTCACACTCTCCGGTTGCCTACATGCATTGTTAGGGGCAACCGCATGACGTCATCACACGCAACGTCTCTATATAGGCACAAATTTTTATTATAAATAGGTACGCACAAGTTTATATATATATATGTATAAACTTTCTTGTAAATACACCATTCAAAGAGTTTCTTACATCAAAAACACACACACAAAATTAAATTTCCCGATCACAGTCGAATATTTTACCGTTCATTAAAACGAAACAGCATATCAGTATGTTGTCCAGTGTCATGCTCAAAAATATCTGAACGACCCGAATTTCGTAGATCGGCGCCATGTCTAAAAGTATCTAAATTTCTTGAATTATTTATAAAAAAAAACATAAATATATTTACAATGCTGTCGTAACTTACCGTATTTCCACATCCACGTCTAAAAGTCTGTATTTTTACAAAAAATATCTAAGCTTCTTCAGCAACACACCAACGCACGCAGCATTTCTGTAAAGCGTCGCAATGTCATTTTCTCGTCTTAAATGTCAGTACTATTCATCAAAAATATATAAATATATTGAAAATACTGTTGGAACTCAGCGTATTAAAATGTCTAAGATATCTATATTACTTGTCAGTATTATGTAGGCCTTGGAAGTGTGCAATTATTGTCTTAACCACAGACGAAGCTGTGTAGATTCTGAAATTATATGCCACAGTGCAAGTTATACATCAGAATTGTTTGTATTTTTGTCCTATTACACTGAAAAACACGTATCATTAAAACAACATGGTAAGCAGGAAAGGGAGTAATAGTTGAAGTTCCCCTTACGATTAATGAGGCTGTTGCTGGTGGTACAAAATCGAGCTTACATCATCTGACAAAGTACTTTTTTAGAGGGGAAAGAAAATAATGTATTATCTTATATACTTAAATAACGTAACTCACATTATTGACTGGCTAGTAAAGTACTTTTTTATTATTTTTTATCTTTGACCTCTTTGTGATTATGTTCCACAGGTGTACAAAACGAACTTAAGAGAAGGCTTCAACATTTAGTGCTCAGAATTTTGGTGCCAAGGTTCTCAAAAATGTTTACAAAGTGTTTCTCCATAATCAACTAGTAAATAATATCAATACCTAGAGCAAGTTGTCACAACGACGTCGCATTTTCCCACTAAAGCTGTTGTGTTTAGTGAGATCTCAAGTGTGTTGTATCACTTAAGGTTTATGTTTTCGTAATACGCAACTATAGCTTAGTAAACACTGCTCGGTTTGAATATGTCAAAGACAGTGATGGACAAAGCTCCACGCAGAACTCAGATAGCAAACGAAAATTCGTTCTTTGCATCAAAATAAAACAGCATTTAAAACTGCCTGTATTGAAACTTCCTGGCAGATTAAAACTGTGTGCCGGGCCGAGACTCGAACTCGGGACCTTTGCCTTTCGCGGGCAAGTGCTCTACCAACTGAGTTACCCAAGAACGACTCACGCCCCGTCCTCACAGCTTTACTTCTGCCAGTACCTCGTATCCTACCTTCCAAACTTTACAGAAGCTCTCCTGCGAACCATGCAGAACTAGCACTCCTGAAAGAAAGGATATTGCGGAGACATGGCTTAGCCACAGCCTGGGGGATGTTTCCAGAATCAGATTTTCACTCTGCAGCGGAGTGTACGCTGATATGAAGCTTCCTGGCAGATTAAAACTGTGTGCCGGGCCGAGACACGAACTCGGGACCTTTGCCTTTTGCGGGCAAGTGCTCTACCAATTGGCCGGCCGATGTGACCGTGCGGTTCTAGGCGCTTCTGTCTGGAACCGCGCGACCGCTACGGTCGCAGGTTGGAATCCTGCCTCGGGCATGGACGTGTGTTATGTCCTTAGTTATGTCCTTAGGTTAGTTAGATTTAATTAGTTCTAAGTTCTAGGCTACTGATAACCTGAGCAGATAAGTCGCATAGTGCTCAGAGCCATTTGAACCCTTTTTTTTTTTTTTTTTTTTTTTTTTTGCTCTTCCAGCTGAGCTACCCAAGCACGACTCACGCCCCATCCTCACAGCTTTACTTCTGCCAGTACCTCGTCTCCTACCTTCCAAACTTTACAGAAGCTCTCCTGCCTGTATTATTTATCAAAATACGTAAAGATTTCTTCTACAACAGTAAAAAAGACATGTGGCACTATTGAGATAACTTACAGATTATTGTGCACTTGCCAATGAAAATAGTTCGATCTTTGTACATCACTTTATATAAACCAAAAATTATCTTTATTATATATCAAAATACGCAAAGATTTGTTCTGTAACAGTACAAACACGAATGGGTCGCCTACTGACGCTGCTGATCGAACTTACAGGTTAAGACATAATTGGCGAGGACTGATTTACGCAGTCACACAGTGTAAAGTGCGTGATACTTTACTGTAGCAGATAGATTCGAGAAAGGTGAGACGTTTCGAGATATGACAGTGCCAGAAATAATATTCACTAGTGGCTGTAATCATTAATGGACTTCTCCACAGGATCCAACGCAGGTATGTGCTTTAATGGAAAGACTTGATTCCAAATCCCTGACAGCATTTCTAGCGGATAGTGTGGAATTAGAGATCTGAAAAGCTTGTGTACATTTCTTACCACATCAATCATCACACCATCTACTACTGTCTGTGATCCTTCTCAAACAACCATCGCCTATAGCCCAGTGGATATATCACCAGCCCTCTGACATTGCATCAAGACAGAATGCAATACAAATACTACAGAAATATCTAGCTGGGGAGGTGTGAGGGAGTCGCAAATACCGCTTACATACCACGTTCCTTAGCCAAATCATTTCAAAATGCAGTAATTTTATCACGAGGTTGCATCGTGGGCTGCATGTAACCGGTGTGCTGATCTGATACTACACACTCCTGTGTTCACCGTCTCGGTATTTGTCCGGTAAAAACCACCTCATTCAGAGGTAATGTCGTACCTTGATTTATAAAGTCAGTATTGCTTTTAACTTGGATACTTGTTTGCACCTGTATAACCATGACCACTTGTGATAGTGACATACAGTAGTTGTTGCGATCAGGTTTTTTAACATCTGACTGATTACGTCTCTCTTTCTAAGACACAGTGGTAGCACTCGCAAGAAAAACTTACGAGACATGCCCACCCATCGCTGATTTTCTCTCAGTATTATTTCGTACCATTGGCAGTCAGTTGTTGATGAAGTATTACGTTTAGTTGTAGTAGGGGCTGGGTGATAGGTTCACCTTGAGCATCAGTCTTGTAAAGTATGTGTTTGTGTTCCAAAATATGCAAAGGGAAGAGTATGTCAAGTCATAAGAATGGTACTGATATTTCTATTTCCAGAGCCATAGCCATCAACATAGTGTATTTCTGATACTTCCCTTATTGTCGAATGTCGTTCAACTGAGACCGCGATTGTAACACCTTGAGCATCAGGCTTGTAAAGTATGTGTTTGTGTTCCAAAATATGCAAAGGGAAGAGTATGTCAAGTCATAAGAATGGTACTGATATTTCTATTTCCAGAGCCATAGCCATCAACAGAATGTATTTCCGCTACTTCACTTATTGTCGAATGTCGTTCAACTGAGACCACGATCATAATATTTAGTTGTGTACAGGGATAAAATATATATGTGACCGATTTCTTAGGATAAACATTCTACCTGTGCATGTTTGGCCTGCAGCGCAGTGACCTGTGTGGGGCTGATTCACATTTCCTGTTAATGCTAGGAGCTGTCAGACTGGAGAGGCCTGTTGGAGTGTAGGAATGTAGATGAATTAACCGTATTGTCCTCTAGACGACTGAATAGCGAACTAATACTTAGTATGTGTTGGATAGCTTTCGTGATTGCGTGGAAATTTGAGAAAATTGAATATAGAGGTGCGTTTGCGCTGGACCTTTATTCCCTCTGATGTAAATTGTTCGGTTGACTGCTTCTGCACATTTCGCGCCTTTATTTAGGTGAGAGATGATTGATTGTGATGTGTGCATCTAGCATGCGGAAGACATGTTTGTTGGTTATCTAGACATGAGAAACACTTTAGTTGAGTTTGTAAATTATTGGGATGATTTGGAATCTATTACATCACCGACATCGGTATTCATGAGTACAACTATCTATTTCATCTATTTGTTTCGAATTCTCACATAAAGTTTTTCGCAGACTGGATAAGTTTCTAGTTACTCAATGGTCTAGAGCATGCTCCATCTAGTTTGGGGTTTGTTGAGAAATAATTCCCAGTCCGCATCTTCGGAATTATGTTGCGTGAGCGATCGGTGGGATACTGCTGTGTGCAAACCATGCAAAAATGTATTTTTTCTTGTAATCCCAGAGTCTGGAGATGGGTGTAGAAAAAAGCAAGCAGGGGAGCAGGTCCGGACCAGAAACAGTAACGTGTTTGTGTCGATGAGGAAATGAGGTCGAATTTGTAGAATGGTTCTGAGAGTGACTTCGGCCTGCTGAGAGCTCTCTGGTCACTCGTTGGGAGTGGATGTCCATTGACCTCACAGAGAAACAGCTTGTGCTGTCTGTCTTCATGGTATATGTATGAATGATGTAAAAGGGGCGATTTCTCTATGGTGCTGGCTATGGTACATGGTGATATATTGATGGTTTGGAGATCGGTTTCATGTTCTAAAGTTCAAGCTTCTGTCCTCGGTGGGAGAGCAGTGTATTTGAGTAAGTGTATTTCCGTATTTGGCGATAAGTAGCGGCACTTTTTAGGGTTTAACTGTCGGTGTAATATAGCGACCAGTGTATAATGTTTTTTGCCACTGAAACTCTCATCTACAGAAGGAAAAAAAGGTGGGCAGTGCTTCGATACCAGAGGCATCAGTAATTTGGCAAGTAAATTTTATCAGAACCAATCATAATGCTTGATTAATTCACATGACATTCTTTTATGCTGATATATAGTAGTCTCTACATAGTGGTGGGAACGTTTATGTATGTGTTGAAAGCAGAAAGGGTAAGACGTGATGGGCGAGATGCTGCATTAGGGCCACTAGGAAGACCGCATTCGATGTTATTCTGCACTATTTTCGCAAACAGGTTCAGTTAGTGCAAGAAATTCTGTGCACACAAACTGTGACATCAAGACAGCGAGCGTTAACTATTTCTGGGACACTATGCAATTTCCGAGAGGTCGACTTGGTTATTATTTTAGATAGCCATGTGGCTTCAGTATTATATTGGGAATGTTGCTAGATGCATGTGTGATGGTATGTAGCTATGCACAGCGATATATCAGCCACATGTCATGTATAGTCCATTAGAATCGCTGGAGGGAAAGCAGCTTGTGCTATTCTGGAACGGCTTTCTGCAGTGTCACTCGGCAATTAGCTCTTTGCCAGACTGCAGGTAGAGGGAGGGTTCACAGCAGCAGTGGCGATTACATCACGGAATGGACGATAGCATTCTCTGGTGGAAGTATTGAGTACTGTGTACTAGGCCTGGGCCTTGTGGCGAGCACACTGCCCCCCCCCCCCCCCCCCCCGGCCTTGGATAATGGCACTTGCATGATCAGCTGATCTCATGGCCGCCATCTTGGGTGACAGCACCCTCTGGTTGCAGTGTTGTGTACTAAGTCAGTTGGAGTCCAGACCTCATGGTGAACACACTGGATGGGTGTACTGCATCATATTGTTTAAATAAATAGTGCATGAAAATAATAAAGACTTATGTTCAGCACAGGTTGAGTCCTTTTCTCATGACTCCCTAGGAGGAGGCGGCAGTCGTGTGACTTAGGTTAGTGGAGGTGACCTTTCCTTCCCACCATTTTCTTAGGTTAGTAGAGACACACCAATTGATCCATCTTCCCACCAAAATTAAAACTTGGTGCCAGTTCCTAGGACAAGGTGGCAGTCAGATGACTTAGGTTAGTGGAGGTAGCCCAAGTGACCTATCTTCCCGCGATTTTCTTTGGTTAGTGGAGATAACCATGGTGTGATGCATTATCATGTTGGCATTTGAACTTCCCGCGATTTTTCTGGGAGAGCAGGGGGGGAGGGGGTTGGTTAGTGGAGGTTGCCCAATTGACCTATCTTCCCACCAAAATTCAAACTTCCTGCCATTTTCTTAGGTTAGTACAGATAACCCAATTGACTTATCTTCCCACCAAAATTCAAACTTGGCACAAGTTCCTAGGATGATGTGGTGGTCGGATGACTTAGGTTAGTGGAGGTAGCCCATGTGACCTTTTTATCCCACAATTTTCTTAGGTTAGTACAGGCTGCATAGTCTGGATGGAATTTGAACTTCCCACCAGGGGGCCATGGGAGGGGGGCGTGCCACTTTCCCGCCATCTTGGATAACTGTACTTGCATCATCAGCTGACGTCACGGCCGCCACATTGGATGACGTCATCAACTGACGTCACAGACGCCATCTTCGATAATGGTACTTCGGAGTTGTGTCCCCCTTGGGGTTGTGTGACGTCATCGCCACCATCTTGGATAATGGTATTTTGGCGTAGAGTCCCCCTTGGCATAGAATCACTCTTGCCCCAATAGTGTCCCTGTCTCCTGACAGGATAAGGGAGAGGCAGTGGGAAGCAAACATTGTACATGTATTTAATTCTTTTTATTGTTTTTTTATTTATTTAATTTTAGTGTCCCAGAAAAAAAAATCACATATGAATAAGAAAGAAAAGAAATACAGGGCCGAAGTGACATCCTCGTCACTTCACTGGGAGTAATATCCTACCTGCGAAACTACGTAAGCCAGGAACTCCCCACCGCTTCAGTTGGTCATGAAACATGTTGCCAAGAAAGTTCGCTAAGTGTGTTTTGTATTTAGAGCTACATCGGATGATTTTGTGTTCCAGTAGCTCTAAATACAAAACAGCCGATATCATGGTCCGCGAGACCACGTAGTGCGATGCGTGTCCTCCAATCCATCGGATAGCCGACGTTTTCTGTGAGTGGAAAAAGACAGCGTTTGGGAAAAATAAAGCTCCGTCGTGATCGTGTATTCGTCGTTGCGTTGGAGAAGTGCGATGATGCGTTGCGTCAGCCGCCAAACATCCTTTGCCTCACCACACTGCAGAGAATGTTCGTCGGTGTCTTGCATGCCACATACAAGGCAGAGCAGGAAATCTACCATGTGAATGTCGTACAATCGTTGGCGGTTGACTGTCTTGCGGTTGATTAATGTATATCAAGACGATATCGGTGCCGTGGTGAGGAGAGGCGTATGGACAGCTCGCCAAATCGCTCGCCAATCCCTCGTTGTATATTTAAGTTCGACAACATTGCTGCCATGATGATGCCTCAAGTATCGACATATCACACCGGTGGTGGGGATTGTTGTAGAAGGTATTTGTAACAGAACATAACTAAAATCAACAAAGAATCGCGCGACGTGAGAAAAAGAAGGCGATATTGTGCCTACCGCCACTGGCGGTTCGAACGACGAGGGAAGAAGCACGCCCAGGATCGCCGACATGATGGCGTGTTGCCGTTGGTTCCATGTACGTAGCGTCGCTCGCAGGTATAGAGCTACAGCCTTGTTCTGTACATACGTGAGCCTTGCCGCCAATATTCGCGCAAAGATCTTATAGTCAGTATTGAGAGTTGTGAGCGGTCGAAATTGATGAGCGCTGACACTCCCTGCCGATTGACACTCGGGCGATGGGGCCCTGGAGGACAGGTCACAGAGCACCATGTAGTAATAGTCTAGTGTATCTTGGAGCCATTTCACTTTTTCTTTGCCGTATGTTATGAGAGTTGTTCGTATCGCTGGTTTTGCACATTGCAGCCACCATGAAACAGCCGTACGGTGCATCGGCAGACGGCGAGTGCATGTCTGCCATGTTTCTTCGATCTGCTGGCGACATTTGAGATCCACCAATAAGGATGAATTAAGTTTCCATGCACTACGGCTCCGCCAGACCCGCTGCCATAGGAGGGTTAACGTGCATAAATATGCAAGATGATTCGTAAAAGCTGTGGGCCAATGTTCAGCAGTCAACACGTGTTCTCTTAATCCATCAGAAACATAAATCCGATCCAGCCTGCTCGCCGAGTGGCTAGTAAAAATCGCGTAGCCTCTCGCTTCCCAAGGATCTTTTCCCACGTCTCCATTAGTGCCATGTCCCGGCAGATCATATGCAATGCGTAGCAGGAGCTGAAATTAGGGGTTTGATCCTTCGGTGTGAGTACACAGTTAAAATCCCCTCCTACCAAGATGTGGTCATATCTCCCATGGAATGGGGGGCGGGTATCTCCTCCGAGTAGAATCGTGCTCCCGCCCGTCGATTGTCAGGTCCGGAGCGTGCATAGATGTTGACAATACGAATGTCGTTCACGGTCATAGCCAAACTCCGAGCCAAAGGGAGGTAATCGAGGTCACACATCGGAATCCCTTCCCAGAGTAATATCTCTGTGCCACGTCCTCCGTCTGGAGTCGGCGCTAGGTAGGTGTTGTAACCACGCACGTCGGCGAAGGCAGCATTGCAGGTTTCCTGCACCAGCAGAATATCCACGTCTGTGGCGTAAATCATATACAGGAAAAGTTGCATCTTGTCAAGCGAACGTGCGGTGTTAATGTTCTTTGTCGGTGTCATGCTCGTGTCATGTCATTGTGAACTCCAAGGTCTTTAGTCCACTATTCGTGCTCAGAGGGGTGCCCGTCAACGGTCAACCCTCGGTTGTTTTCGTTTCGTGGTGTGCGTCCTGTAAGTGAGTCTTCATCAATTAAGGGTTCCAATTCCTCTATCTCTTCGACTGGTTCCGCCCAGTCGCAGTGGTCGTCAATCCCAGAAACGTCCTCTGATGCATTTCGATGTGGCTGCCGGGACATTGTCCCTGACTCCCTCGCCGGCAGTACCGGGTCAGTCGACGTCAATGAAGAGGGACCGTCTGAAAGGTAGGACATCCGGTCACCATCTGACGGAATCCTGTCAGCGTCCTCTAAAGGCACGCGTTCCGTGTCAGACAGTTCTTCGGCTGCAGTAACTTCCGTTTCCCCTAAGCTAGCGGAGGACGTGTCACCCGAACTATGACGACGCTTTTTTCAACGCTTCGGCGATCGTTGTTTGCGCGCCCTGCTCTCTGCTGCCGTAGGCGACGCCTCACCGTGCTCGCCGAGCGTTTGTTGGTCCGTTGCCGGCGCCACTGCCTCGACCTCTACATCCACGCCACGTGTTACATGTGAGTGTGCGGAGGTGTCACCTCCATGCTCCCCTAACTCGGTCTGCTCTTGCATCAACACATCCTTGTCACGCTCCGAACTCGCCAATACCTACGTCGTCGGCAGTTGCGTGGGAACATCTAGCTGTGATCTAGCTGTGACGTTTCTCCATATGGCAGTTGCACGACGCGGCGTTGTATGCTCTCCGAGCGGATATGTCCTTCGCCACCACAGCCAGAACATGTGCGTGGCTGGCCACCGTAAATCACAATAACTCAACATCCTCCAATACTGAAATAACAAGGCATATGTCTGTTAAGGACGATCCGCACCTGTCGGACTCCGGTTAGCACGGGATAGGTGCCAACACTCGCCCAGCGCTCAGGCGTATGACTGAATACCGTCCCATATGGTCGCAGCGATTCAGTAGCCATCGATTCCGGTACCTCAAACGGCAATTCAAAGATCCGGATGACCCTCATACCCAAGCCTGAAGCAGCTACTGTTACATAGTTGATATGGCCATCAGAGTGTCGAAATTTAAATCCTCTTTGAGCAGCGGCGACCGTTCTTTCACACGCAGCTTCATCGGTCACCTTGACGTACGTTGGACTGCTTACAATGGATGAGTGTACTCCAATTAGGTCTATAGCAGGTAAACGAACTTCTTCCCTCAAAAACTGCTCTATTTCGAAAGCCTTGGGTGTGGCATATTCGCTGTCAAACGTATATTGGAGCGTAGTCTTTCTACAATTGTGTGCCATGGCGATCTAGTCAGACAACAACACGCGCGGGTACCGGCAGTGTAAACGCGTCCTCGTCCCACCGCATAGAACAGACTTCGCTTCAGTATACGTAGGCGACCCTCAGCCAGACGTGGCCCGGGAACGGAATCCATGGACCGCAATCTGACCACTCAGCTGCCGAGGCCGACGTCAGCATCTTGAAACTGGAAACGTATGTGTGGCCTGAAACGCACTGCACCGGCAATAGAGTTTGCATAACAAGATTTAACGAAACAAAATTGTGTGAAACTGGCTTAATAACTTGCAGGTAAATATAAAAAAAGTGCTTAATAGAAAGCAGAACTATAAAATATATTTATTGTACAGGGTGATTCAAAAAGAATACCACAACTTTAGGAATTTAAAACTCTGCAACGACAAAAGGCAGAGCTAAGCACTATCTGTTGGCGAATTAAGGGAGCTATAAAGTTTCATTTAGTTGTACATTTGTTCGCTTGAGGCGCTGTTGACTAGGCGTCAGCGTCAGTTGATGCTAAGATGGCGACCGCTCAACAGAAAGCTTTTTGTGTTATTGAGTACGGCAGAAGTGAATCGACGACAGTTGTTCAGCGTGCATTTCGAACGAAGTATGGTGTTAAACCTCCTGATAGGTGGTGTATTAAACGTTGGTATAAACAGTTTACAGAGAATGGGTGTTTGTGCAAAGGGAAAAGTTCTGGACGGCCGAGAACGAGTGATGAAAATGTAGCACGCATCCAGCAAGCATTTGTTCGCAGCCCAGGAACATCGACTCGCAGAGCTAGCAGAGAGCTGCAAATTCCACAATCAAGTGTATGGAGAGTCCTACGAAAAAGGTTAGTTATGAAACCTTATCGTCTGAAATTGGTTCAAGGCAGGCAGCCCGTGACAGAGCACTTCATCACTGGCCTCCAAGAAGCCCTGATCTTACCCCCTGCGATTTTTTCTTATGGGGGTATGTTAAGGATATGGTGTTTCGGCCACCTCTCCCAGCCACCATTGATGATTTGAAACGAGAAATAACAGCAGCTATCCAAACTGTTACGCCTGATATGCTACAGAGAGTGTGGAACGAGTTGGAGTATCGGGTTGATATTGCTCGAGTGTCTGGAGGGGGCCATATTGAACATCTCTGAACTTGTTTTTGAGTGAAAAAAAACCTTTTTAAATACTCTTTGTAATGATGTATAACAGAAGGTTATATTATGTTTCTTTCATTAAATACACATTTTTAAAGTTGTGGTATTATTTTTGAATCACCCTGTATTTGAAAACACCATTTAGGGATAAAAATAAATTGTCTCTAGCAAATAAAACGCATCTAACTTTAGGTGAGAAACCTTCAACGCTGGAATTTTTCTGATAACAAATAAAAACATTTTGCCTGACTGGGATCCAAAGCAGAGAATTTGTCTTTGTGGACAACGGCTCACGCCTACTTAGATCTGCGAGCACTTCGGTTGTAGCTTCCATCTACCAGTACGTTTCTACTAGCTAGTTCCAGTAAAGCCTTCACGCCGCTTCAGAGTGAAAAATGCATTCCGTATGGGTCTTATATCTCTATCAGAGTGACAAAGTGATTGTCAGTCGATCGTGGGAAAGGGCCATGTTGCTGGTTCACGTTTGTCTGCGCATGCAGTATGTATGACTGCGGCAGCAACAGCTGTGCATTTTACGCACGTTTAGTGTTGGATTTGCTTATTTGGTTGATAATAATCGTATCACTTTTATGCGCAATTTCATAACTAGTTCAGAACATTTTGTGGCGAAAAAACACACTGCAAAGAGAAACGATGTAAGCAATTCTCAACAGTTACGTTACCGACCGCCTAGTGTCGTATGCAACTGACTGTAGCAACTGGCACCTGAGGAAGATATGACAACGACGAACAGAATAAAACATGCGACTAAGCACATCCTCTGATTGGTTGTTGCTGTGTCAGCTGTCTCGTAAACAAGTCTCTGTCAAATCACTTTGTTATTCTGATCCAGATCCAGCGAAGAAGACTTCCTGGCAACAATGGAAGAGCGACTTACTGATATTATAGGAGAAGTAGCTCAAAATACTTGGATATTGATGGCACATAGAAGAAGCCACTTTGGGACTTATCATTAGTAGAGGAGGCACTGTTTTACACGGTACTGGTGTGTAACGAGAAGATGTCCTACAGAAAAACAAACAATACTTATGTGTTAATAACCATATCTTCATGCTCTCGAAAGAGTTGTTCTAATTCATACCGTGGCCTTTTTTAAAAGAACTGCCCTGGAATTTCAGGGCAATCTGCCAAAGCAACAGGACCTTTCAATCCTGACCGCTAAACTGTAATTTGAATCCTATCTTTTACAAAAACGTGGTTACTATTAATTCTTCATCCATCTCTCTGACCCTGATATTCCAGTAAAAGTGTATTACATTATTTAATTATAGGTCGCAGTTACACTGAACATCGTTTTGTATTACGGCTCTTACATTTCAGTCTTTAGAGGTTATGTCACTAATCTTAAACTGCATCCCTGCGCTGTATTAATACGGGTCATTCGAAATGAAGTCCACGGAATGAATGAAAAATCTTGTCTTGTGTAACGTTACTATAACTTTTCGAAGTGTTCCCAAATAAACAGGGTTATCCGTTAGTTCCTGTGATATAAACAAGAAGACATCACGTTGCGTATGTATACAGATGAAGCAAATACCTTCCTAAGATTAAGTTATCGTGAAAGCAATGGAAACTGCCGCAAAGTGTTTGGATCGTAAGCAAGGAAGAAGACGGTTTACAGATAATATATTTTGTACATAGTTGATCTCATGTTATCATACGGCGGGAGATCTATTGCATTTCAAAAACAGTAAAGTTTAATCAGGTACATAAATGAAATTGTGTGCCACACACACGTTCAGTGCCCGTACTGGGTACGTATTGTATCTATAGTTAAGACAGTATATTCGTGTTTGGCAGCAGCGGGGTTCAAAACGCAATCGGACCAATTAAATTGATTGTATCGTCGTCTCCCTAAATCGATTAAGCTTAATACCGCGATGATTCTTTTAAAAAGGACATGGTTTATTTCCTTCCCCTCATTGAACGATGAGAGTTTCTTATACGTTCTTAATGATCTCAACGTTGACGGGACTTTAAAAACACTGAGCTACGCGCTTGTAAGTCAAAGGGAAAGACGTATTTTACATGACAAAATTGTCACACGGTTGCTGTAATACATCCGGACATTTCACTGCAAATTAATTAGCCCTGAACTCGGCGACATTTGTTCCCTGTTGTTGACAACGGTATCCCAACTGAATAGGTGGTCTAGTTTCGAAAGAAGGATGACGAGAAGAAAGGAGTTAGTGTCAGATAGAAACGCGTCCACCAGGCGACCGAATTACGAGTATCCCAGACAGGGGGTCTCCCGGCTATTAATGCCGTCTGATCATTTCTTTTTTTTTCCATATGAGAAAACGGCGAAGAACGATTGGGGGAGGGGGGGGGGGGAGAGGTGTAATTTCGGATGAGGACCTCAACTGGGCAGAAAATACTATCGCCACCTACAGGAAAACTCCTGAGCGCAGTTGACAGAAGTCAATTGTAGTTATACACCATCGCTACCGTCCCACGGTCGGAGATTGGTGCGTGTCCCGTTCAGTGCCGGAAGTCAGGTACCATTGACCTTAATGCCTTCCTCTTTCTAATTAAAAACCACTGTCGTGTTTTGCAATGGTTTTTGTCTGCCTGCAGCGCCTGAAACGCACTGCACCGGCACTAGAGTTTGCATAACAAGATTTAACGAAACAAAATTGTGTGAAACTTGCTTAATAACTTGCAGGTAAACATAAAAAAAGTATCAGCTTGTGAATGCCAGGACATGGGTTTTATCAAGTTGAATACTATTAGTTAGTTACATGTATCATGGATCATTCGAACGATTCTTTTATCGAAATGATGTGGAACAAGTGAGTTTAAAGGATAATTATATACGGTTAGTTTTAACATTATTGAACCAAGGACCTAGCCAAAGGGAAAGGGGTCCGATAGGTTTGGATCCCCCCTGTCACCTAAATGAAATTATACGTGGCTTGATTGCCGTTTAGTGAAACTGAAAGATGCTTTAATTATCAGTCATATGACAGACAAGTGATACGCACTATCGATAGTCAACAAGGCAACAGATAAATTTGAACTATTGGTAGATCTATTGCACTATCTGCTATCGCCATCCCTACTGTAGCCAAGGCCAACTGCAGTACATTGTTGGCCTTACTTGAGCTCAGTTGTTGTTTTGTTAATAAGTTCAGCTCTTACATGCTGTTGAATTTAATGTACGTGCTGCTGTGTATCTTTTGTGCTGAATGCTGATGTGATAGCTTCTAATTTTGGATAAATTCGTGACAAGAAAGAGGAGGAAAAGTGATTTTGATTCGTCCATTACCATTATCATCATCATCATTGGCGGCTACAGTCCTCCGTGAGCCTTGGTCTTCTGTAGATAATTATTCCGTTCTTCCCTGTTTATTGCCGAACTTCTCCAGTTTACAATTCCAGTTTTCCTTATGTCATTTCCGACACTGTCCTCCCAGCTTAACTTTGAACTTCCTACTCTCCTGTTTCCTTCAGGCACTGCACTGAAAATGTTCTTAATAACTGTGTAGTTTGCTCGCCCATTGCAGTCTTTTAATCTTCATCATCATCGTCATTTAAGACTGATTATGCCTTTCAGCGTTCAGTCTGGAGCATAACTCCCTTATAAAATTCCTCCATGATCCCCTATTCAGTGCTAACATTGGTGCCTCTTCTGATGTTAAGCCTATTACTTCAAAATTATTCTTAACCGAATCCAGGTACCTTATCCTTGGTCTGGCCCGACTCCTCCTACTCTGTACTGCTGAGCCCATGAGTCTCTTGGGTAACCTTGCTTCTCCCATGTGTGTAACATGACCCCACCATCTAAGCCTGTTCGCCCTGACTGCTACATCTATAGAGTTCATTCCCAGTTTTTCTTTGATTTCCTCATTGTGGACACCCTCCTGCCATTGTTCCCATCTACTAGTACCTGCAATCATCCTAGCTACTTTCATATCCGTAACCTCAACCTTGTTGATAAGGTAACCTGATTCCACCCAGCTTTCGCTCCCATACAACAAAGTTGGTCGAAAGATTGAACGGTGCACAGATAACTTGGTACTGACTTCCGTCTTGCAGAAGAGAGTAGATCGTAGCTGAGCGCTCACTGCATTAGCTTTGCTACACCTCGCTTCCAGTTCTTTCACTATGTTGCCATCCTAAGTACTTGAAACCGTCCACCTGTTCTAACTTTGTTCCTCCTATTTGGCACTCAGTCCGTTTATATTTCTTTCCCACTGACATTACTTTCGTTTTGGAGATGCTAATCCTCATACCATAGTCCTTAAATTTCTGATCTAGCTCAGAAGTATTACTTTTCAAACTTTCAATCGAATCTTCCATCACAACTAAGTCATCCGCATATGCGAGACTGCGTATTTTGTGTTCACGTATCTTAATCTCACCAAGCCAGTCTATTGTTTTCAACATCTGATCCATAAATAATATGAACAACAGTGGAGACAGGTTGCAGCCTTGTCTTACCCCTGAAACTACTCTGAACCATGAACTCAATTTACCGTCAACTCTAACTGCTGCCTGACTATCCATGTAAAGACCTTTAATTGCTTGCTAAAGTTTGTCTCCTATTCCATAATCTCGTAGAACAGACAATAACTTCCTCCTAGGAACCCGGTCATATGCCTTTTGTAGATCTATAAAGCATAGATACAATTCCCTGTTGCACTCATAACACTTCTCCATTATTTGCTGCAAGCTAAAGATCTGGTCCTGACAACCTCTAAGAGGTCTAAACCTACACTGATTTTCATCCAATTGGTCCTCAACTAATACTCGCACTTTCGTTTCAACAATAACTGAGAAGATTTTACCCACAACGCTGATTAAAGAGATACCTCTGTAGTTGTTACAATCTTTTCTGTTTCCATGTTTAAAGATTGGTGTGATTACTGCTTTCGCCCAGTCTGATGGAACCTGTCTCGACTCCCACGCCATTTCAATTATCCTGTGTAGCTATTTAAGACCTGACATTCCACTGTATTTGATGAGTTCCGACTTAATTTCATCCACCTCAGCTGCTTTATTGCACTGCAATCTATTGACCATTTTCTCCACTTCCTCAAATGTGATCCTATTTCCATCATCATTCCTATCCCATTGTACCTCGAAATCTGAAACATTACTGATCGTATTTTCACCTACATTGAGCAACTCTTCAAAATATTCCCTCCATTTGCCCAAGGAATCCACAGGATTCACCAGCAGTTTTCCTGACCTGTCCAAAATACTTGTCATTTCCTTCTTACCTCCCATCCTAAGACTGCTAATGACACTCCAGAATGGTTTTCCAGCAGCTTGAACCATAATCTTCAAGATTTCTTCTTGGATGCTGCAATTATCTGTTTGGCTTTGTTTCTTTCTTCAACATAACTTTCTCTGTCTACCTGAGTTCTAGTATGTAGCCATTTTTGATACTCCTTCTTTTTCCTTTTACAGGCTGTCTTGACTGTGTCATTCCACCAAGCTGTTTGCTTCATCCTACTTTTACACACTACTGTTCCAAGATATTCTTTAGCCACTTCCGTCCATTCCTTTTCCTATGACTGTAATTGACTACATTTAACTAATTGGTACCTTTCTGAAATCGCTGTTATGTGCTTGTGCCTGATTTCCTTATCCTGAAGTTTCTCCCTCTTATCCTCCTACATATGGACCTGACCTCCTGCACTTTCGGCCTCACAATCCCAATTTCACTGCAGATTGAATAATGATCAGTGTCATCAAAGAATCCCCTGAATACACGTGTGTCCCTCACAGCCTTCCTGAGTTCCTGATCTGTTATTATACAGTCAATGACAGATCTGGTTCCCCTGCCTTCTCAAGTATAACGGTGAATGTTCTCATGTTTAAAAAAGGAGTTTGTGATTACTAAGCCCATACTGGCACAGAAATCCAAGAGTTGTTTCCCGTTCCTGTTGGCCTCCATATCCTCTCCAAATTTACCCATAACCTTTTCATACCCTTCTGTTCGATTTCCAATCCTGGGATTAAAATCACCCATGAGCAGAACATTGTCCTTGTCCTTTACTCTAACAACTACATCACTGAGTGCCTCATAAAAACTATCCATCTTATCTTGATCTGTCCCTTCACAATGCGAATATACTGACACAATCCTAATTTTCTTGCTAGACACTGTCAAATCTATCCACATCAGTCGTTCGTTTACATACCTTATTGCAACTACGCTGGGTTCCATTTCTTTCCTGATGTAAAGCCCTACATCCCATTGTGCTATTCCTGCTTTGACTCCTGACAGGTAGACCTTGTATTCTCCCACTTCCTCTTCTTTCTCACCCCTTACCATAATGTCACTGACAGCTAAAACGTCCAGCCCCATCTTACTTGCAGCCTCTGCCAGCTCTACCTTCTTCCCAGAGTAGCCCCCATTGATATTAATAGCTCCCCATCTCATTACCATTTGTTTGCCGAGTCGCATGTTAGGAGTCTTCGGTTTGTCAGTTAGAGGTGAGACTCCATCACCTCCAAAGGTCCGAGGCATGTTGCTCTGATTGTTGCCAGCATCATATTTAAAGTACCAGGGAAGCAGGTTGCTAGCCTTACTTGCCCCGAGTCCCATTGAGTTTTACCCCTAACGGTTGAGGGACTAACTGGTGGATTCGGTAGTCTTTGCCGTATGAGCACAAAGGTGACGACGGCTCAGAATATGTCCGAGATGCCCAGCCTTATTCCAAAGTAACTGGTATCCCGACTGTCGGGACCACTTACTTGGCCACTCATACGTTGCCCGTGGTTCATGAACTAGGACATGACAACAGGAACCCACACCATGAATCTTAATCTTAATACAGTTAAAAACGCCTCATTTGGCAACAGATTATCTGTATAATTCGTAGTAGAATCTCCTCTTCCAGACACCATTTTCTTCCACTGGCCCAAATACTTCTCTCGAGATCTTTCTTTCAAATGTGCCCAGTTACGTTTCATCATATTTGGGTAATATCTATGTTCCAGCGCAGTATGTTAGCACCGGCCTTACTAAACCTTTATAAGTCATAACTTCAGTCTTCCTGGACAACAATTTTGATTTCAGATGTTTTTGGAGGCCATTGGAGCACTTGCTGTTGGACAATATTCGCTTCTGGATTTCAGAGCTGATATTGTTCTTACAGTTTACTTCTGATCCAAGGTAGGTGAAACTACTCACGACACCAAACTTAATATAAACCAATTTCTGTGGATAGGGGCTCATTTGGATAATATTTCTCAGTTATAGGCATATACTTAGCTTGCCCTTTATTTACCATTAGGGTCATCTTTCTAGCAGCTCTTTCAAGACTCGTAAAGACTTATTTGATTGCTCTTTGCAATTATATCAATATCATCTGCATTTGCCACCACCTGAACTGATTTATACAGGATAGATCCTCTTGTACTGATGTCTGCATCCCTTATAACCTTTTCCAAGACTATATTACACAAAAGGCAGGATAATATGTTTCCCTGTCTTACTCCACTTCTTGTGATCACATCACTTGATAACATATTCTGTATTTTAATTTGATTCAGAATGGTTTCCATAGTAACTTTCACTGAGGCAATAAGTTTATTAAGAATGTCTAACTCTTCTGTTTCTGTATACAGCTCCCTTCTGTCAATATCCGTCGTAAGCTGATCCTAAGTCTATAGAGAGGTCATGTGTTGGAAGAATTGCCTTGAGATCTTGTTTTGGCTCTCTGCCTCAACTTGTTCTAGCAATCTGGTTAGACATATTCTCTTCTCTGCTCTTAGGATTCGCTTTGTCTCCCTTCTGATGTTGATAAAATACTCCCTTTTCTGCTTATTCTCTCTGTCAGCTAGACACTTCTCTCTCATTTCCCTTCTCTTTTCTGTAGCCTTCTGGCATGTCTTGTTGAATCAGTTCCTTCGTTGTCTTCTTTCTTCCTAATATGTAACCTCCCCCTCACTTATCGACCTTAATGACAGTGAAAAATTAAACCGCATGTACCTAATGGAAATTTGGGAAAAGCAATCGTCACCGAAGTTAATCTGTCGGTAAAGAGGGAGGAAAGGGTTACATCCAAATGAAGGAAAAATGCAAATGAAATTGGTGGAAATTAATTTTGAGAAAAGTGTAAAATTAATAAAGAAAGTAAATGTGCGGTCGTTACGTTAAAAATTAATTGGCGTTAATTAGATATTTGAGATTTGGGGAAAATTACAGTCGCCAGTCCTATGGACAACTATTATAATAACTGAAAAAGAAAGGTTATTGCACATGTAATTAGCACTAAAAGCGTGGCAACTGAAGGTTGACATGTGTTGTGTGAAAACTGAATGTTTGTCAGAAGTAATAAATTTCGCTACACTCTGACTTAATTTGACAAAAGAATTACTAAAACCGGAAAATTGAAAGTTAATTTAGTGACTGAAATTAATAGTGAACTTTCTTTCTCAAGCGCTACGAAATTCAGTAAAATAAGGTTAGTCTTGGGCTACCTCAACAATCATTTCAAAAGCTACTTGAATCTACGCAATATAGAAATAAGAGATTTAACTTTGAACTTGAATTAAATGATTCTGGACAATTAACAATAGTAACATTTAGTACGTACCAAGCTGAGCTGCAGTCACAGGTAAGCTAAAATATGCTAACAAAACTCACACTCTTAATTTGTGCTTGTGTAATCTAAATATTGTAGCCGGCTATGAATACCATAACTGAACTTTGAAATTAAAGCAGTGAAATGGAATGATATTACTTTAATGCTGGCGTCTGAATTTCAACGACACTTGGGTTCATTTCGGAAAAGGAAGGGACCCTGCTTGGTAATGCAATTGGGACAATGAGCAGCAAAGGTTCATGCTAAGTTGCTGTAATTTTGTGATGCAACAATTTTAAAAGCTGAGGACTGCCATACGGTTCTAAAACCTTACGTGCTTCCAGTCTTCTTTGTTGGTTGATTGAAGGTTTGAAGCCGTCGATCGAGGAGGTGGCGACAGTCACTCATTGTCGGCCGTCGCTGTTGCAGAAGCTGGAAATTGGCGTGCCTCCTTCTCGACACGGTCACCAGGCGAAACGGGCTCTTGATGTGCGCCAGCTAATGCTTCCCGTCCGTGACACCGTGTCAGAAACTAAGTCGAGCGCAATTACATGCTGCCAAACCCCGAAAGCGCGGCAACTCGCGGGAGCGTGACACAACACACCTGCTCCACCGCCCTACCCCAGCCAGACTCCCTCTGCTCTGCCCGCGCTCCACGCGGCAGAGTTAACACTGCCAAAGGTCCTACACACTTTGGTTCTTCAGACGACCTATCGATGTAATCGTTCGATAGCATAGTTTTCCCTAGGCAAGACCCAGCGTAAAAATACAAATAATATTTACAAAACAAACCAATTATACATCGATATAAATGCATAAATATATGTATACATATACAAATAGTAAAACAATTACAATATATAAAGACACAGAAATGTCATATCTTGAGGTAACAAAACAAGGAAAAAAAATTATAGTACAATAGATGGAAATAGGAGGATATGCATTTCCAGCGTTACACGTGCCCCACATTGTCTGAGGATGTTCGTGTAACCTAAACAGACTCAGAAAATGTCCCAAAAAAGAAACAGCGGAAATGCATATGCTCAAAACATCAACAAAATTTAGCATTCGTCTAATTAAGCATAATTCAATTTTTAGACCATAATAATTGAGTGGAGACACTCCTAATCTTATTCCACTCTGTCATCTTGCACAAAATAAAACAGGTTGACAACATATTAAAATTCATAGAAAACATAGAAAATGGTTTAGCTATTCTAAAATCGTCAAAATTCCTAACAGTATCAAGAAATGGAATTCTATTTACAAAATTAACCAGAGTACATGGTCATAAAAAACAGGTATATCAAAATACGCAAATTAATAATTAATTACATAGAATACACATTTTTATGTAACCTTTTTGTAATTAATATTCTCGACATGAGAGTCCACTTAACGCTAAACAAGAAAATAATATTCAGCAGATCGAAAAAAACATAAATATTGACAGCAGAATTCTTTCACATCAGCTGTCCGGGAAGAAAAACTATTCCACCTTTCGTACCCGCAAGTACAAAGAATGCCGAGAGCGGCACAAGAGCCGACAGCGGCTCAGCCTCGCCAGTATTGTTGCGCCCGCCTGTGCGGCACGCTTGATCTCACTCGCCCTTGTAACGGGATTTCCAGAACGACCGTTTCACTGAATTCTTTCGGAAAAACTCACTCCCGAGTAATCTCAAGGAGTCCATTAACACTATCACAGTGAATAACTCAACACTGTCCATCATCACACGCATTTACTAGCCTGAAACTTAAAACACCGTCTAAGTACATCGGCAATGACTAGTAAAACACATATTCATGAAATCTTACAGCTAGTTACAAAATCATATTTACATTGCTTAATCTACTGTGACTCAGCTGAAAACTTAAACTAGCAGCTTGGATTTTTCAATTGATTAATAATTAGTTACTCTTAAATCATTTAACCAAAATTAATTACTTATTAATTACGACTTCTTTAATGTCCTCTTGATCAGGCAAAAGCATGGCAATCTAGCAAACCTTAAATCTTCCATTCTATATTTACACACTGTACAAATTACCCTTTCTGTAGTATTAATCAATCCTTGGTTGTTAAAATTTCAGGTCTACAATGTTCCGTATACCTAACAGCTTTCCAGAGCTTGGATACTCTGAGCAATAAGCATTTGTATGAGGTATACCAATGACTTTATATGGTCATTATAAACAAATTTAAATTTAGAGATTTCATTGTCTATTTCGCTCGATATCTCATGAGCTTTTACAAGTACTCAGTCTCCGATTGCAAACTTAGCAAAACGCGCTTTAGCGTCATGACGACGTATGCGAGCATCGGCTTTTAGCTTCATTACTTCACGCAAACGATCTTTTTTCACACCAATGCTAATGTCAATCCGTGAAGGGAATTTGATTATCTCTTCCACTAAACTTTTACTTCTGTCATCCAACAGAATTTCCTCGGGAGAAAATCCCGTGGATTCATGTCTCATGTGTTCATAATTCTCTCAAATACTGCTACATACACTCCTGGAAATTGAAATAAGTACACCGTGAATTCATTGTCCCAGGAAGGGGAAACTTTATTGACACATTCCTGGGGTCAGATACATCACATGATCACACTGACAGAACCACAGGCACATAGACACAGGCAACAGAGCATGCACAATGTCGGCACTAGTACAGTGTATATCCACCTTTCGCAGCAATGCAGGCTGCTATTCTCCCATGGAGACGATCGTAGAAATGCTGGATGTAGTCCTGTGCCATGCCATTTCCACCTGGCGCCTCAGTTGGACCAGCGTTCGTGCTGGACGTGCAGACCGCGTGAGACGACGCTTCATCCAGTCCCAAACATGCTCAATGGGGGACAGATCCGGAGATCTTGCTGGCCAGGGTAGTTGACTTACACCTTCTAGAGCACGTTGGGTGGCACGAGATACATGCGGACGTGCATTATCCTGTTGGAACAGCAAGTTCCCTTGCCGGTCTAGGAATGGTAGAACGATGGGTTCGATGACGGTTTGGATGTACCGTGCACTATTCAGTGTCCCCTCGACGATCACTAGTGGTGTACGGCCAGTGTTGGAGATCGCTCCCCACACCATGATGCCGGGTGTTGGCCCTGTGTGCCTCGGTCGTATGCAGTCCTGATTGTGGCGCTCACCTGCACGGCGCCAAACACGCATACGACCATCATTGGCACCAAGGCAGAAGCTACTCTCATCGCTGAAGACGACACGTCTCCATTCGTCCCTCCATTCACGCCTGTCGCGACACCACTGGAGGCGGGCTGCACGATGTTGGGGCGTGAGCGGAAGACGGCCTAACGGTGTGCGGGACCGTAGCCCAGCTGCATGGAGACGGTTGCGAATGGTCTTCGCCGATACCACAGGAGCAACAGTGTCCCTAATTTGCTGGGAAGTGGCGGTGCGGTCCCCTACGGCACTGCGTAGGATCCTACGGTCTTGGCGTGCATCCGTGCGTCGCTGCGGTCCGGGCCCAGGTCGACGGGCACGTGCACCTTCCGCCGACCACTGGCGACAACATCGATGTACGGTGGAGACCTCACGCCCCACGTGTTGAGCAATTCGGCGGTACGTCCACCCAGCCTCCCGCATGCCCACTATACGCCCTCGCTCAAAGTCCGTCAACTGCACATACGGTTCACGTCCACGCTGTCACGGCATGCTACCAGTGTTAAAGACTGCGATGGAGCTCCGTATGCCACGGCAAACTGGCTGACACTGACGGCGGCGGTGCACAAATGCTGCGCAGCTAGCGCCATTCGACGGCCAACACCGCGGTTCCTGGTGTGTCCGCTGTGCCGTGCGTGTGATCATTGCTTGTACAGCCCTCTCGCAGTGTCCGGAGCAAGTATGGTGGGTCTGACACACCGGTGTCAATGTGTTCTTTTTGCCATTTCCAGGAGTGTATTTGGCCCATGCCCTATGGTTGTGATGGCAATAGGTACGGCAAAGTCGGCCTAGCTCGCGCATATACCTCTCAGCGGGATTCCCAGCAGGACAATAAGCTGAAATATGGATCACTTTGACCCCATTACTTTCCATGCCTTCATTCCACAACTTAGAAGTAAATTGTGCCCCATTGTCTGATAGAATCGCCTTGGGCTTACCAATATGAACAAAATAATCGTTCACAAGTTTGCTATAGACCGCTTTGGCTGTAGCTTTCCTAATCGGGTATAGTTTGATGAACTTGGAAAAAGCTTCTAGCACTATTAAAATGTAGGCAAAGTTTCCTGATGACTTGGGCAAAGGTCCGTACAAGTCCACGCACAGTAATTCAAAGGTGTCGTTAGGCCTTATACTTTGCTTAGGACCACGACTCGTACAGTTGGTAACCACCTTCTGACATAAATCGCAAGTTTTCACTCTGTCAGTAACGCGTTTTAACATGTTGTTAAATTGCACTACTTCACTCAGCTTTTCCGTACATTTCTTTGGTCCACAGTGACCATACGCCAAATGGTAGTAGTATATTATTTCCGTGACGTATTTGCTGGGCCAGCATACCCGCCAAATATTACTATCTTCACCCTTACGTATGTACAAGATATGATCATATATCTTGCAATACTTCCTTAATTTCTCTCCTTCTGGACTCCTTTCGTCATATCGGGTTTTCACCATATTTAAACAACCATCCTCGTTCTGATGACGACGTAGATTCTTACAGATGTTCACTATTAATTTACGTCCCTCAACTTCTTTAAAATAGTATAATTTGACCATCTGACTCATCTTTCAATACATCTGGATTAGACTCAGGCAACCGCGACAGCGCATCCGCTACGCGATTGTCGGTCCCTTTTACGTAACAGATGTCATAGTTAAATTGCTGTAAATACAGCGACCACCTAGTCAGTCTTTCGTGAAGTAGTTTACAATCCTTCAGATAAGTGAGCGCCTTATGGTCCGTATGAATAATCACCTTACGGTCCCATAGGTAACCCTTGAACTTCTTGAATCCCCACACGACAGCGTGACACTCTTTCTCAGAAATCGTGCAGTTTCGCTCACTTTTTGATAAAGTTCTACTCGCGACCGCTATCGTCCGGTGTTCCTTATCCTCTCCTTTACCAACTTCTTGGAACAGTTCTACCCTCACCCCGTAATTCGACGAATCCGTTCCCAGATGGAAGGGTAGCGATAAATCAGGATGAAATAGTATGTTAGATCTTAACAACTCGTCTTTTAATCTCTCGAAAGCGGCCTGAAAACTGTCAGTCCACACAAACGGAACATTTTTGCGTAAGAGGTTATTCAAATTTTCATCATTAAACACTTGTCCTTTTACAAATTTACGGTAAAATCCTGTGAGCCCTAGAAAACTTTTTAACTGTTTCTTAGACTTGGGTGGAGGACAATTCCTTATTGCCTCTAGTTTCTCTGGGTCCTTCGTAATACCAGCAATGGTAATTACGTGCCCTAAAAATTTCAGTTCCTGCTTCACAAATTCGCATTTCTTTAGCTTTAGAGTCATTCCGCCACGGCGCAATGCTCTAAAAACTTCATCTAACAGGTCACAATGGTCATGCCAAGTGGCATTGGCCAACAATAGGTCGTCAGCATATACAGTTAATCTTGAAGTCAAAGCCGGTCCTAGCACTTTATCTAGGGCCCTGATGAATACGGACACAGATATATTAAGTCCAAACGGCAGTACTCTATACTGATAACACCTGCCCGTAAACAAGAAGGCGGTGTATGGCCTAGATTCTTCTTCGAGTTCTATTTGCCAGTAACTAGCCGTCAGATCGAGGCTAGTCATGAACTTAACGTCATGAAAACGTTGCAAAATCTACTCCATACTCTCTGGTCTGTCTGTTTCGCGTTGAACGACCCTATTCAACGTGCGTGCGTCAATCACAATACGCACACTACCATCCCGTTTTGCTACAATGACCAAACCGTTATTGTGTGGACTCGTACTTCTTTCAACCACTCCCCATTCGATCATCTTATCTATCTCCCGTTGCACTGCTTCCTTTTTGGACAGCGGTATAGCATACGGTCTCACGAAGAATGGTTCGTGCGGAATTACATGCAACTTGCATTTATATCCTTCCACAAGTCCCGGTTTGTCTGAAAACACACTCTTATTCCTCATTATCACTTCATACGGGCCTCGTCTTTGTTCGTGTGTTACGTTTGACACACCGTCTACAATACTTTCCAATTCACTTTCTACACTATTGTCAATGCCGAGATTCCTCACATTACAGTAGTTCAAATTCATACCTACGTCAATACCATCCGGCCAGTTAACAATGTGTATAGGCTGGTATTGCCTATGCACACCGTCTCCTGCCTCGTCAAAACTAACTACTATTGTTTTATCTTGTGACGTACATGTCAAAGTTTTGCTTTCGCAATTAATCACTGCACGGTACTTTAATAGCCAAACCAACCCGATAATTACTTCGGTAGTTAAGTCTGGCACGACGACAAACTCTTGTTCAAATCGTGCCCCACATATCTCGAAGTTGACAAAAATCTGTTTTGTGACCGGTTTAGGCTTACTGGCCTTCCCAGTAGCACCGATAATTTTCACTCCTGTTACTGGCATAACTACGATGCCAAGTCTGTCTTTCAGTAACTCAAATATTTTCCCAGATACAGCACTCAATTCTGCACCGGTGTCAATCAACACGTTTAGTTGTAGGTCGTGCATATTAACAGACACTACTATCTGTCTACACTTGTCCTCGACTGTTTCTTTATTTTCCCACAGTAAATCCTCGTCTATATCCAGGTCATTCCAGAAAAAACCATCCGGCTTTGATCCTAAATCCGGCTTATCTGGCGGCTTTTTCAGCCTCTGTTCACATACAGTGTTAATTTCAACACGTTTGTCCTGAGGCTTAGTCTGTAGCTTCGCCTCCAATACCGAAACCTTTTCCTGTAACTCGTCAACTAGTGAGTGTTGCTTTGCTATCAATTCACTAATTGTGACCTTCGTTGATTCCTCCTTGGCCAGATTGATCTCATCTGCCAATCTACCTGGAGAAATGTGCCCAGTAGTATCTGCAATTACTTCCTCTGGATCTGCGCAACCCACACTGCTACCGTCTGACCGTATAACGTCAGCTCTAACCTCATACACGCTGTAATCTACGTGCTTCTCTACCAATCGTGTCCGCAATGTTTAAACTGGAGTTTTGCGTCGGATGGGTCGGCGACTTCTAACACTATAACTTTCGGCAAAGTCTGCCGGTCAGGGCCAGAACTTTCCGTTACTACTTCAACATCCAACTCTTGCGGTATGAAACACGACGAATCTTGCTCGTGCTCCCCATTAACATCAACTATTTCTGGTAAAGTCTGCCGGTTAGGGCCAGAACTTTCTATCACTTCACAAACACTATCTTCCTGTGGGACGAGACGCGGCAAATCCTGCCCGCGCTCCCCATAAACACTTCTCCCGTACAGGCCCCTATAATCTCTTAGTTCGTCGTATAAGCGACCGAACTGCCCTAACCAGATCTCATCCCTCTCTGCATCCCCTCGCTCGATGACGGACGTGGTATCAGACATCTGATCTTCTCTCAACAATTGCGAATCATTCTTAAACTAAATCTCCATTTCCGCTGTGGGTGTTACAGCTGCCACTTTATAATCGATTTCCGGAACACTACTTAAATTATTCTCACTGACAGTGAATTTATTTTCTACTGCCGTGTCTACAGCTGATCTACTACTTGTGGGCGCACTCCTTTCTCTTAACACTGGCACACTCTCCCGCCGTTGATTATTCCATACGGAATTTTCATAACGACGACACCTCGGTTTTCTCCTGTTATTGGGCCTCCAAAATTTCTCCACGCCCGGCCGGTCCCTCACCGGCGCTAATGGTTTCCCTGTCTCGTCCCAGCAGATCTGCTCTCCGGATGCTGCTGAGGCGGCTTATCGCACCCTCTGGCGTTATTACTATTCTGTGAAGCCCGTATCACGTTAGTATGATAGTGGTTTCCGTCATTCCTGTTATTATTTGCAGTGTACCGATTGTTATTACGGCCCGAACCATTATTGTTATTGCTGCCATGGTTGCAGTATGCATTATTCCCATGGTTATCGTTGTTGTGGTTGTTGTGGTACCCGTTGTTGCTACCACGCCCTCTACCACTGTCGCGATTATTGCGCCAATTGTCCTCGTCCTCAACTCTTTCCAGGAAATCATTGATTGTCTTGTAATTGCTTCCTATGTAGCGTTTTGTATCATCTGGAAGCTTCCTGTAGAGTTCCCAGACTATTTCGGATTCCGTGCGGCGATCACGCAAATATTCCAACTTGCGGATCCAGCCCTCACAAAACTCCTTCATAGAGCCACGCGAATGCGCATCGAAAGGCCTCGATACGACAAATTCGCGCCAGACATTTTGTTGTTTTTGCTCTGACCAGTATTCAGCAAGAAACAAATTTTTAAACTCGTCAAAAGTCAGGTTCGTAATGTTGAGGTTTAAGCCCCAACGCTTGGCATCACCAGCCAACACGTCAATAACCGCATTAATTTTTCTCTCATTAGTCCATGATCTGGGTAAAACTCTTTCACAATTTTTTAATGAATTCCGTCGCGTGTATACCGCCTTTTTTCAAGGGGTAGAACCGCTCCTCTTTCGTCAACAATTCCGAACTGTGTGCACAGATTGTCACATAGCTCTGTTTTTCGTCAAGTTTCTTTTCTAATGCCGAAACTCTCGTAATTACTTGGCAAGTGGTTGGCGCAAGCGTTTCCACTTCCCTCTTTTCCTCTTCGCAGGTATTAACCTGCTTCCTCACTTTGGTATCTACTTCGGATACTAAAGCCTTTGAAGTTTCCACCTTCTGTTGATCCTCTTTTTTCACTAATTGAATTTGTTCCGTCACCTTATTCTCGATGATCGGAGCAACTGCTTCTCATACACTTTTCTCGATTCTGCTAATTTCGGAATTAAAACGAGTATTTATGCTCGCAATTTCCGCCTGAACGCCTATCATTTCCTGTTTAAGATTACCGATTTCGGTATTAATTACAACAATATCTTCTTTGATTTTATCAACTTTTGTGTTAACAACATTGTTGTTAACAACATTAATAGCTTTGTTCTGATTGTCTAGCTTCCATTCAATTTTTTTCAGACTGAGCTTCTTGCTTGGCAGACTGAGCTTTAATTTCTGCCGATTGACTCTTGATTTCGTTAATCAAAACATTCAATAAATCTGTTAAATTCCCGGAAACTACCGGTTTTACTTCCGTAGCGGCTTCCTCTTTAATTGTCCCCCCGTATTCGTCATCAAGGGGTTCAGATTTGATTTTCACTTCCGATTCCGAAACATTTTCTAAAGTTTGGAATTCCATTTCTGCTCTTTGTTGCGTTTCGGCGGTCGCGTCTTTCATGCTAGCCGCCTGCCCCTGAACAATGGGTTCCGCGGTGCGCGTTTCCCACTGTTCGACCGATTGTTCCGTATCCAAGTCTATCAAATTTTGGTAATTGTTGCCTTCACTCATTTTAATAATTTTCAATATAAATGCCAAATCTCAAATATAATTAGGATTACTCCCACTACTTATTCTCGCTGACGTAACGGCCTGTTCGTAACCAGTACTTTGTTACGAGATTTGCACAATACAAAATTCGTGTCCAGAACAACCGCAAATCTGAAGATTGTCCTGTCACCAGGTCGCCACGTGTAACCTCCCCCTCACTTATCGACCTTAATGACAGTGAAAAATTAAACTGCGTGTACCTAATGGAAATTTGGGAAAAGCAATCGTCACCAAAGTTAATCTGTCGGTAAAGAGGGAGGAAAGGGTTACATCTAAATGAAAGGAAAAATGCAAATGCAATTGGTGGAAATTAATTTTGAGAAAAGTGTAAAATTAATAAAGAAAGTAAATGTGCAGTCGTTATGTCAGCAATTAATTGGCGTTAATTAGATATTTGAGATTTGGGGAAAATTACGGTCGCCAGCCCTATGGGCAACTATTATAATAACTGAAAAAGAAAGGTTATTGCACATATAATTAGCACTAAAAGCGTGGCAACTGGAGGTTGACACGTGTTGTGTGAAAACTGAATGTTTGTCAGAAGTAATAAATTAGCTACACTCTGACTTAATTTAGCAAAAGAATTACTAAAACCTGAAAATTGAAAGTTAATTTAGTGACTGAAATTAATAGTGAACTTTGTTTCTGAAGTGCTACGAAATTCAGTAAAATAAGGTTGGTCTTGGGCTACCTAAACAATCATTTCAAAAGCTACTTTAATCTACGCAATTTAGAAATAAAAGATTTAACTTTAAACTTGAATTAAATGATTCTGGACAATTAACAATAGTAACATTTAGTACGTACCAAGCTGAGCTGCAGTCACAGGTAAGCTAAAATATGCTAACAAAACTCACACTCTTAATTTGTGCTTGTGTAATCTAAATATTGTAGCCAGCTATGAATACCTTAACTGAACTTTGAAACTAAAGCAGTGAAATGGAATGATATTACTTTAATGCTGGCGTCTGAATTTCAACGACACTCGGGTTCATTTCGGAAAAGGAAGGGACCCTGCTTGGTAATGCAATTGGGACAATGAGCAGCAAAGGTTCATGCTAAGTTGCTGTAATTTTGTGATGCAACAATTTTAAAAGCTGAGGTCTGCCATACAGTTCTAAAACCTTACGTGCTTCCAGTCTTCCTTGTTGGTTGATTGAAGGTTTGAAGCCGTCGATCGAGGAAGTGGCGACAGTCACTCATTGTCGGCCGTCGCTGTTGCAGAAGCTGGAAATTGGCGTGCCTCCTTCTCGACACGGTCACCAGGCGAAATGGGCTCTTGATGTGCGCCAGCTAATGCTTCCCGTCCGCGACACCGTGTCAGAAACTATCATAGCAAGTCGAGCGCAATTACATGCTGCCAAACCTCGAAAGCGCGGCAACTCACGGAAGCGTCACACAACACACCTGCTCCACCGCCCTACCCCAGCCAGACTCTCTCTGCTCTGCCCGCGCTCCACACGGCAGAGTTAACACTACCAGAGATCCTACACACTTTGGTTCTTCACACGACCTATCGATGTAATCGTTTGATAGCACAGTTTTCCCTAGGCAAGACCCAGCATAAAAATACAAATAATATTTACAAAACAAACCAATTATACATCGACATAAATGCATAAATATATGTATACATATACAAATAGTATAACAATTACAATATATAAAGACACAGAAATGTCATATCTTGAGATAACAAAACAAGGAAAAAAAATTATAGTACCATAGATGGAAATAGAAGGATATGCATTTCAGGCGTTACACCAATATATCCTCCGCTACACTTAATACCATGGACTTTATTTCTTTCCACCTTTCCTCCACTTTCTCTCTTGGTTCTAGGGTCTCTAGGACCTCAAAACGGTTTTTGATTTCTACAGCATATTTTTCTTCAATGGCACTTTCTCGTTCTCAACACTCAAAGCAAGTTCTAGTGTCCCCTTCTTCTTTTGAATGTAGGTGAACATGATTTTAAGCCTGCACACAATGAGTAAGTGGTCTGACGCACAGTCGGATCCTCTATACAACCTGCCGTCCATGACTCTATGGCTATAGCGGTGCTCCACCAAGATGTGATCTATCTGGTTGGTGGTCCTTCCATCCAGTGAACACCATGTTCCCTTATGTATTCTCTTGTGTTTGAAGTAAGTCGAACTTACTCTCAGGTTCTTTGAGATAGCTAAGTTTATCATCCTCTGACCATTCTCATTTGTCTCATTATGCAAACTGTGCCTTCCTATAGTTGGTATGTAGAATTCTTGTTTTCCTGCTTTACCATTAAAAGCTCCCAGCATTATTCGGATATTTCTAATTGGTATGGTCTCAATTGTTTGTTCTAGTTGGTCATAGAACTCTTCCTTTTCCTCATCGCGAACTTGAGGTCATAAAAATTTGGAAATTTGTGGTAAGTTCTGTGGGACCAAACTGCCAAGGTGATCGGTCCCTCTAACTTAAACTAACTTACGCTAACGACAACACACATACCCATGCCCAATGGAGGACTCGAACCTCCGACAGGCGGCCGGCCGCGGTGGTCTAGCGGATCTAGGCGCGCAGTCCGGAACCGCGCGACTGCTACGGTCGCAGGTTCGAATCCTGCCTCGGGCATGGATGTTTGTGGTGTCCTTAGGTTAGTTATGTTTAAGTAGTTCTAAATTCTAGGGGACTGATGACCACTGATGTTAAGTCCCTTAGTGCTCAGAGCCATTTGAACCATTTTTTTCCAACGGGGGAGCAGCGCGAATCGTGGCAAGGCGCCCCACACCGCACGGCTATCCCGCTCGGCTGAGGTCATAAATCAATTGTCAAGACAGAGCATGGAAAGCATTAGGAAAAACAGACATGTTGTACCTATAATAAAAACAATCATATTTCATGGAAAGCAAAATTTTCCTGTGCGGGGGCATAGAGATGATGCGAGTCTACTAGAAAACGGAAGTATAGTGAGTAACGGGGGAAACTTTGGAGATCTTCTAAGATTTAGAATTGAAGCAGGAGACTTGCAACTAAAACATCAGCTTGAGACTACTAAAGCGAAAGCCTCTCACATAAGTAAAACAACGTGTAACGAATTTCTTTCATACTATGAAACAGTGATGTTATGGAAAATACGGAAGGAAATCAAATATATAGCGCACATCACCCAACTGAGTTCAGCTGCAAGATAAGTTGATGGTGACGGAAAATTACACGAAAGGTTTTTGGGTTTCGTTGACACCCATAAAGACGATGATTTTTGTGGAAACATTGACGATGAACCTCAAGAGACTCAAGATGAAGAGCGTAGCGTTACTGGTGTAGTATTAGGTACTACGATTCTAAGGAGAATGGAAAACCTATCTCTGTCACTGGAGAACTGCGTGGGTGTAGGCTGTGATGGTTGCTCGGTTACTATGTCAGAATTGAAAGGAGCTGTGGCTACAATAAAAAAAAATCTATCAATGCGCAAGTAGCACCGTGTCGAAATCATCAGCTCAACCTCGCTGTCTCTCGCTGCTTCACATTTACAATTGAGAGAAACTCACTTGGTACTATTGAAGAAGTAGTATCATTCTGTACAGCGTCTAGCAAGCGGTTCGCAACACTGAAGAGTCACCTACAACAGTCGCTGCAGTCACATTGTGAAAGGTGGCTACACTGAGCCACAGCGCCAGAGATTGCGCCAAAGAGTATTATTCAGCCGCCTCCACTGGCAGGGCTTACTGAGAAGTAGCAGTAGGCAGTGCTTGTTGAGATGTAGCAGTGGTGAGTCGTTGTTGAGAAGTTCCCATGGAGAGTGCTTGTTCAGATGTTGTCATATTGTTTTGATGGGCTAGACACCAGATATTGTTGGATTGGGGATGCTGTAATGATCAGAGTGTGCTTTTCGTCAATATATATGAAGGTAAAAAATTCCTTTTTTTTTATTATTTCAATGTCTTAAACAATAATGCCTCTTGGTCACAGGTTCAGTCAACAAAGCATCAGGATCGTGTTCTTGTATTAGACTGTATTTCTGGTTTCTATGTGCATTTATAGTATTTCTGGTTTTTTTAAATTACTTCAGTATAAATGGTGTTTAAAATATCTTGTCGTATTGAGGAAGAACCGTGCCAGATGTGTACGTTGAATCACACTTCCACACACAGAACAGCGACACTTGTGCCTTGTTGTTTCGTAGCTTTCATAGTTGCTGGGGACTTAATTAATTAATTGTGTTAACGGAAATTTCGTTTCATTCTTTGTTGTTGTTCTATGCAGTCAGATTGCGTACAAATACTAATCAGGGCCAACCGTTTACGAGACTGCGTAACCGGACAGACAGCGATTAAAATTAAAATTATTTGCATTCTAAATAATTAAGCCCCCATGCAATTGTCAAACGAGATAGGTTGAGCGACATTATGCTGTTATTTAATTCGCATCTGATTTCGGAACAGTTTTCAAAGTTCTTAAAGAAATACAGTGATGGAGGGATAGAACAACGGCTGCCAAAGCCAATATTCTCCTTCGAGCTCTCTCTGCGAGTTTATCACTCTGCTTACACTGAGTGACATTATGAGCATAACATATCCGGTCAGCAAAATCTTACAAGACCCTAGCTTGGACGTTGCGATCGCAAAAGCAAAATTAAATTCGACGCTCAAGGTGTACGACGGCATTGAGAGCTGCCACCTTGTTTGTATTGCTGAAGAGGTGATGGCAGTTATGAAAGAGTTAGACGAGAAGATGAGTATTCCTCGTCTTACAGGCAGACAAAGACACAGGGGATACTGCGATCGTAATGATGACATATTTGAAAAGAACTGTTTTTACTCCAACACTGGACCATGTTACGACTGACATGAGAGAAAGTTTTGCTGAAGAAAATACACACATAACAAATGGTTTTGTATCACCTCGGTTCCGAGAGTTCCGGAACCTGTACAGAAAACTGGAATAGAGATCAACGTAAACATCGTTTCCGCCATTTTTATTTCTCATAAAAAGCATACATTGCGTGGTTCATGGTGTGGGTTCCTGTAGTCATGTCCTAGTTCATGAACCACGGGCAACGTATGAGTGGCCAAATAAGTGGTCCCGACAGTTGGGATACCAGTTACTTTGGAATAAGGCTGGGCATCTCGGACATATTCTGAGTCGTGGTCACCTTTGTGCCCATACGGCAAAGACTACCAAATCCACTGGTTAGTCCCTCAACCGTTAGGGGTAAAACTCAATGGGACTCGGGGCAAGTAAGGCTAGCAACCTGCTTCCCTGGTACTTTAAATATGATGCTGGCAACAATCAGAGCAACATGCCTCGGACCTTTGGAGGTGATGGAGTCCCACCTCTAACTGACAAACCGAAGACTCCTAACATGCGACTCGGCAAACAAATGGTAATGAGATGGGGAGCTATTAATATCAATGGGGGCTACTCTGGGAAGAAGGTAGAACTGGCAGAGGCTGCAAGTAAGATGGGGCTGGACGTTTTAGCTGTCAGTGACATTATGGTAAGGGGTGAGAAAGAAGAGGAAGTGGGAGAATACAAGGTCTACCTGTCAGGAGTCAAAGCAGGAATAGCACAATGGGATGTAGGGCTTTACATCAGGAAAGAAATGGAACCCAGCGTAGTTGCAATAAGGTATGTAAACGAACGACTGATGTGGATAGATTTGACAGTGTCTAGCAAGAAAATTAGGATTGTGTCAGTATATTCGCATTGTGAAGGGACAGATCAAGATAAGATGGATAGTTTTTATGAGGCACTCAGTGATGTAGTTGTTAGAGTAAAGGACAAGGACAATGTTCTGCTCATGGGTGATTTTAATCCCAGGATTGGAAATCGAACAGAAGGGTATGAAAAGGTTATGGGTAAATTTGGAGAGGATATGGAGGCCAACGGGAACGGGAAACAACTCTTGGATTTCTGTGCCAGAATGGGCTTAGTAATCACAAACTCCTTTTTTAAACATAAGAACATTCACCGTTATACTTGAGAAGGCAGGGGAACCAGATCTGTCATTGACTATATAACAACAGATCAGGAATTCAGGAAGGCTGTGAGAGACACACGTGTATTCAGGGGATTCTTTGATGACACTGATCATTATTCAATCTGCAGTGAAATTGGGATTGTGAGGCCGAAAGTGCAGGAGGTCAGGTCCATATGTAGGAGGATAAGAGTGGAGAAACTTCAGGATAGGGAAATCAGGCACAAGTACTTAACAGTGATTTTAGAAAGGTACCAGTTAGTTGAATGTAGTCAGTTACAGTCATAGAAAAAGGAATGGACAAGGCACAGGGACACAGTACTAGAAGTGGCTAAAGAATGTCTTGGAACAGTAGTGTGTAAAAGTAGGATGAAGCAAACAGCTTGGTGGAATGACACAGTCAAGGCAGCCTGTAAAAGGAAAAAGAAGGTGTATCAAAAATGGCTACATACTAGAACTCGGGTGGACAGAGAAAGTTATGTTGAAGAAAGAAACAAAGCCAAACAGATAATTGCAGCATCCAAGAAGAAATCTTGAAGACTATGGGTCAAGCTGCTGGAAAACCATTCTGGAGTGTCATTAGCAGTCTTCGAAAGGGAGGTAAGAAGGAAATGACAAGTATTTTGGACAGGTCAGGAAAACTGCTGGTGAATCCTGTGGATTCCTTGGGCAAATGGAGGGAATATTTTGAAGAGTTGCCCAATGTAGGTGAAAATACGATCAGTAATGTTTCAGATTTCGAGGTACAATGGGATAGGAATGATGATGGAAATAGGATCACATTTGAAGAAGTGGAGAAAATGGTCAATAGATTGCAGTGCAATAAAGCAGCTGGGGTGGATGAAATTAAGTCGGAGCTCATCAAACACAGTGGAATGTCAGGTCTTAAATGGCTACACAGGATAATTGAAACGGCGTGGGAGTCGGGACAGGTTCCATCAGACTGGACAAAAGCAGTAATCACACCAATATTTAAACATGGAAACAGAAAATATTGTAACAACTACAGAGGTATCTCTTTAATCAGCATTGTGGGTAAAATCTTCTCAGTTATTGTTGAAAAGAAAGTGCGAGTATTAGTTGAGGACAAATTGGATGAAAATCAGTGTAGGTTTAGACCTCTTAGAGGTTGTCAGGACCAGATCTTTAGCTTGCAGCAAATAATGGAGAAGTGTTATGAGTGGAACAGGGAACGGTATCTATGCTTTATAGATCTAGAAATGGCATATGACCGGGTTCCTAGGAGGAAGTTATAGTCTGTTCTACGAGATTATGGAATAGGAGGCAAACTCTTGCCATCAATTAAAGGTCTTTACATGGATAGTCAGGCAGCAGTTAGAGTTGACGGTAAATTGAGTTCATGGTTCAGAGTAGTTTCAGGGGTAAGACAAGGCTGCAACCTGTCTCCACTGTTGTTCATATTATTTATGGATCAGATGTGGAAAAGAATAGACTGGCTTGGTGAGATTAAGATATGTGAACACAAAATAAGCAGTCTTGCATATGCAGATGGCTTAGTTGTGATGGCAGATTCGATTGAAAGTTTGAAAAGTAATATTTCTGAGCTAGATTAGAAATGTAAGGACTATGGTATGAGGATTAGCATCTCCAAAACGAAAGTAATGTCAGTGGGAAAGAGATATAAACGGACTGAGTGCCAAATAGGAGGAACAAAGTTAGAACAGGTGGACGGTTTCAAGTACTTGGGATGCTTATTCTCACAGGATGGCAACATAGTGAAAGAACTGGAAGCGAGGTGTAGCAAAGCTAATGCAGTGAGCACTCAGCTACCATCTACTCTCTTCTGCAAGAAGGAAGTCAGCACCAAGACTAAGTTATCTGTGCACTGTTCAATCTTTCGACCTACTTTGTTGTATGGGAGCGAAAGCTGGGTGGATTCAGGTTACCTCATCGATAAGGTTGAGGTTACGGATATGAAAGTAGCTAGGATGATTGCAGGTACTAGTAGATGGGAACAATGGCAGGAGGGTGTCCACAATGAGGAAACCAAAGAAAAACTGGGAATGAGCTCTATAGATGTAGCAGTCAGAGCGAACAGGCTTAGATGGTGGAGTCATGTTACACACATGGGAGAAGCAAGGTTACCCAAGAGACTCATGGGTTCAACAGTAGAGGGTAGGAGGAGTCGGGGCAGACCGAGGAGAAGGTACCTGGATTCGGTTAAGAATGATTTTGAAGTAATAGGTTTAACATCAGAAGAGGCACTAATGTCAGCACTGAATAGGGGATCATGGAGTAATTGTATAAGGGGGCTATGCTCCAGACTGAACGCTGAAAGGCATAATCAGTCTTAAATGAAGATGATGATGATGATGATGATGATGATGATGAAGCATACATTGCATTTTGTACCACCTTCAGAGGTGGTGGTCCAGATTACTGCACACACCCCTAATACCCAGTAGTACATCCTCTTGCATTGATGCATGCCTGTATTTGTCGTGGCATACTATCCACAAGTTCATCAAGGCACTATTGGTCCAGGTTGTCCCACTTCTCAATGGCGATTCGGCGTAGATCCCTCAGAGTGGTTGGTGGATCACGTCGTCCATAAACAGTCCTTTTCAATCCATTGCAGGCATGTCTGTAGGGTTCATGTCTGGAGAACATGCTGGCCACTCTAGTCGGGCGATGTCGTTGACCTTCAGGAATTCATTCACATGATGTGCGGTATTGTCCGTCTAGGCATGGTTGAACTACAGACAACACGATCTGTGTACCTCCTTCCTGGTGGAATGACTGGAGCTGATCGGCTGTGGGACACCTTTAGTCTAATAGGCGTGGCTCATGCATGATTGTTCACTTCTTTGGACAGGTTTAGTGACATCTCTGAACAGTCAAAGGGACTGTGTCTGTGATACAATATTCACAGTCAACATCTATCTTCAGTAGTTCTGGCAACTGGGGTGATGCAAAACTTTTTTTGATGTGTTTATTTATCATTTAAAATTCAACAACTTTTGCCTTCACAACTACTGAAACAAGACTCTAATGATCTGGCACATAAATTGAATCAGTGCTTAACAGAACTACCATTCTTTGAAGAAGAATCACTTTTTGTGATTAAAAGGAGACTAATGGGAGAGATTCTTCAATACAAGTAAACGAGCATAAACACCCTTAATGATTGTGATACTGTTATGCAAGCATTGTCTGTTTGTCCTAGTTCTGACTATCCTACTTTGCACACGCTCTGCAAAATATTTGATTGTCTATCTGCATCTATTGCAACAGTAGAAAGAAGTTTTTCAACATTGCAGTGTGCAAAGACATTGCTGAGGTCAGCAGGAGGGGGATCGACTTAATGGATTACCACTGTTGAGCACTCACCCTGACATTAATTGTCCTATTTACGATGAAATTATCCAGTTTCCCATGAAGTATAGACTCATAGATTTCATCATTTAAGAAAGAGAACCACAATTGCAACTTTTTTTATATCATAAGATGGCATTGTCTTGTATATGTGTATAGTTAGTTTAAATATAACTGTCTTAAACTTTGCATGTGACTTGATTACTCTTTATAATGGTAAAAGTAAAAGTCGCTCAAGATACCTTTAGTGCCCCCTCCGTGAGGCTTTCTGTATCCTCCACTGCTCCATGGTCTGTTCACCCAGTACATCACCATAGCAATGCTTATTTTGGACGTGTTGGGGCGTTGAGGATGTACAAAATATAATGCCCAACTAGCAGGCACTTAACACAAGCGCATTTCTAAAGCACTAATCACATCTCAGTTTCAGAACTGGGCAGTGGCTTGATAGGAACTCTTCTGTACAGTCATAAACCTGGCGTGATATTCTATATTTTGCTTATTTGAGGACTTTGCAGAGCAGTACTGAACACTGACCAGGGGTCAGAGAACTTGGTATCTAACGCCTTCTAGGCCTTGTATATGAACAGAGCGAGCTGACTTTCACGTGATCATTGTTTAGGGAATGTGTCGTGATATTCTACCTCCCAGAAAGCAAAATATGTATTCAATGATTCCACAGCCAACAAATGTTAACAAATAGCCCTTTGGTTGCATTTATCAGCTCAATAACAACTGAATAATCTGTTCATAAAGGGCGGCATCACGAGGGCTGGAACTGTTGGTAATAAGAGTAAGACGGTGTACTGTGTCAGTCACTTATTTATTTTCCTTCATGCATTTCAATGGTTTACACCATTATCTTCAAATGAAAAGTTGTGTAGCTACATTGCTGATGTTAGTGAAGAGCACAGATGCTTTTTCATAACAGTAGACCAAGTACAAAGCAGGTTATGTTGCATCTTTTGCTGGTGATATAAGAGTAAAGTGTACTTACAAGGCAAGTAAGTGTGGAAAAATGCTTCACCATGCTACTTGTTGCATGTGCTCCTTCATTATGCATTTGTTCACATTGATTCTTCAATGATATTATAAAGTAAGAGATAAACTTACTTACTTTGAATACAAAGATATGTAATGTGCAATTGCTAGAGCTTGGCTATTTGATTGCTGTACATAACAATTCAGTAATTATATTTTAAGAAATGTTTATATATGTTCTCTTCCTTTATTTATAAATTATAGGAATAGGCTGATCAGAATACAAACATGTGCTTAAATATGAGAGGAAGTCATAAATGCTTAGAGTAATTATAATTTAATTTAGTGAGTTGTTACTGGACTTAACTTCTTGCTAATTGAAAAAAAGCATTAGACAAAAGAAATTTTGTATCTGCTTTGTTTCTGGATTTGTCTATAGCTTTTAACATAATCACCCACATAGCAATAATTGAAAACTTGAAAGTTATGGCATACACAGACGTGCATTGCAATGGATAAAATCATTTTTCAGTAACAGAAATTGGTATGCGACAACAGAATCTAGATGTAGATCTGAAATCAAGGATATTCATTATGGTGTACCTCAAGGACCTGCGTTTGGTCCATTTTTGTTCAACCTATTTGTAAATAATTCTGAAGTCAGTGAGAAGTGTCAAGAAATACTGTGTGTGGATGACATGACAGTGAATGTAGAAGAAAATCTGGAAACACTGGAGAAACGTGTGTTTATGTCAACAAATGACATGGCCCAGTCGCTCACACTGATTGATTTAATTGTATATCTAAAAAGGTAATGTTTATGGTGTTCATAAATAGATAAACAGAGGTTCAAATAAAGTAGTTGAAGATGAAACAAGATTGAAAGAAGTTACAACTATAAAAGTTTTTGGAATTATAGTTGACAGTAAGCTCCAATGAAGACCACATACAATGTCTGTTGAAAATTAAGAACTGTGGTATTTATTATAAAACAGCTTGCATGAAATACTAATTAAAAAGTCCTATGTACAAAGTAACATGCTCTGTTTGAACCATACTTACAATATGGAATTACTATTTTGGGAAATTTCAACAGCAACAACACAAAACAAATTTTTGAACTGCAAAAAAGGCCATTAGAATTATCTTGAACAGAAAACAGACAGACTTTTGAAGAACTGTCATCTGTAATCTAAAGATAATGACTTTTCCATCCATTTAGTGTACAAAACAATAATTTAATTCATCAGAGACAATAACTGTTTATTTCTTTCATATGACACACGAAATGAAGGCCATCTGTGAAGTTTTTCTCACAGGCTGAGTTGCTAAAATAGGTACTCGATGCTGAGGTGTACAACTGATAAAGCAACTTCCGAAGGATCTACAGAACAGTATGAGTGAAAGAACATTCAAGAAATTTCTGAAGGATTACTCGATAGAAAAAGAATTTATAGTACAGTATAGCACAGTAGAGTATATATGTAAAGAATGAGGAATAGTGCTATTACATTACACTACATTAATCCTTGTTCCATAGATCACAAATATGACATTTCATAACGATATGGAATGTGTCAGTTTAACATAAGTTTTCTTTACACGATATACTTTTTTTACAGTTATTAGTTCATATCTAAAAATTCATCTGTTGAGTAGAAGGCGCTGTTATTCAGATCCAGAAATTATTTTTATTTGTTTTTGAATGCTGGTTGGCTATCTGTCACACTTTAATGCTATTTGGCAAATGACCAAAGGTTTATGTGGCAGTGTAATTCGCCCCTTTCTGTGCTAAAGTCAGATTTAACCCAGGATAATGAAGATCACCCTTACTTCTAGTGTTGCCATGCACTCTGCTGTTATTCATTAATTGCGATGGATTACTAACAACAAATATCATAAGTTAATATATGTCTTACAACAGTTTTGCGAATATCCTGAGTTCCTAAATGTCTGCAAGGTGATCTTGGGTGGGCTTCAGCTATCACTCTAATTACACTTCTTCATGCAATGAATACTTTTTCTCTTTATGATAAATTACCACAGAATATGGAGTAGTCCATTTGTGAAAAACCTCTTAATAATTTTCTAAAAGACATTATTTGCAATTTCCTTTGTTAATTCTTGTTTGTTGGGTGTGATTACTGTACTTGTAACATCATTAAAAAGAACTAGCTTTATATCTTCATGAATATAGATTGGCAAATCATTAATGCATGTTAAGAACAATAAGTGGCCCAAGACTGAATCCTGTGAGACACCATTCTTAATACCTCCCCAGTTAGAGGACTCTGCTGATTTTTGCAGACTATCTCTATTGTTAATTTCAACCTCCTTTGTACTTGTATATATGTGTTGTAATCAGTGAAAAAATCGTAGTATAATGTACATAAATACCTTATAGTATATTATTTTATCTTGTAAAAGTAATTTGAACATTGTAAGATATTAGATTAAGTTGACCTGTTCTATATTGCAGGTGCAAATACTGTACATAGCATAAACAAATGGAACCAAATAAAAATCAACCAATCAGTGAAATATGTTGTGTATTTAAAGAAAAATCTAAGCAAATGTATAATATTGCAGGTGCCAGATTTTGTTTACATTGTTGGGCTAACAAAATTTTCTTGTAATTGTATTACATGTTTATATTTCGTAAGTTCTTTCTTGTGTTACAAAGATGAATTTAAAGACATCATATGTATCTACTATAGGTGGATTAAAACAGATTCAAATACTTGTGCATATATACATATACCCCGCAAGTGGTACCCATTGGAATGTTATTGGAAGATGTTAGATTAACTGCTATGTGCTGAAATTTGTTGTGAATTACGAAATTGTTTTAATTACACTGTTAAAGCTGTTGGAAGACTTGGTTAATCCTGTTTCATTATTTTTGTTAAGCAGATTTTGCTCAGGTTTCTGTCTGTGGATATAAATTTACAGTTGTTCGTACAGTGGCAACTTGTATCATTCGTTAACTGTGTGTAGAATCTTAAGACTGCTTTTTATACTGTCAAATGGATTTTCTATATCTTTTATACGAGGGGCTATTGCAGATTTTGTAGTGTCTTGTATTGGAAAACGATGATGAGTTCTTTGAATGTGGTGTGAAAGTTACAACTTGTTTGATCTTTGTACCAAGATATGATATTATAAGTGTCAGAGGGCGAAAACTATCTCGTCTGCTATTTAGGTTCTACAGAAGATATGAAGATGATACATTTCCCACCACTGAAGAGTGAAACAAGGATGATGTCCAAGACATCCACCAAATCTTCAACAAAATCCACAGGAACCTTAAATTCACCTGTGACAAGGAAATGAATAATACTATTAATTTCATTGATCTAACCATCTGCAAGCAAGATGACAAATGTAAATGAAACCAATCACCACTGATGTAAACATAAATGCTTCTTTCTGTCACTCCAACAAGTGCAAACTAGCTGCATACTGCTTAGTAATTCAAGGAGCTCTAAAGATCCCACTCAGTGCAGAAATCTCCAGAAAGAGATGAGAATAATAAAAAGGTTGTTGCAAGAAATGGGTATAAATCCAGTAATATACAATTTAACTAAACAAGTAAAAAAAAAGAAAATGAACAAAGTAATCACCAAGAACGAGGAATATGCACAGTAATATACAATTTAACTAAAAAAGTAAAAAAAAAAGAAAATGAACAAAGTAATCACCAAGAACCAGGAATATGCACTAACTGCATATGATGACCGCCTCAGTAATATCTCCCAAACAAAAGGTCAATAAATAGGAACTGCATTCCAGAGAAACTACAACATTTGTCACAAACTACCTTGCAACCTAAAATGCTGCGAAGATAAATTTTCATCCTCTGAGATATACAGAATTATGTGTAGTGAATGTCCCATTCTGTATAAAGGTCAAAAAGTTTATTTCCAAACTCAATTCAAAGAACACAACACCTTCTGATACGACACACTACACAAATGTGCAGTAGCTTCTCTTATAAAAGATACAGGACATCAGTTTGACTGTGTACAAGGCGGTCTTAAGATTCTACCCACAATGGACAAAGGACATGCGAAGCCTCTGTATGAAGAACTGTAAACCTATATCCACCTACAGAAACTTGAGTAAAATCTACTCAACGAAAATAATGAAGCAGGATTAACCAACTCCTCCAAAAGCTTTGGCAGAGTACTTAAGCATTTTCATAATTCTCAATCAATTTCAAAGCACAATATTTAATGTAACATATTCCATTAACATCCCAATATGTTCTGTCGACAGTATGTACATTTGATCTATTTTAATCTGTTTTAATCCCCATGCAAGAGATACATATGATCTATTTGAATCCATCTAAGTAACATGAGAAAGAACTTAAGGGGTATAATTGTAAGAAAAATTTGTTGGTACACCAATGAAAACAAAATCTTGGACCTGCATCATTATACTGCTAGCGGTTTAGCTTTTAGTTCTTTAAATCCATTACATATTTCCAATTAGCAAGATGTTAAATTCAGTAACAATGCACTAAATTAAATTAGTTTTGCTGTTTGCATTGATGGCTTTCTCTCATGCTTAGGCACATGTCCACATTTTGTTTAGCCTAGCTATATTTTTTAAAGGAAAGATAAACGTGTTTGTACATATAAAACCATTTAATAAAATATGATTATTCAACTGTGCTGTACAGTAAACGAATTGCCAAGGTCTGGCAATTGCATCTTACGTGTCTTTCTATCCAAAACAAGTAATCATGCCTCATTCAATGACATTTTTGAAGTGAGAGTGTATGAAATTAAGTCGGAACTCGTCAAATACAGTGGAATGTCAGGTCTTAAATGGCTACACAGGATAATTGAAATGGCGTGGGAGTCGAGACAGGTTCCATCAGACTGGACAAAAACAGTAATCACACCAATCTTTAAACATGGAAACAGAAAAGATTGTAACAACTACAGAGATATCTCTTTAATCAGCATTGTGGATAAAATCTTCTCAGTTATTGTTGAAAAGAAAGTGCGAGTATTAGTTGAGGACAAATTGGATGAAAATCAGTGTGGGTCTAGGCCTCTTAGAGGTTGTCAGGACCAGATCTTTAGCATACGGCAAATAATGGAGAAGTGTTACGAGTGGAACAGGGAATTGTATCTATGCTTTATAGATCTAGAAAAGGCATATGACCGGGTTCCTAGGAGGAAGTTATTGTCTGGTCTACGAGATTATGGAATAAGAATCAAACTTTTGCAAGCAATTAAAGGTCTTTACATAGATAGTCAGGCAGCAGTTAGAGTTGATGGTAAATTGAGTTCATGGTTCATATGTTGTAAACAATAGACTGGCTGCGTGAGATTAAGATATGTGAACACAAAATAAGCAGTCTCGCATATGCGGATGGCTTAGTTGTGATGGCAGATTCGACTGAAAGTTTGCAAAGTAATATTTCAGAGCTAGATCAGAAACGTAAGGACTATGGTACGAAGATTAGCATCTCCAAAACGAAAGTAATGTCAGTGGGAAAGAGATGTAAGCTGTTTGAGTGCCAAATAGGAGGAACAAAGTTAGAACAGGTGGACGGTTTCAAGTACTTAGGATGCATATTCTCACAGGATGGCAACATAGTGAAAGAACTGGAAGCGAGGTGTAGCAAAGCTAATGCAGTGAGCGCTCTGCTACGATCTACTCTCTTCTGCAAGAAGGAAGTCAGTACCAAGACTAAGTTATCTGTGCACCGTTTAATCTTTCGATCAACTCTGTTGTATGGGAGCGAAAGCTGGGTGGATTCAGGCTACCTTATCAACAAGGTTGAGGTTACGGACATGAAAGTAGCTAGGATGATTGCAGGTACTAGTAGATGGGAACAATGGCAGGAGGGTGTCCACAATGAGGAAATCAAAGAAAACTGGGAATGAGCTCTATAGATGTAGCAGTCAGAGCGAACAGGCTTAGATGGTGGGGTCATGTTACACACATGGGAGAAGCAAGGTTACCCAAGAGACACATGGGTTCAACAGTAGAGGGTAGGAGGAGTCGGGGTAGGCCAAGGAGAAGGTACCTGGATTCGGTTATGAATGATTTTGAAGCAATAGGCTTAACATCAGAAGAGGCACCAATGTTAGCACTGAATAGGGGATCATGGAGTAATTTTATAAGGGGGACTATGCTCCAGACTGAACGCTGAAAGACATAATCAGTCTTAAATGATAATGATGATGATTTTTTGCCGCTAATGCCGACCGTGCGACTGCCACGAAAGCTTAGGCCTCCAGCCCAGCTTCACATATTTCACTGCCTGTACCTTCTTCCGTTATTCGTCCGGTTGAGCGTATGCTTGTTTCATCACTTAGCAAAACGAAATCTTTCTCGGCCTTTTCAGCTACAAAATATTTATCGAATATTTGACCAGTATTCCTAAGACGTTTTCCTAATTTTAATAAGGCATTTTATACTGTCTAACTTTATCGCCGAAAAGTAGAATTGATTCGTAACAGAACAGTGCTTTAATCGTCACACAAAAAAAGTCGTTGCCTACCTTACACGCTACTTCATTATGTGTGGTGTGGTTCCAATCAGCTTCTGCAATAGCAGAGAGCCTCAGGAAGATTCAGCAAGAGTAATTATCGCTTACCATCAGAAATCCCGTGAAAATCGAACTAAAACTACGAAGATTTGACACCAGTTCTGACGGAGCAAATTTTACTCAACATTTCTGGCGGAAACATGGGCGTAATTCATTTCTGAAGGAAACACGAACATAATTAAATTTTGAGTTTCAATTTATTTGAGTTCTTTGCTTTAAAGAAAATTAATGTACTTTTACTGCAATGTTTATGTAATTTTACGCTAACTTTCTGCAAACTCAAACACAAGGTGGATACGCAAAATTTATGTTACGTGTAGTATACTCGCTACTGACACGAACTTCTGCTGTGTAATGTGACCAGTAAAGTTATTATGTTGCTGGTCATTTTAATATTGATCTGTTATGAAAATTACCATAATTGAAATGTACTTTTAGCAAATTTAAATTTGGAAAGTAACCACTGAATCCATTCATTTTTTTTGTAGCTCGGAGGAAGCGTTCAGTGTGTTATTCATAAGATGTATGTCGTAACTGTAAACTTTGAAAAATCACTTTTATATACTCAAATGAATGTGTGCATCCACTGTAATTATAGAAACAAGAACCTGTTGAGGTAAATAACAAAAAATGGTTCAAATGGCATTGTGCACTATGGGACTTAACTTCTTAGGACATCAGTCCCCTAGAACTTAGAACTACTTAAACCTAACTAACCAAAGGACATCACACACATCCATGCCCGAGGCAGGATTCGAACCTGCGACCGTAGGGTAAATAACATTTTAAAGCTGTAATTAGAACATTTATATTCTTCAAATATGCATTACGTAAAGTGACTGAGTTCTCTAACGTTTTTGGGGATGTAATTTAAACGTAAGAGATTCCTTGTCTTGACCATGTAGACAGTGAATTGCAGCTGTCGAGGTGGTGTGGCAGATGAACGATGTCTTCATGTCTCAATATGGGTGCACATAATTGAAACACGCCATTGTGCATGTGGCCACCATTATACCCTGGGTAGCCGCACCCAAAATTGCCATCAATATTGGTTCGAAAACTCCTGCATTCGGCAACGTAAAAGGTAGAGACGATTTTACTATATTATTCAATGCTGCCGCTACCAAATATTAGCACTGGTCACACTAAATCACCATTCTCAAAATCACTGGAAATACGAAACATGACTTGCGTCCACAGCTGCAGGCTGTCAGTCAGCAACGGTCTTTTGCCTTGCTTTTGACACAGCTCAGCCATACAAGGCATTTACTTTATTCTGTTGATTGAAACTGATTAAACCATAGACAGAACCAGTCAGCTTCTTTTACAAAATAACAATTAAAAATCAACTAAAAATTTAAGTTATTGCACTGTGTGCGTGCATTTCAATATGTTGCATGATGTCACTTTCTACCTGTCATGGCTTCCACCGATACAAATGTGTTGTTGATTCGGAAATTTTTATCACAAAGTGAGAAAAAATTATGAAAAATACTGCACATACGTTCAATCTACGTTACTTGCTAGGTTGTACGACACTGAGATGTTCAGCAATAGTGAAATTTTCCTGACAGTCATCGAACTTAGTTTTATCCAACCTTGTGGGGAGTTAGATTTCGTGACGGCTACTCTGAAATATTTCAGACAAAGATCTGACTCGTGAGCATTTTATGTGAGGTGGGAATATGGTGGGAAAACTGAACAATTGGTGCACGCCATAGGTGAGACTACATAACACTTCACACCATGTATCTACATGTTACAAAATTATAACAAACTGCCCCCATATCTGTAACAAAGTTTCCCCAAACTGTAACAGATTAACTCACGTTACAACAAAAATTGTAATCAAATGCCCGAAAACTGTAACAAATTACCCCAAAACCGTAACAAAATTACTCCACACTGTCACAAATCACTCTAAAACTATAAGAACTTGCCCCAAAACTGTAAACAGGATGACTGATCTTAGCACAGTCTGCATTGTGAACAATCCAAGATGTCTATCGTGAGGATACGGCACAGTCTACTTGGTTCTAAGTTGAGAAATCAATATGGCTATCCATGACGCCATCAATGCCATCAGAATCCTAGATTCCTTGACTTGCGCCATAGGGTGGTGGGGTTTCGGGTTCCGCTGAATAGGTCAGGAGTTCACTACACTCAGCTGGCGGCTACACGGGTAGCGGAGGCTGTGTGGCGTGGACTGGGCGGTTTTTTTATGTTAGAAGGCCTCGGGAAAGTACGGGGTGGGCTGCAATGGTGCATGGCAAATACAGGACGTGCTTGGATCAAGGAACAGTCGGAATTCTGGTTGTAAATTGTTGTAGTTGTGCTGGGAAAGTCCCTGAGCTTCAAGCGCTAATAGAAAGCACAGAAGCTGAAATCGTTATAGGCACAGAAGGCTGGCTAAAGCCTGAAATAAGTTCTGCAGAAATTTTTACGAAGTCTCAGACGGTGTTTAGGAAAGATAGATTAGGCAGAATTGGTGGTGGAGTGTTTGTGTCTGTCAGTTGTGGTTTATCTTGTAGTGAAGTCGAAGTAGATACTCCGTCCGAATTGGTATGGGTGGAGGTTATACTTAACAGCCGAACTAAGTTAATAATCGTCTCCTTCTACCGACCCCCAGACTCCGATGATATAGTTGCTGAACAGTTCAGAGAAAATTTGAGTCTCGTAACAAATAAATACCCCACTCATACGGTTATAGTTGGTGGGGACTTCAACCTTCCCTCAATATGTTGGCAAAAATACTTGTTCAAAACCGGTCGTAGGCAGAAAACATCTTCCGAGATTGTCCTAAATGCTTTCTCCGAAAATTATTTCGAGCAGTTAGTCCACGAACCCACGCGAATTGTAAATGGTTGCGAAAACACACTTGACCTCTTAGCCACAAACAATCCAGAGCTAATAGAGAGCATCATGACTGATACAGGGATTAGTGATCACAAGGTCGTTGTAGCTAGGCTCAATACCGTTTCTTCCAAATCCACCAGAAACAAACGCAAAATAATTTTATTTAAAAAAGCGGATAAAGTGTCACTAGAAGCCTTCCTAAGAGACAATCTCCATTCCTTCAGAACTGACTATGCAAATGTAGACGACATGTGGCTCAAATTCAAAGATATAGTAGCAACAGCAATTGAGAGATTCATGACTCATAAATTGGCAAGAGATGGAACTGATCCCCCATGGTACACAAAACAGGTCCGAACGCTGTTGCAGAGGCAACGGAAAAAGCATGCGAAATTCAGAAGAACGTGAAATCCCGAAGATTGGCTAAAATTTACAGACGCGCGAAATTTGGCACGGACTTCAATGCGAGATGCCTTTAATAGGTTCCACAACGAAACATTGTCTCGAAATTTGGTAGAAAATCCGAAGAAATTCTGGTCGTATGTAAAGTACACAAGCGGCAAGACGCAGTCAATACCTTCGCTGCGCAGTGCCGATGGTACTGTTACCGACGACTGTGCCTCTAAAGCGGAGTTATTGAACGCAGTTTTCCGAAATTCCTTCACCAGGGAAGATGAATGGAATATTCCAGAATTTGAAACACGAACAGCTGCTAGCATGAGTTTCTTAGAAGTAGATACCTTAGGGGTTGCGAAGCAACTCAAATCGCTTGATACGGGCAAGTCTTCAGGTCCAGATTGTATACCGATTAGGTTCCTTTCAGATTACGCTGATACAATAGCTCCCTACTTAGCACTCATTACAGAGTAATCATGTAGATGTAGATGTAGATGGCGATCCAAGGTTGTGGACCTGGGGAAACGGACGTGGGAGACCCTAGATTCATCTCGGTATCACTTCTCCATGACGTCACTATGATGTGCCATGCCCAGTTTCGAATGTCCGGGACGTCATAGGCTTTCGTGGTCATATCGAGTCTTAGCGCGTTGAGCCTCCAATTGAACAGTCATCCTTCTTGTGTTTATGGAGAGGTAACACTGCGGTGAGCCTACAGTTTCTAGATTTCACTTGGCAGTTGGCATCATCGTCATGTTCATACAGGCCACCACCTACAGAACATTTCTGTACTGCAGTTTACCCATCTGAAATAATGTGACTGGTTGCTGTTTTCAATACCAAATTATTTCCAAACATGAATGAAGTGAGTGGATGAAAGATTATATGCTTTTTAGAAATGATCTGGAAATACCTAGGGTTAAAAAATTGAAATGGATTTATTGGTTGTACACCAATGGCTAAGTCATATATCCTCTCACCTTACTTAGTTTGACCTGTTTATTAACATCACTTTAATTGATTTGTTTATATATTTTGGGACCATATGCGTAACATAATTTTGTCTAGTTACATATACAAAAATATGTTCTCTGCAAATCAGAATAATAAATGTAATATTATCATAATACTCTTTCGAAACTGCAGAAAAATTGTAAATGTGGAGTATCATTGTGGCTGTGGTTGCCTAATTATGTATTACAAAAGTACTTAACAGTAAGACTCCCCAGTGGTAAAAGTGTGCTGGCTGTGTGAAGTGTGTCCTAATTTACGGAAAAATTAAAATTCACTTCGAGAAAAATGAACTTTTTCCTTTTTACTTGATGTAACTGAAACAATGTGAAAAAGCCCGCACGGTTGGCCGTGCGGTCTGACGCACGGCTTTCCGGGCGGGAAGGAGCGCCTGGTCGCCGCCACGAATCCGCTCGACGGATTTGTGTCGAGGTGCGGTGCACTGGTCAGTCTGTGGATGGTTTTTAGGTGGTTTTCCATCTGCCTCGCGAATGCGGGCTGGTTCCCCTTATTCCGCCTCAGCTACACTATGTCGGCGATTGCTGCGCAAACAAGTTCTCCACGTACGCGTACACCACCATTACTCTACCACGCAAACATAGGGGTTACAATAACCCTGGGTTCGGTGCGGGGTGGCGGAGGGGCGAAGTGGACTGCGGTAGTCATCGTGGGGTTGTGGACCACTGCGGCTGCGGTGGGGACGGAGCCTCTCCGTCGTTTCTAGGTCCCCGGGCGGGAAGGAGCGCCTGGTCGCCGCCACGAATCCGCCCGACGGATTTGTGTCGAGGTGCGGTGCACTGGCCAGTCTGTGGATGGTTTTTAGGTGGTTTTCCATCTGCCTCGGCGAATGCGGGCTTGTTCCCCTTATTCCGCCTCAGCTACACTATGTCGGCGATTGCTGCGCAAACAAATTCTCCACGTACGCGTACACCACCATTACTCTACCACGCAAACATAGGGGCTACAATAACCCTGGGTTCGGTGCGGGGTGGCGGAGGGGCGAAGTGGACTGCGGTAGTCGTCGTGGGGTTGTGGACCACTGCGGCTGCGGTGGGGACGGAGCCTCTCCGTCGTTTCTAGGTCCCCGGTTAACATACAATACAATACAATACAACGTGAAAAAACAGCAGTCGGTACAATCCTGTAGGAGAACCAGAATATATTCCTTCTCTACGTGTATAATTTGGTCTTGTGTGGAAAAGAAGCCCCTAAAATAATTAGGTTGTAATTTCTTTTATACTTTATAGATGGCTGAGGCTAAGTTACCGTTTAATTAATTTTCAAATGTGTCAGTCTTTCCTGTGCTTTTTATTTTGAGTTGTACTTACTTTGTTTTATCAGATGATCGACGTATTTCGAACATTCACTGGTATTTGCTTGTTTCGGGCTTAATTTGTAATTTATTGACATTGACAACTCATTCCTCGGAGATAGCGCTCTTATATGTATATAAAGTTGAATATTAGATAACATACGTCCCTTATATTAATAAGGTCCCAGAATACTTTAGAAAAATGAAGGGGAAAAAAAGTATTAGAACTAGCAGACACAAACCAACGCACGAGCTAGTCTCTTCTTCATAAACCGACATTCTGCCCATTACACCTTTGTGGACACTTGCAACTTGGGACACGGTTTCATATTTAGAGACCCTGAAGACCGCAACTGCCCTTATGTTTTTTTCTTGTATTTGATTCATCATTCCAAAAACAGTGCGTTTTCGAGAGATCTTCAATATTTGAAGTGGCATGTATTGACAGAACATCAAATATGGCTTCTCCCGACTCCTAGAACTTGATACGTCCACGAAAGTCAATGGATGTTCCTGACAGTCGAAACTGGGCTCGCCACATCACAGTGACGTCACGGGGAAGTGTCACTGAGGCGAATCTCGCTTCTCCCTTGGGCACAGTCTGCAGGTTGGCAGTCCTAAATAGTTTTTCCAGTTTCTGTGACGCTGCAGCCATCCACCCCAACCACTTATCCTCGGTGTCCACTTGTCGAGTGAACTCGGCAGGCGTGTTCAGTACACCAAAGTGAAAAACCGATCATCATGAAACGTCATCTGACATCTGCCCCCTCAAGGCAGAAGAAACTAACTTGTACAGTTGATTGTACGTATTGAACAGTGCTTCTCTCTCTCTCAATGTTTATTATTATTATTACTCATTGTGTGTATATGTAAGTGTTTTCATGGTTTTCATCTATTTGCTCCTCAGTGAAACTGTTCCTCGACAAAGCTGATGCAATGCCTGATACCGCTGAGAAACATCAGAAATCAAGTCAATATGTTGACAGGCTCCTTGATGCAGTGACAGACACATCAGACCAGGACATGTAATTGCTTCCAGACTTTGAGTTACCAATAAATCCGAGATACTCTCTGATCGTCACGCCACTAGCTTTCATGGTGCATCTGATACATTAGGGCAGAAATCAAATCTGCATGCAGCATTGTTTCCAGACTTCGGGTTTCAGCTACCCGCCAGTGTCTACACCAGTCGGTGAGTCACAACCATGGTATAGTACAGCTTTGAAACTAGTGTTATTGTCTGAATGCGAGCTAAAGTTAATGGTCGCGATAGGGTTGTCCTCACATCATGAGTTTAGTGTAATGGTAATTTCTGAACATCCACGAGTTAGTGCTTGCAGACTGTGAATGGTATCAGTTATGTTAGAATTCCAGATGAATAACTACAATTTTCAACACTCAAATGCCTGCAGTGTTACTGGATTGTCGTACAGTACGTTTTGGGGAGCACACTTACTGTGTTGTTCAATAGGTGACCAACAAATGTCTACATTCCTAACTAATAACATGGCACTAACCGCTCCAGGCTTGCAGGTAAAAGCAACCTTTCTGTAGCAGGACATTGTGTGCTCTGCGGCGGTTGGGCGTATGGTCTGATGGCTGTTTGATGGGAGCTTGTGGGATGATAGAATGCGACACAGTATGATTTGGCTTCTGATGATGACAGTGGTGGCAGCAGCGATCCCAGCACTGGCGATGTGCGAACTTCATTTGTCGACCAGTCCAGCGATTATGGGACAGGGATTCATCTGGTTGATGTTTTGTTTAAATATTAAAGATATAATAGTTCCTATACTTTTCTAGTCATTTTCTGCTACATATAATACTACTATAAACATATATATGATAATATTGAAAGGGTAATACAGTAAATAATGGGAGATGAGAACCTAAAAGTCATGGGGAATTGGAATGCGGTTGTAGGGTAAGGAGTAGAAGAAAAGGTTACAGGAGAACATGGGCTTGGGACAAGGAATTAGAGAGGAGAAAGACTAATTGAGTCCTCCAATAAATTTCAGCTAGTAACAGCGAATACTCCGTTCAAGAATCACAAGACGAGGACATATACTTGAAAAGACCGGGTGATACGAGAAGATTTCAGTTAGATTACATCATGGTCAGACAGTGATTCCGAAATCAGATACTGGACTGTAACGCGTCTCCAGGAGCAGATATAGACTCAGATCACAATGTAGTGATGATGAAGAGTAGCCTGAAGTTCACGAGGTTAGTCAGTAAGAAGCAATACGCAAAGAAGTGGGCTACAGAAGCACTAAGGGATGACGGGAAGACACGCTTGAAGTTCGTTAAGGGTATAGATACACCAGTAAGGAATAGCTCAGCAGACAGTACAGTTGAAGAGGAATGGACATCTCTAAAAAGGGCCATCACAGAAGTTGGGAAGGAAAAAAAATAGGTATAAAGAAGTCAACTGCGAAGAAACCATGGGTAACAGAAGAAATAAATGGTTCAAATGGCTGTAAGCACTGTGGGACTTAACGTCTGAGGTCATCAGTCCCCTAGACTTAGAACTACTTAAACCTAACTAACCTAAGGACATCACACACATCCATGCACGAGGCAGGATTCGAACCTGCGACCTTAGCAGCAGCGCGGTTCCAGACTGAAGCGCCTAAAACCGCTCGTCCACAGCGGCCGGCTACAGAAGAAATACTGTAGTTGATCGATGAAAGAAGAAGTACAAAAATGTTCAGGGAAATTAAGGAATACAGAAATACAAGTCGCTGAGGAATGAACTAAATAGGTAGTGCAAAAGAAATGGTTGTCGGATGGACTGACTCAGCATACAGCAAGTCAAAACAACCTTCGGTGATGCAAAAAGCAAGGCTGGAAACATTAAGAGTGCAACGGGAATTCCATTGTTAAATGCAGAGGAGAGAGCGGATAGGTGGAAAGAGTACACTGAACGCCTCTGTGAAGGGCAAGAGCTGTCAGTTGTTATTGAAGAAGAAACACGAGTCGATTTGTAAAAGATAGGGAATCCAATATTAGCATCAGAATTTAAGAGAGCTTTGGAAGACTTAACATCAAATAAAGCAGAATGGATAGATAACATTCCATCAGAATTTCCAAAATCATTGGGTGAAGTGGTAACAAAGCGACTATTCATATTGGTGTGTGAACTGTATGAGTCTGGGGACATACCAACTGACTTTCGGAAAAATATCGTCCACACAATGCCGAAGACTCCAAGAACTGACAAGTGGGAGAACTATCGCACAATCATCTTGAAACCTCATGCACCCAAGTTTTGTGACAAGAATAATATACAGAAGAATGGAAAAGAAAATTGAGAATGTGCTAGATGACGATCAGTTTGGCTTTAGAAAAGGCAAAGGCACCAGAATGGCAATGCTGATGTTGCGGTTGTTAATGAAAGTAAGAGTAAAGAAAAGTCAAGACACGCTCATAGGATTTATCGACATGGAAAAAGCGTTCGACAGTGTAAAAAAGGTGTAAGGTGTTCAAAATTCTGAGAAAAATAGGAATAAGCTATAGGGAGAGACGGGTAATATACAATATATGCAAGAGACAAGAAGGAATAATAAGAGTGGACGACCAAGAACGAAGTGCTCGGATTAAAAAGGGTGCAGGACAGGGATGTAGTCTCTGCCCCCTACTGTTCAATCTGAACATCGAAGAAGCAATGATGGAAATAAATGAAAGGTTCAGGAGTGGACCTAAAATACAAGGTGAAAGGATTTCAATGATACGGTTCGCTGATGACGTTGCTGTCCTGAGTGAAAGAGAAGTTAAATTACATGATATGCTGAATGGAATGAACTATCTAATGAGGACAGAATATGGATTGAGAGTAAATCGAAGAAAGGCGAAAGCAACGAGAAGTTGCAGAAATGAGAACAGCGAGAAACTTAGAATCAGGATTGATGGTCACGAAGCAGATGAAGTTCAGAAATTCTGCTACATGGGCAGCAAAATAACCAATGACGAACGGAGGAAGGATGTCAGAAGCAGACTAGCCCTGGCAAAAAGGGCATTTATGACCAAGAGAAGTCTGCTAGAGAAGTCTGCCTTAATTTGGGGAAGAAATTTCTGAGAATGTACATCTGGAGCACAGCACTGTACGGTAGTGAAACATGGACAGTGCGAAAACCGGAACAGAAGAGAATCGAAGCATTTGAGATGTGGTGCTACAGGCGAATGTTGAAAATTAGTAAGTGGACTGATAAGGTAAGGGATGAGGAGGTTCTGCGCAGATGGAGAGAAAAGGAATATGTGGAAAACACTGACAAGGAGCTGGGACAGGATGATAGGGCATCAGTTAAGACATCAGGGAATGACTTCCATGATACTAGAGAAAGCTGTAGAGGGCAAAAACTGTAGAGAAACACAGAGATTGGAATACACCCTGCAAATAGTTGAGAATGTAGGTTGCGAGTGCTACTCTGAGATGAAGAGGTTGGCACAGGAGAGGAATTCGTGGCGGGCCACATCAAACTAGTCATAAGACTGATGACAAAAAAAATAGTAGTTTGTTAATTATATGTTTTGCCCCAGTGAACTATATAATTTTAAAGTTAAGACAAGTCAGCTCTTGGAATTCAAACTTGAGGCTTCAGCTAACAATTGTTTAAGCTGTGATGTCAGAGTGGTAGGGGGATTTTTTTTTAAATATTTCGCAATTGTACGATAACATCATGGGAAGACGGGAAAACCAGTAAGTTTTGAATTTCTCACCTTTTTTAAACATAGGACCAGATCTTGTACTTAGCGCAAGTGACCTGGCAACCATGGAGGCTATGCCAGTATCTACCAGGTCGATCATTTTGAATTCTGTACTTAGCACAAGTGATCTGACAACAAATCAGGCTGTGCCAGTATCCAACTAGTCCATCTTCTTGGATTCTGACGTCATAGAGCCTGTTCCTTATCCCCAGGTATGCCATCTTGGATTGAGAATGTCGTATATCCTGTGCCAGTATCACCAAAAGTGTGTGCCTATATCCCCATGTCTTCCATCTTGGATCAGCATCTTGGATCCTGACATCATAGAGTCTATGCAGTGTCTCCAGGTCCACCAGCTTGGATCGCCATCTTCAGTTCTGACATCATACAGGCTTTCCCTGAGTATCCAACAGACAGAACTATGCATTATTTAAAATTTTTGAATTTCCAGCCAATTTTTATACTTACGACAACCTCCCTACTTCCACAGTTACATCATAGGAGTGTGGCAAAACTCTGTAGCATAGTTGGACTATTTTGAATTTTCCACCAATTTTTGAATTTCCCATCATCTTATATGTACAGCAATCGGCCTGTATCAGAGAGGTAGGGGGAAGTCTGGCAACAGCAGTTGTTGTAATTGATGACATTATAAGGGAAGTGGAAGAGAGGAAATCCGACAACAATGCAGGCTGTTATAGAATTCTCAAGGCTATACTGTTCATATCCTCATGTTTCAATATTTTTGACTTTGTGTCCAACTTTTACGTACGTGACAACTTCTCATTACGTATGTGACAACTCCTCCTTTTTGCGTGTATATTCACTCTACATGAAAATGATGCTAGCCTGCAATCTTTTATATTTAACTTCTCTATGTATGTGCTTACATGATGTCGAGAGATGCACATAACATCTATCACATCAGAACTTTCCACATCTTCTAAGCATACAAGAAGCTCATTAACTAAGGTTTTCAGCTCGCTAATGTTCTAATGAAAGAAAGTAATACTACTTTTCTGGAAAGTATCACATTTAATTATTACAGTCCTGTTGTGTTCTAATTTATTTCAAGACTATCTGTCTCTAACCTAAGCAATGTGTCCCTCTGACTTCAATAATCGCAGGGATTCTGTCCTGTTTGCTTGTGGCTCTGCTGATTCGTCCCTCCCCCTCCTATTCAGGTGCAGGCCTCTCTTTATACATCCCCATCTTCCAATTGCGGCTGCAAGTGCTGCACGGATATGAGACTTTTTTTTGTCAAAAGCATTCTTGCCAGTTTCTAACTAAAAAACATGTTCCATCATAGTTGATCTATCTGTATCTGCTCGTTAACAGTTGCGTCTGTACTGCTATTCATTGTTCTGTTCGTAGTACCCACAGAAACCTGGCCACAACTACACGATTTTCTGGACACTGCTGCTCTTCTTAGTGTTTAGTGAGCGCCCTTGGCCGACCTTAAACATTCCTGTTTCTTAATCGTTGTAATAACGGTATATCACTTTAGTGTACAAACAGCATTTTCCTTTTTCTTATCAGTTGTTTATATCCACTCAGAATATGTAAGCTACTTCTGGGGTAACCAAGACAAGAGAGCTTCACAAATACGGCCACAGAGGTGATTTATTTCCTCATTGTCTTCAATCACAGCGTTTTCACTGCTCTTCATTCTGTTATTTGGAGGAGTAACGCTCAACGGATCAAAGGCATATAATTATAAAAAAACACAATGTCTCCCTATGTTGCACAAAATTTTATTTTAAACGACCAAGATTTCTGGTAACAATCCATTTCTACTCTTACTGTTTGAAAGACATCCATATGTTCAGATGTAACATAAAAACAAGATTCTGCAATCACAGAAGTGTTAATTGGTAACCGAAATGTGCCAAGGTCTTACAATAAACAAGAAAGAAATCACCTGATGATATGAGAAACTCTTGCAGCACTGTCTAATACCTGGTTACCAGACCACCCTAACATACAGCGTACTTCACAGGAGCAAGAGCACGCAAGAAAGTCACAAATATACTGCACAATAACTTTTCAAATTACAGCCAAGAAACGTTGTGTGCTGCCATGCACTGTCAAATTGGCAAGCAAGGTAGGAACATCTTGAAAGCAGAACAGTTTTCAGTGCCGTGCTACAGCAAGAGACAGCAGGCAAGAATGTGTTTAACTAAAAGGACTTACAGTCCAGCATGAATCAAAGTGGAATGTTTAAGATCTCTTACCAAGAGCGTGAAGAGTACAGTAGAATAAATGTGTGACTGACGTGCCTAATTTGGAAACGACCAACGATCTGACAGACTACCACCAAGCACGAGGGGCGTTTAATAAGTAATGCAACACTTATTCTTCCGAAAGCAGATTGATTTTATTCAGAATTCCAATACATCAAATTATTCTCTACTCTTTCGGCTACAAAGCCCTGTTTTTCAACATAACCTCCGATAAGTGCGACGGCCTTATGCTACCTTTCTAGGAGGGCCTGTACTCCTGGTACTACTCTACTGATCGTCGTCGGAGCCAGCGTCTTCCTGCATCAATAGCCTCCATATCATCCACGTACTGCTCCCCGCTGAGTACATCCTTCATCCTTCATTGAGAGTGTCTACCGTTCCAACACTGCAGGATTCAGCTGTGTGCGGCTGGTCGACAAGCGCGACATGAGACAGGTTTGCGCGATTTTGTTGCGATGATGACAAGGCCTCGCCCAGCGACTCACTGTGCTTTTGTTCACTGCCAGGTCTCCGCAGACATTCTGCAAGCGCTGAGAAACCACTGAAGGAAAAAAAAAAAACAGTGTGTGTTCCGTTGAGAGTAAACAGGTATTGCAACGATAAAAACCTAAACCTAAAACATCCTCTGGAGACTATGTCCACTGCTAATCGAAACTTGCCAACTACTGATAGTTATGAAATGAAAACAAGTCTCTAGCTACTAGTATTTGAGGTCATTCGGAAACTACACTCGATGACATATTCAGAAATACAGTAAAAACAGTAATTATCACTTTATTATGAATGCAAGTGCACTATTCCAAAAACTTCTACATAATTGGCTCTGCTTTGAGCCCCAGGCTTCGTCTGCCGCAGTAAAAGCTCTTAGGCAGTGATATAATAACTTTTTGATAGTTCTTTCTCGGGTATGAAAGTGTTGCCTAGGAAGGAATGGTTTAAGATGCAAAAATATTTGGAAATTCATTATGGTTGTAGTGAGGATGAGAAAAATACTCCTACTCAAAAGTTGCAATTGTATGCTGCTATCAGGTACATGATATCTTTGGTCACATCGTTTATAGCGAATTGCCCCATAAACGTGTCACTCATACGGCGGTTAATACTTGCTGTGTTTCCTCCTTTCATAGGCCGTCAACAAGCGGGGGAGGGGAGGGGTGAGGGAGGGGGAGACAAAAGGGTCAACGATGCCCTCCTGGAATCTGGGTACAGGCTTTTTATTCACTATAGAATTCCTAGCAATCATTGCCTGAGATCCATTAAAATTTAGATTTAACTTTGACGGCTGCGACGGAAAACACTACAAATCACTATTCTTGGGTATGCCGATTCGCTGATACGGCTGTGGTTTGGCACTGATGTCCGGTCATGATGGTCACGAACATTTACAAATCCGAACTTAAATAATACTTCCAATCATTTTCCGCCGCTCTCTTGTTCAATCATTACCGAGCCGCAGAAAAAAGCCGTCGCCGATTCCCACGACATAAACACGGCAGCAGTGTACGTGCCAGTCATCCGTCCCAAATTCCCACAAAGAAGAGCCCTCGCCGTGCTGCAGTGCGGAAACTACAGTAGTTTGCCGTTTGTCTGTGGAAAAAGGAAACTCATAATGAATGCTGGTTCTGTGGCAGAGCTATTGTAGTACGCTCGGAAGAACACAGTGGCTTTATATTGTACGTACATTAGTCGAAAAAAGAAAATACCATTCTCAGCGACAGGAGACAGAGGAAAGAAATGTGATATTTCAAGGTCGAAAAATGTGCTCTTCAGGACTGGTACCTTCTCAGATTCTGATGGTGCAGCACAGCGCTCCCTGCAGTCAGAGCTACGAATTCTGCATTCCAGTTTGCATGTTGCACAGTGAAGTGATAAACTGGAGCGATGAGTGTTGTCTTGGTGCAGTCTTTGGAAAATTTGATTCTACAGTCTAATTCGAGGATGGTTTCGTAAGGTTTCCCACAGTAATCTAATCTTTTACTGACCCTGGGCTACATTGTACCTTACGAGCCCAAAATTTAATATTTTATCCACCTTCAGCAACTGTATTTGTTGAAATAATCACAAAATAATTTCTATTCCATTAGTGGTTTCAGGCACCTACAGTCCTCATTCAGAACATTACAATTATCGTAATATTAGCTAACGTCGAAAACGTGTGAAGCAAACGGAGTATTGTAGATAGCAATCAAAGCTGTACAAGCCTGAAACTTCCTGGCAGACTAAAACTGTGTGCCGGACCGAGACTCGAACTCGGGACCTTTGCCTTTCGCGGGCAAGTGCTCTACCAACTGAGATCCCCAAGAACGACTCACACCCCGGCCTCACAGCTTTACTTCTGCCAGTACCTCGACTCCTACCTTCCAAACTTTACAGAATCGCTCCTGCGAAGCTTGCAGAACTAGCACTCCTGAGAGAAAGGATATTGCGGAGACATGGCTTAGCCACAGCCTGGGGAATGTTTCCAAAATGAGTTTTCGCTCTGCAGCGGAGTTTGCGCTGGTATGAAACTCCAGTCGGCCGTGGTGACCGAGCGGTTCTAGGCGCTTCAGTCCGGAATAGCGCGACTACTACGGTCGCAGGTTCGAATCCTGCCTCGGGCATAGATGTGTGTGATGTCCTTAGGTTAGTTAGGTTCAAGTAGTTCTAAGTTCTAGGGGACTGATGACCTCAGATGTTAAGTCCCTTAGTGCTCAGAGCAATTTGAACTATTTGAATGAAACTTCCTGGCAGATTAAAACTGGTAGAGAACTTGCCCGCGAAAGGCAAAGGTCTCGAGTTCGAGTCTCGGTCCGGCACACAGTTTTAGTCTGCCAGGAAGTTTCATATCAGCGCACACTGCGCTGCAGAGAGAAAATCTCATTTTGTATAAGCCTTTTTAAAAATTTGTTCCGTATATCTCCACTTTGATGGATAATAATGTGTCATATATATATATATATATATGTATATATGTATATATATATATATATATATATATATATATATATATATATATATATATATATATATTTTACGCCCAGCAGGATTTTCTCAATTTTTCTGGTTTTTTTTCCTGTTTTAGTTTCCAGTTTCAGCCTAATAAATTATTTTTCGAATATGCTCTAGCTTTATTTCATAGCTCGGTTAATACGCTGGATTTAATCATGTAATGCACAGTCCCATACGCAGGCTATAAGCGTAGGGGAGCAGATGCAGGAACCCTGCACAGCCGCTCATGGGGAGGTTCCAGTCGAGTTTGTTTGCCGTTCCCTTCCTCCGACCTGCTACGAAGTGTTAAGTGTGTACCTGTGCCGTGTGCCGTGTGCATGACTGTGGTGAGTGCTGTTGACAGCGTAGTGTTGGGTTTGTGTTGTTGCGGACTAAAGGAAGGGAGAGGTTTTACCCCGGTACCGGCACATAGCCTACTCCCCGCGAGTGGCACAAAGAGGGGCCGACGAACTTAACGTCCCTATCCGACGGATGCACCGCCAACAGTGCCACATATCGTCACTTCATGAGACGCCGCGGAGAGGTTTGGAACTGAATCCAGGACATTGGCACAAGGACTAGTGGTCAGGAACATTACGCCACCAGCTCTGCTCCCCTTTCCGGCCAAATACTAGCAGTGAAAATTTCATCCACCACGAGGATTCGACCCGCTTACGTCCGAGTCGAGCACCACAGCAGTAGCATGCGTTGGCGATCTCGGCTGCGGATTTAATTACACGAGAGTGTAATTTCAGATCGTAGGATCAAAAAGGTGGCGTCCATATTCATATTAGTAACATAAAAGTACTTTGCACATGCTCAAAAATGGCTCTGAGCACTATGCGACTTAACTGCTGTGGTCATCAGTCGCCTAGAACTTAGAACTAATTAAACCTAACTAACCTAAGGACAACACACACATCCATGCCCGAGGCAGGATTCGAACCTGCGACCGTAGCGGTCGCTCGGTTCCGGACTGTAGCGCCTAGAACCGCACGGCCACTCCGGCCGGCTTTGCACATGCTACTGACGGGTGCTCTCACCATTCTGTACCAGACTCATCTACCTTACAAATATTAAGAAGATGATATTTTGAGATACAATAAGTTTTGCGTACTTCTTGTCAAATTTAATTCTCTTCAAACTCGCCAAATCGGTTATATCAAAACTGGAAACTTTGCATTTTGCCCCCTCTTAGAAAAATTTCTACTGAGCTCATGCCCACTTTCACAGTTGGAATCTCTGTGCAAAAATAGTAAATAATTTAACATTCCGTGTACGAAATTAATAATCTACATCTACATCTACATCTATACTCCGCGAGCCACCTTACGGTGTGTGGCGGAGGGTACTTATTGTACCACTATCTGATCCCCCCTTCCCTGTTCCATTCACGAATTGTGCGTGGGAAGAACGACTGCTTGTAAGTCTCCGTATTTGCTCTAATTTCTCGGATCTTTTCGTTGTGATCATTACGCGAGATATATGTGGGCGGTAGTAATATGTTGCCCATCTCTTCCCGGAATGTGCTCTCTCGTAATTTCGATAATAAACCTCTCCGTATTGCGTAACGCCTTTCTTGAAGTGTCCGCCACTGGAGCTTGTTCAGCATCTCCGTAACGCTCTCGCGCTGACTAAATGTCCCCATGACGAATCGCGCTGCTTTTCGCTGGATCATGTCTATCTCTTCTATTAATCCAACCTGGTAAGGGTCCCATACTGATGAGCAATACTCAAGAATCGGACGAACAAGCGTTTTGTAAGTTACTTCTTTCGTCGATGAGTCACATTTTCTTAGAATTCTTCCTATGAATCTCAACCTGGCGCCTGCTTTTCCCACTATTTGTTTTATGTGATCATTCCACTTCAGATCGCTCCGGATAGTAACTCCTAAGTATTTTACGGTCGTTACCGCTTCCAATGATTTACCACCTATGGCATAATCGTACTGGAATGGATTTCTGCCCCTATGTATGCGCATTATATTACATTTATCTACGTTTAGGGAAAGCTGCCAGCTGTCGCACCATGCATTAATCCTCTGCAGGTCCTCCTGGAGTACGTACGAGTCTTCTGATGTTGCTACTTTCTTGTAGACAACCGTGTCATCTGCAAATAGCCTCACGGAGCTACCGATGTTGTCAACTAAGTCATTTATGTATATTGTAAACAATAAAGGTCCTATCACGCTTCCCTGCGGTACTCCCGAAATTACCTCTACATCTGCAGATTTTGAACCGTTACGAATGACATGTTGTGTTCTTTCTTCTAGGAAATCCTGAATCCAATCACAAACCTGGTCCGATATTCCGTAAGCTCGTATTTTTTTCACTAAACGTAAGTGCGGAACCGTATCAAATGCCTTCCTGAAGTCCAGGAATACGGCATCAATCTGCTCGCCAGTGTCTACGGCACTGTGAATTTCTTGGGCAAATAGGGCGAGCTGAGTTTCACATGATCTCTGTTTGCGGAATCCATGTTGGTTATGATGAAGGAGATTTGTATTATCTAAGAACGTCATAATACGAGAACACAAAACATGTTCCATTATTCTACAACAGATTGACGTAAGTGAAATAGGCCTATAATTATTCGCATCTGATTTATGACCCTTCTTGAAAATGGGAACGACCTGCGCTTTCTTCCAGTCGCTAGGTACTTTACGTTCTTCCAGCGATCTACGATAAATTGCTGATAGAAAGGGGGCAAGTTCTTTAGCATAATCACTGTAGAATCTTAAGGGTATCTCGTCTGGTCCGGATGCTTTTCCGCTACTAAGTGATAGCAGTTGTTTTTCAATTCCGATATCGTTTATTTCAATATTTTCCATTTTGGCGTCCGTGCGACGGCTGAAGTCAGGGACCGTGTTACGATTTTCCGCAGTGAAACAGTTTCGGAACACTGAATTCAGTATTTCTGCCTTTCTTCGGTCGTCCTCTGTTTCGGTGCCATCGTGGTCAACGAGTGACTGAATAGGGGATTTAGATCCGCTTACCGATTTTACATATGACCAAAACTTTTTAGGGTTCTTGTTTAGATTGTTTGCCAATGTTTTATGTTCGAATTCGTTGAATGCTTCTCTCATTGCTCTCTTTACGCTCTTTTTCGCTTCGTTCAGCTTTTCCTTATCAGCTATGATTCGACTACTCTTAAACCTATGATGAAGCTTTCTTTGTTTCCGTAGTACCTTTCGTACATGATTGTTATACCACGGTGGATCTTTCCCCTCGCTTTGGACCTTAGTCGGTACGAACTTATCTAAGGCGTACTGGACGATGTTTCTGAATTTTTTCCATTTTTGTTCCACATCCTCTTCCTCAGAAATGAACGTTTGGTGGTGGTCACTCAGATATTCTGCGATTTGTGCCCTATCACTCTTGTTAAGCAAATATATTTTCCTTCCTTTCTTGGCATTTCTTATTACACTTGTAGTCATTGATGCAACCACTGACTTATGATCACTGATACCCTCTTCTACATTCACGGAGTCGAAAAGTTCCGGTCTATTTGTTGCTATGGGGTCTAAAACGTTAGCTTCACGAGTTGGTTCTCTAGCTATCTGCTCGAAGTAATTCTCGGACAAGGCAGTCAGGATAATGTCACAAGAGTCTCTGTCCCTGGCTCCAGTTCTGATTGTGTGACTATCCCATTCTATACCTGGTAGATTGAAGTCTCCCCCTATTACAATAGTATGATCACGAAACTTCTTCACGACGTTCTGCAGGTTCTCTCTGAGGCGCTCAACTACTACGGTTGCTGATGCAGGTGGTCTATAGAAGCATCCGACTATCATATCTGACCCACCTTTGATACTTAACTTAACCCAGATTATTTCACATTCGCATTCGCTAATAACTTCACTGGATATTATTGAATTCTTTACTGCTATAAATACTCCTCCACCATTGGCGTTTATCCTATCCTTGCGGTATATATTCCATTCTGTGTCTAGGATTTCGTTACTGTTCACTTCCGGTTTTAACCAACTTTCCGTTCCTAATACTATATGCGTACTATTTCCTTCAATAAGAGATACTAATTCAGGAACCTTGTCCTGGATACTCCTGCAGTTTACCAATATTACGTTAACTTTTCCTGTTTTTGGTCTCTGAGGACGGACGTTCTTTATCAACGATGATAATGTCCTCTCTGGTAAGCCGTCAGGTATTTTATCGTTTCGCCCAAGGGGGGGTCCCTCTAACCTAAAAAAACCCCGTGTGCACGCCACACGTACTCTGCTACCCTAGTAGCTGCTTCCGGTGTGTAGTGCACGCCTGACCTGTCTAGGGGGGCCCTACAGTTCTCCACCCAATAACGGAGGTCGATGAATTTGCAACCATTATAGTCGCAGAGTCGTCTGAGCCTCTGGTTTAGACCCTCCACACGGCTCCAAACCAGAGGACCGCGATCGACTCTGGGCACTATGCTGCAGATATTAAGCTCAGCTTGCACTCCGCGTGCGACGCTGGTTGTCTTCACCAAATCAGCCAGCCGCCGGAAGGAACCAAGGATGGCCTCAGAACCCAAGCGGCAGGTGTCATTCGTTCCGACATGTGCTACTATCTGCAGCCGGTCACACCCAGTGCGTTCAATAGCTGCCGGAAGGGCCTCCTCCACATTACGGACGAGACCCCCCGGCAAGCACACCGAGTGCACACTGGCATTCTTCCCCGACCTACCCGCTATTTTCCTAAGGGGCTCCATAACCCGCCTAACGTTGGAGCTCCCTATAACTAATAGGCCCGCCCTCTGTGACTGTCGGGACCTTGCCGGAGAATCGGCCACTGGCCCAACAGGCGAGGCATCCTGTGGTGGCTCGGAAACGATGTCATCACCACTAGGAAGCACCCCGTACCTGTTGGAAAGGGGTAAGGCAGCTGCCACGCGGCCAGATCCCACCTTCGCCTTTCGGCCAGGCACGCGCGAGCCCACCACTGTCCGCCATTCACCCTGGAGTGATGGCTGACCGGTAAGATGCTCACTGCCGGAAGACGCTGCGACATCAGGGGTTCCATGTGATTCCAAGGCCACCGAAGTAGGCATAGGTCTCACCACAGTTGCCCCAACGCCACTACGAGCCGACGCCTGCGCCTCGAGCTCGATGAGCCTAACAGACAAAGCCTCCACCTGCCCCCGAAGAGTGGCCAATTCTCCTTGCGTCCGCTCACAACAACCACAGTCCCTACACATGACTATGTTTACCCTACTCTATACGGTGACAAATTCCCAAGATAATCTTCTGATGAGCTACTCTGATAATCAAGAAACACTCACTGAAATACGAGACGCGAAAACTACGCTAGGTTTTCCCAGAAAAACTATTTAAAAGCTAAGCGCAGCAAATAAGTACAAAAACGCTTTATACAAACAGTACTCGCTGCTGCTGGTGCTCTCGCTCTGGCTGTCACAAGACAACTGCTGATTCAAGTGACTAGTGGCTAACGGCCGCGAAACAAACAAAAGACGGTTTTAGGGCGCTTTCTGTTCTAAACGATCAAGAAAACACTAAGAAATCTAACACGAAAACTACGTAAAGTTTTATCAAGAACTGTTAGTTACTATGCAGAGCAGATAAACACAAATAGAATCCCTTCCTTAGTGGAAGGTCGTAAACAAAATGCAAAATAAACGCTTTATACAAACAGTACTCGCTGCTGCTGGTGCTCTCGCTCTGGCTGTCACAAGATAATTAAGTGCAAATAGCTTAAGCTCGTAGGCATGCAAACAACCTTAGTTTCTGATGTGTGGGGGATGCTAATTGCGCTGCGGCTTGTCAGGTTCATCATTGTGATTTATTTTCCAGATGACCTACCGTATAGTCCGGAACCGCGCGACTGTTACAGTCTCAGGTTCGAATCCTGCCTCGGGCATGGATGTGTGTGATGTCCTTAGGTTTAAGTAGTTCGAAGTTCTAGGGGACTGATGACCTCATTTGTTAAGTCCCATAGTGGCCAGAGCCATCTGAACCATTTGAACCTATCGTCTTTCAATGGGTAATCGCGCAAATGACAGCGTAAAGTGTTAAGCAAAGGTATCTAACTTATCTATTAATTAATTATCTCATGTCCGAAATTACACTGTGCTTCCCACTCTTCATTAGAAACGGTCGCGTTTCAAGCAGCTGGTCTGTGATTCCGCTGTCGAATATTAAACAGTTTCGGCTGAGTTCTCATTACCTCGAATGTAAGTCCAAAACGCCCTTGAGAGAAGCCGGAGCTTGCTGACACGATTTCCCACATCGTCATCTCCATTTTTCCACCTTAACTAAAATGATGATGATGATGATGATGATGATGATGATGAAATGATTAGAACAACATAAAGTCCCTGGGCAGAGAAAATCCCCAACTTGGCAGGGAACCGAACCCGGGACCCCGTGATTCAGTGACAGCAACGCTAGCCACTAGACCACGAGCTGCGGACCACTAACTAGAAGAAAAGACAGTTTAAATTCTATTGCACTGTACATCAGATATATTTATCATTATCATTTTACTACCCTTACTTTCTTTAAGCAAAATGTCTAATATGCGGTATTGTATTTTTTTTCTGTATTTTATCCGTCTGGCTGTTTCCCTTATGTAATAACCTGGCAAGCTCTCACATGAACTGCTTGCATTCTGGCAGTCCTAGAAACTCAGCAGGACGTTATAAAAAAGCGCCGTTATGATTAAGCGTACCGAAGATTTATTGTAACAATGCCAGCGATATTCGTAGTGTTATGTCATCGAAGTGTGATTAAGGGTCATAAGTCACTACACAAATAAGATCTGGTACGTAGCCACGCTGCCTCCTCGCTGCTGGATGCTATCAGGAGTAAAGGTTAACTTCGACAGTCCAAATACTGCAGTGATCTCAAAACATGTTAGTGTCAACGACAACTTGAGTTTGCTATCACCAGATACGGCTATACCTAAATCAACAGTTTTGTTTCCGGCAGCTTATGTGTGGCGGGCGAAACAAGGTACAACGACGATTTGTGTTACTTTATTCTTTTCACATATTCGTACTATCACCAATGAAATATTTGCAGACATAAGCCATACTTACCGTTATTGCTAACCAACACATTTGCTACCAACTATATTTTGGAAGCATCTGAAGGATAAGGAGATCTGAATTTTATCATCGACGTTACTAAGTGTCTCCATACTTAAAGAAGTACTCTCTACTCTTGGCCCCTGCATGGACTGTGGTGCTTCCTTTGAGCTCGTATACTTCATTCCATCACTGGGGTCTACGAGGTGTTATTAAAATGGCGTATCGGAAGCGTTATATAACCATTTTAGATCTGTGCATCACATAGATGAACGGCTAGTAACAAGCTTTGGCACAGTATGGTGATCCTGCACTGTACAATACAACCTGTTATCTACTGTGAATCAAAGTAAAGGTGTAAAGCTAGTGAGACGTAAGGAATTAACACTATCGACTTCGTATTTCTTTGCATTATGAATACACATACTCATATTACTGTTGTTTTGAAACAATATTTTCCCTAAAGAAATTATCTGTAATACATGCTAAAAAGAAAGCAGGCCAGGTATACAGTATCATTTAATTACCTGTGACAGCATTCTTAATGTAAAATAGCAGCGTTTGTGCGAAGAGATAAGTGTACAGAATCATTACAAGTATGTCGTTTTCCACGGATGCATATTACTAGAAGCTGTGGTAATGGGTTCTGCACCTGCTTCCATGCACCAACTAAGAGCAGTGCCATTACTCTAATATGTTCGGACAATGAGAGAACCGCCCACAGTTGGTCGTAATCATTCTACATAAAGTAAGGACCGAGCGGCGACAACAAATAGCGACGGAAATAAAACAATAACACTTTGGCATACTTCTGTAAATGCCTACACTTCTTTCAGTCTGTTTGAAATTAGTCAGAGACGTAAATTATTCCTGAAGTTGTGGACGTTATTTCTCCAGTTCAAACTGCAATACGCAACATTGTTCAATCTCATTACCGTCAGAGCGGTAACGTCTTACCTTGCTTTCTGCTTCCATTTGCCAACAATTCTCTCTCTCTCTCTTACTTCCCTTCTGATCACATTTTTTAAACTTATCTTCATCCCTTTTTCCGGACATAGCAATGGACTCGTTAATTTTCATCCCCGCGTTGGATTAGAACTATTTTTACCCAATGTTCTTACTCCATTCCTATTGTTTGTACACACGATTACGATTACAACTGCAGTTCTGCTCTTTCGGTTATGGTTTCTTTTCATATTTATGTAACTGCTAACTTTTTCTCTCCTTTTTTAGCAATCATGCTACTCTTATACTTGCCAACTATAATCCTTTTCTAGAGATCATGTGCTGTACTGCTGTACTATACAGCAATAACGCTATTTTTTGTTTTAAACTCGGCAGTTTAATTGTAGTGCAGCAGAAATAACAGTTCGTTTTACTGGCTACTGCTAACTGATGTTCAGATGTATGTGAATGCCTAAGGCACCTAACTGCTGAGGTCATCGGTCCCTAGACTTACACACTACTGAAACTAACTTATACTAAATTATACTAAGAACGACACACACACACACACACACACACACACACACACACACACACACACACCCATGCCTAATGGAGGACTCGAACCTCCAGCGGGAGGGGCCGCGCAATCCGTGACATGGTGGTAACTGATGTTTAGTTGTAATGTCCTCTTATCCTGCCCAGTGAAAAAGTAAAGTTCTGATGTCACGGTGAGTGGGCGGTTTTGAAATTTTGTTCATATTCTTCACCCCCACCGCCCTCCCGCTGCCCGCCTCCCCCGCCCCCCTCCAGTATTTTCAGTATAGTATCGAATTTGTTTCATGCTATAAGCAATAATACTTGGATCATCCATTTTCACCTAAACTTAAACTTAATCATACGCCCTGCTAATTTAAAGATAAGAGAGAGAGTGTGTGTACCCGTATGTGTATGTATGTGTCTGGGAGAGAGAGAGAGAGAGAGAGAGAGAGAGAGAGAGAGAGAGAGAGAGAGATACAGAGACGCGCCACGAAAGAATTATCCGAATGGGACGCAGATCAGCAGATGTGATGCATGTGTACAGTTGAGGAATTGATTACAATTAAAGAAAAATTGAATAATTTATTCAAGAGAAAGAGCTTCGCATAGTGAGCAAGTCAATAACTCAGTAGTCCACTTGTGGCCCACATGCAAGCAGTTATGCAGCTTGGCATTGATTGATAGAGTTTTTAGATGTCCTTTTGAGGGATACCGTGTCAAATTATGTCCAACTGGCGTGTTAGTTCGTCAAAATGACAAGTTGGTTGGAGAGCCCTGGCCATAGTGGCCAAAACATTCTCAGCTGGGGACAGATATGGCGACCTTGCTAGCCAAGGTTGGACTCTGCAAGCATGAAGACAAACGCTAGAAACTTTCGCCATGTGTGGGCGGCCATTATGGTGCTGTAATGTAAGCCCAGGATGGCTTGCCACGAAAGTTAACAAACCTGGGCGTAGAATATCGTCTTCGTACCACTGTGCTGTAAGGGTGCCCCGGATGACAACCAGAGGGGCCCTGCTATGAGAAGAAATGGCACCCCAGACCATCACTCCTGGTCGTCAGACCGCCTGGTGGCAGGTTGGTATCGCACTGCTGTCCCAGACGTCTCCAGACGCGTCTTTGCTTGTCACTGGAGCTCAGTTCAAAGCAGGTCTCATCACTAAAGACAGTTCTGCTCCAGTCAATGAGATTCCAGGTCCGAGACGCGTCTGGAGACGTCCCTGGCGGTGATGGACCACCAACCTGAATTGTCTCCCGCCATATTGCCCAACAACCAGGACTGACAGTTGGGAGTGCCATTTCTTTTCATAGCAGGACCTCATTGGTTGCCATTCACGTCACGCTTACAGCGCAGCGGTATGTCAAAGATATTCTACACCCCGTTTCGTCGTCCCCTATGGTAAGCCAACACGGGCTTACATTTCTGCAAGATAATGTCCGCCCATACACGGCGAGAGCCTCTACTGCTTATCTGCGTGCTTACCAAATCCTGCTTTTACCAGCAAGATCGCTGGCCCTGTCCACAACTGAGAACGTTTGAAGTATTGCGGACATGGCCCTCCAACCGGCTCGCTATTGGACGTTCTAACGCATCCATTGGACAGAATATAGCACGATGTCCATCAAGAGGACATGCAACAACTTTTTCAGTCAGTGCCGAACTGACTAACTGCTCGCTTAAGGGCCAGTGGTGGGCCAATTCATTATTGAAGTGCTCAATTTGTGAAGCTCTTTCTCTTGAATAAATCATTCAATTTTCCGGCAGTTGTAATCATTTGTTTGTCTCTACATGTCTTCCGATTTCCTTCACACTCGAATAATTCCTTCGTGGTGCGTCGCTCTTTTTTTCTTCTTTTTTGGTGAGTGTATGTATGTGATGTATGAGAGAGTGTGTGTGTGTGTGTGTGTGTGTGTGTGTGTGTGTGTGTGTGTATGTATGTATAACACGAACTGTGATATTAGCGGTTTACTGTAGATTGAGTGAGTTGCGGAACACGCGATCTCATACAGACGCTGCCCTTGTTTTAGCACTCCTTCGAACTCTATGATTATAGCATTCGCGTGAATTCATTCAAGAATAGTCTTTTACACACTGTAAAGATGCTTTTAAAGTATTGTGCAGCAGGTACTTTCGGATAGTTTATGCCGTGCGATTCCAAAAATTGTGCTACTGGGAACAGGTATCTTCTTCAGTTTAAAAGCACCCGAATGTGTTTGGTAATTTATATCTGGCAGTACGTGGTAAGTTACAGACATATTTGTTTTTGGAGGGTAGTTCCCCTTGACGAAAACCGGCACGTATCTACATGCAATCTCGTCGCATCGTCCATTCCAGTTTGTACGTTCTTTTCATCGAGGCGTATTCCGGAGGAATCAGCATACTTCGAACTGTCATGTTGTAAGCAGATTAAAGATATAGTAGTTGAGATGGAGTACATTTGACGCCGCCGTGTATAAATATTTGTATTAGTGTTTGCAACCTCTACTGCGAACCAGCAGTATTTTTCTTGTGTTCTCCCTCTGTACGATATGTTTCATCTTCAATTACACTGAAGCGCCAAAGAAACTGGTCTAGGTATGCGTATTCAAGTACAGAGATACATAAACAAGCAAAATACGGCGCTGTTGTCGGTAATGCCTATTGTTGTTGTTGTGGTCTTCAGTCCTGAGACTGGTTTGATGCAGCTCTCCATGCTACTCTATCCTGTGCAAGCTTTTTCATCTCCTAGTACCTACTGCAACCTACATCGAAGACAACAAATGTCTGGCGTAGTTGTTAGACCCGTTGCTCCTGCCACAATGGCAGTTTATCAAGAATGAAGTGAGTTTGAAAGTGGCGTTATAGTCGGCGCACGAGCGATGGGACATAGCGTCTTCGAGGTAGCGATGAAGTGGGGATTTTTCCCGTACGACTATTTCACGAGTGTACCGCGAATATCAGGAACCGGTAAAAAATAAAATCTCCTACATCGCTGCGGCCGGAAAAAGATCCTGTAAGAACGGGACCAACGACGACTGAAGAGATTCGTTGTACGTGACAGAAGTGCAACACTTCCGCAAACTGCTGCAGATTTCAGTGCTGGGCCATCAACAAGTGTCAGCGTGCGAAACATTCAACGAAACATCATCGATATGGGTTTGCGGACCCGAAGGCCCATTTGTGTACACTTGATGACTGCACGACACAAAGTTTTACGCCTCGCCTGGGCTCGTCATCACTGACACTGGGCTGTTGATGACCGGAAACTAGTTGCCTGGTTGGACGAGTCTCGTTTCAGATTGTATCGAGCAGATGGATGTGTACAGGTATGGAGACAACCTCATGAATCCATGGACCCTGCACGTCAGCAGGGCACTGTTCAAGCTGATGCAGACTTTGTAATGGTGTGGGGCGTGTTCAGCTGGAGCGATGTGGGACCCCTTCTACTTCTATATACGACTCTGACAGGTGACACGTACGTAAGCATGCTATCTGATCACCTGCATCCTTTCATGCCCATTGTGCATTCCGACGTATTTGGGCAATTCTAGCAGAACAATGCGACACCCCACACGTCCAGAATTGCTACAGAGTGGCTCCAGGAACACTTATTTGAGTTCAAACACTTCTGCTGGCCACCAACCTCCCCTGAGATGAACATTATTGACCATATGTGGGATGCCTTGCAACATGCTGTTCAGAAGAGATCTCCACCCCTCGTACTCTTACGGACTTATGGACATCCATGCAGGATTCACGGTGACAGTTCCCTGCAGCACTACTTCAGACGTTAGTAGACTCCATGCGACGCCGTGTTGCAGCACTTCTGGGTGTCTGTGGAGGCCCTACGTGATATTAGGCAGGTGTTCCAATTTCTTTGCCTCGTCAGTGAATGTGTATGTATTTACTCGAGTAGTAATCTGTGCTGAAAGAATTTTTCTGTATCCTTGTATCCATCGCGATTTTGTTGTTCGAAACTATTCGTATCCCATGTTTCTTTTGTCTGAGTAATATTTTCAAATATTGGTAGGTCTGTGGCATTGAAAGTGAAAGTAAGTGTACAAACTGTTACGTTCTTGGTAATACTAAAATTGCACCCACTTCAATTACAGAACGAATAAATTGATATTGAGTTAAGTTTCATTTGCCTGAAGATATCTTCACGTGTGATCAGATAAAGCTTGATCGCTATTGCCGATATCGAAATTAGATAAATTTGTAAGATATAATCAGTCTTCATTAAGTGAGGGTATATATAGTAGTTCCCTGAACAATATCGTTTGCGTTTATTTATAGGCATTAGTGAAAGGGCACCACTTGTAATTGGTGAGACTGACAAGTGTATTTTAATGTCATCATACGAAACCAGGAGTCTCGTGATGCTCTAGCTCAGTTCTTTCTAGTGTATCTCGAGGCCAAGTAAATGTTGACACAAAGCCCCAAGGCGCGTATCAGAACAAAACAATAGCGGCATCAGTGAAGTAGCAGTTTGATTTGATTCTCAGAATTAATCTGAGAAAAATGTCCTTATTGGATGTTAGTTTCACGCCTTTATGAGGAAAAGAGGAATGGTGGCGTTGAGATGCGTAACAATAGGAGCGATAAGGCTGACGTTTGCCCCCGGAAAAGTCACTGCAGAAGTCAAGGAATGTTTGTCTCTTTTATTGTTTCATATTCTTGTTATCTCGCCCTAATTCCATCTTCATCCATCTCCAGTAGTCACTAAACTGGTCCATATACACCGAAGGACATTTGAATCAGAACCACACGTACACTTATTATCGATGGAGTATCAAAAGAAATTTGTGAATGGACCGAGTGTTTCTTTGTAGGAAAGACGCAGATAAATTATCTTAGACGGAGAGTTATCGAGAGATGCAAAAGTAATTTCAGGTATTGGGCATGAAACTTTATTGAGAGCATTCCTCTTCATGTTAATATTAATCACCTGGCAGAAAATATGAATAGTAAACTCAGACTTTACGCAGATGGTGCGGTTATTATAATGAAATACTCTCAGAAAAAGTTGAACAAATATTCAGTCAGATCTTGGTAACATTTAAAAGTGGCTCAAGAATTTGCAACTTGTTTAAATATTCAGAAATGTACACATCTGCGCTTCACAAAACGAAAAAACGTAGTATCCTATGACTATAATATCAGCGAGTCACAAATGGAATCGGGGAACACACACACATAGCTGAGTACACAACATTTTGTTGGGATATGAAATGGTATGATTACATAGGCTCAGTCGTGGGTAAAGCAGGTGTTAGACTTCGGTTTATTGGTTGAGTATTGGGGAAGCGCAATCAGTCTACAAAGGAGATTGCTTACAAATCCCTCGTGTTATCCATTCTGGAATATTGCCCAAGTGTGTGGGACCCGTACCAAGTAGGATTAACTGAGGATACTGAGTGTACGAGGGTGAGTCAAATGAAAACCTTAAATAATTTTTTTAATATTATTTATTGTGCAGAAGTGGTACAAAGCTATATCACTTTTCAACATAACCTCCCCCACGCTCAATGCAAGTCCTCCAGCGCTCACAAAGTGCATAAATTCCTTTAGAAAAAAATTCTTTTGGTAGTCCGCACAACCATTCATGCATCGTGTGGCGTATCTCTTCATCAGAATGGAACTTTTTTCCTCCCATTTCCCATATGGAAACCACTTGCGGCAAGGTCTGGTGAGAATGGTGGATGAGGAAGACACTCAAAATGCAGGTCTGTGATTGTTGCAACTCTTATACGGGTAGTATGGGGCCTTACATTGTCATGCTGCAAAAGGGCACCTGCTGACAGCAATCCACGTCGCTTTGATTTGATTGCAGGCCGCAGATGATTTTTTTACGAGATCTGTGTATGATGCACTGGTGACAGTGGTCCCTCTAGGCATGTAATGCTCCAAAATGACGCCTTTTTCGTCCCGAAAGAGAGTCAGCATAATCTTCTCTGCTGATGGCTCTGATCGAAACTTATTTGGTTTTGCTGATGAAGATTGACGCCATTCCTTGCTCGCTCTCTTCGTTTCCGGTTGGTGGGAGTGAACACAGTTATCGTCCCCAGTAACGATTCTTGCAAGGAAGCCATCACCTTCTCCCTCAAAGCGCCGAAGAAGTTCTTCACAAGCATCAACACGTCGTTCTCTCATTTCAGGAGTCAGCTGCCGTGGCACCCATCTTGCAGACACTTTGTGAAACTGGAGCACATCATGCACAATGTGGTGTGCTGACCTGTGACTAATCTGTAAACATGCTGCAATGTCATTCAGTGTCACTCGGCTGTTTTCCTTCACTATGGCTTCAACTGCTGCATGGTTCTGTGGAGTCACAACTCGTTGTGCCTGACCTGGAAGAGGAGCATCTTCCACTGAAGTCACACCATTTGCGAACTTCGTACTCCATTCGTAGACTTCGTCGATGAATTTCAATAGCTTTCACACCTTCAGTACGTAAAAACCGAATAACAAAACGCTGTTCTTCCCTGGTGCAAGTCGCAAGTGGGGCGGCCATCTTTATACTGATACTGCGACAGTATGTTTGCATCTGCACCATGCTGCCACCTACAGGCCATTCTGCACGCTGTTTGTAGCACGCTTACCAACTTACAGGATAACGGCGCGAAATTTCGATTTGTTATTACAAATGTAATGCTTTCATTTGACTCACCCTCGTATAAGAATAAGGGCAGTACGAATGCTCACAGGGTTGTTTGATCCATAGAGAGCGTTACGGAGATGCTGAAAAAACTGAACTGCCTGACGCTTGAAGGTACATGTAAGCGAATCCTACGAAAGTGTACTGGAAGAAGTTTCAAAACCAGCTTTATTTGAGGAATCTAGGAATTACTACAAGCCCTAACGTATTGCTCCCATGGCGATAGTTAAGACAAGCTCACGCTCATTGTAGCAAGCGCAGACGCGTTTAAGCTGTCATTCTTCTCAAGGTAGATCCGTGAATGGGACGGCAGTAAGCTCTGATAAGTGCTTAAGTAACCTCTACCACGTATTTCACAGTGATCTAAAAAGTATTATTGTAAATGTAGTTGTACATGTTTCATGACTGATACGCAACAGGGACTATTTAGTACTCCAGTTGTACCTGCAGTCGGCGTTATTTTATAAAAAATTGTTTTTAATGATGCGAGATACATACATACCGGACTACTGTAATTCATTGCGAAAGAATTGGCCATAGCAATTACTCTTCTCGAGTTTTCCAAACTTGCCTTTCTCGCATTAATTGTTTCAAAATGCTTACTGTGTGTTTGTGTCTGGTTTTTGCAAGATGTGATCTGGAACAATATCGACATGATATCCATCATCACCTATCTGTTTCCACCGAAAGCGTCATTTGTCGTTGACGAGTGGCTGTAGTGGTTGAAGGCGAACACAAGGACAGCGGTCGGTGTCATGAGGGCCTGTCTGCCAAGGACAAGAGCGAGGTCATCTCTTTCCCTCTTCTCAGAAGAACGGCTCAGTGGGTGGGTGACCATGTGGGTTGCAGATGCCCCTTTAATAATGAGCCAGATGTGACACTGAGGTGTCTGGGTGATGTTGTTGCGACACACAATAATGCGGTGTCCCACACCTAGTATACGGGTGGCCGGCCTCCCTCTCCCACATTCACAGACTCGTTACTGCTGTGCTGACTTTACCAGCCGGCCGAAGTAATTGGTCTCCCCAGTCCCAAATGAAGCGCAGTGCTTCGTGTTTAGTGCTGTATACCTCCCACTGCCTTAATTACACCCTATCTCTGTGCAGCAGTATAAAATAAGCACGTTCAGGTCGTTCAGACAGTATATTCAATATAAAAGAAATAGAGTTATTCACCACATCATACCAGCTGAATACTGGAGAAATTCATGGATACATAACTCTGCACTGTCCTAAGCATTCAAAGCTCGCCTTACAACACTGACAACTCTTGAAATGCAAGACAGTGACGATTCACAAGCTGAACACAACTAATCAAACGGGACAGGTTACCTCACCATGAAGTGAATAGCTTTCCACTTGCCACATGGTATGTGACAGTAAACAGAAGCTCTGGAGTTTTTCAATACAACTCTTAAAGGTATCGCTTTGCCGTACTGCACATGCATGTGGAACGCTCACAACACTGAATATCAATTCTGTCTATAATAACACTATCCAGGAAGAGCTGGAGATTTTTACAGACACAAAACAATTTTCATCCCAAAGTAGATAAACAAACTGCAGACCTAACAGTCTTTGGTCATTAAGGCAGGAGTTACATGAATTCATTAGGTAGATAATTATGACACCTTAGATGCCACATGCCACATCACATAGATGAAATAATTAGTAACATTAGTTGAAGAATGAAACAACGGAAGGTGGTCACTAACTCTCGGAAGGTAATTCACTGCCACTGGAAGACTAACATAGCAACTGTGCGAACATCCTACCATATGTGGCGGAGTACAATGTTTAATAGGCGGTGGTTACCTCACTCAGAAAGTCAGTGTGGACTGCAAAGTATAAAGCCGACTGACACACTTGGACAAATGCATGACACTCTACCGAAGTGTGTCGTACACAATCAGTTTCGTCCAACGTCATGGCGGCGCCGACGTCGAAATCCTTACAACAAAGGAAAGATGAAACTTTCTGTTCAAATAAAGTTATGAACCAAACTAAGAAGTGCATGGATCGAATGAATGGTGTAAACACTAGCTGTCATATAGGATACCGTCGTAAGAGGGCAAGTTTAAAGCGTGAGTGATGTCGAAACGACGCTACATATACATGATCATCTTTACTTTAACAATAAACGACGTTAAATTTCCTTCATATGCTGTAGATATTCTGCAAGAGAGAGTAACATTACAAACCAGTAACCCACAGAACTTGGCAGCGGCCGAGTATTAGCACAAGCCAAGCCATACCTTACATCAGAATCATGCATTAAAATCTGTATAATTGAATTAGAATCCAGTAGACAGAAATATTGCTGCATGAATTCGTAACAGAATGTAGCTGTCGTTCAACGATTCATTTAGTCGTCGGTTATTTGCCTCGGCTTGTCAGACAAAATCCCACGCACAAAGAACACTAACATTTTGGCATCGGTTAAAAGCTCAGTGTGCTTTTGAATATTGTGTCCTACGCCAACACAGAATCCAGGCTGTACGTTGCTCTAATACATTTACAATTTACAAGGAGTCGTAAATCTGTGTCCACCCCGTTAAAGTCGTATTTATCCACTGCACATTCCACGTCCACTGTATGTTTACAAAGAGTGTAGTGTAGAGAGGTGTCTCCCATGAAAATAGACTTTCACGTCCACATGTGAAATTTTACATCATTATGACGTGAGAAACGGTCAGTCAGAGCGCTCATCTAATAGGCTTTATAGTCCTCTAAGACTGTGGATATTATTTACCTAATTAATTTATATAATTCTTTCCTTAATGACCAATGCTACGAAGTTTGCATTTTCTTAATGCACTGTGGGATGAAAATCGTCTTCGGTTGCACAAATTCCCTGTTGTTTGTTGATGATCCTGCCGGCAGAACTCCTATTCAGTGTTGTGACTGTGTCATATCAATCCATCGAGTCATAAAGCAATACCTTTAAGAGTTCTACTGAAAAGCTCCATAGATTCTGTTGTAAAATTCCTGGGGAATCCTGTTGCTTGCCCCATATACGTTCTTAATAGGGGCACCTGACAACTCAGTATCGGCGAGCGGCAAGCTATTCGTATTTGCAATCTGTCGACTAATGAAGGTTTTCGTGATAACTACTCGTATCGGTTATAGTCAGTGAAGCAATTCATCAGCTTACATACTGATTACGATGACTGTTGATTTTATCAAAATTTACTAAGTGATATAACATAGCCATACCGTGTGAAGAACAGTTTTCGCACGCCACAAACTACTTGTTTACCGATGTTACGGAACTATGTAGTAGTGTGTGTTTTACTATTACATACCACGTGGCAAGCGGAACATTATTCACTTTATGGTGAATAAACCGTCCCATTTCCTTAGGTGTGCTCTGTTGATAAACTATCATAGTCTCGTTCTTTCAAAAGTTACAAAATATTGTTGGGTGAACTATGAAAGCTTAGAAACAATACAGAGCTATGTTTCCATGAAGGAGTTCAGGAAAACTTGTATCCCTGTTCCTCTTGGAGTTACAGAAAAACTGGTAATTTTTCAGCAAAGTGTCTGAGATGTCTGCGGATCACAGGCAGATTATTTCGTTCTAATATTCTGCTACGAAACGTCACAATGATCACTCATTTCATACATGGTTCAGTGCCTCAGACTTTATTAAATTGCTCGGTTTGAAAATTATAGAAAGTTATAGAACAATTATATTTCCTGATATGAAGACCTGGGTTGTTAACAGTGGTAAGGAAAATTCCCTCCCCCCCCATGAACCATGGACCTTGCCGTTGGTGGGGAGGCTTGCGTGCCTCAACGATACAGATAGCCGTACCGTAGGTGCAACCACAACGGAGGGGTATCTGTTGAGAGGCCAGACAAACGCGTGGTTCCTGAAGAGGGGCAGCAGCCTTTTCAGTAGTTGGAGGGGCAACAGTCTGGATGATTGACTGATCTAGCCTTGTAACACTAACCAAAACGGCCTTGCTGTTGTGGTACTGCGAACGGCTGAAAGCAAGGGGAAACTACAGCCGTAATTTTTCCCGAGGGCATGCAGCTTTACTGTATGGTTAAATGATGATGGCGTCCTCTTGGGTAAAATATTCCGGAGGTAAAATTGTCCCCCATTCGGATCTCCGGGCGGGGAATACTCAAGAGGACGTCGTTATCAGGAGAAAGAAAACTGGCATTCTACGGATCGGAGCGTGGAATGTCAGATCCCTTAATCGGGCAGGTAGGTTAGAAAATTTACAAAGGGAAATGGACAGGTTAAAGTTAGATATAGTGGGAATTAGTGAAGTTCGGTGGCAGGAGGAACAAGACTTCTGGTCAGGTGAATACAGGATTATAAATACAAAATCGAATAGGGGTAATGCGGGAGTACGTTTAATAATGAATAAAAAAATAGGAGTGCGGGTAAGCTACTACAAACAGCATAGTGAACGTATTGTAGTGGCCAAGATAGACACGAAGCCCATGCCTACTACAGTAGTACAAGTTTATATGCCAACTAGCTCTGCAGATGACGAAAAAATTGAAGAGATATATGATGAGATACAAGAAATTATTCAGGTAGTGAAAGGAGACGAAAATTTAATAGTCATGGGTGACTGGAATTCGAGAGTAGGAGAAGGGAGAGAAGGAAACAGTAGGTGAATATGGATTGGGGCTAAGAAATGAAAGAGGAAGCCATCTGGTAGAATTTTGCACAGAGCATAGCTTAATCATAGCTAACACTTGGTTCACGAATCATAAAGGAAGGTTGTATACATGGAAGAATCCTGGAGATACTGAAAGGTATCAGATAGATTATATAATGGTAAGACAGAGATTTAGGAACCAGGTTTTAAATTGTAGGACATTTCCAGGGGCAGGTGTGGACTCTGACCACAATCTACTGGTTATGAACTGTAGATTAAAACTGAAGAAATTGCAAAAAGGTGGGAATTTAAGGAGATGGGACCTGGATAAACTGACTAAACCAGAGGTTGTACAGAGTTTCAGGGAAAGCATAAGGGAACAATTGACAGGAATGGGGGAAAGAAATACAGTATAAGACGAATGGGTAGCTCTGAGGGATGAAGTAGTGAAGGCAGCAGAGGAGCAAGTAGGTAAAAAGACAAAGGCTAGTAAAAATCCGTGGGTAACAGAAGAAATATTGAATTTAATTGATGAAAGGAGAAAATACAAAAATGCAGTAAATGAAGCAGGCAAAAAGGAATACAAATGTCTCAAAAATGAGATCGACAGGAAGTACAAAATGTCTAAGCAGGCATCGCTAGAGGACAAATGTAAGGATGTAGAGGCTTATCTCACTAGGGGTAAGATAGATACAGCCTACAGGAAAATTAAAGAGACCTTTGGAGAAAAGAGAGCCACTTGTATGAATATCAAGAGCTCAGATGGAAACCCTGTTCTAAGCAAAGAGGGGAAAGCAGAAAGGTGGAAGGAGTATATAGAGGGTCTATACAAGGGCGATGTACTTGAGGACAATAGTATGGAAATGGAAGAGGATGTAGATGAAGATGAAATGGGAGATACGATACTGCGTGAAGAGTTTGACAGAGCACTGAAAGACCTGAGTCGAAACAAGGCCCCGGGAGTAGACAACATTCCATTAGAACTACTGATGGCCTTGGGAGAGCCAGTCCTGACAAAACTCTACCATCTGGTGAGCAAGATGTATGAGACAGGCGAAATACCCTCAGACTTCAAGAAGAATATAATAATTCCAATCCAAAGAAAGCAGGTGTAGAAGAATATAATAATTCCAATCCCAAAGAAAGCAGGTGTTGACAGATGTGAAAATTACCGAACTATCAGTTTAATAAGTCACAGCTGCAAAATACTAACGCGAATTATTTACAGACGAATGGAAAAACTGGTAGAAGCCGACCTCGGGGAAGATCAGTTTGGATTCCGTAGAAATGTTGGAACACGTGAGGCAATACTGACCTTACGACTTATCTTAGAAGGAAGATTAAGGAAAGGCAAACCTACGTTTCTAGCATTTGTAGACTTAGAGAAAGCTTTTGACAATGTTGACTGGAATACTCTCTTTCAAATTCTAAAGGTGGCAGGGGTAAAATACAGGGAGCGAAAGACTATTTACAATTTGTACAGAAACCAGATGGCAGTTATAAGAGTTGAGGGGCATGGAAGCAGTGGTTGGGAAGGGAATGAGACAGGGTTGTAGCCTCTCCCCGATGTTATTCAATCTGTATATTGAGCAAGCAGTGAAGGAAACAAAAGAAAAATTCGGAGTAGGTATTAAAATCCATGGAGAAGAAATAAAAACTTTTAGGTTCGCCGATGACATTGTAATTCTGTCCGAGACAGCAAAGGACTTGGAAGAGCAGTTGAACGGAATGGACAGTGTCTTGAAAGGGTGATATAAGATGAACATCAACAAAAGCAAAACGAGGATAATGGAATGTAGTCGAATTAAGTCGGGTGATGCTGAGGGAATTAGATTAGGAAATGAGACACTTAAAGTAGTGAAGGAGTTTTGCTATTTGGGGAGCAAAATAAGTGATGATGGTCGAAGTAGAGAGGATATAAAATGTAGACTGGCAATGGCAAGGAAAGCGTTTCTGAAGAAGAGAAATTTGTTAACATCGAGTATAGATTTAAGTGTCAGGAAGTCGTTTCTGAAAGTATTTGTATGGAGTGTAGCCATGTATGGAAGTGAAACATGGACAATAAATAGTTTGGACAAGAAGAGAATAGAAGCTTTCGAAATGTGATGCTACAGAAGAATGTTGAAAATTAGGTGGGGGATCACGTAACTAATGAGGAGGTATTGAATAGGATTGGGGAGAAGAGAAGTTTGTGGCACAACTTGACTAGAAGAAGGGATCGGTTGGTAGGACATGTCCTGAGGCATCAAGGGATCACAAATTCAGCATTGGAGGGCAGTGTGGAGGGTAAAAATCGTAGATGGAGACCAAGAGATGAATACACTAAGCAGATTCAGAAGGATGTAGGTCGCAGTAGGTACTGGGAGATTAAGGAGCTTGCACAGGATAGATTAACATGGAGAGCTGCATCAAACCAGTGTGGACTGAAGACCACAACAACAACAACAAGGTAAATTCGATAAGAAACAGAGGTATTGCAATCATAACATTGTACGTGATGTTCTTTATTCATAGTAGTTGATAGTTCCGCAATAAACCGAGAAATGGCAGCGCCATCTCTAATTTCAGTTTACGCCTAATGACAACTTTGTCCGGGTGTGTGATCTGTGGTAAACAGTGGTTATGTACCAAAAACAAGGCTGCTAGTAATAATAACAAGTGCGGTTTTCATGGCAGGAAAATGTTTTCCAGGGACGATTTGGACAAATACGAGGATGATAAGGATAACTACGACACAGATAAACATCGTGAACATGTTACTGAACACAAATGTTCTTCGAAAGTTGATGCTAATCAGGGCAGTGTGCATAATTCTTTAAGCAAGTAAACAGTGTTCAGTTGTGCTCCTTGCCATTATTTACGTGGCAGTGCGATGGTAGAAATGTTAAGAAACATCCTTAATATCATATTTTACTTTTTGAAGTTATTAACCTTAGTATTTCATGCCGTGACAATGCAAATGTTAGTATTATAAACTGAGAAGACGGCACCTTTTAAATTTGTTTCACTGAGAGGTTACCCGTAATTTTTCGTGAAATCGTTCAGGTAGTAAGCAGTGGTAAGTCAATGCTAACTCATGTTAACTGAACTCAGTTTGTAAGTAAACAATGTTTAGTAGCCTTTAACAAAGAATAAAATTTTGGATAGGATTTACTGTTTGAAGAATATATCATTACTATGCTATTTTAAAACGACTTATCTGAATAATAAAATCACAGGGGATGTACTTGAAATATCTTACATATGAGACTTTATTGAAACTTAACTGTGCAATTTCTCAAAACAACCAGTTTGTATCTTACTCTTGTTTACAGCCGAGGTCTTCATGTAACTGATCCTGTCGAGATGGCAAACACATAAATCAAAAATATTTCTCTCATAAACCATTATTTTATAGATGCTGTAAGATATTCATGAAACCCTTATCAGTATCATCCACTGCAAACAGATCTTTGTCTATCAGTAACAATAAAATTGTATTTGTTTCTCGATGACAGTCATGAAACACGGAATTAAACTGACTGAAAGATGTATCACTACTGATAATGTCGTTGCATAGTGTGTTGTCATAGCGTGTCGTAGTCTATATTTGTGATTGTCTGCAAAGGACACCGACACGTCACATTCACCGATTTGCTTCACACTAGGAGGAGACATGGCTCTCCTTGTAGCTGTTAAAGTAATTTCTATGTGTTGGCTATATTTTGTAGGCAGAAATGTGTGACGTAAAATTCACCAAACGTGAACTGGTCAGCGACATTTTTCACTATAAATTCTTCGAAATATGTGTGGAGGGTTACTTCATTCCAAAGCATCATAATAACAACCAAAAACAACGAAAAGAGAGGCTGTGAAGTGAAATCATTGGATACGTAACAATAATTTTTTTTAATAAGTAAATTTTTCTAGGAGAGCACACACTCAAATTCAGAAAGGGTTCTTTTTAATTTTTTATGTGAAAAATAAAAGTTTTACTGAGTAGCTAATAACAGATATGGATGTAGCTTTGCTTTATTTACATAGGAATTTCTTTAGAAATGTAGTAGATGAGTCGATATTTGGATCTCCGCTTCCTATTGGTTAACAACTAATGCTCTAACCGAGTCAGGGAGTAAGTCTTCGTTACGTTTCTAATTCACAGCTTCTTCAGCACATGACCAATCCATCACAACGAGTTCACAGTGACTGTCCTTAGTCCATTTCGCACTGATAGAAACTTAATGAAATCATATAGAAACTTAATGAAATCATATAGAAACTTAATGTAATAATACAACAGTATTTGTTTTTATAAGATAATGCTACATCATGACCAGTTTTATAATTTTTTGTTATGTAGAAAAGGAATACATTTCAGTTAAAGTTTGCACCATACTAATGGTTCACCGAGCGAGGTGGCGCAGTGCTTAGCACACTGGACTCGCATTCGGGAGGACGACGGTTCAATCCTGTCTCCAGCCATCCTGATTTAGGTTTTCCGTGATTTCCCTAAATCGTTTCAGGCAAATGCCGGGATGGTTCCTTTGAAAGGGCACGGCCGATTTCCTTCCCCATCCTTCCCTAACACGAGCTTGCGCTCCGTCTCTAATGACCTCGTTGTCGACGGGACGTTAAACACTAACCTCCTCCTCCTCCTACTAATGGTTCAAATGGCTCTGAGCACTATGGGACTTAACTTCTGAGGTCATCAGTCCCCTAGAACTTAGAACTATTTAAATCTAACTAACCTAACGACATCACAGACTCCATGCCCGAGTCAGAATGCGAACCTGCGACCGTAGCAGTCGCGCGGTTCCAGACTCTAGCGCCTAGAACCGCTCGTCCACTGCGGCCGGCTGCACCATACAGAAAGACACATGGTGAACTACCTGTCTGTCGAAGTTTCTTAAAAAGATTAAGAACAAGATTTTCCTATTACGTATTGGCATACATCTTCCACGCCTTTTGTTCATGCAGCACATTTTGAATCACATCACTGGTAAACATCAGACTTCAGAATGTTTCTTCTTGGAAGTAGTTGTAGTGCATAAAGTCCAAATTGCTAGATATTTGCGCTGTGAAAATTTAACTCTGTGTTTGCCCATTGTATTGTCTGGAAATTGTCTTCCGTGCTGGAACACTGGTGCAGTACGTAACGAATTGCTACATAGTTGATGGCAGCTATAAACTGGTAAGGTAACTTCCTTGTTGTATTTGTGATTCTCAGTTATTATAGCAGGCTCAAACTGATACCCCGAAGACATGCTGTTGAGAACATATTTTCTTGTCACCACCATTCAGCTGGTATGATGTGTTAATACCAGTGTGTCTTGCAGTTCGAATATCCACTCTGATGGAACTGAATGCGCTTACGTGTTTACTGCTGTGTGTAGATAGGGAGTAACTGAGGCATCAGTGGAGTACAGAGCACCATAAACGAAGCACTGAGACTCTTCCGGACCTGGCAGCCTGATTCCTTCAGCAGTCATTGGCAGCAGTGCCGGCGCAGTGGGTGGTAGTGAAAGGAGGCTGGCCAGCTACACCCTGGCGTGGGACATCTGCTTGATATGTGTCGCAACAGCATGACTCGGATGCATCAGGGTGGCACCAGACGAATTGTTATGTGGTCACGTGCAACACACCTAGCACCCACCCACTTTACCGTTGTCCTGAGGAGTGGGTGACCTTGCTCTTGACCTTGAGGGGAAAGGGTCGGACCCTCATGACACGGACGTAGACAGACCCGTATTGTACGTCCTCGGACTTTCCTTCGTCGACTACTAATAGCTATTAGCCCTCCCCCCACCTTGGCCTTCCTTCCTGTGGAGGTTATAACCCTACCTACCTGCGTACAGAAGTGTTTGCAGACATAATTAGGAAAGCGTGAGAGAGATACCAGCAGAAGCTAAGTTGTCGGACTAGATCGTGGGTCGTACCTGGATAGTTCATTTGGTGCGATGTTGCCTTTGAAAGGTATAGGTTTTGGGCTGAAGTCCCATAACGGCTGACCGTTTTAATATGGCAGGGAGTTTCAAATCAGCACACAATCCACTGCCGCAAGGAAGCTTCATCCTGAAACGTTAGTTGTTTCTACATAATGAAACGCGACACTATGGAACCCTACGGCTGACATCGAACACGTATTTTTGTCATATCAGTATACTTTAGTGTCTTCTTCCTTTTCCGTAGCGTTTATCTCATCTAGTATGGGGTCTCCTGTTTTAGAATTTGGTAACCTTTGTTATTTCATTTAACTATGTGGCCGAATGCCTTTCTTGACGCCGCGGTCGTCAAGGTAACCTAAGGGAGCGAAGTGGTGTGCGCCACCAGTCTGTGAAACGTGTAAATTCGTTCTGTGTGTCATCGCATTTTAACTGATGGCGTATCATATACTTTGAAGTGGCAGTTGGGGACTAGCTCCGAAATAGCCTAAATAAGCGCGGAAAACCGCCTAAAACACACTGAGCCTGGCAGGTGTACCAACGGACAGTCAATTCGGCGCCCCGTATCTGACCCACCTCCATGTTTCGCGAGCTAGCGCGCCACACGTCACATTACAAGAGCGGATACAGCAGTCTGTTCCACAAGAACAGAAATTTCACAGTATGAAAAACTGGCTCACTTATAATGCACCGTTTATAGTCGGGTGAACTTAGCGTAATACAGACCTTTCCGGACACACACGAGAACGTTGTATCCGCAAGGTTGACACTCGGTGCGATGGCTCCTGGGAGCAACCGTAAAGGCATTTCCCATATGCAGACGCCCCCTTCAGACACCGCGCCAAGTGTCAATTTTTTGCGCGTGTAATACGTAGAGTCATCTCTCGGCTCTCTTAATCGCTTCTTGCTATCTCATTTTCTATACCTCTTATGAGTCTGGTGCCAATTTAGGCCTTTTTTAAAAGAGTGCTGAAATTCAGACGGTTTCCAGTGTATTTTGTATCTAGATAAGGAACGTCATTGATAATATAACATTCCAGCTGCGTTACTATGTGATGAGAAAGACGTAATATAGCACTGGCAGTTGGCAGGAACTGAGCATGCCATGCAAATTAATAGCGACGGTAAATCTAAAGTTATGAGTTGGCTTTGAAACAAATGGTGTTTTCCAACAAGTTTATGGCAATGTTTTGTGTGAGGAAGTGCACAGGCGTAATAATTTGTTTACGTACCGTCGGAATAAGCTTCTAAATGAATATCATCTGTAGTGGGATATGCAGACAGTATCAGGGCCCTACCGTAGCAGCAGAAGCTAGCCTTTGAATCGTCTTTGTGAATGTGGTGTCTACACTAGGGCCCATTAAGAGCATGAGAAAATGGTGCTCACTGACTTTGGTTTGTGGGACATCATCGGCGGTGCAACAACGAATTAAGTAATGTTTTTCTCTCTGATTATTCGTTCAAAAAATGGTTCAAATGGCTCTGAGCACTATGGGACTTAACATCTATGGTCATCAGTCCCCTAGAACTTAGAACTACTTAAACCTAACTAACCTAAGGACATCACAGAGCACCCAGTCATCACGAGGCAGGGAAAATCCCTGACACCGCCGGGAATCGAACCCGAGAACCCGGGCGCGGGAAGCGAGAACGCTACCGCACGACCACGAGCTGCGGACTGATTATTCGTAATTGAGTAAAAACACAGCTCCAAAACTAAACTCCGGTTCATCTACAACAGACTTTCTGGAGGGCCGAGGGTCAGTGATGCCTGTGCTGTTTTCTCTGGGCAGCGCAATGAATGTTATGTGTCGACGCTGTTATTCTTCTTTGTACGCTATGTCCAGCTGCTTGTAGACTTCGGATACCACTGATCAGTCGGTACTTTTTATCAGAGTGGAACTTCATATTCATTATTTTCGAGTTTTGCAAAGGCTATAGATTTTTCTTATACTTCTGAAATATCTTGACGTTTGTAAATGGCCGAGCGGTTCTAAGCGCTACAGTCTGGAACCGCGCGACCGCTACGGTCGCAGGTTCGAATCCTGCCCCGGGCATGGATGTGTGCGATGTCCTTAGGTTAGTTAGGTTTAAGTAGTTCTACGCTCTAAGGGACTGATGACCTCAGCAGTTATGTCCCATAGTGCTCAGAGACATTTGAACCATTTCGTTTGTAAAGATAAACGTTTGTAGACGCTGTATAGTGATAATAATACAAAGCTTTCAGTAATAACTCCAAAGAGAGAATGATATACAGTCGGGGCCGCAGGCGAGTTCCTTCTACAAAACGAAAGAATATATTTACTCACGTGGCAGGCGCCAAAATATAATTGTTTAGAAAATACGAGCAAAACTCTAGCTTCCGCGTATACTCATAATTTCTGTATAGATAATTCACAGGACAGTATAAGATATAAATACGCACTAAAAGGCATTTCGTATTAACACAAAGGAAAGCCAGCGGAGTAACGCGCGAAACGTTTACCTTATACATTAGATGTGTTATCTATTAAATTTTAGCAAAAGGAAGACGAGAGTACGGGGAAGTACTTAAAGTGTTACTGTGCTTTTTCTTTCAACGGGGATGCTTCCAGTGTATTCCATTTAAATAACGTAAGTTTATCACTCATATGAAACTTCAAACAGTACCATCGAGTTAGTATCGTCATTGCTCGTTAGTGGAATTTTCCGGTATGCAGCAAAACGAATTTTCATTATCTCGTGGGACCATACATACGGAGCCCCTCTTTAAGGTTGTACTCAAAGTCAAACGTGATAAATGACCCATATGGTGTACCTGTATGGTCTCCCAATACCGGCATCTGGCATCACGCTGTATTCACGTTTGGAAAACAAAGCTGTTTCTTCAAACACTTATTAACTATTACTATGTTTCGGTTGATTAACAAAGTGTCTTGAGTATTTTTCTTATGATTATACACAACACTGCTGTAACATATGCACTGGTTACACCAGCCGAGTAAAATGTCCGATTAAAGGAGTGATGGTGGCATCTGCGCCTGCTTTCCAACCCCATTCTGTGCATGACACATTTGTCCCCAAATTAGGGCTTAACCTTACCATATTTCAAAATAGATGAAGTGTTATCAGGCTGTCTTTTGTGTTTGCTTTGGTATGTACCTAATGAGCGAGATTTCCTGTTGCGCAAGACAGTTGTCTTGTACTCGAGAGAACAAGGGCTCATATCCCCCTCCGACAACGGGCTACTTATTTCACGTGCGTAACATTTAAGCTTTCCCCCGCTGCGCTAAATTATTTCAGTTGACTGCCATAACTGCGTTCTCAAGCAGCTGGCCACGTGTTCCTTCCCGTCGGAGGTAGTGCCCATCTCTGACGACCTCTATGATGACAGAGCATTAAGCCATGCCATTCACACCCTCAGTTTCTTGCGCTCGAAGAAACTGATGATTATCAAACGTTATCTTATACGAGATTAGAATATTTTTTACTGTTGACTGTCAGCAAGAAATGTTACTAAGAGATCGTAATAAATGGTTCGAATGGCTCTGAGCACTATGGGAATTAACAAATGGTTCTGAGCACTATGGGACTTAACTTCTGAGGTCATCAGTTCCTTAGAACTTAGAACTACTTAAAGCTAACTAACCTAAGGACATCACGCATACCCATGCCCGAGGCAGGATTCGAACCTGCGACCGTAGCGGTCTCGCGGTTCCAGACTGTAGCGCCTAGAACCGCTCGGCCACCCCGGCCGGCTATGGGAATTAACATCTGAGGTCATCAGTCCCCTAGAACTTAGAACTACTTAAACCTAACTAACCTAAGGACATCACACACATCCATGCCCGAGGCAGGATTCGAACCCGCGACCGTAGCGGTCGCGCGGTTCCAGATTGAAGCGCCTAGAACCGCTCGGCCACAACGGCCGGCAGATCGTAATAGCTTGGCGATGCCGAAGGTCGCTACGTGACCAGGTTACGGAGTTTAAACGGGAACGCACGACAGGACACTTTGTATGCTATTCACGATTCGTTTCGACTACTGCCAGTGCTGTGGTTAATCACAACAAAACAATACGGGTATGGAAGGCATGCGCCTCGAAATATGATGTTCGGCCGGGCTAGCAAACTCTTTGTCCCCATGCTAATGAAATTCGCAAAACCTAGGGCCGAATGCAGATGCACTGCAACTCGTATGTCTTGTCTAGCAACATGAATCATCGGTGGGTCTTGTACCGTGAATTGTGTGTACTCTTTCTTTCTGTAGCTACAGTTGAAACCAAATCAGAATGTTTCCATTACCAGTGGAATCGTCGGCACGGACACAACAACAAATTGTCAGATGGGGCTATAGTCATAACAGAGCTAAAGCCGGTCGCTATTGATACTCATTCCACATCCCAGACAACAATATCTATAGTCGTATCGGGCGAATACCTTATGCAATGGCCTTTCCCCGCCGATAAGAATTGAACGTACCTACTAATTAGCAATCGCCAAACCAAGTAAGTTGTAGAACCCAAAATGATATAGTTCCTTCGAAGCATCCCTAGAGATGTTTATCAGCAGAACAGTTCTTACGTTCATGGTGGAGCGAACAGCTGAGTAGCTTTTTGCGCAGTAAGTGAGTTTTGTGGCATTCAGTAAGGTTCCTGCTAAGTATTATACAGAATTTACAAATGAAATAGCAGCACTATTACCCACAGTTTACAGCCACTTACTGAGAGAAATATTGTTCAGAAGGATTGTAAAAGGGCGTAGGAAAAAAAGCGTAGACGAGATCCATACAATTTCCGCCCTATACCACTCAGTTTCATTTTTAGTAGTATAATATTTTGAATTTATGCATTACCAAATAACTTTTTCCATGGCAAACCAATAGTGCCAGTACCTCGTGTCGACATATGCACTAATTGTAAGAAGGTTTGAGACATGGCAGCAATTTTTCATTTCCCTGACAGTGCTCCCTGCTGTCTGTAACATTACATAATAACATAAGTTAATGCAAAGAATAAATTATTGTTTACTAGGATTAAAAATATGCAGTTTTAAGGATATCGGAGCAGCATAATTCATGAACGTACGAGGCAGCCAGGGTCGCTGTTATTCCGAAAGACGACAGGAGAAGTGGCCGTGCAAGCAATGGGGGATGCTGGCGCGGGCGGAAGATGCGTCATGTAGCGTTGCCAACGTAGCTTCTCGAACTTTCTGGAAGTTTGGTGTGTATATACCGACCAGCGAAAAGAAAAATAAGACGCAGTTTGAGAGAATGGATACACTTTAGGTCCAGAGTAGTGGACTCGTCCATGTCTCTGAAGTGGGCGAGATGCAAAATGTTGAGGATTGGCAGAAGAGCCAACCCGTATGAATAGAGGAAGCCGAAAGGCACGCGTTTAGCTCACGCAGGCTGGCGTGAGGTCTGGAGCAGGACAAGGATATTAGAACTTACAAGGGAACATCCCCATCGCACCCACCTCAGATTTAGTTATAAGTTGGCCTTGAAAAATTAAACACAGATCAATCAAGAAAACAGGAAGAAGTTGTGTGGAACTATGAAAAAATAAGCAAAATATACAAACTGAGTAGTCCATGTGCAAGACAGGCAACATCAAGGACAGTGTGAGCTCAGGAGCACAGTGGTCCCGTGGTTAGCGTGAGCAGCTGCTGAACGAGAGGTCTTTGGTTCAAGTCTTCCCTCGAGTGAAAAGTTTACTTTCATTATTTTCGCAAAGTTATGATCTCTCCGTTCGTTCATTGACGTCTCTGTTCACTATAATAAGTTTAATGTCTGTGTTTTGCGACCGCACCGCAAAACCGTACGATTAGTAGACGGGAGGACGTGCCTCTCCAATGGGAACCGAAAACATTTGATCGCAAGGTCATAGGTCAACCGATTTCTCCACAGGAAAACACGTCTGATATGTTCTATACGACACTGGTGACGGCATGTGGGTCACATGACAGGAATATGTTGTCGACCCACCTAACTTGTACACTTGGCGAATGGGTAAAAAGATTCTTCTCCCTTGCCCGATGTAGGTTTTCTTGTGGATGTGATAATCACTCCCAAAAAAGTGATGAAAACATAAGCGTTTGTCACATAAACTGAAGATAAAATGTTAAACTCTTCACCCGAGGGAAGGCTTGAACCAAGGACCTTTCATTCCGCAGCTACTCACGCTAACCACAAGACCACGGCACTCCTGAACTTGCTATGTCCTTGTTGTTGTCTATATTAGACATGGACTACTCAGTTTGTATATTTTGCTTATTTTTTCATAGTTCCACACAACTTCTTCCTGTTTTCTTGATTGATCTGTGTTTAGTTTTTCAAGGCCTATCCACTGTGCCAACTTATAACTAAATCTGAGGGGGGTGCGATGGGGAGGTTCCCTTGTTAGAAAAAAAGGAGGTAACAGGTGGAATACTTAACTTTAATCCATTAATGTTGAACGTAGCTCTTGTCTGTACGTTATTTACAATATCAATAGCAACTGATAATGGCGCCTTGCTAGGTCGTAGCAAACGACGTCTGCGCTCGGTCTGCAGTCACTGATAGTGGCGACACGCGGGTCCGACGTATACTAATGTACCGCGGCCGATTTAAAGGCTACCACCTAGCAAGTGTGGTGTCTGGCGGTGACACCACACAAAATAGTTTGGATGATAAACTTAGTAAAATTCCCGTGTCAGTTGATCCACGTGAAAACAAGTGTTACCTAAGAAAACTGATGTATCTGCTCCCACAGACGAGGAAGAGTCTACTGACCGGGGTAGCTGTCTCTGTTTGAGGGTTGGTGACGAAAGTTGGCCAAGTGCAGATTATTTCGCCAGTGGAGGGTGAACCTCGGCGGCGCAGTAAGCTCATCAGTAGTTTAACTGATGCCGTGTGAAATATGTAAAATCAGAAGCAACTGATGTTGAATGAATGGTGAAGAGTTGTTTTATATTTAGTGATGAAAATAATGATGAACAAAGATTTCATTACTCCACTGTGTCATTGCTCGCCACTGTAATGGTAAGTGGGCTTACGCTAACCATCTTGCTGTGCGATAATCTCGGTGGCCGTGGCCCAATGGTCGCAATTGAGTGGGTAAACGTGACAGGCATCATGGCCGCGAGCACATCCTCAGTTGTGCACGTTTTGAGGAGCTTTCGCGCATGCGCAACTGGCGTGACGTATTTGCCTTACGCATTTGCCATAGGGATTTGATGAACAACGTGTACTGTTCACTGTGTGCGCAGCTAGTCCTTACCGCTGAACTACAAGTTTACGTCATTGCCACCAGACAGTAGCACACTGCAGCACACTTTTATCCTCGTGCACTTGACGCAAACACTGCCAGGCGATTGCACAGTCCTCAGACATGCAAATTCACCCACTATATAGTAAAATTAGAACGGACCGCAGTATATGTTATGCTGATAGAAAAAAAAACCTATTTTTTGGATTTGTGAGTGAGTGTATCTCAAGTTTTGGATTTTATCACACAGTGACCGATTTAAGGCGCTGAGAACCATACAGGCCTAAAGCACATCATCGTCGATTATGAGACTGTAGCACTTATTAATGCTTCGGACATCTGTTCACCTTATGGTGAGTCATAGTTATCTGCTCTGTAGGCCCTCGTTGTATAGATGCGTATGAACATTAACAAAAAGCTGTCTTAGTTTTTCTGATATTCACTTAAATGTGTGATCGATGACGGTTTGCTTTAGGCTCTTGTGGTTCTACATGTACTAGGGATCCTGTACATTTCTCTGAAAAAATAAAAAAGCACGAAAACTTTCACTTACACAAAAATGCAAAACGAATCGGAGGGTAGCGAAAGGTTACATTTTATTTCGTTCTTGCCTTAAACTGTACTTAATTACGTACAAAACAATAAAATGAACACAAAAACATTTCTTTCTTTTGTTATGCAAGTAATGCATATTATTATTATTGAGAGTAGCTGTAGTTGTATAAATTTGTTCATAAGTGTAACTGTTATACAGCAGATGCTGTTAGTTTCAAATTTATATGAATCTAAAAACTAGTGACCACCCAGAATGTATAACGAAGAGCCGCCACTGGTTGTAATTAAAGTGCATCTGCTCGCGGAAGTCCATTATTGGCTGTAATCATCGTATGGCAGCGAAACGTGTGAGACATTCTAATGCGTTAATGCAGAATCGATCTACACTAAAAAAAAGTCTCAATTTTGACCACCAGGTGCAAATCTGGCGCCCTACACCATCTAGTCTACGTCTCCAGTGCCCATATTGAACAAACTATTCCAGTGGAGGTTAATAATAAAACCAACATTGTGCTTTTCTGACTTTGTATGCCTTCTCTGCACAGGTCCCGTTCTAATCCGTCACATATGGAAACATACGTCTTTCTTGCATTCATAGCATCACATTGTTCTGAGTTTGTCACATCTGAACTAAACACTGTCATTTCGTTCTTTAAATGTGTAGACAGCTACACTCTATTAGTTAAATCAAACACGAATACTCTCCTATCTTTCTTGATTATTTTTTTTGTCTTTGGTGATCGTTGGTCCTGTAATATACTCATGGTTCAAATGGCTCTGAGCACTGTGGGACAGCTTCTAAGGTCATCAATCCCCTAGAACTTAGGCTACTTAAGCCTAACTAACATAAGGATATCACACACATCCATGCCCGAGGCAGGATTCGAACTTGCGACCATAGCGGTCGCGCGGTTTCAGACTGTAGCGCCTAGAACCGCTCGGCCACCCCGGCCGGCTAATATACTCATGCTCACTAATCTCCCTCTCACGGGTGACAACCTCGGAAAGATCGGGTCTATTTGTAAATAACAGTCTAAAACATTTCCTTCGCTTGTGGCTTGGCGCACTAATTGTTCGAGGCAGTTGTCACAGAATGTTTTAAGCATTTCTACTCTGTAGAGAGGACCCTCTAGACATCAGGCTACCTGTACACCACATTTTGGTAAAGTTCATGTCATCTGCTGTTAACAGGGAAGGTAAATACTTTTGTGCGTACTTCTCCTTCTGTTTTGTGTGATGATACCCAAAGTGCCAAATGCTTATCAAAATTTTGACTCTCTTCCCAACTCCCATTTAGTGTTGTGAAGGAATAATTAACACCCAAATCTTAAAGTTATATTTTGGAACACCATTTTTAAATACTGGGTGATCAAAACTAAGTATGAATTTGAAAACTGAATAAATGACGGAATAATGTAGATAGAGAGGTACAAATTGACACACATGTTTGGAATGACATGGGGTTTTATTAGAACCGAAAAATACAAAAGTTCATAAATGTCCGGCAGATGGCGATTCATCTGATCAGAATAGCAATAATTAGCATAACGAAGTAAGACAAAGCAAAGATGATGTTTTTTACAGGAAATGCTCAATATGTCCACCATCATACCTCAACAATAGCTGTAGTCGAGGAATAATGCTGTGAACAGCACTGTAAAGCATGTCCGGAGTTATGGTGAGGCATTGGCGTCAGATGTTGTCTTTCAGCATCCCTAGAGATGTCGGTCGATCACGATACACTTGCGAATTCAGGTAACCCCAAAGCCAATAATCGCACGGACTGAGGTCTGGGAACCCGGGAGGCCAAGCATGACGAAAGTGGCAGCTGAGCACACGACCATCACCAAACGACGCGCGCAAGAGATCTTTCACGCGCCATCTGTCAGACATTTTGTGAACTTTGTTTTTTTTTTGTTCTAATAAAACCCCATGTCATTCCAAGCATGTGCGTCAATTTTTACCTCTCTATCTACATTATTCCATGGTTTATTAAGTTTTCAAATTTATACTGACTTTTTGATCACTCTGTATATTACTGTCGTTTGAGTCCTGCAGTTTTTGATTAACTTCCCATTGTGTGTAATATATTTAGTATGAATCATTAGAAACTACTGCGCTGTGTGTTTTCTCTCAAACAACGCAAAAATAGCAATACTATTTACAGCGTTTTGCAAAGATCAGAAGAAACAAATAAATTCATATGTACAGTTATTTACACTATTTTCCATCAATTGGGAAAAATATTCTCTTTGTTTCTGGAAGCACCTAATGTTACAATATGTAGTACTACATCACCGATAAGGGAGTATTGGAGGACATGTGAAGGGTCTCTGGGTTATCCACTCCGATAGAAAGAGCGCGACATGCGCTTTCGTGATAACATGTTGTCTGACCTTAGACCGCAGATCAGTCTCGCACCCTACGTAGCCTCGTAGTATAGAAGTAAACTGCGATTGCACTCCAAGGTTTTGACCCAGACACATCATTCTCTAGAAGTCGTGTGACGCCACTGTCACTAAAATCCTACTTTTTTTGAAGGATCCATATTCGCCGTTTACTGCAGAAGTTATTTAATCCACAGCTGCAGTTTCGGCCTTTGAAGCATTATCAAAACCTACTGCAAAAGCCAAAGAATACAAAAAACGAAGCACAAAGTCTACGTGCCGAGTTCCACAAACGTGCCATGTAGACTGTAGTACATTCAAAAATGGTGAAAACAACACATAATTTTTATATCCAACCGTGAATATGATATCGTTTAAAAATTTACATGACTGTGAACTCCGACAGTGAGAAGTTAATCTCCCAATTATTTTCACTGTATATATGTGCCTAACGTGACGTTTTAGAGGGTGAGTGACGGTCAGCGCATGCTAGCGCCATTACTCTGTGACTACGATGATGTACATGCACATTTGTAAGCCTGTTACACAGGCTACCTAAGACGGTGTCTGGCGAACGGTGGCCTTTAATCTCTAACGTTGTCCGCTCCCGATCTCTGTCCATCGCGAGTGCTGCATGACAATAGCAACTATGGGCAAGATTGCGTACAAGGGCGAGTTTCGGTTAAATTACAGTCATAGTCATTTAGTGAAATATGAATGAAAGGCAGGAAAGTAATTTTAATGCTTCTTTGAATGTGCCGTCTCAAAATTATAACAATACACTATGTGATCAAAAGTAACCGGACACCTGGCTGAAAACGACTTACAAGTTCGTGGTACCCTCCATCGGTAATGCTGGAGTGTTGGCCCACCCTTAGCCTTGATGACAGCTTCCACTCTCGCAGGCATACTTTCAATCAGGTGCTGGGAGGTTTCTTCGGGAACGGCAACCCATTCTTCACGGAGTGATCCACTGAGGAGAGGTATCGATATCGGTCGGTGAGGCCTGGAACGAAGTCGGCTTTCCAAAACATCCCAAATGTGTTGTATAGGATTCAGGTCAGGACTCTGTGCAGGTCAGTCCATTACAGGGATGTTATTGTCGTGTAACCACTCAGCCAGAGGCCGTGCTTTATGAACAGGTGCTCCATCGTGTTGAAAGATGCACTCGCCACCCCCGTATTGCTCTTCAGGAGTGGGAAGCAAGAAGGTGCTTAAAACATCAGTGTAGGCCTGTGCTGTGATAATGCCACGCAAAACAAGGGGTGCAAGCACCCTCCATGAAAAACACGACCACACCATAACACCACCGCCTCAGAATTTTACTGTTCCCACTACACATGCTGGCAGATGACGTCCACCGGGCATTCGCCATATCTACAGCCTGCAATCGGATCGCCTCATTATGCACCGTGATTCGTCACTCCACACAGCGTTTTTCCACTGCTCAGTCGTCAATTGTTTACCTTCCTTATACCAAGCGAGGCTTCGTTTGGCATTTACAGGCGTGATGTGTGCTCATGAGCAGCCGCTCGACCATGAAATCCAAGTTTTCTCACCTCCCGCCTAACTGTCATAGTACTGGCAGTGGATCCTGATGCAGTTTGGAATTCCTGTATGATGGCCTAGATAGATGTCTACCTTTTACACATTACGACCCTCTTCGACTAACTGCGGTCTCTGTCAGTCAACAGACGACGTCGGCCTGTACGCTTTTGTGCTGTACGTGTCCCTTCACGTTTCCACTTCACTATCACATCGGAAACAGAGGACCTACGGATGTTTAAGAGTATGGAAATCTGGCGTACAGACGTATTACACAAGTGACACCCAATCACCTGACTACGTTCGAAGTCCGTGAGTTCCGTGGAGCGCCCCATTCCGCTCTCTCGCGTTGTCTAATGGTTCAATGGTGTGCTGCAGTGTGCTACTGTCTGGTGGCAATGGCACTTAACATCTGAGGTCATCAGTCCCCTAGACTTAGAACTACTTAAATCTAACTAACCTAAGGACATCACACACATCCATGCCCGGGGCAGGATTCGAACCTGCGAGCGAAGCAGCAGCGCGGTTCCGGACTGAAGGGCCTAGAACTTCTCGGACACAGCGGCCGGCCGTTGCCTAGTGACTACTGAGATCGCCGATATGGAGTACCTGGCAGTAAGTGGCAGCATAATGCACCTAATATGAAAAACGTATGTTTTTGGGGTGTCCGGATACTTTTGATCACATAGTGTACGAGGCACACAGTGCCTCTCTCGTTGCGACTGGCACGGATGTTCGAGGAGCACGTGCCGCCTAGTCGATTCCGAGTGAGGAAACGTTCAGCTTTATTTCGAATGTGGTGAAAGACAGGACGACGTTCAAATTATCGATGGTTCGTACAGAGACTGGCAATTAAACAAGTAAAGTTTTGCTGAAAACAAGTAATGTTTTGCTGCAGAAAGCGAGACTTCCTAATAGAATTCCGTACGTCGTTGTCAATGGGGAAATGTCGCTAGTTGTGAGAGTAGACTCGGGTGTGACCGAAGGAAAAATTGTCTCTCCGAATATAGTATAGTAAAGAGCTCCCTCGGATCACCCAGTCACCTAGCTACATGTTCCGATCCACCTGTATTCCTTGTCGTTACGGACACTGCAGTCTCTTCCCCGACCTATTCCTTTGTTCTTCGAGCACTTCTAATAATTTTCAATATCCAGCTTCTCATCCATTGTCAAGTAATCCTTAGTTTTTGATTCGTTTTCGGTTTATTAAAAAGCGCACTGATAGTAAGCTTTTCTTTTCAGAGAAATCGGAAACGTAGTGTTGATATCAGTTAGTATTTTACCAATATCGTGAACAGTAATAAAATTCCTGGTGAAAAACTGACTCACATTCGACAATAACATCGAACTAAATTCTGTCTAGTAGTGAAAACATACATCGTGTCCCACAAACAAAAAATAAGAAAAACAATGAATTTTAATCCATATAGAGGGTCGCGACATTACTGATGATGTTGTAGTGTTGAAGATGTTCAAAATGTCCTCCATCGGCGGCAGTACAGTTTCCGCAACGCTGCGGAGTAGATCGCCAGACACATGTCTTGGTTGCCATTGGAATGAATTCTCAGATAGTCACAGTCGCCTCTCTCATGTGATCCAGCTTACGTGGATTTGTGGCGTAGACGGTGCCCGTCAGACGTCCCCTCAGAAGGAAATTTAACGGCTTTAGATTGAGACAACTGGGTGGATAGTCAACATTTTGGCATAGATCTATCCTCCACAAATGTTTCATCCAGCATTTGCCGCACCTATCGATGGCAATGTGACGGTGCACCGTCTTGTTGGGGAAAAAAATAACTAGTCCTCTGATAGACGTACAACGCCACATTGATATCCCAAGAGATTAACTAGCTCTTCCGTAACATGGGGAGTTATCTCCTGTCCAGTACACAGTTATGCCGATTGATGGTTCCATTCAGTTTAAACGTCGCTTCTTCAGACCAAACAAAGACATCAGTCAGCTGTACGTTATCGCAGATCCAGTCACAGAATTCTAAGTGCCTATGCGGATCGTCCTCATTCATCGCAGGAAGCAATCTGGGAATGTAGGGTTTCCACTCTGCTTTCTTTAAAATGCGGTGAACACTTGATTCGCTTTGTGGGTCTTTTGAATGCCTGTACCACTGGGTCTCCACCCATATTTCATCCGCTTCTGATTTCTTCCGATATTACCGGCCCCTCTTCGGATTACGCTCGCCTCCTTCCCTCTTAGATCCGTCACGTAATGTCGTTATTGTTACACATGACGGTGGCGCAGTATCAAACTCTGCCCGCCATAGTCTCTCCACTTCCCTCGTGCTTTCACATTTCCAGTAACACTTTAAAATCAATTACTTTGCTCCAAGGACAATTTTCTAGCCATCAGACGAAAAAAAGAATGGCTATACACACTGTGAGTCATGGGAGCACCATATAATCACAATTGGATCAGGTTATCATTAATACCTCCTTAGTTATTAAAGTTCAAAAAATGTAAACCCCTTTGTGGGACACCCTGTATTTTTTCTCTGACCAATAATATGGATGCCTCGCAGAAAACAAGAAATTTAGCATGCCTTCTGTCTCATGGATCTCATGGCCGAACGGACGGATCGGAACATAATACGAACGCTGCGTTTTGAATACATGTCGATTCCCGCTGAGGTATTTACTGTCTCCATGGAGGGCATCATAGGAGAATATCAAATGTGTTGCATTTTTTTCCATGGCAGATTGACGTCAATGATACAGGCGTGCAGCAACGTGTTTCTAGCCTCCAATTTCCAGCAAAAGAGAATGAAATCTTTTTTAAAAAAATAGTTCAAATGGCTCTGAGCACTAAGGGACTTAACATCTATGGTCATCAGTCCCCTAGAACTTAGAACTACTTAAACCTAACTAACCTAAGGACAGCACACAACACCCAGCCATCACGAGGCAGAGAAAATCCCTGACCCTGCCGGGAATCGAACCCGGGAACCCGGGCGTGGGAAGCGAGAACGCTACCGCACGACCACGAGATGCGGGCCAAATTTTTTAAAATGACTATTGTGCCGTTTTCACTTTAAACCTCCTCACAGCTTGTTTTGTGTTTTTCGTGGTTTTCCCCTGTCTCTTCAGACTATGGCTAGAATGGTTCCATCGATAAACCCACCACTGATTTTTTTAGTACCTGTCATCCTACCAGCAAACAGTTACCCAGTGAACAAACACGCCTCATCAAAATCGGCAGAAAGTGAGTATAATCTAACAATAGGCAAAACTTGCAGAAAATTTAAAGAAAAGGGCAGGGAAATGCCTCAAGTAACAGCCTCGTTGAGCAGAAGAAACACGACATTTCCAATTAATTATAAGGAAGCTCGTTAACGAAAGAAACACAAATTACAAATATTTTTCTGACACTTGGTTAGAACAGTACAACAAGGAGGTGCAGGATAAAGTCTATGGAGAGTAGAGGGATGGTAACTGAAAGTGAATTTTGAGAAGCTCCTATGCTACTATAGTACTTATGACTCATAAATGTTTCACTAAACATTTTCCTACTTCTATCCTTAGTGCCCTGTTTTCCAGATATGATCGGGATCAGTCATTGGTAGTTCCTTTTACTGCTAACGAGTCTAGCTTCTTTAGTAGAATTTTATAGTCAGCAGATCAAAGGCCTTTAATAGATCTGAAAATACCTATGACACATTCATTCTTGTATGGAACATCAAGTACCAGTTTAGCTGTTTCTGAGTTGTTTACCAATGTATGTTCTGGAGCAAACATCATTTATGGGTTCAAAGCTGGAGGTCTTGGCTTGAGGAACCGGCGAGGAAATTTTTTCAATGATTTCACAATCCAAGATGGCAGTGACCTGAAATTAAATTTAAAAAAAGATGGAAATGATGGGAAATAATTTTTTTTAGCGTCCATTAAAGTGAAACAGACAATCACAGAACAATATTTCACCGACCATTAAAATGAAACAGCCAGTCACTATGTAGCCCATGTTCAAAAGTATTGGATTGCTTATTAAAAAATTCACAATACTACAGTATTTCCACGCTAAGGTTCACACGAATTGCTCGAATCGACGCCATCTTCACAAGTATCTGAATGATCTTCATTTTTTATAAAAAATGCACGCACGCACAGACACCCAAAAAACACACACACACTTTTATCTCTCACAGTTTTATGTCAAATACTGAGCTGCACTGTTTCATCAGTAAATCTCACCTCACGTATGCTCTAACAGCATCAAATTATGTATAGGGTGTGTGAAGGCATTGCTAATTATGCATATAAAATTTTTTTCCTGATTTTCTTTACATTTCTATTCTTTTTCTTTTGTTCATATGGGCATTTCTAATTGTGGTTATGTAACATTCTGCTGTGGTTTTTAAATGTAAAGATGTCATTGTGATTATTTCGTTTGCCAATGGATAAATTAGTTTCTTGATTTGTACCTGTGGTAAAGTTTGTAAAGTTCTCTTTTGGAATATTATTAATTGTGAAAAATGCAGTCAATAACATTTATAAAGATTTATCTAATTTACGATAACGATATAACATCTATAGACAGGGGACAGCGATAGTGATATCAATAGTCGAAAGGTTGTTGTGTAGTAGAGGGGATGGTGGATGGTGTGTCTGTGAAGCGTGCGCGGAAAAATAGTACTTTGTTATATGAAAAGCATACGTAATTGTATGGACAGTGATACCGAACTATCAGATTGTTAATTCTCTTTACCACTGCGGTATGTAATGCCATCGCCAGCGATCTTTAAGAGCAAATAAACCGGACTGTGAAAGTGCCACTAACAATACTTTGTTGTGGCCGACACGAACAGTGCTTTTATGCGAATGAACTTTGCTGGTACTGGTTTTGGGTGGTGGAACTGTTGTCTATCACATTCTATCAAGCCGTGAAAGTGAAGACTTCAATTAACTGTGCAATACAAATGACTTTCAGTGACGTTCTCGAAGTTTGAAATGCGAGAACAGAGTGGACATTGTTTACGGTGTGCTTCACACACAAGAACAATTCTATGAACTGTGTATTTGTGGCTAAGACTATATGAATGTAACGAACTGTGTAATTATGGACGATAGCGTCACGGACAGTGCATAGAGTGTAAAAACGAGCGATGTCTACGTAATGTACTTTGAAAGAGAGGACATGTCAACAATGGTCGTATACTGGCGTCTTGTGGTTTGTTAATCACCACGGGGTTAATGATACAGCTGTGCCGGAACTTTATTTGCGTATCGCCGGAGAAGATTAACCACCGGAACTGCCTGTATCCTGCTCTCATCATCGTAACCCGCCGACTTGTACTGCCCAACGCAACGATTCGTATGCAAAAAAAGTTAACAGATTTCGCCGAACGCTATCCTCTGACCTAGAAACTTTCTTTCTCTATTAAAAGCATAAGAATTAGAGACTCTATTCAAATAAATTCTTTGTTTAGTTTATATTTGCTTTCTGCTAACGAAAATAAAATTACAATCAGTGAATTAAAAGTTGCCTGGTAGTCATTGTTGAAACACCAGTAAATATAAACTTCTTCCTTACAACTAATTCTCCTTGCATGTCAAAATTATTGTAGTTATTTTATGTAGTTTTATGTATTGTTATGAGACTAGATATATGGCAGTGACTAATAAGAGTATTTTTTCGCGAAATATGGCGTCGCGCGAAAATTACGGCGACCGCCATAATTGCTTGCGTTCTGACCAATAACGTAACAGCTGTTATTCCCGTATTGGTGCATTTCCTGACGTGAGCGTGAATTATAAATGTCAAGTGTCAAATCACGTAGGGACTGTTTACCCAGTAATAAAAGTTTTTGATATTGTATTGCTACCAGTCGTAGTATTAAGAGACACTGGTTATACTCAAAAGTGGGTAGATGTATGGTGAACCCCCCCCCCCCCCCCCAGTGTTCATGCAATTATTAACAGTATTGTGTGTGAAATTTTGTCACTTTTTCTAATTCCTTTCAGATATTGTTTTAGATGTCTTTGAAGTTTCAGAGAATATGTACACAATTTTGTCGGTTCAGGTTAATTTCAGAGCAGTTTCTCGTGAATATTAGAACTTTCAGTTCATAAACAAAGTGGGATTGTGACCACTTGAAAAGTGTAACAAAGAGTGTGGTTTTCCAACTAGAATTTTGGATGACTTCACAGTTCAGATTTTGATAATTATTTTTCAAATGGGTTGAGGTCATCACAGGTGTAACTTACAGCAATTACGTCTCCCTCCCTGTTTAATACTTCACTAAAAATGTCATTGACATATACGGTAATACTTTGTCAGTAAATTTCTTCTCTCTCTCCTTCTCTGTTTTACGTACAACAAAAGCTGGTTATCTTAAATGTTGTAATGTCTCATCAGGAAATTTTTATGACAGGTTAGCGTTTCACCTCCAACTGAAACTGAGGAAATTTTCGTTTGAAATAAATAAAATTGACGAATTTTTTTTTATCTTCACACAATAAATTTTCTCAAATACATTAAAATCAGTTACAAATTCCTTTTAACACTTTTTACATTTTCGCACATACACTAAACTCAGCTACAAATCACATTTTACATTTTTACACTTACACAACAGCATCAACCATCATCATTTTTTCAGGTGCCAGTGATCCAAGGTAAGTTACTCAATTCATGTGGAAGTATAAAACATTTACCATCTTGTGCCGATAAACTTAGCTTGTGCTGTTTGACTGTAGAAACTAAATGTTGTTTGGATTGAATAACGTACTATACAATCGTTTTAAATTCAAAATTGGTCTTTAGTACCTTTTATGAAGGCCATTTACACCTTTTGCTCCATGCTTACGCGATATGCCTCCCTTTTGAGAGTATACATTTTTGTGCTCAGTCCTGTGAATTATGTAATAATATCCGCTGACATTTCATTAAATCCACTTTCTCTTTATTGTCACATGGAATACTATAAATGTTATTATCAGGATAAGCAGAGGGATGGTACGACCTACGCACATCACTTTAATAGCGTCATAAAATATTGGGGTACTTACATGATACACCCACGTATGATAACATATTTTAGCATTTTTTGGCTCAGATTTCTTCAGCATTACCCATAATGAAAGTCTACGAGTAGAGGCTCAGAAATGTTTACAATAGTCATTCATACAGCTATGTGCACATCAAACACTGCATCAAACCTGTTTAACTCAATGCCATCTAAATTTTCGTGAAATAGAACAGTACTTTGAAAATTAGTTTTTAGAATCAATACAGCAGTACCTTATCAACTTACCCAGGAACTCTTCGGTTATATATCTTTCATCTTTCGCACATTTTGCATAGTTTTACGAAACGCGCTATTATTTACCAGTGTGAAAAATTTTCCTCGAAATCATTGCTTGCACTCCTACGTTTCTGTACATTAATCTCAACATATGGCTTTATCCGGGGCGGGGGGGGGGGGGGGGGGGGGGGCTAGTCGTAAATGATAAATTCTCCACGTATCTTTGTTAACACCAATTTATAATACAAACATTATTTTGGATGTCTATTGTGAATAAAACAGGTTTTCATATCGCAGAAAGTCGAATTTAATTTCTTTGTTTTGTTACATTGTGGCATTTCTTGAGGAGAAAAGGGCAAACCTCAAGTAAAATCTTGAATACTCTCATGATATTCGAGATCCACTTCTGAAATGTATCCTTTGTAAGAATCATCCGTTATGTTTATCACTTCAGAAGTTTCAACACTCTCTGGGGGAAGACACACAAAACTGGTCACTGGTAGTCACTCAAACATTACCCAGCAACAAAGGGCATCAAGATACATACTGTAATGTCAAACTAGCGATGAATCTGTTGTTTGAACAATAAGCAATATCGCTTCTAATGCGTCTCTTCAATAAATTTAATTGCAACGACGGTGATAAGCGGCAGTTTTGCTCGAGCAATTTTCAGTAGAACGTCCTATGCCAAGTAAGGTGAAGTAATGAGCAGGATCCAGTTCATATATGCTACTGAATTTTTCGAACACATCAGTAAGTAGTAGCACATCAAACTTCAAATTCTCCTAGTGTCTTATCCTTGAATAAATTCCACGCACGGCAGACTGTAGTCTTTTGTAGTTTCATCTGTTAATTAGCTTCTAAACTTATCTGTTCGAGGTAAATGATCTACTGAAAAGATTCATTACTGCAACATTCGTAGTGAAATACTCCTTTCTGGTTGACTAAATTAAACTGACGATCCTCAGGAAAATGTCCTGATCATCTTGAATTCGTTGGATTTCAAGTATGATGCCCTCTTTCGGTGGGAACATTTCAAAAAATTAAGCGAATCTATAAATCGGAAAAATTATATTGGATTTCCTATTTCAGTGGATTACTGCAACACTTCGTAAATGTTTTGTACGTCCTCATATTCAATAGAATCATGAAAACATAACCCAGTCTTGTTAACTTCTTCATCGTCATTCTCAACGTGGAAGAATTACTCACGGTCGGAAATGGTCGAGTCGACTGAGGAACCATTTGTCACGAAAGTTTGAGACATTACATGGAAACATTTACGAAAGAAACCGAATGGAAATGAACGACGGGGTTTATTGGACACTCAGGATGCAAAGGCAGATTTGATGACGAGACGACACTGCACTTTACTAAGTCTGAGACGAGGGAAGCGGCCTATACTGAACATAATCAACAATCTGGAAGGACACTACGTGGCAGAGGTGCCTGACCTCTAAGTGGCCGATCGTTGGCTCATGATGGGTAGCACAGGTCGCAACTCAGCTAGCGCTGATGAAGCCAGGTCTTCAACAACGGTATGTCTCGATCACATCCAGCGAGCCGTTAAATAAAACGTCACAGTGGGTGAATTAGTGTTTGGTGGAAGAGAAGGAGGCCACTCATAGTTGCGGAATTATAAATTTAGACCACAGTGACATTTCAGCTTGTAATAATTGTGTGCCGCCCGTTGTGACCGAGCGGTTCTAGACGCTTCAGTCTCGAACCGCGCGACCGCTACGGTAGAATCCTGCCTAGAGCATGGATGTGTGTGATGTCCTTAGGTTAGTTACGTTTAAGTAGTTCTAAGTCTAGGGGACTGATGACCTCAGATGTTACGTCCCATTTTAATAACTGTGGAAAACATAACAAAAGTAAAGTCTGATGCACTTCAAAATTTTTAATACAAACCAAGATACTAATTAAGAAAGAAGGAACGAAAATATTTTCGTTACAAAACGCTGTGGAAGGACATAATTGTCTACTACGAGGTGCGTTCAGTAAGTAACACAACACATTTTTTCTCGACCATTTTTGGTTAAAAAGTGCGGAATTTGTTTTGGGACACCGTGGAGCATTCCCGCTTCAGCCCCTGTAATGCCATGAACTTCCGACAGGTGGTGGCGCTTTGCGTAGCATTCAAAATGGCGTCTTTAACTGAAGTGCGTTCCAAGCAAAGAGCCGTCATTGACTTTGTTTTTGCGGAAAACCAGAGCATCGCAAATATTCGTAAGCGCTCGCAAGATATCCACGGAGACCGGGCAGCCAACAAAAGCACGGTGAGTCGTTGGACGACGCATCTGTCATCATCGCAAGAATGTCGTGCAAACCTGTCCGTTCTCCCGCGTGCCGTCCGGCCGGCCGCCCTTAGCTGTGACTCCTGCTACGTTGGAACATGCGGGCACACTCATTTGAGGTGATCGACGGATCACAATGAAACACCTTGCTGCTAAACTGGACGTCTCTGTTGGTAGTGGTGACGCACTCATTCACTAGTTGGAGTACCCAAAGGTGTGTGCCCGCTAGTTTCCTCGCCACCTAGCAGAAAACCATAAAGGGCAATGAAAAACCATCAGTGCGGAATTTCTTGTGTATTACGAGGTTGTTGGTGACAGTTTTGTCTAACATCGTCACAGGCGATAAAACGTTGGTTCATCGCTTCGAAATGGAAAGCAAACGGCAACGCATGGAGTGGCGTCACACCACTTCTTCTGCGACTCTGAAGGAGATATTCGGTTTAATGTCCGCCGTCATGATGGAACGGTCAGGTCTGAAGTGTACTGTGCTACCCTCGGGAAACTGAAGGAACGACTTCAGCGTGTTCGTGACCACAAAAGTGTAAACGCACTCCTTCTTCATCACAGCTCAAGGCCTCACCCAAGCTTGTGCAACCTAGAGGAGCTCCCGAAACGTGTTACGTCTTGAGCAATGTAGTGATCCTTGAGTGGACTCTTAGTCCCCTATTTTATGATCGGCAGAGCATGTCTGGAATATGATGTTATGACCTACATTTTCTCACGAGCCTTTAGCCAGCAATCTTATGCACTGACGCACCTTAGAGTTTCAGATGGCAAAAAATTCCTCAAAATGACGTTTGCAAGCTGTTTTGCTTCCATGCCATAACGAATACAATAGTGTATTCGTGCTAATGGGGATCACACCTGATACTTATGTGATGATGGACGTCTGCTCGGAAGGGAATACAAATTCAATAACGTAATATTCGTTATTTGATGAAAGCTTCACGAAGTTTGATAAATATCGGGCTTGTGCGTCATGGTGTACGAGGGTCGCCCAGAAAGTAATGCACCACGTTTCTCTCTCTCTCTCTCTCTCTCTCTCTTTCTTCTTCTTCTTCCTCTCTGTCTCTCTCTCTCTGTCTCTGTTTTTTTTTTTTCCTACGACAACGATGAAACGAACGCGAAACTTTAGATATGTATTATTTTAAGCTTCCCAGAAATCGCGCGTAAATTATCTGTTACCTCTGACAGACATCGTAGCTGCAGCAGTGTTTCAAAATGGCGTCTGCAAATGATGTACGCTACATGCAGCGTGTCGCCATCGAATTTCTCACTGTGGAGAAAAAAAACTGTTGGGAACATTTACAAATGTTTGTGTGCAGTTTATGTAGCATCTACAGTCGACAGAAGTACGGTTAGTCGTTGGGCAAAGAGGATGACGCCATTACGGGAAGGCGTTTCGGCAGAGCTCCAAAATCTGCAGCGTGCGGGGAAGCTGACAAGATGCAGTTTGGTAACGTGCTGATTTGTGATACCGAGAGGTGGCATCGTTAAGTCTGAAGCATATGTGAACACATTAACCAAACTCAAGAAGCGCTTCCAACGACTTTGGCATCATAACAACACACTGTACGGCTGATCCCGGGGGAGGTTCGAGTCCTCCCTCGGGCATGGGTGCGTGTGTGTTTGTTTGTCCGTAGGGTAATTTAGGTTAAGTAGTGTGTAAGCTTAGGGACTGATGACCTTACGAGTTAAGTCCCATAAGATTTCACACACACACACACACGCACACACACATAACAACACAGGTGATTGTTTGATTCGGCATGATAATGCTCGACCTCACACAAGCTTTAGGACTCTGCGACACATCACTAAACAGGATTGGACAGTGCTTTCAGGATGACGTAAAGATGATTAACTCTCTGAAGAAATGGCTTCGTGACCAGAACATGGAGTGGTACCGACAGGGCATACACGACCTGCTGTCTCTCTGGAGGAAGGCCACAGAACTGGAAGGAGATCACGTGAAAAAATAGAGAGTGTAGGAGAAGCATCATTCTTTCTTGTGTGCATGTTTCGTTTTGTTCAATAAATAACTGTTGAAAAAAAGTGGCGTTTTACTTTCTATGCGACCATCGTAGTATTTCCTGTTTACGTCAGCGTAAGTCACCGTATCCGTTGCGATTTTCACATATCAATGTGGGGCGGTGATTGGTAAACTGCATTTGGTCCGAATGGGGCTCGAACCCGTAATCCTAGTTTTAGATTTTTCAAGGTCTGCCTAAATGGATGAAAGCGAATGCTGTGGTGGTTGCGTTGTGAAGGACACCACCAATTTCCTTTTCGATGCTTGCCTATTCCGATCTTGAGATTGAAATTTAGTGACATGGCTTCCTTCCTTGTGAATGGCGTTACATACCAGTGTCTTCGCAGGCGGAGATCTCCTACCGCCAGCAGACGACCTTCGCCCTGGCCCACAGCCAGAAAGCACTCTCTAGATAAGCCGCGATACTCCCAGCGGCCACATTCGTATTATCTGTCCCGTCTTGGTATAATTATCTTTCTGTAAACGAATGACCGAGACAGCTTGGCGCTAAGACCCAGGAGTCGCCTACGAGAAGACGTGAGAATAGAGACAGCGAAATAGTACCGATAGGCGCACAAAACGAGAATTGATAGTCGTTTCTTGACAATGATACGAGGGCGTGCTAAAAAGTAATGCTTCCTAATTTTTTGTGTGAAAACTCTTAAAGCATTTTAAATAAAACGAACGTTATTAACATTCTACATATTTATTCTTTTTGTCCTTATATTTATTTTTCCACATAGTCGCTCTGGCGACGACGAACTCATTCTCCCAACGACAGACCAGTTAGCTGATACCGTCACTGTAGAATGTTCGACTTTGTTAACATAACCACAACCTCATCTCTGCTTGTACCGCTTCGTCGTTATCAAAGTAAAGCTCTCGAAGGTGTTCTTTAACATTTGGAAACAGATGAAAATCGAAGAGTGCCAAAGCGGATGATCGATGGCAGTGAACCCAAGGCATCGGATTGTTGCAGATGTCGCTGCGCTCGTATGTGGTCTGGCATTGTCATGCTGAAGGAATGGGTGCTGTATGTGTGGACGACGTCTTCTGCGGTTAGAAACTCGATTTCAGCTCGTTGTTTTCGCCGCACCCACATAGTTAAGGTTACACATTGTCATGTTCCAAGCTACTACATTGTGGAGTCTCTAGCAGCAAAGTGCTGCAAATATGTAGACATGAGGAATAAAGATTTAGAATGATAATAACTTTCGTTTTATTTAAATATCATTAAGAAATTTGCATATAAAAATTTCGGAGGTATTACTTTCCAGCACGCCTTTGTAAATTTGTGACACAAGTATCGCTCAGGACATCCTAAAGAAAAAAATTCAGAGGCATCACTTTTCAGCATGCGCTTCTGAAGTTGTGAAAGAAGTTTCGCTCGGGACATCCCCCTCCTCCCCCCCCTCCGCCTCACACACCTTCAAAAAAAAAAAAAAAAAAGCACCGAGTTGTTTCTAAAGCTAACCCGATCGGCATGTTTGTTACAAGTTCAAAACATGTGAAAGCTTAATCGAAACCCTTCCGTTTGATGATCAAAATGTTACCAATCCAACATCCTGCATAATATCACACCATGCGTACAAAACGTAGTTTCACGAAAGAAGTTAATACAGCAGAAGGAAATGCTCAAGGCAGTGTGTGCAGTTTGCCAAATAATTAAAATTGTAGACGTTATAAACTTTATAAGTACGGGGGTTAGAACTTAAATAGTGGCAACTATTTATTCACAACCGATACTGTCCTTCAGAGTAGTCACCAGCGTTGTGTTGAACCCGTTGCCAGCGATGTGGAAGGCGTAGTATACCGTTAGCAGAGCCTGTTCTGTTGATGATGCGGATGGAACGGTACACTGCCTGTCGAATCTCTGGGAAAGTTCTGAAGCGAATGCCACAAAGTGGTTCCTTCATCTTTGGAATCAAATCAAAGTCGCCATCACCTGCGACCAACTTTGCGAAAGAAGCGGCGACAATTTCTGCGCAACCGACCCATCATTTTGCACAACAATGCGCGGGCGCATAAAGCGCAATCTGTGGCTGCTCTGTCCGGTCGATGGGACTGGGAAGTGCTGTACCATCCACCATACTCCCCGGACTTACGTCCTTGTGACTTTGATTTGATTCCGAAGATGAAGGATCCTCTTCGTGCCATTCGCTTCAGAACTCTTCCAGAGATTCGACAGGCAGTAGACCGCTCCATTCGCACGATCAACAGAACAGGCTCTGCTAACGGTATACTACGCCGTCCACATCGCTGGCAACGGGTTCTACACAACGCTGGTGACTACTCTGAAGGACAGTAACAGGTGCAAACATGTAACTCTTTTGTATCGATTGTGAGTAAATAGTTGCCACTGTTTAAGTTCCAACCCTCGTAAATATTTGCTGCTTGATGTCTGTGAGAATGACACAGCACATCGCTAAATGTATTTGAGAGCGACTAGTTTTTGTCCGTCAGCTCAAATGAAGTACGATTGAAAGACACGAAAGTCACTCAGTTCACTAAATATAATCGGAAAATTGTAGCGAAAAGAAAGCACCCAGATAAAATGGTCGTACATTGTAGCTGATGCCTCATCTTGGATGTAATGACTGGAAGAAGCTATATAACTGTTACACAGTATACGTTAAAATGCTGCAGTAACAGTGGAAAAAGTAAATAAGCGCCAGGGATGAAGATGAAGTAATCCCTTCATTGAGAAGAAGTTTCAAGTAGAAGTAAAATATACCGTTTTAACCGTGTGGTGCAGTTGTCCGTTGCAGTGCACAGCTGTCAGTGTCGCTTATTCGGCGTTTTTGATCAGCCCTGAGGCTACAAATGCACGCAGACCACTGCAGTGGGTTGCTCCTTACCCGGGCTGTGCCCTACTTGCATTTGCATCCTCAGGACTGATTAAAAATGCCAAAGAAGCCACACTGACAGCCGTCCGTTGCACTGGACAACCGTAGCACACAGTTAATCAGGACAAAGTAAAGTAATACAGTTGCTGTGATTACAATCGCGTATTCTAGCATTCTGTCACAAACGAAAAAAGGACATTGACAATGCTGTATGACAACAAGGGACGTTATTTTAGACGAAGGATCAATATCCAGAAAACGTGTAGTTGACATGAATTTGACAGTAAGATATTTATTTTTAAAAAATGGGTCATTTTGCTAATATATTGGCTTTGCAGAAGAGGACATTGAAGAAATTGGTAGTTACCTGGAAAGTGATTTCGATGAGGACGATAATGTTCGTAAGTCCCATAGTGATTTAAATAGATTGTATTTTCCGAACTTTATCGTACTTTCCTTTCGTGAAATTTATTTAAAAAATCTTTTAGTTCAGTGGTTTTGAGTAAGCTCTCAGTTGATGATTTTGAGTAAGCTCTCAGTTGATCATATCACAATTTTAGGGTTGCAGTTGATTCATTGGCTTGCAACACAGACTTTCATAGGCCTCAGTAGGACTTGTAATGATTTTTGAGTATCAAAAAATTGTCTGATTAGTAAGATGTTAGACTAAATTAGTCTAACATCAATTTCTATTGCATCTAGGTGATATGTTTTATCATATCCAACTGTTTTCTAACGTGATGTTTTGTTAACGATCGGTAAAATAAATAACAGTTTCATAGCGCTCTCAAAATGAAAGATAATCATATTATCTTCTGAAAATGTTTTTTGCGGATTAATTGACTCAAATCTGACAGTAAAACAGATTTTCAGAGGGTTTGTTATGATTTTTTGTTTCATTGTTATTTTTTCAATATGTACCCATGTTTGCGCTACGCTACAGGCGCCTGAAAAACGTATTTTTTGTATCGTAAATCGGTCATTAAACTAAAATCCAAAAATCAGATGTATTGCCGCTATACAGTTCGGTAAAATTTGTTTACATTTTTCAAAACGCCATCAGATCAGGCGCGACGAAAAAAAAAAAAAGCAAATAACTCGATCAGTCTTTCTTTGAGTTATTGTTCTTCCAGTAGGCTTTCCTATTTTCCGAAAAGGCTTGTTTACGCTCATCCGACCACTTAGTCAGTACCGTTTTTATTTTGGTTGCTCTGGTATAACTCCCCATTGGCCTACTTTGTGTCTGAAGGTGTCTCTTTGTAGAACGTTGGCTGGTCTTGTGTTAGCGTTATTTAGGTCCTTTCGAATTTCATCTAACCAAGGTGTGGAATTCTTAAGTGAGATTACATAATCTATTATTCTCTTCGTCAATCGATTTACTGGTAGTCGGCTGAGGTGGGCAAAGAACTTCATTCGACTATTCCTAACATCAGTTTCGATGTTTGAAAACTTTTCTGTTGTTTTAATTGGTTGTATCCTATAACCGTCTTGGGTATTCCTTCCTCCTAGAATTTTCCTGGTGAATTTTCTCTCTTCCTTTTTGATGACGTCAAGTTGTTGTTTTCTGTGAAGTGCAAGTGTTTCATTTGCGTAGAGAATTGCTGGTTGTATGACAGTGTTGTAGTGTCGAAGTTTTGCCCTGTTTGATACTGATTTTTTGTTGTAGAAGTTTTGCGTTAACCCTAATCCTTTTTTAATTTCTGTTAGATTTTTTCAATACCAGTCGGTTCGATGAATTCTCCAAGGTATTTAAAGTATGGGACGTTGCTTTCAAGTTTGCAATTTTTTTGAACAAAAGAATTCAGTTTTCTTAAATGAAATTGTAAACCTACTTTTCCTCAACATTCTTTGAGTATTTCCAGCTGTTTGACTGCAGTCTGCTCATCCTCTGTTAGTATCGCCAGGTCCTCCGCAAATGCAAGGTATGCCGAGTAGAGGTTGTTTCTAGCAAAGACCAGTCGGATTGGTTTCCAAACCCCGCGTTTCTTGAGATCTTTCTTCCATTCTTCCATAACTTCCTCTAGAACTACGTTGAACAGAAGAGGAGAGAGTCCATCACCTTGTCTCACACCTGTTTGAATGTCGAAGGGTTCTGAGATCTCGCCATAAATTTTACTTTAGATTTCGTGCCAATTAGTGTTTGTTTTATGATTTCTCGAGTTTTGGGATCTAATCCCCTCTCTTCTAAAATTTGGAATAGTGAGGACCTGTCTATTGAATCGTATGCTTTTTTGAACTCTAAAAATGTGCATACCACAGGGTTTTGCCTTAGAGCTCGCATTTTGAGTATGGTTTTGATGTTGAAAATTTGCTCCGGACATGATCTGTGCGGTCTGTATCCTGCTACTTTGGGTTGTAATTGCTGTTGTGTTCGGCAAGCTGGTAGAATTTTATAGGTGACTGGAAAAAGAGAGATCCCCCTATCTCCGTTTACATCTGATTTATTACCTTTTTTATGTAGTGTATGAATCAGAGCAATCTTCCAGTCATCCGGGATGTTTTCGTTTTTCCAGGTGTTTTGGATTATTTGAGTAATTTCTTTGAGTGAATTTGGGCCTAAATTCTTCAAGAGCTCTGCTACAATTCCGTCCTCCCCTGATGCTTTATTGCTTTTAAGTTTCTTGATGTGAGCAACTTTCTTCTTGTGTTGGTGGTGACGAGTTCTCTGCTGAGATTTCTGGCTGCACTTTCAGGAATCTCTCTTTGGGTTCTTAACAATTTAAAATCTGTGAAAAAAATGTGGCTAGTACTTTATTTGTCAGGGCCAATTTACCATCTTGTTTTCGAAAGCAAAGGTTTTGTGGCGAGTAGCCTTTGATCTGGTTTGCGAAGCTCTTATAAAAATCGCGTGTATTGTAGTCTTTGAAGTTTTCTTCGATTGACTGCAGTTCCTCACTGACATGTTTTCGTTTAATTTGTCTTAAAATCTTGGAAGTCTGTTTGCGCAATTCGAAAAATGTCTTCTGTGTTTCTTCTGATTTGTTGCAATTGTAATTTTGAAATGCCTTTCTTCTTTCTTCTAGTGCGTTCTCGCATTCTTGATTCCACCAAGGGCGTTTTGGTTTTTTGTGAAGAGGGATCAGATCGTTTGCTGTTTCGATGATTTTAGTTTGAAATTTCTCCCTATCTTCTGCGTGTTGTTCTTCCCACTTTTCAGCGATTTTGTAGTCTTTCATTTTATGTAGGTCAAATTTTGGGATCAGCGGTGTTTTTGAATTTAGTTTTTATTCTGCTTAAATAATGATCTGAATCGATATTTGCACCTCTACGTACTTGCACATCGTGAATTTATTTTTGGTGGTCATGTGATATTGTAACATGATCAACGTGAAACTCTCACAAATGATGGATGGGTGATCGCCACCTTTTTTTGGTTTTGGGACGTTTCCGACGTGAGGTTGAAATATTTTTTAGGTTGTTTTTTGGCATAATTCAATGAGTCGTATGCCATTTCTATTGGTAATTTTATGTGCTGGATAGTTCCCTACTGTCTTCTTTTATCTGCGTCTCTACCAGTTTACGCACTGAAGTCACTGAGTAGATTTTTCACGTCGTCTTTTGGAATTTTGTACATCTCTGTTTCAACTTCTTCCCAGAATCTTTCTGTTTCTTCAGGTTCTTTTTTATTATCACCATTTGTTGGTGCAAGTACATTAATAAAGGTGTAGTTTTTGTTTATGTGTTTGATTCTTAGGGTCATTAGTCGATTGTTGTTGGGTGTCAAATCTCTTACTGAGTCCAGCACTTTTTTGTGTACAGTAAAGGCCGTTCCAGATAGTGCTGCTCCTTTGCCAATTTTCTTGTTTGTTCCACTTTTTAATATTCTGTAATTATTGTAGTCTACCTTTTCTAAATCTGTGTAGCGTGTTTCTTGCGAGGCGAGAATTTGAATTTTCTGCTTCGTGAGTTCTGTTGTGAAATTGTGTAATTTTCCTGCTTGAATCAGTGTCTGAATATTGAAATTGCCCATATATGTGTGTGTTTTTTGTGGAAGGTTACCAGAGCACTCCGACTTGCTCTCTCGTATAAGTCCAAGCTCCCCAGAATCCGAATGCTTGGCTGCCGCTTTGGAGTGGATGGATCGTCCACCTGGGGTAATTTTGTCGTTACTTGTACGAGTCATGTTCGTTTTCATCAGTCGTCCAGCTTTGATAGTTGTGTAGAACCAGGGATTGTGAGTTCCTGCAGCATGTTTACAGCCGCACCTCCTGGTGAACAGACGCCGACCATACTGCCACTTGCTCCAAGACAGACGCAGCATGGATTCTGGTTGTCATTTTGGTCCGCGGGTGGTATTTTATTTCCCTCCTGCCCGGCATATCTACCGAGCATTCCCCTATCCGTCACCTGGGGACGCGCCAAATGGCGGTTGACGAAACCCATATATGGAGCAAAAAGTTTTTGGTTTAGCCTGGATCGGCGTCCATTTGTATAGCTATTCGAACATATGTGTTACTGTACACATGTTATGGTTTACTGAGCAAGGTTTGAACAACGAACAGGAGCTGACGCCGCAGGTAAATTGTGCGAATCGATTAATTTATTTTCCAAAAGATTTTAATCGGGCTGAAATTAATGCTCAGCCAGTGGCATCCATCATCTGTATGTGCAGCGAGGGGTTTTACGTGCAAAAAAGTACGTTTTTCTGGGAGGTATTTCAAGCGTACCACTTCTGTACTTTAAAGTTGAACGAATCGGTTCAAATTTCGCACGAGGGTAGATAAATGGAAAAAGTCAAAACGCAATTTGTATATCCAATAATCGTCGTTCTTTGTCGAGAACTAGGGTTTAAACTCGAGCTAAGTGCAGCACGTAAAATTCGTTCTTAAGTGAATTGAATGCGCGGAAATGGTTTAAAATGAGTCAGATAAATAAACAATTCACTGTTACGATACAGTAGAAAACCTTCTTTCAAAAATCTAACATTTTTTCCGATTTTGTATGTAGAAAAAACACGTTTTTCGTGAGTTCTTTTAAGCGCACCATAAGTTTCACACTTGTGTGAATCGGAAAGTAGACAAATACGTGTAATTAATGGTTGTCCTGTTGTTTTGTGAAAACTTAAACCGTGCCACGATATAAGCTACGTGCTTCGAAAGACAATAACAAAACCCTACACCGAGTCAGTCGTCACCCGAGTCAACAAAAATCTACACCGGTTGCCAAGCTATGGCGACCTAATGTGAAAATTATCCAAAGTAAAAGTTGGAAACCATAATGAAAAATGTGCCTATCACAGTACACAATGGCGAATATGTCCTGGGCAGGGTTAGGGACGTAAAAGAAGGGAACTAACTTTTCAATTTATCTGACAGATTCAAAGACATTTTAATCAAAACATCTTGATATATTCGAGCTTTTTTATTAGTTAACCCAACTTTCCCAGCGTAGTGAGCTCTCTTAGCTACCAGATGCCAGCTCACCTGATCTTTCAGTTTATAGGCTGAAGTTCCTTATCCCGTGCCAAAATCCAGAGGATTTGCCAGCCGTAATAAACTTGAGATGATGGCATGTGTCGTGTTATACGACATGACATCTTACATCATGTTACTTTACTTGACACAGTGTATTCATTATATTACATGACATGAGTACTAATACCAACAAATAAAGAAGCGCGAACGTCTCAAGTTGTTTTGGTTTACATGTCTGTGAAGCTGCCAGATACGCCGAAAAGCTTGTTCATTTTTTTTCACATCCGTAACTCTGCCCAGGACATATTCGCCTTTTTTTGTTGTGGTAGGAACAATTTTCATTCTGGTGTGACAGTGTTAATGTAAAATCGCATGGACAACATCCGGTGTTTTCTCATATTAACTGAACAATACTAAAGGACCTGGTACTGGAAATAATGACCGTACGTTATGTAAACTAAACAAAACTCGCATTAATTTTGATTACTGCTGTTTACAAGTGATTGCAAAGCAAATAACTAAAAACAATTACTTGGAAAACTGAACTTGCGTGTGACAATCTCAGAACTACGTGGTCGTACGAATCGCCTTGAGGTTGTTTGACTGAACCAATATATGAGCAGGTAAGTTTTCTGTTGACTGAAAAAAGATGAAGGAATGAATATTTAGAACGTTGAAAAATAAGTACGACGCTTGTTTACATAGGCTATTGCTGATATTCTTGTTGTGTACTACGTGAAATCGGCGTAGTAAACTGCTACACGCGTAAAATATGTGTAAAATGAAAAAAGGAATCAGTATTCTGACTCGCTAGCAACCTCTGCGGGCGAAACATCGCGCTGGCGAAAGGCACCGGGCTCATATTTTTAAGGAGCGAGGCTTAAATCCAACCATCATGATATACACGTTCTACGACTTTGGTAAATCGTGTCTGGTGAATGCAGGAATGGTTCCTTCGAACATCCTACTGCCAAGGTCTCCTCCCATCTTCCTCCTTCTCCGATGATATCGATGCAGGCAGTAAATTAAAATTAAACCTCAGTTGATCCCTTCAAATAACGTAACTGCCGTTCAGATATTAAAAATTATTAAGAAAGGAAGCTGTTTGACACTATAGAGAGCAAAGCTACCTTTTCATTTATGCTGTCTTGAATATCAGAGTATGACGACTTCCGCCACGTCCCCCCAATAAGAGTGTATTTCAATGGTAGTATCTAAACAATAATCTACTGTAAATATTACTAGTTACTACCGGTTAGGTACGCATGCGACAGCATGCGCTGCCTAATATGTTCGAAAACGTCACCCATAAATACGGGATTCTTCCGGGGCTCATACCTTTGGTTCTATTGATGACGGAAAAGTAGGGTCAAGTGTTTTGGATAGCCCTTGGGCGAGGGACCATTGGAATACCCAACAGAAGGATCGTCTTAGTGTCACTATCCTACAGTACAGCGTCAAATTTTGAATATTGCACACTTTCTCCCGCTCAGGCAAATGGAGCAAATAGTTTGTGTTTTGTTTTTTTTTTTTTTTTTCATTTAATGTCGTCTGCTATAGGCCTTAAGCGGGCAGTTCATTAGAAAATCACAAAAAGACTTTTTTACCATTTTTTCGTGCCAAAATTCACGGATTCCAAAATGGATACGCACAGTAAACGACTGAAATTTTTACGATATATTCCTAAAATTTCGATCACAAGTAAACTAGAAAATTTTCTTGATATCTTTATCCGTTTCCGAGATACAGAGGTACAAAGTTACAGTATTTGCACACACAAAATACGCTCGTAAAATCAGGAGTGAGACGAAAACGTAGTGTATACAGTGACATAGCACGGAAAAATAAATTGTAAAGTGTCTCTGTTGCCATGAGAAGGGTTCTGGTAACGCCATGTTATAGTACTTAAACATATGCAAATTTTTGTGCACCTAAAATCCCGCATGTGGTGTAAAATTAGTTTTCGGTTATTTCAATTTCACATAAATAAACTGTCAAAATCTTACTGACCCATAAAGTCCCTTTCATATGAGTGACATGTACTGCTGTGGCAAGAAAAGGAAGGGACTCACTTGAAACAGGCTCCTATCGGAGCGCAATTACCGCAAGTATGCTCCCGTATAAAAGACTCTGAAAAATGGGCTACCATCTGTCCCATTGTACCTTCCCCAGTATTTAAAGTTTTCCCATACTTTTTGGTCTGTAAACATACTCACGCTTTTTTATATTGAGAGGGAAGACAGTGGTGAAGGGGAAGAGACAGAAAAATGGTAAAGTACAAGATAGTAGACACAAACATGGTATAGAAAGAGCAAAGGAGACAATGACAATGTGAGAGAAAGAGAGAGACGCAGTGGCAGTAGATCATATTTGACAGGGGACAGAACAATGCTAGGAAAAGAGTGAAGGGGTCAGTGCCAGTGAGAGAGGAATAAAGAGAAGGAGAAAGTGGAAGTGGTTGAGAGTCAGCGATAACGAGAGACCGAGTTTGTGGCAATGAAAAAAGGAGAGAAATAGTGACAGTTGGCAGCACTGGCGCAGATCGCACAAGCTTGAATATTAATCTCGTGAAGATAAGTAATTAATTCTATAATAACTGTCAATTACTGTAATATTACGCCATAACGAAATTAATTAGAGTCTGTTGTACATTATCTCTTTAAGTATTAAGTGAAGGATTTAAGTTGTTTTCATTACAAATATACTTCATACTGCCGTATCTACTCGGGGAATTAAAAGTTTTAAGTTCTATCTTTCATTTCCTTTCAAAACGCTTAAAGTAAGTATCGCGCATACACGATCTTAGGCCTAATTTTTCGGGTATACAAGTTTTGAATTTTTAACGTTGGTTTAACTGCATTACGTTACTATATTAATAGTATACACATACATTAGTGTTCTACATAACTTTAGTGACTCTTGTGATCTGTAGTTAATAGAATATTACTGTTATTGCATAGATAAATTTTGTAAAAATATTGTAAACAACAATGAGCGAGAAGCGTTTGAGCTGCCGTAGGAAAGTCAGTTCTGGGCTTCTGTGCAGCTGTTATGGCAGATGGTTACATTGGGTTGAATGTAGCGGCATGGGAATCTGGGAAGTAAATGGGTCTCTTCCATGGTATTGCAGATTATGTTCAAGGGATAGGAAAATAGCGGAAGAGGAATTGAAGAGTAGAGCCCTTCAGGCTGAACTGGATAGTGCTAGGGAGGAAGTGATGAGGTTAAGGGGGAGAAGGCTGAAGACAGGTAAAAATGGTAGCAAGGAACAGGGACCACAGAAAGAGAACAGTATCTGACAGTTTCATCATTGGCACAAACAATAGATTTGCCTTGCTACCTCAGTCACCTAATGAAGAGGCTCAAGTGGATGTAAGTGTATTCACCACTCAACAGACTTTCACTAGGAAACCAAATGTTGCAAAAAAGTAGAAAGTAGGAGGAAAGTTCTGTTGCTAGGTAGTAGCCATGGAAGAGATATGGGCCAGGTCTTGCCGGAAAAGTTAGGTGACAGGTACAAGGTCACAAGTATTTTCAAGGCCAGCGCATGTATTAGCAAGTGATAGAGGATGTAGCCTTATTATGCAAGGGTTTTACAAAGCAGGATCATGTTGTTGTAGTGGGTGAAGCAGGAATCAATATTGATAGGGATCAGGGTTACAATATTGAGTGTGACCTAGTAAAAATAGCATCTGCAACGATCCATAAAATGTTTGTAGGCCTTGGTGGCCGAGCGGTTCTAGGCGCTACAGTCTGTAACCGCGCGACCGCTACGGTCGCAGGTTCGAATCCTGCGTCGGGCATGGATGTGTGTGATGTCCTTAGGTTAGTTAGGTTTAAGTAGTTCTAAGTTCTAGGGGACTGATGAGCTCAGAAGTTAAGTCCCATAGTGCTCAGAGCCATTTGAACCATAAAATGTTGGCGTGGTTCCTGCTTCCATTCAGTATGATCGGCCCCAATTGAACAGCTCTGTCAGAAGGGTCAATATGGAACTAGATAAGTTGCTTCGGGCAGCTACTTTGTCAGGCCTAGGTTTGGTTCCTATTCATGGTATTGGTAGGTGGGACTTCACAAGACATGGCCTGCATCTCGATAGGAAAGGGACGGGTAAATTGGCTGGGATGATAACAAAATTTTTAAGGGGGGAGCACTGAGACTCATAGGAGTACTTTTTTAGGGTAAGATCAGTGTCCCATCATCCTACATTGATTGAAATTAACCTTAATGAGAAGTTCAGACAGGCAGGTACTGGAGATGTGAAAATATTACAAGATTCTCGTAACAGTATAAGTGAAAAATAATGTTAGTATGTCACAAAATTCACATAAAAGCATAGTGAAAAGTAATGTTAATATATTGCATCAGAATATAAAGGGATTAAAAAACAAAGTAGATGAGCTTCTTGTTTGTTTAGAAGATTTAGAAACTGAATGTGGAATAGATGTACTATGCCTGTCTGAACATCATATAGTCACAGGTTTGGAAATGGTAAATGTAGGTGTATATAAACTTTCAGCACATGCAAGTAGAGACTCTATAGAGAGGAATGGTTGCCATATATGTTAAAATCTGTCATAGTGTGAAAAATTTGGAAACTAAAAATTTTTGTGTAGACTATCTGCATGTGAGGTTAAACTAAATAATGGCACTTTTATAATTGTACCCATTTATAAGTCCCCATTGGGGAATTTTCAACTATCTTTGAAAAACCTGGATTCTTTGTTGTGCTGTCTGTCAGACAGAGGAAAGCAAATTAATGTTTGTGGGGATTTCAATGTAGATTTTCTAAAAGAGTCCGATAGAAAGCTTGACCTTGAAGTATTACTTGGTTCTTTCAATTTGACATCAGTTATTGATTTTCCTACTTAGGTGGTACAGAAAAGCAACACAATGATGCATAATGTATTCATAGACCAAGATAAATTTAATCAAATAAAAACTTTTCCTGTTAAGAATGGTCTGTCTGATCATGATGCACAGTTAGTTACAGTGGTATGATATAGCTCCATACGGTAATGGAAAACAGTCCTCCAAAATAATGCATTCAGTTAACGATTTAACTATTCAAATTTTTAGGGAAAGCTTGCAACAGTTAAACAGGGATGAAGTGTACAGGAAACATGATGGTAATTTAAAATTTAACCTATTTCGTGATACCTTTGTGAGTATATTTGAAAACAGTTCCCCTAGAACAACAGTCAAATATAATTGTAAGAAACCATGTAAAAAGCCATGGCTTACTAAAGGTAAAAAATATCTTGTAAACAGAAAAGGGAAGTATATCCTATAGCTAGGAGGAGTATTGATCCCAAAACAATGAAACATTAGAAAAACAACTGCATTGTATTAAGAAAATATTAAAAAGTCCAGAAGCATGTGCATTGTGTCTGAGATTAACACATCTGATAGTAAAACTAAAACAATTTGGAATATTGTTAAAAGAGAGACAGGACAACCGAGAGTACAGGAAGACTGTATTTCTGTCAAACACAATGAAAACTTTGTTAACTAGAAGTCAGAAGTAGAAAACATTTTTAATAATCATTCTTAAGTGTTGTAGAGAAAATAGGATCAAGCTATTCATTAGAAAATGCAAGGCAGTATATGGAAGAGGCAGTACCTAGGCAGTTTGATAAAATTGAAATTCAGCCCACCGCTCTTACTGAAATTAGGAAACTAATAAATTCACTCAAAAGTAAAAACTCACATGGAATTGATGGCATTTCAGACAGAGTACTAAAAGCTTGTTCCCAACAAATAAGTGGGATTCTCAGCCACATATGTAGTAGCTCACTTAAAGAGGGCATTTTTCCAGATAGACTGATATACGCTACTCTTAAACCATTGCATAAAAAAGGGGATAGATCTGATGCTAACAACTACCGCCCAATCTCGCTTCTGACAGCTTTATCCAAAATTCTTGAAAAAGTATTGTATGAGGGTGAGTCAAATGAAAACCTTAAATTTTTTTAAATACTATTTATTGTGCAGAAGTGGTACAAAGCTGTATCACTTTTCAACATAATCTTCCCCCGCTCAATGAAAGTCCTCTAGCGCTTACAAAGTGCATAAATTCCTTTAGAAAAAAATTCTTTTGGTAGTCCACGCAACCACCCATACACCGCGTTGCGTACCTCTTCATCAGAACGGAACTTCTTTCCTCCCATTGCGTCTTTCAATGGTCCAAACATATGGAAATCACTTTGGGCAAGGTCTGGTGAGTATGGTGGATGAGGAAGACACTCAAAATGTAGGTCTGTGATTGTTGCAACTGTTGTACGGGCAGTGTGGAGCCTTGCATTGTCATGTTGCAGAAGAACACCTGCTGACAGCAATCCACGTCACTTTGATTTGATTGCAGGCCGCAGATGACTTTTTAGGAGATCTGTGTATGTTGTGCTGGTGACAGTGGTCCCTCTAGCCATGTAATGCTCCAAAATGACGCCTTTTTCGTCCCAAAAGAGAGTCAGCATAACCTTCCCTGCTGATGGCTCTGATCGAAATTTCTTTGGTTTTGGTGATGAGGAGTGGTGCCATTCCTTGCTCGCTCTCTTCGTTTCCGGTTGGTGGGAGTGAACACAGGTTTCGTCCCCAGTAACGATTCTTGCAAGGAAGCCATCACCTGTTCGTTCAAAGCGCCGAAGAAGTTCTTCACAATAATCAACACGTCGTTCTCCCATGACTAATCTGTAAACATGCTGCAATGTCATTCAGTGTCACTCGGCGGTTTTCCTTCACTATGGCTTCAACTGCTGCAATCTTCTGTGGAGTCGCATCTCGTTGTGCCTGACCTGGAAGAGGGGCATCTTCCACTGAAGTCACACCATTTGCGGACTTCCTACTCCATTCGTAGACTTGCTGCTGTGACAAACATGCATCGCCATACTGAACCTTCATTCGCCGATGAATTTCAATAGGTTTCACACCTTCACTACGCAAAAACCGAATAACAGAACGCTGTTCTTTCCTGGTGCAAGTCACAAGTGGGGCAGCCTTCTTTATACTGATACTGCGACGGTATGTGTGCATCTGCACTATGCTGCCACCTACAGACCATTCTGCACGCTGTTTGTAGCACGCTTACCAACTTACAGGATAACAGCGCGAAATTTCGATTTGTTATTACAGATTTAAGGTTTTCATTTGACTCACCCTCGTATTTAAGAGGAGTATCACATATTTGTAAAAATGAAGTACTAAAAAAATATCAGTCTGGTTTTCAGAACGGCTTTTCAACAGAAAATGCTATATATGCTTTCGCTGATCAAATATTAAATGCATTGAATAACTGAAAATCATCCATTGGGATATTTTGTGATCTCTCAAAGGCTTGTGATTTTCTAGATAAGCGTAAGTATTCTGGTATGAGTGGGACAGTGCACAAATAGTTTAATTCATTCTTAACTAGAAGAATGCAGAAGGTTGAAATTAATAGTATAGTTAGTCTGCAAAAACCAGCAGAGTCCTCTAACTGGGAAGGTATCAAGAATGATATCCCGCAGGTTTCAGTTGTAGGTCCCTTTTTGTTCTATATATATATATATATATATATATATATATATATATATATATATATATATATATATATATATATATATATATATATTAACGACTTGCCACTCTATATTCATGAAGATGCAAAGCTAGTTCTTTTTGCTGATGATAGAAGTACAGTAATCACACCCAACAAGCAAGAATCAGCTGAGGAAACTGCAAATAGTTTCTTTCAGAAAACTATTAAGCGGTTCTCTGCAAATGGACTCTTACTAAATTTTAAGAAGACACAATTTATACAATTCTGTACAGTAAATGGCTTAACACCATTGATAAGTATAGACTGTGAACAGGAGTCTGTTGCTAAGGCAGAATACTGAAAATTTCTGGGTGTGTGCATTGATGAGAATTTGAATTGGAAGAAATACATCGATGATTTGCTGAGACAGTTACGTTGAGCTACTTATGCTATTAGGTTTAATGCAAATTTTGGTGATAAACATGTCAGTAAATTAGCCTACTATGTCTATTTCCATTCACTTCTTTCATATGGAACCATATTTTTGGGAAATTCGTCATAAAGAGACAAAGTATTCATTGCACAAAAGCGTGTAATCAGAATAGTAGCTGGGGCCCAGCCAAGGTCACCTTGCAGTCATTTATTGAAGCAACTTGGCATATTCACAGTGCCTTCGCAACACATATATTCACATATGAAATTTTTCATTAATAACCCATACCAATTAAAAAATAACAGCGAAGTGAATAGCTACAACACTAGAAGAAAGGATGATATTCACTATTCTGGGTTAAATCTCACTTTGGCGCAGAAAGGGGTGAATTATGCTGCCACAAAAATCTTTGGACATTTGCGAAATAGTATTAAAAGTCTGACAGATAGCCAACCAACATTTAAAAGCAAATTAAAATAATTTCTGAATGACAACTCCTTCTACTCAATAGATGAATTCTTAGGTGTGAAGTAGTAACTGAAAAAAAAAAAAAAAATATTTTGTGAAAAAAAGACTTATGTTAAAGTGACACAATCCACATCATTATGAAATGTATGATTTGTGCAACAAGTATTAATGTATGTATGTACGAGAAGAGACAGCAGCATTGGGAAGGAATAAATGAGATACTAGCAGTAAGAGAGAGCAATAGCGAGGCAGTGACAGTGAGAGGAGACACTAGTAGTAGGACAGAGGGAAGGAGACTGTGGCTGTGAGAAAGAAGACAGTGACAGAGAGAGAATGATGTGTAATGTCGTGTGACTAGGGCCTCCCGTCGGGTAGACTGTTTGTCAGGTGCAAGTCTTTCGATTTGACGCCACTTCGGCGACTTGTACGTCGATAGGGATGAAGTGATGATGATTAGGACAACACAACACCCAGCCTTGAGTGGAGAAAATCTCCAACCCAGCCAGGAATCGAACCAGGGCCCTTAGGAATGACATTTTGTCGCGCTGACCACTCAGCCACCGGGGGCGGACAGAGAGAAAATATAATGCAATGATGCAATTACAAAGAGTTTGACAGAATGAATAAGTATGTGATTGAGAATGGCAATGTGGATGTGGATGGATATGAGCGACTTACAGCGATGGACTAGTGGGTGTGGGCGAGTTACAGTTAGGGGTGCTTGTGGGAGTGAGATGTGAGTTGCATGGTAAAGAGAGCACGAATGTATTCGTAAGGCCAATTTTTTGGTAAAATTTTTAAAGCTGCTGAGGAAGGTAGAATGAGGTAGCTGGTAATCCACTTTTCTGCCAGAGTCTTTTAAAGAGGAGCATATTCGCCTTTTTTGTGCTCTGACGGAAGCATTCTTCCGCTTGTTACAAATACCTGTTTAACTAATAACACAGTTCCACCGAAGAATCGCAAATACACACACCAACATTTCATATTCTTGTTCTTCTTATCTTCATCCTTGCCTGTTCCCGTTTCTCTACGAGGCTGGCAGTTGTTATAAGGGTTCCGACAATGTTAGTGACCTTTGGTGGCCTATGCCCTTCCTAACATCCCCAATCACACCCTCTCCCTACCCCTGGACGGAATCTCTGTACCCCCATCTGTCTGCGTCTAGAGAAATCTTATGTTCAGAGCTGAAAATCTTTTCTGAATGTTTGTGTAACGTGCATATGAGCCGGGACGAGGGTACCAGCCCGCTATTCGCCTAGGTGGATATCAGAAACTTCCTGGAAACCACACCGAAGCTGACCAGGTCACCAGCCCTCGTCTTCAATCCACGAGGCGGATCCGATTAGGAGCAGGCTCGCCCCCCTGAGCTCCGGATGCGGCGTTTTAACGCGTCGACTATGCAGGCTGGTAATTTCATATTCTTGTTAGAGTCATAACGTCGGGCCGCACTTTTGCCGATATCTGGTAAATTGCATGTTTATATTTTAGAAGAAGTAAGACGAAAATATTCACGCCATTGTTTAATGAACGATTACTTATTCCTTAAAGGCTGAACGCTTCTAGTTGGCAACTGAAAATTCTGCAGTGCTTGTTTTAGGTACAGTGTTTGGTTTGTACCTTGCGTTTCAGTTGAGCTAGTCCAGTAAAGCCATAAGTTTCCAGAAGGGTCGTCGAGCAGATGCGCAAAACTATAGACCTATATCTCTTACGTCGATCTCTTGTAGAATTTTAGAACATGTTTTTTGCTCGCGTATCATGTCATTTCTGGAAACCCAGAATCTACTATGTAGGAATCAACATGGATTCCGGAAACAGCGATCGTGTGAGACCCAACTCGCCTTATTTGTTCATGAGACCCAGAAAATATTAGATACAGGCTCCCAGGTAGATGCTATTTTTCTTGACTTCCGGAAGGCGTTCGATACAGTTCCGCACTGTCGCCTGATAAGCAAAGTAAGAGCCTATGGAATATCAGACCAGCTGTGTGGCTGGATTGAGGAGTTTTTGGCAAACAGAACACAGCATGTTGTTATCAATGGAGAGACGTCTACAGACGTTAAAGTAACCTCTGGCGTGCCACAGGGGAGTGTTATGGGACCATTGCTTTTCACAATATATATAAATGACTTAGTAGATAGTGTCGGAAGTTCCATGCGGCTTTTCGCGGATGATGCTGTAGTATACAGAGAAGTTGCTGCATTAGAAAATTGTAGCGAAATACAGGAAGATCTGCAGCGGATAGGCACTTGGTGCAGGGAGTGGCAACTGACCCTTAACATAGACAAATGTAATGTATTGCGAATACATAGAAAGAAGGATCCTTTATTGTATGATTATATGATAGCGGAACAAACACTGGTAGCAGTTACTTCTGTAAAATATCTGGGAGTATGCGTACGGAACGATTTGAAGTGGAATGATCATATAAAACTAATTGTTGGTAAGGCGGGTACCAGGTTGAGATTCATTGGGAGAGTGCTTAGAAAATGTAGTCCATCAACAAAGGAGGTGGCTTACAAAACACTCGTTCGACCTATACTTGAGTATTGCTCATCAGTGTGGGATCCGTACCAGGTCGGGTTGACGGAGGAGATAGAGAAGATCCAAAGAAGAGCGGCGCGTTTCGTCACTGGGTTATTTGGTAACCGTGATAGCGTTACGGAGATGTTTAATAAACTCAAGTGGCAGACTCTGCAAGAGAGGCGCTCTGCATCGCGGTGTAGCTTGCTCGCCAGGTTTCGAGAGGATGCGTTTCTGGATGAGGTATCGAATATATTGCTTCCCCCTACTTATACTTCCCGAGGAGATCACGAATGTAAAATTAGAGAGATTAGAGCGCGCACGGAGGCTTTCAGACAGTCGTTCTTCCCGCGAACCATACGCGACTGGAACAGGAAAGGGAGGTAATGACAGTGGTACGTAAGGTGCCCTCCGCCACACACCGTTGGGTGGCTTGCGGAGTATCAATGTAGATGTAGATGTAGATGTACTTTTCCACAGTGATCCGCGGCTAGCGGCGCATGCGCGTATCAGTTGCTGTGGCTACCCCTCTACTCCCTGCCGGTGTGGCGCCTGGCGTTCCATCGTCAGTTGGCCGGCGCGGCTTGCGGGCAGCGTGCAGGGGCTCCCGCAGGCGCCGTGCAGCTGCAGCAATCGTCTTTTGTTTTTTTGTAGCGCGTGACACAGTGCAACGAGTACGCGAAATACTGCATCGTTTAAGGACACAAGTTCCACTTCTGTGCGTGCTTCAGTATAGTTAACTATCCAGCTCTGGCAGTGAAAGTTATTGTTAGCTAAATTCTACGAGTTCAATAAGTAACTACCTGCTACGTAGTGGACTCATCATAATGCATATAAACACAAGATTTCTATACCAAGCCGCTTACGAAGTCCTCTCTTGTACGCATTCCACATCACATATATTTTTTAACAGTTTCAGAATATCCTGTTTCAAGTCGAAAACAAGGAGCCCCGCTAACAATCTCTGGAAGCATATTACAGTAATTGTCGACGATCGGTCATTTCCCCTTCTGTAACTCACGGTTTCGAGTTAATACCTAATTTTACTATAGTCTGTTAAAATATTGGTAAAGAATTAATCGTTTGGGCTGACGTAACGAGTTTTAAAGCAAACAAAATTAATTTAATCTTTCTCTAAATCTTTTCTTGGAAAGCCAAAAGCACAGTTTGATTCCTTAGACTCATTCAAACCTTAGTAACGTGTAATATAATGGTGAAACTACTATAAATGTAAATTAAAACTATAAGCTGCTTCGTATTTTTTCCAATACAGCTTGAATGATGAAGAGGACGTAGTTAATTATTTTATACGGATTTACATAAATGGTATTTCATCTAATTCTTCCGAGTGAAAATTTATTCTCTCCAATTTGTTGATGTTCAGAGCATTAGAATACGGAAATGAAATATGTAATTCGTGATCTATATAGCAGCCACGAAGAACAATGTATGTCATAGCAGATTTCCACTTTCAGAAGTGCGTTTTCCCCAGTGATGAAGTAGAACGTTAGAAACATTTGTTAATCATATTATTTGAAGAGTTTCCTCCGTCTCATTGCTAGTGTAAGGCTAGAAGAACTAGGTCAGTGGAACAAATCTCGTTGCATAAAGCAAATAACTCACACTGGCAGGCGTGATTTATTGCTTTCACGAATCTGTCTCTCTCTCTCTCTCTCTCTCTCTCTCTCTCTCTCTCTCTCTCTCTCTCTGTTTCCGACTTGACGTCTGTGCGTGGAAATGGATAGAAATGACGCAACTGTTAACCATGAAGACGAGAAGCTTTATCTGGTGATCTAACAGAAGACTGTCATCCACAGAAACTTCAGTGCACTGCGCTGTTACGAAACAGTATTGGGACGTACCTTCTTATAAGTGGAAGCTACCCAGTAGTGGATTATTTATGAGTTCGGAACAGAGTGTGGTTTTCAAATTGTATTATGAAGCTTTCTCTTGTGGCCACAGTTACCACTTATGACTAAAAGTATATACACTTGATAAAAATTGTTCTGTGTATCCATGTTGTAATCCGGTTCTAAAAGAACAACACCAAGCACAGCTGAAGTAAGACTGCTGATGTTCTAACACTTACCTGCGTACTGCGTACCAGAACTATTGACGAGAGTCGATTCTGAAATATTTTACTCTTTGTAAATGTGTGTGCAGGGCTCTCAAAATGAACTGCATCACTTAAAAACGTCAGATGTACCAGAAGAATTAGGTGTCTTGCAGAATGTACTTACTTTTGATGCTGAGCAAGTAAAAAAAATTCACATTCGAGATGCCGTGTATTATGGCACACACGTTTCTTACGTTTCCACTTTTTGTTTGGTAGGTGCATGTTGAAAACCATGGAGTATATTGAGTCCAAGCTGGAACACACGCAATTACACTACTAAGCGAAGAGTGAATGATGTAAGAGAAAACATTATTTTATAGTTACAGTGCTTTGTTGCTGAACGCTAATGTGTCTCAATTCCCTGCTCGTAAACATTTTGAAGTTAATGTGGGAATCATTTTTTGCATTAATAACAAAATAGAATGCAACATTATGAATATCTGTACGCTAAAGATGTTTTACAGTAACCAAATAGCTAAGATTTGGTTTCTAAAGAATTCGTCTGAGTTTGATAATCAAAAAATATTACACTGAGGACGAAAAGTAGTTTGCTACTCCGCTACATTTCTGATACAGCTATTGCTTGTGGCTGGAATTTTAATTTCTACAGAATTAAATGACTGTTTATGTGGAAACTGAATATGAATCATTAGTATCTAGTAACAATTAAGAAAAATCATCCTAACTGAAAATCCTGCCTCGGGCATGGATGGGTGTGCTGTCCTTAGGTTAGTTAGGTTTAAGTCGTACTAAGTTCTAGGGGACTGATGTCTTAGAAGTTAAGTCCCATAGTGCTCAGAGCCTAACTGAAAAATGAAATTTTATGATAGAGGATTTAATCTGCGACTTCGGTGATGCTGGCTTGCATCAAGTGTGTTATTTAGTTAGGCATGGTGTGAGTTCGGAATCTCAAAGTATGGTGTGTTCAATGTCGTCATAATTACATCAGTTTGTACTGCCTAGTCTTGTGCCGGTTATTCACAATCCTTACGTTATTGAGCCCATAATAGAGATAATTCACAGACCTCTATTGCCAACTCCTCATTGTTACTTATGATTAAAAATAAAAATAAATATTCCGTGTACTGTGCGTTTTACGAGTACTTTCCATGTTTTTGCGATAGAAGCTATAGTTCATATAGGTGCTGAAACTACGTTTCGTAAAATCGTGAAGATAACATTTGTCAGTGCTTTCTTTAATGTTCATGTGTTACAGACTGTAACTTATTAGTTATGTTTGTGCTGGCGACAGTATTTGTGGGTGTCTAACTATGATATTGAACGTGTCAGCCCGCATCTCGTGGTCGTGCGGTAGCGTTCTCGCTTCCCACGCCCGGGTTCACGGGTTCGATTCCCGGCGGGGTCAGGGATTTTCTCTGCCTCGTGATGGCTGGGTGTTGTGTGCTGTCCTTAGGTTAGTTAGGTTTAAGTAGTTCTAAGTTCTAGGGGACTGATGACCATAGATGTTAAGTCCCATAGTGCTCAGAGCCATTTTGAACGTGTCAGTTCATTTAATAAAGTAAAAGTTTTCTCCCTGAAGATACTCGTATATTGAAGTGCTAGACATTCAAACAGGCTGTTCGACTGATATGCTTTAAATTTACACTAAAATCAGCCTAGATTTAAAAATACTGTCTAAAACATGCACAAACACTAAGGAAGAATTGCTGTATTGAGTAGTAAGAGTTGGCAAGAGCAAAAATTGTTTTCAGGTATCTTAAAATTGAGTTTTCTTATATTAGACTTGCACTTCACTGGGTGGGAGGCAGCATATTTTTGTAACTGCACTTGTTACGAGGCGATTCTTAGAATCTGTGGTTCCTCAAATAATCGTCAGCAAGGGAACTGAAAATCTGTGTCATGTACTAAAGCTCTATTTTTACAGTGACTGAAGTGAAGAATTTCCCAATAAGTTATTCTGAATAACATTAATGAATGGAAATATTCCCATCATTGTAGCTTCCCACGCCCGGGTTCCCGGGTTCGATTCCCGGCGGGGTCAGGGAATTTCTCTGCCTCGTGATGACTGGGTGTTGTGTGCTGTCCTTAGGTTAGTTAGGTTTAAGTAGTTCTAAGTTCTAGGGGACTGATGACCATAGATGTTAAGTCCCATAGTGCTCAGAGCCATTTGAACCAACCCATCATTGTAGCTTTTATAATTTAACTGGAAAAAGTTACATTTAGTTAGTGAGAGGTAAGTTAGGAGATGGGGAAAAACTTTTTAAATATCACGTGAAAACATGTTATTAGATGCCTGGAATGATTGAAAGTCAGTAATCTATTTAACCTACTTCATAATACACTAACAATCATGCGTTAGCCGCTGAAAACGTTGTCATGCTGTATATGCCTGAGGTGGTGTCGATACAAGGCAGTAGCTAATTTTATATAAGGCAGAAGAAATGCTCGATTAAAGGGAACACGGAAGGTAGTGGGAGCTTGCATTAGTGAAGCTGAAAAATAATTATGTCTCGCAGAGGGCTCAATTTCCATTCAAATCTAAGTTTGGAAACATAGTGTATAAGTCAAACCGATTACGTACCCAAGAGACACCTAATACGATGATGTGAATCATATTTGATCTTGATTGCAACAACATGAAGAAATACGTACGTCAGAGGCCCGTTGATGATTTTACAACGGTCTGCTTACGTTCATTAGTCAAACAAGGAGGTGGCTGTTTTATCATATTCTGTTGTGCTAATGTTGCTCGCCACGGACGAATAGTGGTCAAGGGTTGTGAGGAAATTTTAGGTAACCAAGTGCATATACAGTAAAGAGTATCGTTTTCTGATGGTGAGGTCGCCTTCCGATAGGGCGATATAACAGTTCGCACTCCGGGGCAGTCTGATGAAAATGAGGGAACAAAGCATTTACAGTCACAATGAATTAAACATTCCGGCGTTCGTCTTATTCAGGGCAACCATTGAAAATATAAATTACAGAGACCGTTGCGTCCCGAATAATTGAGTCTGAAGTGCTGAGTCTCTCAGCAACAGGTGGGTTAGCGATGCAGTTGCATATCAAAAAGAAAAGTAAGTCTCTCACAAACCTCCCTTCTTCCGTTTGTGTTGTTGAGAGATAGCTCACTGCCTTACAGAAGACATAGGTTCGATCTCCGATGGATGATACGGAATAAGTTCCGATCGCCTTGTGTGGATAGCTGAAGAAGACCATGAAGGATTACAAGTGTATCCCAGCTATAGAGCAAACATTAACCGCCCGGACAGTGCTTTTCTGATCACATTGCATACCCCTCTCGTCCACTTGGGGCACAGGATGAAGCTGAATTTTGTCGGAAGGCGAAAGGCCAATGATCTATGAAGATAACAGGGCCACTGAATTCTGGTTTCTAGCTTCTACATACCTTTCTAGATTTTCTTCTCTGACCATCATGCTGTGGACGGAGCACTAACCCTAACCTTTTCAGTCTTCACAGAAACGTTTGAATGACCTGGAGTCATTGGAGTGCACAGAACTAGTTTCACATGACACTGTCCGCATAGATACTGCAGCAACAGTAAAAAAGGATGATTACGGTTTAACGTTCCATCGACTACAGCGGCTAAGAATGGGGTGAAAGCTCATATTGGAAAGGAACTCATCCACGTATTCCCAAAGAAACCATCGTGTTAAATTGTTTAGGGAAAACACAGAGGAATGAAATAAGGGGGACATTCGGCGGTTTGAAACCACCTATTGTGATTACAATAAGTTAAACTCTGTAACTGTGATTGAGCAAGGTCGTTGGATTCCTTCGTTAGCTTTAACAATAGGCTCTGTCTTTGGTTACACTGTCTCAGCGTGTGTGTGTGTTTCTTTGTGTGCGTGTGTGTGGACGGATATTTGTTGAGAACTGTCGATGCTCCCAGAGATAGATGAAGCTTTTTCTAGGAACGGTGCGTCAGGCACCGATATCAATGACCGCCATAGAGGAAGCTGGTCCTGCAGTCTATCGCATCTGCCTTCCCACCGCTATGCTCGAGATACTTGTTTGCCAGACGAATCCGGTTCATCGCTCTCCCGCGTTGCTGACGTCCCCTGCGCCTCAGTTCCTCGTTCACTCCGCTCCGTACGCCACTGCCCGCCATGAGCGAGCAAAGCGCCTGGTAACAGTACAAACAGCACGTGCCGCACATGACTCAGAGCACTGACCTCGACCTCTGTTATCTGCAAGTCAGGTTTTAAAAGCATAAACACGTAAACAGAAATATGGTGATTGCTTCAAAATGCGTTAGTAGTAAAATTGAGAGCAGAAAATTACACTTGAGATCGACATTCATTTGGATAACTGTCATCATCGCTGTATTTATTTAGCTTTTTCGGCAAGCGAATTCCAGATAATTATGAAACCACAGCACTGACATCCAGGTCAGTGGAACAGGCTGCGAACTACTTGCGGTAGTGGGGTACATATATCTTTTGTCTTATCCCTTGACTGTGTTACTGTTAGTCGTTTACATCGCTTTGTTAGTCCGATATGCAAAATTCGAGATTTAGCAGATTTTAGTCAAGGGCAATTATTAAACTGCATCACACACACACACACACACACACACACAGTCACTGGTCATACCGGACTTGAGAGTCCATTACCGCAGCAACGTATTTTCGCCATCTGTCCCTGTCTTGGGCTATTTCCTTCCATTCCCAAATCAGCCTTCACATTGTCCTCCCATCTACGCCCCGGTCTCCCCACAGGACGTTTTCCCTGTAGGTGCCCTACCAGTACTCTGCGCGCTGCCCTGCCCTCATCCATTCGAGCTACGTGACCCGCCCATCGCAGCCTACGTGATTTAATAATACTTCGCCTCAAGACCACGTGATTTCTACATTGGTGAATCGAAAAATTACCCCAGCGTTGGCAGGCTGTTGTAAATAGTGAAGGAAAATATGTTATTGATAACTAATGCCTCTGTTATGTTTATCTGTTGTGTTTATTAAACTTATGGAGAAACGCTACGAACTTATGTACCAATCCAATACAGATAAAATACGTCTTAAATATAATGGAGTTAGCGAGAAAAACTACGTTTCCAAAGGAATGGTACGAAGACAGCTCCAAAAACACATCTGTTATAGGAGAGAAGTTCACTGGCTTTTACCTTACGAACAAATGCTGCAAAGAGGAAAATATTTGGCCGGCCGGAGTGGCCGAGCGGTTTTAGGCGCTACAGTCTGGAACAGCGTGACCGCTAAGGTCGCAGGTTCGAATCCTGCCTCGAGCATGAATGTGTGTGATGTCGTTAGATTAGTTACGTTTAAGTAGTTCTAAGTTCTAGGGGACTGATGTCCTCAGAAGTTAAGTCCGATAGTGCTCAGAGCCAGAGGAAAATATTTGTATACTGTTAAAGAATGAACACATCCATACAACAAAAAAGGCTATAATTCTCTGATTCATCTCACTGGTTTTTAAACCCTGTATGAGGCTCAAACTTGAAATCTCAAAACTCTTTCGATTGATAAACATTAGTCATTGCTTGTAGTAACAAACTGTACTGTGTCAACATGTTACCCGTACTGGTCTGAGGCGTCGTCTTGATGTGAACAACCATATTTTTCTGCCGTTAGTTTGGCAACCGGATGTGTATTAAGAAAGTACTCTACCACAACCTATACCGTCTTCCATACTGATGTTACAAAATGTTCAACACGTATTGTTGTCCCGAAAATTAATTCCAGATTATAGTGTTTGTGAAGCCATAGATTTTCTTGTAAGATTCTGAACTTACAATACACTAGGTCAGTACTGTCTAAATTATTATAAAGCAGTTAAGTTTAGATTTACGTAAAAAATATTAAGCCACTAACTTTTTAACTTCTGTAAAGTTCAAATTCCTTCATTTTTTAACACTCATTGTCCTTGTAAAGTGTTTGCTTTTAGGACAATTAAACAACTAATTAAGAGTTAAGTCGTTTCTGAAAGTATTTGTACGGAGTGTAGCCATGTATGGAAGTGAAACATGGAAGATAAATAGTTTTGACAAGAAGGGAATAGAAGCTTTCGAAATGTGGTTTTACAGAAGAATGCTGAAGATTAGATGGGTAGATCACATAACTAATGAGGAGGTATTGAATAGAATTGGGGAGAAGAGGAGTTTGTGGCACAACTTGACAAGAAGAAGGGACAGTTGGTAGGACATGTTCTGAGGCATCAAGGGATCACAAATTTGGCATTTGAGGGCTGAATGGAGGGTAAAAATCGTAGAGGGAGACCAAGAGATGAATACACTAAGCATATTCAGAAGGATGTAGGTTGCAGTAGGTACTGGGAGATGAAGAAGCCTGCATAGGATAGAGTAGCATGGAGAGCTGCATCAAACCAGTCTCAGGACTGAAGACCACAACAACAACAATGGCACTAACGTTATTAACGAGATAAGTTGCTCCCAGTAAATAAGTCATTTTGTGTATTGTATAGTGGAGTATTATTATTTACATAGTTTTTTATAACATGACACGCGAAACAATTACTCATTTTGTAACACAAGAAAAAGTGTTCAGTTTTATGGGCTTCAGGAGACGATGGGAAGTTCCCGAACTGGCACTAAAAAGCATGTTAAGAATGTACTCACATTACGATGTATTTTTCATTTAGACTAACTTGCATTTTTCAGAGGATAGACTTCATCCTGGAATGAAGTTTTCGGAGGTCTGCGAAGTACTTATGTTAGCCAAAACTAAAGATCCATCTAGAGGCCATGTCGGCCCATTCTGTACAGTTGCAATAACGTCTTCACATTGAAGTCAAAACTTTGACTAGCCATAAAAACAGGATTTGAGCAAAAATAGAAGTCAGAGGCAACCAGATCACGCGTAAGAAGAGGTATCCCAACAATTTATATTTCTGATTGTTTAATTTCCTTATTGACAAAGCGTCTATGTGAATAGGTGGAATATGATTGAGAAATATTGTTTTCTTCTTTTGTAATTCAGGCCTAGAGAGACGTTTGTTTCGCCAAATTGATCCAGAGTGTTTGTGGGGTATTCGCCAGATATTTGTTTGTTTTCCCTATTCAAAGTACGCGACAGGAAAGATCCCTCTTCTCCATCAAAAGAGATTACCTCCCCAACAAATGAAATCGAATCGCGGTTTTTATACAGGTTCACGAATTTCCATTCACAGCTGTGATTGCCGTTTCGTATCTCTCATGTGATTGTTTCACGTCTCCGACGCAGTAACAAGATCAGTTGAATTCGCTTTAATACGCTCCATGCATTGCTAAAGAAATTGTTTTTGCGTTTAATTTCGTTCAGCAATCCCGATAGCCAACAGCTATTTTGCACAAGTCTTCGTCATAGGTAAATTGTCCGAGCAAGTCCGCAGCTCGTGGCCTTGCGGGAGGGGTCTCGCTTCCCGCGCGCGGGGACCCGGGTTCGATCCCCGGCGGGGTCGGGGATTTTCTCTGCCTCGTGATGACTGGGTGTTGTGTGTTCTTCATCATCATTGACTCGCAAGTCGCCAAAGTGGCGTCAACTAAAAAAAGGACTTACAATACGGCGGCGTAACTTCCACTCATGGGACCTCCCGGCCAACAATGCCATACGATAATTTCATTTCATTTTTTGTACGTACGAAAGTATTATACTTCTTTCTGATTGGCCTATGGCATCACTTATTTAATATTACTAAATCGCTAATATTTCATTATCATACACTGAGGTGGCAAAAGTCGTGGAATACCTCCTAATATCGTGTCGGATGTCCTTTTGCGCGGACATGGATTGAGGTTTAACAGCTTGATGGAAGTCCGCTGCAGAAATGCTGAGGCATGCTGCCTCAATATCTGGCCCTAATTGTGAAAGTGTTGCTGGTGCAGGATTTTGTGCACCAACTGACCTCTCGATTGTGTGCCATAAATGATCGGCGGCACTCATGTCGGGCGATCTGGGTGGCCAAACAATTCGCTCGCATTGTACAGAATGTTCTTCAAAACAGTTGAGAACAATTGTCGCCCGGTGAAACGATGCAGTGTCATCCATAAAAATTCTATCTTGGTTGGGAACATGAAGTTCATGAACAGCTGCAAATGAAAAAAATGGCTCTGAGCACTATGGGACTTAACTGCTGAGGTCATCAGTCCCCTCAAACTTAGAACTACTTAAACCTAACTAACCTAAGGACATCACACACATCCATGCCCGAGGCAGGATTCGAACCTGCGACCATAGCGGTCGCGCGGTTCCAGACTGTAGCGCCTAGAACCGCTCGGCCACTTCGTCCGGCAGCTGCAAATGACCTCTAAGTAGCCGAACATAACCATTTCCAGTTAATGATCGGTTCAAGTGAACCAGAGGACTCAGTCCATTCCATTTAAACGCAGCCCACACCATAATGTAGCCAGCACCAGCTAATACAGTGCCTTGTTAACAACCGAGTCCATGACTTCGTGGGGTCTGCGCCACACTCGAACCCTCCCATAAGCTCTAACCAACTGAAATTGGGACTAATCTGATCAGGCCGCGGTTCTCCATCTGTGGTCCAACCGATGTGATCACGAGCCCACGAGAGGCACTGCAGGCGATGTCGTGCTGTTAGCAAAGGCACTCGCTTTTTGCTTCTGCTGCCATAACCCGTTAATGCCAAATTTCGCCGCACTGACAAATGGATACGATCGTCGTACGTCCTATATCGATTTTTGCAGTCATTTCACGCAGTGTCGCTTGTCTATTAGCACAGACAACTCTACGAAAACGGCGCTGTTCTCGGTGGTTAAGTGAAGGCCATCGGCCACTGCGTTGTCCATGATGAGAGGGAATGCCTGAAATTTGCTATTCTCAGCTCACCCGTGACACTGTGGATCTTGGAGTACCGAATTCCCTAGGAATCTCCCCAATGGAATGTCCCATGCGTCTAGCCTCAACTATCATCCTGCATTCAAAGTCTATTATTCCCGTCGTTCGACCATAATCACGTTGTACAACTTTTCGTATGAAGCACCTGAGTACAAATGACAGCTTCGCCAACGCACTGCACTTTTATGCCTTGTGTACGCGACGCTACGCCATCTGTATATGTGCATATCGCTTTATGGCTTTGCCATGTCTTTTCTCACCTCAGTGTATTCTGGCTTTCTTGACGTTTTGTTATGTGGTTTTGAGACGTGCATCTTCCAAATCATCTTCTAGAGGAGTACGACCATATGTGAAAGCCTTTCTTAACCAATCAAAATGAAACGACAGAGTTTTTACAAACCTTCGCCAGAATCCGGTGCACTGTGCGGTTGTATGAAACGATTAGGTACGACTCTGACAGGTGACACGTACGTAAGCATCCTGTTTGATCACATGCATCCATTCATATCCATTGCCCATTCCGACGAACTTGGGCAATTCAAGCAGGACAATGCGACACCCCACACGTCCAGAATTGCTACAGAGTGACTCCAAGAACACTCTTCTGAGTTTAAACACTTCCGCTGGCCACCAAACTCCCCAGACATGAACATTACTGAGCATATCTGGGATGCCTTGCAACGTGCTCTTCAGAAGAGATCTACACCCCTCGTACTCTTACGGATATGTAGGGCAGCCCTGCAGGATTCATGGTGTCAGTTCCCTGCGATACTGCTTCAGACGTTAGACGAGCCCATGCGAAATCGTGTTGCGACACTTCCGCATGCAGGCGTGGGCCCTACACGATGTTAGGCAGGTGTACCAGTTTCTTTGGTTCTTCAGTGTAAATATCTTGTTGTTCTATGATGGTTTAGTATAGGGGTCCATTTATACGTGTGTGTAATTCTGCAAGATTGTAATTAAATATATGTTTCAGCAGGTCATCTGAAGATGAGCAAAGCCCGAAACGCATAATGAATAAAAAAACAGTCATTTTAAAAAAAATTCTGTTCTTGTGATTATAATGGTCACATGTCTCTACGACATTCAGTCACGTCTACGTCACTGAATTAAGACACAGAAAATCCACTGAACGTGAAACTTACATGAAGTTCCCTGTATTGTTACCTGTACGTGGATACCTGTTCCTGTGTATTTTAAAAGTCCTCATAAATCGATAATCACTTGTACTCTTATGACATAAGTGTTTGCAGTTGCAACTTATTAAGTATTTTGCAGTTAAATGCTGAGTGAAACTTCAATATTTTACTTATTTATTTTTCCATTCAAGCCGTTCACAAGGTCGTACGGAAACGTAAAGTATTTGTCGTAATAGTCTTTTGATAAGTGTTAATCTGTTTGGTTGAGTAACGCCAATATTTCCGGTTTGCTGTATGACAAATATCAAACATACTTGTTTTCAGCGCTCTAGCTTTCTGGACAGGAGTGAAGTAAGAGGCGATAAATACTGTAGAACGATGAATCAGGTGTGCCTGGCGATACAGCCTTGTTTTGTTTAGGCTGAAGAAATCTTCCTGTCAGTGTGCTTACACCATACTGGGTGCGGACGTGTCTATTGACTATAAGCAAAGATGGCCATCGGAAATCGTGAGTGAATTGCCGATTGTGTCCCTCATTTTCATGTTATCCCACATTCTTTCTTAGTGGAAGAGATGATGGAACAGCCAATAAACAATAATTCCATTCAGGCCAAGTAGCTAAATACGTAACATACAGTGACTTAGTACATTATGCATTTAGCCACATGTCCATTTTAAACTTCTAATCCGTGACAAGAAGCCTACAGATGAATTTAGCAATGCAACCTTATTATAAAAGCGATACTTTGTAAACTTAGTAACACAGTTGTTAAACTGACCAAACAATCTGTTTTTCAGCGCTGGTAGTTATTCTTTTATACCTTTTGTTAAAATAACGTACTGATGTGCGTTGAGAACCTGGAATGTGCAATCATTTACTGTCTAGGCTATATGATTGTCCATTTGGTTAGCAAGCAACTAAGTATGATAATTCTCAAATATTTCTAATGTTCTAATACTGCCACAGCACTGTAAGACTATTACATTGCAGTTAAAAAATCTAACTATGTATTTAGCAGAGCAACATACTGCTCATTTTTGTCAAGAAATAGAAAAAGGAGGAAACTGAGTTAGTCAGAAGATGACTGTGGTACTGCTATATTTAATTCACTTCAGCTTTAGATTTCTGGATTTAAATGAGACGTAGGTTATCAAAGGATCTTCTGTTATTTTTGTTTCGAAAATGAACAACGAAAAAAGAAGATTGGTATCAGTGATTTAGATGCTACAGAGCACAAGCCCCGTGCTGAAGTCAGCTTCACGAACAATTTGACCTATTATCAGCACCATCTCAATAGATCACCAGTTTGAAGAAATTCAAAACATGTAAAGAATATTAGGTTGTAAGCGTTCCGAGAACGATTTGTCGTGAAAACTCACGACTACTTCGCCGTTCGCACTAGCTCTCCTTGCAACTGGAAATACCAAATGGCTCATTCGAAAAGCTACCAGTGATCATCATTTTATGATGTTTTGTCTCGTGTTCAGGACCCAATGGCAAAAACTGCTAAAATGTAAATTATGAAACCATCTGCATGTATCTGAACGTCTTCTGCCGGATAGCAAAATAATGTGAACAAGTTCATTACAAACTGTGGTCCTTTAGTTACGAGCTTGCGGTACGTACATTGTAAGCGGTAAATAATCATCATAAAGTGGTAGCATTAGTATATTTTGTGTTCAGTTGTTTTGATTTGCATTTTATAAAAAATTGCGAAATTATGCTTCGGTTTCCTCCATCTCTCAAGTTCCACGAAACTCTTATGTTTACACCCCCTTCCATCCAGACGCTTGCTCTGACCCTTAGTACGCCTTGATCATATACGTAGTTATGTCCCCAGATACAGTTCTAATCTAGGATTCTTCATGATATTGAGCTAATCTACACAAATTATAAAAAAGTGTGACTGTATATATGTTCCACATCTCCTCCTCAGCCACTGCCACTGCACCGAATTCAACCAAACTTGGTACCCACATTATTCACCACCTGGAAAGAATAAATATGTGGCTACGGTCGCAGGTTCGAATCCTGCCTCGGGCATGGGTGTGTGTGATGTCCTTAGGTTAGTTAGGTTTAAGTAGTTCTAAGTTCTAGGGGACA